>NC_039272.1:19116738-19813024 GCF_003368295.1 Carassius auratus
ACATAACAACACTACAAACACACACACACACACACACACACACACACACACACGCACACAAAGACAACATGTTGATTCTCTGTGTATTGGAACCTCAGAGTGGACTTTGAAATACAATATACCTGCACTTCATTATGTTTCAACAATTTTTTCCTTATTTTTTCATACCTTTAACATTTTTCCACCAATTTCCTTTTCATGGTAGTTCTTTTTTTCATAAGCGGAGCTTTAACTTTTTTCCTCTGAATGACATTTTTTCAGTTACTCATTACCTTTCATTACTATTCATTACTTTTTACAGTTTAAGACATCTTTACGCAGGCGATTTGAGGCTGCACTGAAGAGCTCTGTGCTTGCTTAAACCTAAAAATATAATGCTGCATAAAATGTGCATGTCTGACCAATTTCAGGTGATTCTGATGCTGCTTTGATTCTGTATAAATGAACTGGAGCATCAGAGCAGCCTTAAACTGGATCGGTCATGACACACTCACAAAAAAGCGTATTTATTTTTCATTTAAGTTTTTACATTAATTAATTCAATAAATGAATGACACAACATCCGCTATTGTAATTTCTGGGTAAATGCTGCATTACATTTTTTATGTAAATGCACATATTGTGCTATATATATGCCATTTAGAAATTTCAGTGCAAGGGCAGGCAGAAACAAAATGAAACTTCCCTCCAAAAATTTTACACCATGGATATTTATATTTTAGAGATCATGTTTAATGCTCTTCAAAAGTGTGTATCCCCTCACAGCATTCGATTATATTTAATATATAATTTAGAAAAACTATTCGCCACACACATTCAAAACACTCTCAAAATGCCTTGAAACATTTCCTTACTCTGTGCTCTCTTTCTCTGTGTGTGTGTCTAACATGTTTTCATCTATTTAAGAACATTTTTCGAGCAACCTTGATAAATGTCTTGTATCTTAAACATGCATTATTGTTCCTAGTTACACCATGAAGGAGAAAACTGCTCTTGGAAATTGGTTTATGTTACGGTCGGAGAACGAACACCGTTCTCTGGTGTGGGGTTCCCCCAACCACACACACACTTAAGAGATCTGGGATGGGATCATAAGTGCTGAACACTTTGCAGACCTCTCCAATTTTCTTGGTGATTTGCTAACTTAAGAAAGCCTAAGCTGGGTGAATGATGGTGGCCAGCTTCACGCTGCAGCGATAATCATGTTTTTGCAGAGGGGTGAATGTGTAGCAAATTTGGGGGTGAAAAGGTGGTTCAAGAGAAAAAGAGTTTCAACACCATCACAAACCCTGCATACATGGGCTAATGTAAATCACAGATGTACCTAGCCTTTGAAATGAAATTACATTGGGTTCAGGGAGAGTTCTGGGGAGCATTCCCTCTCGCTTAGTCAAACTTGTACAACAAGAGTCATCTCATTTCTCTTCCAGTTTAAAAGGAATGACCAACTCTAACGTTTTCTTTCTCACCATCTCTTCCATTGCTTTTTTATGAATCTTCAAGGCCATGTTTAGTAACAGAACATACGAGAAAATTAATATATAATATAGAACACACACATACACACACACACACACACACACACATATACCTAACCATAAAGCCTTACCCCTAAATTTGACCATGATTGTAATAGTTACAATATGTAAGAAGAATATATATGAAATTGCAAATTTATCATATTCTACAAGTTTAATACATAAACCATAAAACCCTACCTCCAAATTAGACCTTGAATGTAATAATAATTATACAAGTTTGCCAACAAACAGCATTAAGTGGAATGAATGAGATGGGTGCTGTCACAAAAGAAAAAGGAATTATTAATTTAAATATACATGTGAAAGAAAAACGGTTGCGTGCTGTATTCCTAAAACCTATTTTTTAATCTTCACTCGGCTATTGTTAAGGGCCTTCTTTTTTGACCCTGAAGTGAAGGCTGCATGTTTATTAACAAACAAAACAATCATGACAGCTGGGTCTTGTCAGATTGAAAGCACATCAAAGCATCTCAGTAATGGCCAGTTAAAATGTTTTACATTTTTCATCAGCAGCAAATGGCAGCCATGACATAGCTTGTGCCTGGGGCTGCTCTCTAGGTACACTTTCTTTCGCTTGAACACTTTCTCTCACACACAGGATTGATGACTGGGACTCTGTCTTATTGAACTCTGTGTCCCGAGAAAAACTGGGTTTATAATGATCTTGGTAATGGGCTCTCTGGTCTCTGATTTCACACACACAGACTTAAGCGCTCCTTTTTGGAGAAACACATGAAGGGTTAATGTTCCCAACGAAAACAGTCTAAATATCTTTCCTCTGTTCCTCAGAAGGTTAAACCTTTTGTAATCAAAGCCAATAGCACTGAGTACCACCCTCACCTAAAACAATAAACACATGCATGCACATACACACATATTCACACACTCAAGAAGTCAGGATCAAAGAAGGCAGGGCCACGCTGCACCTTAAGCTACAATAATAAAGCAAGCTGCCGTTGAGTCAAGACCTGGGTTACTCATATTTTCCTATTTGATTAAGCCAATATATCATCCCGTTACAGAGACACACACACACACACACAGATGGGTTACGGTTGGAATTTCTGAAATAAATTACATCAGGACCGGAAGCCCCTTCTGCTTCTGCTCAACATAAACACATACAAACACACACACACACTAACAAATAAGCCAGTTAAGACATAAAACAGTAACTGACACTTCTTTGCCTTCTAGAGATGCACCAATATTAAAACAATATTGATACCGATACCTATAAGGCACTAATTACTTTCATATATTATAAATGATAACCAATAAATAATTTTATATTTTGTGTGCATGTGTGTGAGTGTATATATATACACACACACACACACACACACACACATACATACATACACACAAAATATATAATAATATAACATTTTAATAATAACATTTATATATAAATGTTATTATTAATATTAAGTTAAATACCAGAAATATATCCACTATCAACTGATACAGTTTTTATATTTTAAAGTTGTATGTTTAATTAAATATTAAATATCTTACTACCTCTATTCTTTGTGAAATTTATTAGCAATTTCTGAGTAAAAAGGTTTTTCTACACCAAATATTTATTCATTGTATAAGAAATATTATACACCGTTTGCCTTTTAAAAAAGGAAATAAAATAATAAAATGAAATTAATATTACAAATTCAATATTGGAAGATGCACATACATATTTAATGTGTTTTTTTTTAGAATAGCCAATCATTGAGGACAGTGGCAAAGACTAACTTAAAGGGGTCATCGGATGCCAATTTTCCACAAGTTGATATGATTCTTTAGGGTCTTAATGAAAGTTAAATATTTTGGTTAAAATTTCTCAATGGTAGTGTAAAACAACACTGCTGTTATATTTTGTGCCGCTTTAAATGCAAATGAGCTCTGCTGGCCCCACCGCTCTCTTCCGAGCTGCTCTCTGAGAGATGGTAAACTTTAGCCACATTCATCATGAAACTTGTTAACTAGCACGTTATTAGGAAAGGCAACATATATTGAATGACGACTGCTATGTTAATTGTTACATACAACAACAGATCACCTCAATCGCTTAGGAGACATTCTTGCCTTCATCTGCTCCTGAACTGAAGCAATGGTGAACTGATGACAGCTCACTCAGGGGCAGGTCTAAAGCTGGCTGCACACTAGACGATTTTCAAATTTTAATTGATTTTAAAACCATGGGAGACCACAGACAACTGATTTTTAGCCTTATAATCCTCTGAATATATAATCTTCATCTATAGAAGCATGCAACATGCAGTAGGTAACGCTTGCTCGCTCTCTTTGGCTATCGCGGGGATCACATCAGAGGCAACCCGATCAAGAGTCGTAAATATTGAACATGTTTGAGTTTGGTGATGCTCCGTCTCAAGGGGCATCTGGGATCGGCTCGATTTGAGAAAGGGGAAATGATTTAACGAGATAAAATAAAACACTGGGTGGATCTGAGTGGATCACACACCACCAACACACATTTCAGTTCAAACAGCTTGTAAAAGTGCATGTCGCAACCGATGACCCCTTTAACATAAAAAAAAAACACATTTATACATACATCACACTCAATTCCAGACAGTAATCTGACATTCACAATATTTATGTTCTATCAAAGCCATATATTAGCACCTACTGCTATTTATTTTGCAACCACATGTTTTTCCTGAAAGCCTCCTGCTGTATGTCAGCGATGCAACAGGCCTGTGTAGTGCAACTTCTCTGGTTTATTACTGCTGAGGTCTATCAATCTAATACTCATCAGCTTTCCTTAAATGTCAACAGAACTATAAATCTCACTGATGCATTGTGAGGAAACCGGCTTCCATTGACGTACTGCTTCATCAAGACGTATGTGTGAATGCGTACATGTGCGAGTGTGTGTGAGTGGTTTTAAGGCTGCAGGTGTCGGTGTGGGTGGGCTGCTGCGTGGGCAGCAGTGGCCTCTTTGAGAGCTGTCCCCGGTGAGGTTAATATCTCTTTCCCATCTTTCCCCGGGGCCCCTCTAAATATTGCGTCTTTACCTCGCGCAGAGCTGGGGACCCTCACTTATGAAATTACAAGCACTTGAAAAGATCTAATGTGCTTTTAATTGTGTCTCTCCATTCATAGGAGAAGAAGGAATGGGAGAGAGGGAGCTAGGGAGGGGACGGGCCTGGAGTGTTTCATATTACAATAGAGAACGAATGCATTCGTCTCACAAAACAAGCGTATGCGCTGTAACCTTCCTGACACAAGGAGGGTGGAAAGGGAAGTGAGGAGGGGGTCTGTTGAATGGGACACACACACCACAAGAACTTCAAACAGACTCTGGCTTCTGTGACCGAAGTGATGTAGTCTCGAAATTGTTATGTTTTCATTCTCTTTCACTTTTTCCGCTTCTGCCTCTTTTCAAATGAGTTTAAAGATTCTCTGGAGAACATCAAACGTAGAGTCAGCATTGCTCAACATACAAACAAAACATAGCGTAACTGCAACAATCAAACACAGGCCAGGTTACAGCTACTCTCCTCGCTATTGCTCATGGAGAAAATATTCCTAACGCACTCTTTCCGTTAAGCAGGAAGCGAGGATTAACCTGCAGACAGTATTCCTACAGCACTAGGGCAAGCTGGGTAATTGGAGACCAATCATCCAATCACAGACTCCCGGTTAGTCCTATGGTAACAATGCTGTGCATTTTTTAACCTGTCGACCCATAACTCATAAACGTGTATGATTACCTCTCTCAAAAAACACTTGGTGGGTCCAAAGGTTAAAGACATAAATCTCTGTTTACTTTACTATGGCCCCTCCATGCCAGAGGGATTTGTGCCGAAGCCCCTTTGTGGGAAAACAAGAACACAAAGACCCAATGAATCCCTGCTGAGGAGGGCACACAGAGCTCCTCCAGAACACCAGACAGCTACCCACTGCATACCTGCCTAACCTGTAACAAATCACAGACACCGACAACCACAGTTATGGAATTTTTACAGAGTTGCAAACAGAGGTATTTCTTTAATACTTGCTTTATAATTTGCTTCATATAAATGCATAAAAAGAAAAATATAATAGTATAGTTTAAAACATGTCAATATAATGCTGTGTAACATTCAAGTACTTTCCTTAAACCCTGCATTCACATTTTCCTTATAAATATTTGATTTAATAATTGTTATAAATATTTAATTATTATTATTTTATTTTATTAAACAATTTAACTGTAATTTAATTTATATTTTTTAAATAATAATAATAATAATTGTTTTTATTTATTTATGTACTTTTTATTTTTTGCATAAAACATGCCTCTTTCATTCATAAATATATTTTTTGCATAGTCACATGCTGTTTTCCAAACCTGAACTAATAAAATAAATCAATATATATAAAAAAAAATGTAAGCATAAAAGAGGGGTATTCAAGGCATTGTATGTATGAATTTCCTTTTTATGTAATTTTGGACAACTACAAGTTATTTGTAACATATAATAGCCAGTAAATTATTATGTGCACTAGTTGTCAATCACTGCCCACCCATTGTGTTCACTAGTGCTGCTAACCCATTACAACGGCTTGAGCTAATTAGCCGTTTCAGAGATTTTATGAATTCATAAAAATGAGTTTTAAACTTGTGTGCACATGCTTTGTGGCATATAGACCCCCTCCACGTCTTGGCAGCTGAATACCCTCTGAAGCTGGGCTGCAAACAATAGGCTCTCCGATTCTGTGCAGCACAAGCTCTGTTTGGGTGGTGCTCACTTAGCAACGCCAACATGTGCGCGACAAGATGCCACAACTCGTGTCAGAAGATGAGAACACACAGGAACAGGGGTACGGCTGCCACCCAAATGTGCGCTGATGTCTCTGCGTGGGAAAGTCAAGGGAACCGTCGAGCAGCTTGTGTGAGACTTTCTTGGCAATGATTTCAAACTTCAACCACGCTTTACTCCCCCCTCCATAAATCGGAAAAATATCTGATTACTAAAAATTGGATAAACGCCTCAATTATGTGTGTGACTGACTCTAACTGTAATCTCTGAGTGGCTGTAAAAAGAGCTTTATCTTATGAATATGAACCCTCAGAACAAGGTTAATCCTTTAATCGAAGAGTAGAACCTGATGGATGAATAAGTGTTGACAAGAGATGTGAATGTTTTACCACAAACCCTTTGTCAACCACTTTAAAGAGCAATGAGATAATCCTTCTATTCACAGACAGTCAGTGCCTTTCAGTTTTTCAGGGTTTACCCCCCACACACAAACCCACACACATTCTGTCTCGCTCTCTCGATCTCACCGGCGTTCTCGCTCTCTCCGCACGGACAGATTTCCTCATTAACACTTGCGCCCACAGAGACAGAAGCTGGTCAGTCTTTGTGGCAGGTGCAGTGACCATGCTGAATCTGTACAGAGATCAGGCCTTGCTCCCTGACACCATTATCTGCGTTCACAAAAGAGTGCTTAACTCTGTTCTGGGATCAGTGACCCTGAACCTGTTCTACTCAATTTCTGATAAGCAATGCATTTTCACTGCCCTGAGATCTGTGTTACGGGGCTTAATCTAATCCATCTAGCAAGGGACCAGTGCCCTGGGATCTGTATGTAGAAAGTGATCAGACAGAACAGACCACCAACTCACTGTTAGTCTGGAGCCGCTGAACCGGAGAGTGTCTTCTCAGTTGTTCAATGAACCCTCACTGCCAGAGAGAGATATACAGATAGAGGGGGGAAAAGAGCGTTACGTTGGCAAGGGACTGAAAATACAGTATATCTTTCAGCAAATCTGAGACATTGCATGCAAATTCAGCTGCATGACTGGGTTCTAGAGAAAAGCATTACGACCCTCGTAATCACTATGGGAATCTGCCCTGAATGCGTGTCTCTGGTAGCATTTACACAAGCCACATGCATAATGTGAAGAACAATTAAAGAAAAATGATGCACCACTAATAGCAGGGTTTGGGCTCTTCCCTCTTATGAACATACATATGCACTTTAGGGGTGGTGGTGTACCCTGGCTGTTGAAGGGCCATGATCTGTCACTACTGGGTTATAAAGTTCAGGCTTAATGTACCTTTATTTAATTGTATCGCATACTAAACATAAAACACATATTATTAATATTATATACACTAGTGTTCAAAACTTTTACTGGGAATGAAGTGATCAAATGTGACAGAAAATACATTTGGAGTGTTTTCATTTCACATAAATACTGCACTTTTTATTCAGCAAAAAATCCTGGATCATGGCTGTCACAAAAATCGTAAGCAAGTTTTCAGCTATGATATTAAAAGAAGAAATGTTTCTTGGGCATCAAATCATCATTGATTTCTGAAGGATCATGTGACACTGAAGACTGGCTGCTGGAAAGTAAAGTAATAATGTATTTAGAAGAAGAAGAATTGTTTACAATATTACAGATTTTACTGTATTTTTGATCAACTAAATGCAGCATTTGGTCAGTATAGGAGACTTTTGAATGGTATTATGTATGTAAAAAAATATAAATAAATTATTAAATATGAATAATATTTATTAAGGCATCATAAATGCTTGTACACATTAAACATATTAATGCAAAGTATATTTGGCCAAAAAGTCAACAAAATTTTGCGACCTCCCCATTAGGTATGAGCATAATTATTTACTCAAATATAGATAAACAAAACATTCAGCTCCTGCATACACACAGCTATAAATACACAATGATCGTTTGTATAATTAAAAGTTAATTGCGTGGATAAAAAGCTCAACATTGACCATTACCTATAGAACTCCGGTAATTCATGGAACCTTTTTTAAGGACATTTTTATGAGATGTATAACATGATGAGTTCAACATCTGGCTCACCCGCACCTAAGACTACACCTGCAAATTCTGTATTAGAAACCAGGGTCCTTAACCATTCAGCTATCTCAGCTACCTCACGCGTTTTTAGTAAGTGACCTGGAAAAAAATCACCCTTATTCTCTTTGCCCCTCTCTTTTCCACACGCGAACAAAACCAATATGATTTATGATTGGTGGAAACTACTTGCCATAGGGAAATTTAGGGAAATAGCTAGTGCATTTAAAGGGGTTGGATGGTTGTCCAAACATAAGAGTGTTTTTGTGAAGGCAATAAATCATATAGTCTATGTGGTGCAATGTTCCAAACAATGATCATCCAAACCTATCATCTGACCACGCTCTAGACAGCACACTATCAACACGTTTTGGCAAGCAGAATAGAATAGAAAATAATAGAATAGAATAGAATAGAATGGAATAGAATAGAATAGAATGGAATAGAATAGAATCAAATGTGCATATAGCCTAAACAAATTTCCAGGCAAAATGTTCTGGGACAAATGTGTGTTAAGGTCCTTATTATTGGCTTTGATATGTATGAATGCCACACAGAGATTTGGCCAGGGGAAATAGAACTGGGTTCGGTTCCTATCCAAAAATTTCTCATGGCTGCCACACATGCAGCAAAATGTCATAAAAACGATCAAGTTAATCGGCTCCAGACTTAAAATGCACACTCACAAAAACAGGGCATGCCTAGTTTAGGAAGGAGACGTGAGGACAGAGCATTCAGTTCAGAGGAAGTCTGCCAGTCCTCACAAGCGTACAAAACAGTATAGTAATCAAATCACACAACAACCACCTGATCACTTCAAATGCAAGTTTGCACTATAGCCAGGAACATAGTTTCCTATAGATTTTTTTTAAACAAAATGAAAATGCTTGATGCTTCATTATTTATTCCTTTTTTAACCTATTATAAACAAGGGATTTACAAGTCATCATTAACTGTAATATATTTTTAAAACGGTGACATAGCATTGGGAGCAACCTCACAGATGCTGTAATGTAAGACTACCAGGAGAAAATGACAGGTGGGTGGATCTGGGTGTTTTCAGCTCTCTGTGTTGGTGGTAAAAGTGGAACCTCCCAAATAGCTCAAAAGACTGGTGTGACACTATGTGTGTGTGGGAAGGAAAGATCTGTATCTTTTGGATGAGAAGAGTTTATTGTATGTGTGCACATGGCCATGTGCATATATTTATCACAACTCCAGCAACTGATGGGGTGTTATGATTAATGATGTGGTGGAAGAAAAGCATCCTGCAACTATAATCACCAAGCATGTACACAAACACACACAGTTATGAAACAGTGAGCGTTGGTGGTCCTACAGTGACACAGTAATAGCTGGAAGAGTGTGGAGTGCATGTTGCATTTTGGGCTGGAGTGGCTACCACTGACAGAGGGCCCTCGTTACACATCCTTTATGGTGCACGTCATGTGATGTCTATGAAAAACACATGTGGTCTGGTCAATGGGAGGGAAAATATGACAGCTCAAATCACTTGTGGCAATTTTCAGTTAAGTGCAACCCAGCCAAGCACACACACACACACAGAGTGAATGGATCTTTTTCTATCTCAAACAGACAACAAATGCATCTGTGCATCAGATGAAGATATAGCCCCGGCCATCTTATAGCTTCTACAGATTTTTCTGTGGAAGTTAAAAAGAGACACGAGCACTTTCTAAATAAAAGCCCACTATCTCCCTGAATGAATGTGTCTCTATGTAATGCAGATATAATAAAGATGCAGAGATATACCATAAGGATATCTAAAGAGTTTGCAGTATTTGTCTGCATACTTAAATACTAAACTGCTCTTTTTAATCATGAAGCAAAGCACTAGAAACTGCATTTGTAGTTATGTTGGATCTCTATTGAACTACACTGTGGCGACCACACACACACACACACACACACACACACACACACTGTCCCCACAGAGATGACAAACTGCCATACTGACCACTCTTGGATTCCTATAATCATACAGCACACAATGTGATTTATGAGAGAGATTCTCCCACTCACTCACTTTCACTAATGCCACAGAAAGAAAGAGAGAAAGAAAGAAAGAGAGAGAGAGATGCTCAGCATACCAAAGCTTTTTCTCATGGTACATTATGATGATAAAAAAAATAATAATAATAAATAAATTATAAAAGAAATTTGTGTGTGTTATGAAATAAACTAATATTATCTGGCCTATTTATAAATAAATAAACCTACAAACAACCAGACTTCTTTATGCTAATTCAAAATAATATGAAAATATTTAATTAAATGACTAAAGGGTGGTGGGGGGGGGGGGGTAATTGCTCAGTCTAAAGAGGTGTAGAGTGGGAATCCAATAGTGTAAGAGACGAGTTATTCTAGTCAGTTAATGTAAAGGACAGATAAACTAAGAATGTCTACTTCTCTCTGGGTCTGACAAGAAGCATTAGTCTAAAAGCATTGGGTGCCTGGGGTTTGTTTTGAGAGCATTAATCGTCAAAAATATCAAAATATCGACTCAAAAACCATAGACTGTAATACAACAGATGTAACAACTGTATGACACGTTGTCATAAATGTAACGTCACTTTAAATAACAGAGCATTCAAGTCATGTCGGATACATCGTATTTACGAGTTAAATGCACATTAACGCCACCACAAAGTCGTAATTATGAGTGGGAAACTCAGAATTTTCTTTAAAGGGTTAGTTCACCCAATAATCAAAATCATGTAATTAATAACTCACCCTCATGTCGTTCCAAACCCATAAGACCTCTGTTTATCTTCGGAACACAGTTTAAGATATTTTAGATTTAGTCAGAGAGTCCCTCCATTTAAACTGTGTGTACAGTCTACTGTCCATATCCAGAAAGGTAAGAAAAACATCCTCAAAGTAGTCCATGTGACATCAGAGGGTCAGTTAGAATTTTTTGAAGCATCGAAAATACATTTTGGTTCAAAAATAGCAAAAACTATGACTTTATTCAGCATTGTCTTCTCTTCCATGTCTGTTGTGAGACAGAGTTCAAAACAAAGCAGTTTGTGATATCCGGTTCGCGAATGAATCATTCGATGTAACCAGATCTTCTTGAACCAGTTCACCAAATCGAACTGAATCGTTTTAAACGGTTCGCATCTCCAATACGCATTAATCCACAAATTACCTAAGCTGTTAACTTTTTTAATGTGGCTGACACTCCCTCTGAACAAAAACAATATCAATATCAATATCAATAAAACAAAACAATATCCCGGAGTAATTCATTTACTCAAACAGTAAAACCGACTGAACTGCTGTGAAGAGAGAACTGAAGATGAACCATAGACAGTAAAAGAAATGGACACAGCGACCCCATTGAAACTCAACTGAGACAATTGAAGCCCATTTTTAGCGTTTTTTAGCACTTCCGTTCCTGACGCGCAGACTCAAAAGAAGCTTGACGACGTCAGCAACCTGTCTGACAGATATAAATGTTCTAGTAGCTGTGTGTGCAAACTGCCATCGTTAATCTTGCAGAGACGGTGAACTTGAGCGGGGAGTTCTTTGGCGTGAGTGAGCAGGAGTAAGTATTCTGATTAATTATTTTGTACAGTATTTTAAAATGTAAAGCCAGTACGCCATATTAGGTTAATTGCCTGCGAGCTTCTCCTCCTGTCTGTACGGTAATGCGACAGAGAGTCTAGTGGTTATGACACAATCGTTAGCCTATTTTTTACAAAAACGGTTTCTACGGGGCCATAATGTAACATAGAATGTAATGGAGCCCTTTATGCATTGTCGTGTATCTTTAGAAATAAATAATGGACAGACGGAGTCTTTAAACGCCTCAGATGTAAAGTTATTCGCTGCCAAAGTGATGCCAAAATGAATGGGAGCCAATGGGAATGCTAATGCAAGTGAAGTTCTGCTACAAGATGGCAGCACGCAGCCGACTTCAACTTCCGGTTGACCTCCTTGCCGCCTGAGATGAACACAGAGCCGAGCCAGATAATGACTCATTCACGAGGTTCAGGTTTTTTTCTTCTTTTCAGATAGAATAATTGTTATTAATAATCGTGATTATAATTGTAATCAAAATAATCGTGATTATCAGTTTAAGCATTATCGTGCAGCCCTACTCGTGCATATGATATGGTTAGGTTTAGGGGTGTTGCGTGTAGTGCTCTCCTATTCCAACAAAGAGAGTATCATCTGCATGCAAAAACGACATATTACATCCATGTCAAACACATGCATATTGTATTCACGCCAAAGTCAATTTCTGCTTATAAATAGCACACAAAATACAAAAAGATAAATAAAATAAATAATAATAATTCTACAAAAAGATAAATAAAATAAATAATAAAATAATAATAATAATAATTTGTGCTATTGATATGCATTTTCATGAGATCGGGCTCAACGAAACCAGAATTAATTTTTCCAATCCAGCTAAACACCCTCTGGTTCATCCTGCTATTGCAGTCACGCCCCAAACTCTTACTATTGGCTGCATGGATGTAATTGATACCGACAAGCAAAGACATATTTTATAAGCCTTCCAAAGAATTATGTGTAAATAAAATAAGATAGGCCCATTAATTTACCTCTACAACAATATATAGCTATATGTTTTTCATGGGGGGGTGCAGGGCAGTGGCTTAATTTTAAATAGAACACTTTAAACAGATTCGTGCCGTTCACTTAAAATTACATAATGACTTCGATCTCAGTTTGTCTCTTGGTGTGCAATATACTTGGCATCATATCCAGAAGCAAATAAATGACCTATCTACTCACAGTAACATTTGGGGTGAAATGAGTTGACGTGGAAACAGGCAGCCTGGGTTCACTGGAAATATATGGATCTGCCAACGGACTTCTAAGGGCAGACCAAGAGAAATGTTTTCACTATCGTTGAGATCATAGAATTTGGTTTGTGTTCGCGCGAAGGCGACGGAGTTCACAGAGAGCTAATTAGTGAAGGAGAGCCGAGAGAGCCATACACCGTCATTTATCATGCGACCATTCAGGGGCCAACACTAACGAGCTCTGAAAAAAAAAATTCTGATTAATTATTCTTTTCGAGGTAGCTATTGCATCGACATAACCCCCTACCAGCACTGTCTTGCTCTCTTTCTGCCTGCTTTGCTCCAGCAGTTTATTTGTAAAGGTATGGCCGACTTTCCCGGGCCTACCTCGCATACTTCCTAGCTTAATCCACATCGTTTATTGTGCAAATACAATTTAAAAGTTATTATGTAATTAAAATCTTGTTTCACTGCTAAAAACATCAAAGAACAGCCCGTTTCCGTGGACATAGTTTGCCGCTGATGTAATAATTTCCCTGGGATATTTAAAATAAACACATTAGGCTCCAGGAATTCAAAACTTGTCTTAGGGTATAAGGCACGTGCTCCTTGATTGGCGTGAGTAACGAACGCCACGAAGCGGCTGCTCGGCGAAACGGTTCAACTGTCTGGTAAGGGTCTTCGCCTCCGTACAGTGTGTAATGGAGCCAAGGCGATGAGTGCATATGTTTATTAAGACCGTTTTTTCACACCAGTTCTTCCTGGTAGCTTTTCTTCTTCATCTTCATCTTCTCTCTCCCGTTCTCTTTTTCTATGCAGTGCTTGGTGGTCCTGCGATCTGACTGACCTCAGCCATGTGTTTTCACTTTCTCCTCTGATCTCGCCTCCGTGACCAGCGGGGAACGAAATACAAATTGAATAGTAACCATTCACAGACCCGTTCCATCACGCCGACGTTCAGGTCACTTTGTCTTTTCCTTTGAGGAGAGACTACAATAAAAGATAGGCCTAGATGTTGTTTAATTCCTCCTGAGGTACTCCCGCGCTTATTTATTTTACCCTGTCTAGCGCATAGAAAAGTTGCTTTATCTTCAAACACGTTTAATAGCTTGAGATGTTTGCAGGGTAATTCCACTGATAAAATCACTTGGGCTGTTTTCCTATTCTCTCGGTAGGCTTAAACTACGGATGACCAAGGAGCTTGTTAAATTGCCATCTCCGAAAACGGATCACGCTGTTCTCGTGAGGTGCTCTTTTATTTGTTCTGTGGTTTTTATTTTTTATTTTATTTTTAGTGTCTATATCTCCCCCCGTCCCCGCGCGATCTGTTTTGGGGCCGCGCGCTGGACACCGCGCGCTCGCCGGTGGCAGGTTGTGTTTGTTCAGCTTTTATTGAGATGTGGTCTGAAGAAGTTAAAAAGAGCCCCGTTGTTGTTTTTAGGCTGGGTGTTTTCTCTGGAGCGTGTCCACGAGCGGTGTGTTCGCTCTTCACGTTGAAAGGATTTGCTCGAAGGGAAAAGCCACGGCTTTTTGACTTTGTAAAAAGAGGAAAAATCGCCTCTCTTGGGATAACTGATAATAGTATGCAAACCTGTACTGCATAGAGGCTTGTTTGTTAAAAGTGGTCAATATGGCCAAAGTCTATAATCAGTCTGCTGATTTTCAATGTCTCTAAATTTTTTTATTTATTTTTTTATGAGCCAAATCAAAGAGTAGACTAAATCAAGAGACAGGGAAAGTCATAAACATGAAGTTATTAGTATTATTATTTTTAAGTTATTCAAAAGTTGACATTTTCAAGCCTGCAGGACACTTGCATTTTACTCTATATAGACATTCACAGAGTTGTCACTGTTGTCATCAATAAAGTTTTGTGCATTTTCGTCTTATACGGTTCTCCACTACTAAATGATTCTTGTAAACTCTGATTCGTTTTCTTAGCCTGGATTTCATTGCGGCCGTTTTGCACGGTTTACCTCTATTTGGTTTATTAGCCCTAGAGGTTACCTTACCAAAACATCCAGACCTGAATACTTTGGCTTAAGGTTTCATGGATCTTCACTCAGCTCCTTGAATGTTGCTGAAAGGGGTGTCACAGTGGTATGGTATCCATTTAGAAAGAGTCACGGTTGTCAAGAAGAAATGTCGACTACAACAAGAAGAGAAATTTTAATTAGCTGAAGATATAGGCTAATATTGCGAATATAGTCAAAATTATTGTGATGTGACGTCACATAAAGCTCTTCCGAGATCATCAGTCAATAACCACAGGAATAAAAAAGGTCTGTTATCTGTTATGCATTAAAAAATATATAGGCTATGTAAACTATGGGCTATGTTAACGTGTTGTCATACCCTTTGTTTAAAACAACCCATTGATCACTCAATGTGTCAAATGCCTGCAAAGTCTTATTTGATCAGAAATGTATTGTTTTGGCCTCATATCTTTAGCTGATATTCGTCAGAGCTGCATCTTGTTGCCAAAATTCTTGTAGGCCTATTTGGTTTTATTTCGCCAGCTGTTTTGTGACTCTGGAGGACATCCGTTATCATAATTTTAAATATAAAATCATGAGAAGGCTATGTCCTGGTCCAGCAATAATGAAGCCCAGATGTTTAGGAAAAGTGATGTTTCAATAGCATGCTGATTTTAACTCAGATAGAACTTGCTTGTTTGTTTGTAAAGAGAAATGTCATCGCGTTTATCAGACAAATAAAATGATAGTCAACGTAGACTTTTTGATAGTCTGAGTTCAGTTTTTTGAGGCATTGCGAATTTAAACAAAGCATGTTTATTGTTTAGGCTACGTTCGTAAAAATTGTTACAATGACGTAATATTTTTTTCCAGCTATATTCGATCAGCTAAGTAAATATTTATTTACAAACAAATTGGATTTTTATTTCTTTGATTATTTATTTGAGTGCAGCATATTACATACAAAGAATATTTGACGAATTCGATAACTTAAAAAAATTATAAACCTTTCTTTCCTTTAGTGACCTTGGTAATAACATAACCACATAATCTAACCATTATCACTAATACAAGAATGAACAGTTGCTTTATCATGATGAGATGTTGAGGTTTATCTTTGATTACAAGCAGTCTTAGTTTAATATGTTTGAGAGATTGTAGAGAAAGCCTTTAATGTCAGAGTATGTCATTGGGTGGGGTCCAACAGCTGTAAGGCGTTGAATGAGAAAGTGGGGGGACTCTCTCCTTTCCGACACACATTGGTAATGAGCTGTAGCAGAAATTACCCCCATTTGCCTTGGACCCTGAAGCACAAAAGCCGTGGTCATCACAGGTGTCAGGGGAAATTTAGCCTTCAGTCAGTCAGGAGTAAAGGTTCATTTTTCTCTTTTAGAATGAATGAACATTCTTTATATTGGTTGTTTTGGGGAACTCGGTTCTATACAGAAATAATGGGTAATAAATCAAAATGTATGACAAATAAGAAAGTAACCACAATACTAAAAATAAAATAAGTTTAATTAGGCAAATTGTCTAATTACCAAAACCAACTTGAATTAGCATCCAAATAAAACATGATAATCTAATAAGGAATATATTCAGGAGCTCTTCAGTGCTTTGCAGTTTTAATAAAAAGGCATAGACTAGCGTTGACAGGTTAAGGCACAGACATCTTGCTAGGAATGAGAAAAATGTGTGCAACACATGCTGATTTGCTCCTGTGTTTTAGTGAAGATGAGTCTTTCATCAATTTCACGAGGAGCTGAGCATCGGTTCAGAGCTGTTGGTCATTCGGTCTCCACAACTCTACAACCCTGCTTTGCCAAGCTGTGATTTATAGTGTGAAACAGCAAAGAATCTCACTATCATACATTATGAGTTTTAAAATAAACAATTAAGATAAATTCTTAAAGATATAATCCATCCTAAAAATGAAAATTTTCTCATTAATCAGTTGTCCCCATCTTGTTTCAAACCCGTAAAAGCTCTGTTCGTCTTTGGAACACAATTTAAGATATTTTGGATGAAAAACTGGAGGCTTGAGGCTGTCCCATAGACTGCCAAGTAAATAACAGTGCCAAGGTCCATAAAAGGTAAAGTTGTCATCAGAATACTCCATCTGCCATCAGAAGTGCAATCCGGGTTATGTGAAGCGATGGGAACACCTTTTGTAAGCAAAGAAAAGTAAAATAATGAGTTTATTCTATAATTCCTTTGTCAACAGTCTATTGTGTGTCCTCCACACCACTAGGATGCACTGTTTGTTCTTCGCTTACATATTCCCGTTTTCCCGTCGCTTCATATAACCCAGATTGCACGTCTGATGTCAGATGGGAGTATTCTGACGATAACTTTTCATACCTTTTATGGACCTTCACTTGGCAGTCTATGGGACAGTCTCAAGCCTCCATCATCCAAAATATCTTACATTTTGTTCCAGAGACGAACAGAACTTTTATGGGTTTGGAACGACATGGGGGTAAGTGATTAATGACAAAATATTAATTTTGGAGTGGAGTAACCCTTTAATCTTCAGTCATGTAGCCAACTTATTAATTGCTGGTTATAATTTGTTTCTTTCATTAATCATTTTCCAATGAATTAAGCACTAAAGCTATGCTGACATAATGATCTCATTACAGCATATATCCCGTGATATGAGATCTCATTCATCATGTCACAGACATTCGTGAATCTAGTCTTTACATTTATATTTCTCCCAAACAATCTAAAAATGTAATCTTCGCCATCCAGTGAAGTATTCAAGGACGTGCTGACCAGCCGAACAAACTAGCTTTCCTTTCAATAAATCCTCTCTTCATTAAAACCAGGGTTGGAGACAGCTGTTTGAAGAGATTTTGCTTGCTTTCTGACTGTTCTTTTGTTCTGGATTGTGTTTGTGAAGCAATTATTGTTTATAGTCTTACAGTTTACAGATTGGTAATTTTAAAACAATTTTATGATGGGCACTGAACTGCATTTCACCTGAGGAAATACTTTGAGAAACCACAGCTCCATTGTTTAGAGTGAAGCCAAGACCATCAAAGACCAGCTTCTCCCATTACGGAAACCAGCAGGGTTCCTTTGTGAACGAATGGAAATCCCCAGAGAAGTAGAAAGTCAGAGCTGAGAGGTGAGGTGGAGTCAGGCTAAAAAATACAGTATGAATCTACTTTCATCAATTAAAAATATAAGCATCTGTAAAATTGTTTTATTTTCACTGTAACATTCAGCATGGTCCCTGTCAGTGCATCATTGCATATTTCTCAGTGGCTTGGTCAAATACACTGATTCCCAATGGTAGATTTTATTGTGGGTATCCAGCAAACAAACAACAATAAAAACAAAAGCATTGTGAACAAACAATTAAATAACCTTGTTCTTATCACAATCAGAAAGTTTAAACTCTACTTGAGATAATATGGACTAATAATAATATGCCTAACATATAATAATATGACTTACTAATAAAATGCCTATGGACATTAAACCCCACCACATGAGGTTTTCCATGCAAGTTGCACATAGGTTTAATACAGCCTTAGTGTGTGACATCGCTGCTACAGACAACTTCCATTCCGTTCCTGATGACTGATTAGTTCAAATAAGCATCTCTCTCCTCTATTAGATGAATAATCTGCAAAAGATAATAATAGTTTGGAAATACCTGATGATGCCATCCAGTCTAAGTGCTGCATCAACACTGATTAACTGGTCAGTGGAAAAGGGCAAAAAAGTTTAATGTGTTGTTCTTTTAAACTTTCTATTAATCAAACATTTACTTTTTACTTTACTTTTAATCTATATTAAGCAGCAAAGCTGTTTACAACACTGATAATGTAAAAATGCATCACACTACAGGTGTCCCGAGTTCGAATCCCGACTTGAGGACAAGAGAAAGTGGAGAAATAACAGAAATAAATTCAGAGTTATTTTAAATTTGAATAATATTTCATAATATTACTATTTTTCTGTATTTTTGGTCAAACAAATGCAGCCTTTACCATATACAGTTTTTTGAACGTTAGTACTGTAAAATAAGGTAACAAAAATTAAAAAGCTTAGGACTAGTTTGCTTAGAAAGCCTAAAGATGGCCAGATACCTAAAGGCTCTTTCTTTCTATTTCTAATGTGACACAGACAGTAACTGAACTGGGTCACCTGGCCAGCCATGGCAGCTCTGCCTGTGATCATTTTATTGTATCTAGACTCATTTTAAAGCTCAGTTCCTCCCTTACAACTGCTTCTACTTGAATGAATCATTGGATATCGTCTATATGTCAGATTGCAAATCCCCCCCACACAAACCTAAACACATAGTTCATAAAAAAGAGAAGATAAACAAAAATCTGATGAATCTTATATCCTGGAACATCTGCCATGCAGAACAAAGGGATGAATCTACTAAACTTGTTTGATTTATTTGCATACTTGAACTGCTATAAAAATGATGTACAGTAAGTCGTCATAGGTCCAGTATCTGTTCTTTTCTTCCTGTAAATGTAAGATGTGTCTATTAACAGCAAATACCTTTGTTTGTGACAATGATAATCTAATCATTTTTCCTACCTTCATGCTCCCAATCCCACATTAGATGCACCACAATTCTCACTTAATAATTTATATATGAGTTCAAATATGTGTGAAAAGATAGAAGGGAGTAGAGAAGGTGTGCATGTGTGAGAGAGAACAGGCACGCTCTTTCAAAGCAATGTAAATGTAACCCAAGCCGCAGTCTAGGCTGACTAAACACTCTGAGCCCAGGTGGCTAATGGGAGACCAGGATGACCAAATGACCACCACCATAGTGGATCCATTCTGATGTCTCTCTCTCTTTTTCTCTTTCTCTCTCTCTCTCTCTCACTCCCAGTGACTCCTGCTCACTCTCTCTCCTTTTCTCCCGATCTCTCCATCTGCTACATATTACACCCGTCAGCTCTTCTGTTTGTCCAGGCAAGACTCGGATGGGTGGTCTTCAGATAACAGAACGCCAGGGGCCTCCCGTGTCACCAAATTACCCAGACCTCTATGTTTTTCCTCTACTCCTTTCAAAAACATGCAGGGCTCTGCTGTAAGGGCTAGAGTGGACAGCAGACACACACTCATCATCATTCTGTGACGTAAACCTCACTAGAATAGCAAACTGTCTGTGTATGTAAGTGTCTGTCTGTGTGTGTGTGTGTGTGTGTGTGTGTATGGGTGTGTGTGTGTGTGTGTGTGTGTGTGTGTGTGTGTGTGTGCAAGAGAGAGACTGAAAGACAGGGAAAGCAAAGGACTCCCTTATCTAATCTTAAGATGCTTTCGGCAAATCTGTACAAATGTACAGATTTAGTAGAGAGATAGGCTTCCCAAGAGAGCATTTTTCATAAACAGACCCTCAATGCTCATTTTTATGGTCCATTTACAGATGAACAGACACGAAGTTAAGAGTTAAGATACAAGAAAGGTTTATTCAGGACTTGTAACATGTATTTGAAAGATGTTTGTCTTCGATAAAGAACATTCCTGAAGTACTGTACTAAATATTATCTGGTAGCCTAATAATTAATGAAAGTCTATCTAAAATTAATAATCTCAAAATATTTAGTTGAAATTATTTTTTTTAAATGTATACATTTATTAAAATGACATGTTGGTGGAATTGAACAGCTATGAAGATATATAAGTGCTCTAAAAAAAAACAAAGAATGGCAGGGATTGGGACAGTCAATTTGCTCATGGTCAGCAGGGGGGAGGTCTATTAAAATAGAAAACAGTTATGTTTAAAATGCAGTAAATTGCAATTAAAAACGTATTTGAAAAAAAATCGTACCACCTTCAAACTTCTGAACGCTAAAAATGCTTTAAACAACCAATGGCTATAGTTTTAAGACAACCAGAAAATTCCTTACAGACAATCGAAAGAAGGAGATGAGGCCATTAAGAGGGTCCTGTTGACTTAAGGAGCCAATGACAGCCTCACAAGAGAAGCCTAAGCCTCATTCATATCTGCATATACGTTGTACACAGACTCATACTCACAACAAAAGAGCACAGGTCTGAGCTGCTGTAATCACTAAACTGTGTGCTCATGCAGACAGAGAAAGGGTGAGGGGTCATGGGTGAGAGGTCGTGCTGCTTATGGCTGGGAGTGATTGGAGGGGCTAGTGACATACACAGATCATCCCTTGTAATTTAGGGGAGCTAATCTAATCTCTATAGATCCCGATTAAGAAAGTCTGATAGAGAATCAGTCATTTAGTGCAACAAATTTCATCTAGATAATGAGCACACACTGCTGTGTCTGTGTGTGGATGTGCGTGTGGAATCAGGGTGGCATCTTTAGCACAGCTCGCAGGTGGCCGTGGGCTCCAGTTAGATCACAGGTCAGTAGCTTTACTGGAGCCTTACTGACACACACTCTCCTTTTTTGTCTTTCACAACATTAATACTAGACTCTCAAATCTGCCCCCAACAAGACACACTCTCACACCCAGCATGTCTGCCATTCTTCATTACACGGAGAGCGACAGGCTCAGATAGCACATTTCAGCAGAGACTCTCTTAATAAGACTACATGATTACGATTAAAAACAGATCTGTGCCAAAAAGCACTGCATTAAAATGCTTAGTGAAATGTTCAGAATGTGGATGAAGTAAGACTCACACATTTCCAGGAGGAGATTATGACAGAAAAAGAGAGAGCGAGAGATCAAATCCATGAGCTTGAGGTGAGACTAAAAAAAGCTGGGGTCATTGTGTTTGAACGACTTTCAGTGGGTCATTAGTTACAGGTGGAAGGAATAAATGACAGCATATGCTGCAGTGTTATATTTGTCTAATATTTCTCATATTTCCTATTCTTTTCCACAGCATTCATCAGTAAAAAAGAAAAAAAGAAAAGAAAAGCTTGTTATAATTTGGGACCACCAAGAAGACCGTTACTCTTTTGTCAATCATGCTGTCCTTTTCTTCTTTTGATTAACGAAAAGACAGTTAAAAAATTACATTCAATTTTACATTTAGAATGAGAAGGTAAAAGCTGTGCCGTCACTGGAGTAAAATAATTGCAGTTAATCTCTTTGTTGGTGTTTTGCATTTGAAATTTGCCTATAATAAATGCCGTTCAACTACTTACTCTTTCAATAAATAAAAATAATAATTGAACAATTAAATGTCTTTTTTTTTTGTATGATGCAATGGCAAATGTTAGCTGTGCAAAAATGTGCTACTTCAGGTCACTTTAGCATAAACTACTGCAAGTAACTGTAAAGACTTACAAAATGTATCACTTTTTCCACACACACACTCAAAAATATTCTTATTATTATCAACACTGATAATAATAATAATGAATGTTTCTTGTCTTATCAAATCAGCGAACTAGAATGGTTTCTGAAGAATGCATGTCTGCTAAAAAAAATCAGCTCTCCCATCACAGGAATTAATTACATTAAAGAATATGCTATTGTAAAAATTTGAATAATACTTCATTATATTACTGTTTTTATTGTCCTTTTTAATCAGATCAATGCATCCTATAGGTGAGCATAAATAAAATCAAACACACTTCTCACTTTCTATGATAAGATTCATCTTACTGACCAATCTGTTAAACTGTTTTGTAATTTTGATCGGTTTGCATAGTGTGCCCTCTTCGAGTTCAATAGATGCCCCGATTTCTTCTTTACATAATGTGTAAGGGAATACAGAGAATGGAAATCAGTCTTAAATATAATTTTTATATATTTACTGTAACTGCAAGATGCATGTAAACACAGCGATCACATTTACACTTGGATGGGGAGGGACAAGAGAAGAAGAAAGACACATGGGCAGAAATAAAAGCTTGAGGATGGCTAGCCCACTACAACAGCGCTGAGTATCTAGCAGAAGTTTCTTTTAAAGCCCAGAACATATAAAAGGCCTGCCATCAACACATATAATCTCTTATATAAAAGGCCTGCCATCAACACATATAATCTCTTAGCTAAGCCCATTGAAAGCTAGGGATTTGGGGTTAATTCACCCATCGCTCTGTGTTTGAATCAACTCCAGACTCACATTGAGATGAAAGCCCGAGAGTCCCACGGACGAGCTGCACCATGGGGCCCGCTGAGGCCAGATTATTGCTTGTTGGTCTGGCTGGGACCTCCATCAGGACAGGGAAACTGAAAAGAAAAACAATAATTAGAGATAATTGCTTGTGTCCAAACACGAACATTAAAGCCCCCTTCCTTTCCTCTCTTTCTATAACCCCCCACCCACCCAATACCCCCCATCTCCCAGTCTCTCTCTTTTGGTAGTATATCGGGTGCAAAGAGAAAAACACACCCCTGTTTTGACAGCTGGGCAGGCGAACATAATTTGTGACAGCTGAACTGAAACGTCTTTAAAAAAGACGGAAAAGGAGAAAAGGTTGGGGGGGGGGGTTGAGTGAGAGACTGCGGGGCAAAAGAGGGAAGAGGACGAAGGAATGTGGAAAGAAAGTGAATTATTGAAACAAAAGAGAGAGGACAAAATAATAGTTATTCATGCAAGACTTTATATGCACCCAGAAGTTGAGAAAGTAGAGGAAGGATGAAAGAGGAAACAAAAAAAAGAGAAACGAGAGAGGGGAAAAAATTTTACTATCCGTAAATGTTTGAAAATATTTTTACCCAAAAATCTCACTTGAACATGGTGTCACACAAAGTTTGACGCATTGGGTTAATTTGCTGCTCAGCAACTGTGACCTCTGAACCTTAAGGTCCTATGGGGTCAAACCGAACTCAGAACGAGGCAGCCAAAATCATGTCAGTCTGAGGGAGCAATGTCAAAGGTCGCCGGTGAGATCTTGGGGAATATGGGCCAAAACAAGGACCATATGTGAATAGATACACATTTGAAACTAAAATAACCCTTTTTTTTCCCCATCCCCTCTAACCCTTCTGTAGGCACACACAGACAGACCCACCGCAGACATACTGCATCCAAATTGAATTAAGTCATAAATAGAAGTGCTGCACTGATGTAGGAGAGGCATTGACGGAACATTGGCCGACCGCCCTGCGAAATTGACAGTGACAGAAGTTTTCCCTGAAGGAAAATACTAATGTAAACAATGGAATACGGTTTCAAAATATCCGCACTCCCAATGCTGCTTCTGTTTACATTTCCTCACCAAAACTATTCCAGTTTGAGGACCAGGCAGAACTGGACGAAGAAGAGACGGGATGAGGCAGAGGCTAGGATGCCACCTCTTGCCATTTCATTTAAAAAAGGGAAATATTTCATGTAAATGTTACGGAACTTCGATCAGGATAACCCACACTATCACAACATCCCAGATGTGCACTCTGATTCATTCTCTCTCCGTACCACACATGCCATTCATTAAAAACACCAGACTCGTAAATCTAGTCAAGTTATTCAGTATAACACCTTTACTGGCGCTTTAACGTTCCTCAAACAAGCAGCAGTGAAATCCTCTGGACCTGAAAAGTTTCAGTGAGGAACATGACTGTCCTTTCTTGTGAGTGTTTGTTTGTATACAGTTTGCACATAAAAAGTGAGAGAAAAGAAGGGAAAAAAAGAGAGATCTCACTGATGCTCTCTGGATTGGGCTGCGGTTCTTTTTCCAGACATCTGCAAAGATCATCTTGGCCTTCATCTGAGCCTCATTAGTCCTCTCTCTGTTTTATTAAAGACAGGGAGATGATTTCTCCATCAGATACAGTATTATACTGGACCACAGCCTAAAGCTGGCAATCAGTATCCCATTCAGAACATATATGTGATCATGTACTGCTCACAAGGGTCATTGCATTGTGCGTTACATTATGACATTTATTGAGGGGTAATGAATTGAACACTGGAGGGCAGTTTTTCTGACCAAAATGAAGCCTGCTTCGCTATGAAGAAGTATCTGAAGACAATCCTGACTTTAGTCCAGGACTATAAGTGAAATGGATCTTGAAACCTTGGCATAACTTTTAAACCTACGAGTTTTATGGTTCCCAACCACAAATGACTTTTCACTACTAATTGTTTTATGAAAAGAAGATATTGATCTAAGCAAGACATTTTCATTCATTTTAAACGGCTACATTTTCCACTCCTAACCATCTTTCCCACAGTCCAGCTGTTAATAATCTTTTATTTTTTATTTTTTACATAATTCATATTTCTAAAGCTGTTATACAGTCTTGTGTTCTTTATCTGAATCGGTGGAACACCTGCTTGGTAACAGAGGCCAAAGTGTAAAAGTCCAGATGTGGGCGGTATTAAAAACAGTGAGAAGAGGAGGAACCATAGTAGCTCCAGAAGACACGGTTACACATGAGTCAATGGCTTTCTCAGGCTGTGGAAAGAAACTGGCGGCCAGAGTGAATAAGTCTTGAATGGGGGGCCTGGGGACCGCTGATAGATTTGCCATCAGAGCTACTTAAGGCCCTCACACTCACACATCAAACAGGCTGCGCACAGTAAACATTCATTTCAACGCTCGCTATATCATAACTCAGATTCTCAAAAGGTAGCACTCTTCCCTCATCGATCACTGCATTGAGAAAATTGAGGGGGAAAAATGTAATAATGTGTGTGTTGGGGGACACTTGTCTCAATAGCAGCCTTCCTGTTTCAGAAAAGCAATGTAAATGAGCAGTGGTACAATATGTTCAGCAGATCCGTTTGTGTGCATGTGTTTATATATACTCAGAGTGTGTGTTTGAGGCTTATGTAAATGAGCTGTGAGAGTCTCCAGTGTCTGTGAATCATTTCCTGTTTGCCATATTGATCTAATCATCCTGGGGTTTTACTGTCAGATGCGCCCCAAACAAACTCTCTGCGTGTGTTAACGTTCAGTCATATGGTAATGCATATGATCGCACGTGCATACACAAGCCATTCATGTACTGCATGTGTGTGTGTTAGTGTGCATGCCATTAGTAAGACTCTACGTATGTAGAATACAGAATATGAGTATTTAAACCTGTATAGAGCAATAGAGAGTGTGTGAGTGATGCTCTCTCTATCTGGGTGGCAGTACTTCTAGGGCGGCTGGCTCTGCGAGCAACATGAACAGCGGGAGGATAATTTGGATTTGATTGGTTTCACATGTTTTTCATAAACAACAAAGCTCTCTCCCTTCGGTCTGCTCCGCTGTGTTTGGCTGAAAACATGGAATCCATTTGTCCCCTTCTCCCCTTCTTGCTATTTAGCATTACTGAGCAGTATGTCACGTGTTGAACAGACCACCAGCACGACGGGCATCTCGCAGTTACGATGACAGACTGTAACACCAGTAAATTGGCATTTAGCAAAACACACTCCCCACAGACTCAGATATTTAGCAGTGGATTTCACATATGCTCTGCTCTCTCTAGTTTTTGTAAATTGCATGTGCATATATGTATTAGGTTAAAGATGCAACATCTGAATGAAATCAGAATATAGGTTACATCTAAACGACTGCCTTCTCATTCACCTCGTCCCAAAGGTGCTCTGTTTGATTAAAGGCAACATTTTTTACTCCCAGTAAACCCTGCTTGTACATGGGTTAAGTAACTGTATTATCTATCTACAGAGACTAATATTTCTGATGAAACTATTTCTGATACATTTTTTCCCCAAAGTGAAATACATCTCAAAGATAATATCATATTTTACCGGTGAAGTTTTTAAGGGCTCCTAAAAGTGTGAAACTGACTTATTTTAGTAGTAGTATAGTACTAGTAGTATTGTTATTGTGGTTGTTATTCCCAACATACCATTTGACACATGCCTACTAAATAAGACTTCTGTATGAAATATGGTATATTAGTTGAATTGTTGAGAGTGAAGCAAAAAGTTCAGAATACAAACAGGAATGAATGAATGAATGAATGGATGAATAAAAAAAGCATACACAGCGTGAAGTGGCCACTGACGTCAAATGCTCCTAGTGAAGGCTTTGGTGAATTTCCTGCGACTGGAAATGAAGGGAAAAAAGCATGAAGTTCCACCCCTAAGCTGAACTTCAAACGAACGAATGAGATGAACTCACACGATTTAGGCACCAAAACGTAAAACAATTAGAAATTGCCACGAGAGGGTTTTGCACTGAGTCATTTTTTTGTGCTTTTAAGAGCCCTATAAAAATAACCCATATTGGTACATCTGTACACGAATATAATTAAATATTTGCAATTTATGTTGTTTGTGGGGGAAAAAAGGTCAATGTGGATCTTTTTCCTCAACATGATGTTGTCAAGTAATCTACAAGCTAGGACTGATCCACTGGGATTCAGAGTTTCAGGAGATTGGCTCAAAAACACCTGGAAACCTGCGCTGTTTTTGTTTTGTAAAAGCTCAATTTTTAATTGTATTATATTAATGGTATATAAACGAAGTAATTATCCGTTAAACTATTAGAAAAAGCCCATAAGCTAGCATAATATTATGACTAATATCCGGGGCAGCCAAACAAACAAGTGCTGCTAGATAAACGGAAATGCTTATCTTCCTCACAGTTGGCCTAATATATAGGTGCAGAGATGCTTTTTACTCCATCGTTTTTGTAAAGACTGAATCTCATACAGATTGATTAGCTTTTAACGAGGAAGTGTATAAACAAAGCCTGCAACCAATAAGGTGAGTTAGATAGCCTACTATAAGCCGTTTCATATGTCGACCTAAATGGAGACTTTGCCTATTCATGGTTATGCTTTCACTTTCCTCCTCGTTCATCTGGACAAGTTCAGATGTAAGACGTGTTCTGTAATAAATAAAGCGAAGCTCTCCAATAATGAGATTTGTCGGCCACCCGTGTTTTACTGCTCAGTGAAATTAATGAAATTCACATTGCACTGCGGTCTCGATACAAAGGCGCAACATAAATCCTAGCACACCGGTTTAAAATGTATTGGCTATAAAGCACTTGTCGGCTGATTTTTGGAAGCAGTTCTGTTTAACGTCAGGTAGGATATTTTATATATATATATATATATATATATATATATATATATATATATATATATATATATATATATATATATATATATATATATATATTATAGGTAGCCTAATAGTTGCAGAGTGCGTTTAATGAGAATAATTTACACTGAAAAAACGATGGAAATTATGGGATTGCATAAACTGTACCTTCTATATGTCAACATTTCCAAATCCAAAAAAAAAAAATAATAAAATAAAATCCATTAATTATTTTCTATCAAGCGCGCCACTAATAAAATCAATATTTCGATTTTAAAATGTTAGACATTTTAGGTTTACAGAATTCAGCACGAGGACGTTAGGCTATGTCTTAAAAAAAAGTATTTTTAAAAAATTCCAATGTATTTTTAAAAGTCAGCTCAGAAGTAAAAACACATGAACTGGAACGGAAACTGTGTTCGTCGGACTGTTCTCTTTCTTTAATAAAAAGTAGGCTAGATAATCTCAGAATTTACCAAAGTAGTCATTTAGGAACAGATGAAGCGTTTCATTTTGGCAACAAATGTAACGGTATAGTGTGAGGAAACAGTAATTTTATAATATATAGGCTATATATAAAAAATGCATTATTAAAAATATTTATGAATGCACTCTGTACCAATCGATAAGCGTGTTAAACGTTTTAGCCATTTAAAGTTTTTCCTTTTTTTAAGTTTTTAAATTCCATATAGTTCGCAAAAGACAAGCAAATACGAACTTCATCGCGATGCTTGAATTTAAGCATTGGATTGCCCATGGCTTGCTCAATACCTTTTATAGACCTTCAATTCCATTGGACGAAGGTTGGTTGAGCAGATGCTGTTACACTTTGAGGGAGAGATGGCAAATGTTAAAGGCATGCTCCACACTGCGAAATTGCCGGTTCCAACTCCTCAGTTATTCTTGTTTAGAAAGTATAGACTACTTGTAGAAGTGCTTGCTTTCTATCACTTTTACACTCAACAAAAGCGTCCAAATAAAGCAGCAATAATCTCATTAAAAAAGTGTTGTTATGGAGTATTGTTTATTTGTACTCGCGTTCGAGTACAAATAAATGTACATTATGAAAGTAAAATAACATTTATAATAATGTAACTAACTTTACAGTCATTTAAAAACACCAATTTATTGGGTAGGGTTATATCATACAGAAGTTACTGTTTTTATTCCGAATCAGAGAAAATATAAAGGGTATTGCAAAAGCAAACTGAAATAATAATAATTATTTTTGTTTATATAAAAAGTGAATGATAGCTTTGGTATCATATGAATAAGCAGGTTTTCCTGTTTAATTTACATCGAGAAAACATCCAAACAAGCTTTCCATCATAAAAAAAAAACTTGTACTTTATTATGCACTTCTCTATACAAAAAATAATAATTTAAAGAATTAAAAATATGTATTTTAGGAATTTATGTAAATAATACAGCATGTTTTAACGATTTCTATAAACATAGCCTAATTTAAACGCTAAAAGGTAAAAAAAAATTGTGCAAGCATGGAATATATATATTTTTTCTCTCTTTTGGATCACGCTGATTGAACATTAAATTTTAATGGCTTAATTGTTGTGTTCATTTAGAATAATAAAATCGATATAGTAAAGTATTTTTGTTAAGTTTAGATAGGATACTAAGATTTTATATTTATAATCGCTAAAAAGATAGACCGATAAAACTGTAAAAACAAATCTACAGTCTCACATTTCCTAAAACGACAGACATGAGATATTTCTTTTAAAGGTTCTACAAAAAATACGCATAGAATACATCTCAAAGTACTCGTCAAACTGAAACACCTTCTACAGACTTTACTTGCTATGCTGCTGTTGCACCACAACGTCATTACATTTTTTATTTGTCATACTTTCAGTTATTAAAAGGAACACGCATAAAATACACCTTCCTTCCCCAGTGTTGGTGAATTAGGAGTTTTGTCGTACTTCCTCACTCTTTCTGCCCCCATGTGGCCCTCACCGGACGCTCACGTGTGCCATGAACTTCTCAGGAGCCCAAGAGGACACGAGAGCACGAGGACAGCCGCTCGCATTATTTGTAACGTGTAAAAGAATCTTTAAACATCGAAACTAAACGAAATCGTACTAGCCTGTATTTTCAACATGTGGAAACTTATTTAATATTCTCCCAGGCTCATGAACAAAATGTCTTGTAGATTTCAATTATGAACACTTACATAATATTCTCTGAGTCTCATTTTAATTGAGCAAAATTACGTAACACAAATACGCTAATGGATACCTTAAGTTAACAAATGAAATGTATTTAAAAAAAGTTCTTAATAAAATGTATTTAATTGTTCAGGGGTGTAGATGTCCTCGTAAGCAGGTGGAGAAGAGGCGCTGTCTGCTGTGCTCTCTTTCTCCTCTTCTTCTTCGTCTTCTGAGACACCGCGATTCCTGCAACAAAACCCGAAAAAGGAATCATTAATCCACTCTGGTCAGCCCTCGGCGCAAATAATAACTGTAAAAGGTGCCTGACTGACTACTAGGAGAATTTTGGGCAGACCGGTTAGTGTTGAAACATTTTTCTTTGTTTATGTCTGTAACTGTGTTTTTCGAGTCTTAAACTTTGATAAAATATTCACATATTTATCCGCTTCAAATAAAAGCAGTTTAGAAACCTACAATTGATCCTTTATTAACAAAGCATGTGAAGTTATACAATCTTGCCTCAAAACAGGCGTCTGATCTTAAATCGTTGTTATTTTGACACAGTTTGAGGACCTCCAGCGTTACCTCATGCAGGCGGGCGCTGCTCATAATTAGTTAAACACTCCCTGGTCTGCTCTATGAACATTTAAATCTAAATTCAAATATTGGCTCGAACAATATTTAGTTACGTTTGAATTGTTCCAATGAATGATTCAATAATACTTCACCAGTTTATGCACTGCACATACGATTTCATTGAGGTTTATGCCTATTTAAAAATAGAAGTTACAGCTCAAAACTGATTTACCTTATCAGTTACAGTAATTATGTTTTCTTATTTAATCTTTCAATTTGTTTTCTTTGCAATATTATCTTTAATAAACCCATCATTTATGATACTTAAAACCATAAAGAGATCAGTTTTTATTTTTATCAGCTCGATCTGTTATTAATGCTGTTTCTAGACTCCTTGTGTTCGTGGTGTCTAAATCAATCGATTGCACACTGTCATCAGAATTATAATCATTACCTGTTTTCCCTTTGCTCTGCTGTAGCGCTGTCATGTTCCCCAGAATTAAATCCAGGGTTTTCCATTGGATACATGCTGTAATACTGTGGCGGTGTGTTCACTGTGACTGCTAATGGCTGGGGGTTTGAATGCAAACCATTAACAGGACTCAGACTTTGGTCTGGTACTACAGAGGTGTACGGTGGTGGGATGTACTGGACCACCGTGGCCCTGTGGAAGGTAATGGGCTGATTGAATCTAGTGAAGATGAACGATGGTCCTGAAAGTGGCGGCAGAGGGTCTGTTTCAGGTGTCAACTCTCCATCATTCTGCTTGCAGCTCAGGCAGAGCAGCATTTGGAACTTGCAGATGCTTATCAGCACAAATGTACCTCCTACTGACAGCAGAATTGGCCCCAGAAGCTGTGTCCACTCGTAGCTGTGACTGAAATTGTAATTTGTCCACCCCATAGCCGTGAATGCCATGCCAACCAGGCCCAAGAAGACTCCGGAGAACAGGAGCGTGGCACCAGCTTTGTCCCCATCTGACACCGGAGCGTTTGAAGAGCTTGGTGCTTGGCCGGGCATCAAAGTGACGACATTCACAGGGACATCACTGGGACTCTGGTTGCTGTTTGTGATGGTACTACAAACACCAGCAGGTACTGCATCACTTGGCTCGGCAAGAGGATTTGTCCCTTGATTCCTACTTTCTGTTGTGCTCTTCCAAAAATCTAGAATGCCGTAATGTCTCATCTGGCCAGAACTGCACTGTTTTTGTATAGTGGCTTTAGGATTTAGACACTTGTCTGACGAAGGTCCACTCATCTATGCATGACGGATCTTTTATTGTGTATCTATTTTGGACATTGGCTCAGAAGCTTAGTTAACAGGTAACAGATCATTGCCCTTATGCTCTTGAACACTCAGTCATCATGTTGGTGCGAGCACTGAAATGTGAAATCTGTTGCATGGTAGAGTACATGCAGGAAACTGGCAGGTCCAAAGACTAAACCTAAAATCACTCTTTTTGTTTGGACCAAATATAACAATTTTATTACCAAACATTACCAAAATAACTGCCTTTTTCAATAGAATGAATAGATCATTAAAACAAGGATCTGTAGTAAAAAGAAATAATAAAAATAAAAACAATATAGAAGGAAGAGTTCACTCAAAAATGAAAATTGTCGTAAAAATGTAATTCTGAAGAATATCTCAGCTGTTGTCCATACAGTCAGAGGGACTTCAAAACAACATTCTTCAACTGAAAAAAAGGACATTTTTCAAAATCGGTTCCTTTATGTTGGACAGAAGAAAGTAAATGATCACAGAATTTTCACTTTCAGTTGAACTATCCTATTAATGTATCACCGAAATCAAAAGAGCAAAGTCTAGAGAATATTTATACCGGTATGCACTATGAAAGTTTCATCATCATTTTTGCACACAACCTAAACCTTTTCTTGCACAAGGGGAACCATGTTTGTAAAATTGCAATATAATGTCCTTAAATATGCCAAAACAGAGAGAGAAACCGAGATAAAAAGTTTCCAACAATATCAAAACAATTCTGCATCACTTTAACTTTTCAAAGTCCTCTCTGGAGTCCAAACGGATTTGATTAGCAAAGCAATGTTCCACCCAGAGCACTGCATAACCTAGCAAATTGCAACTATTGTCCAGTTCACCAAAAACACTGTCATTTAACTTTGATGACACTTATCTCACAGTAACATTTTACTGTGGTACTAAGTTAATTATATATCCACCACTCTCAATGTCCAATAACAACAGACAGAGTCATGAAATGTGTTTGTCATTGTTTAACACATATGCAAAATGCATATGCCATGTTTTATTGCAGACCATGTCATGTTTTTCACAGTCCATTGTTTACCTGTTGTTGTGGAGCAGTATATGGAGCTTGCAAGTAATTGTTGCCCAGAATTATTTTGTAAACTGGGACTGGACACTGGAGAGAACAGTATGATTTAAATCACAGTAGATGTTGGAAAAAAATATGATTTTTTTTTTATATGATTGTGAGTACCGTGCTAAATTCCTCCATCTCTTCTTGAGGGTCAAGCAGTATGTCAGAACCTTCTCGTGCTAAAAACTTTGTTTTAATTCTTTTCCCAAAAACTCGAGGAGACACCTGAGAGACATTTAGAAAGAGAATAGATTCCAGCACAAGAATGTTTAAAATCGGCCCAGATTTTGGGCCTGACACACTCTTTCAATTACGCCGAGTCCAAATATTTATAAGGAGAACATTTCCTCTTTCTCTCTCTCTCTCTCTCTCTTTGTGATCATGGCATATAGTATGCATGTGAATAACAAATGTGTGTGCTGGTATGTGTGTGTGCAGGATAGTTCTGGTTAAATGATATCTGCTCAGATATGGTCAGTGTGAAAGCTTTGGACAAGTCTTTGTTTGAATCACCCTCTATTGATTCTCTCTAGCCGCTAGTCAGTTGAATTCGATGGTATGACAAAACAACAGTACAGAATTTCTTCATATGACCCTGCACTGGATTAAATATTAGTTAAGACTACATGTTCTCAGTATTGTATTAACAAATCTTAAATCTTATTAACAAAGCATTAACTTATTGCTTCATTCGTCTCTAAATGATCAGCCAGCAAATTAAATCTTTTATTATTTGCAACTGTAGTTCACTCTTGATTCCTCTCTTGTCCTAATTTACCTCATCTCCCCTCTTCCTTCCAGCACAATATCCAGACTGCACACTATTGCATGAGTATCCACGTCCTCCAATGGGAAAAGCCCGACTGCAATCACAAAAGGGGCCTTAATGGGTTTCCATTGCACACTCTCTCTATTCCTCTCTCTCCCAGACTTTGACCACCCACTTCATTTCAGTGAGGCAGCACGTTGCTTCATGACATAGTCACGTACATCCTCCACAACCAATCAGCCGAGAGCTACTGCACCCATCTGTTTTCACCAGCCATATTTTGTTCTGCGCGTCTACATTGCTTCATTTATAACACCTGTTTTCTATTTTAATTATAACATTTCATTTAATCCTGTGATGACACACCTGAAATTTTTAGCCGCCAAAAATCATTCAGACATTCAGATTTGGTTCGCAAGAAAAACATATATATATCACTGACCCTAAACTTTTATACAGTAGTGTATATTTGAAACAACTGGTGAAAACATAAATGTCCTTAGAATGTCTGAGTTTCAGATTAAAAGAATTTGACATCAAATCTTATCTACACATCAACTTTATGTAAATTATTTTACAATTTTACCTAAATGTATTCTTTAATCTGCCAGCTCACTCTTAGATAAAAAAAGTTAATTACAATGTACTTAAACACACATGAAGCATGAAGCAGCATTACAGTAATATTAACACTGAAGTCCTCTAAAGTGATTTCTCTACAGTCGAGATGCAAAATGGCAGCGGTTGCATTTGTATGAAAAAGTATTTCAGATTCAGTCTGACACAAAGTTGCTATGAACAACACTAAATATTAGAAAAGATCAGCCAACTGAATGCTGAATTTGACCAGTTAGATGTATGAAGTATTCAAGAGTGTCATGCAACAACTCACACTAACAGACTTGCACAAATTACTTCATCGTTATGTGATTAGATATGATTAGCTGCAATACAGGACACAAAGCCTTGACATTTTTGGTGTGATCTGGTGCAGGCAATATTACCTCATCTTTGGCTGGCTGATAGTATAGACACTGTTGGGCAGCTCCATGGGAGTTAAGATGTCGCCATCCTCCATCATGGCCCCCGACCTTGTGACAAATTGCCCATGACGTGGCTTTGCTCGCCAGGCACGAAAGCCTGTTCTCTCTCGCATCTCTCATTCCCTTCAACCTGTCCTCCCATTGTTCCATCCTTCCACTGCTCTGAGCTCTCATCTACAGTTTCTCTTTGGCTCAGTATGGAGGAACAGTTTTACGTGCCTTTTCACCAATCTGCTTTCAACCCAGAGAGCAGAGAGGCATAGACAGGGTAGGAGGGAGAGAGACACAAGGAGAGAAACAAATGCCGCCGCTGAGTAACTGAGAGGAACCAATCACAATAATCAAAATAAAATCCAGGCAGATGATGGACTTTTTTTTTTTTATCTGCAAGCCTGTAAACAAAAGCAGTTAAATTTTGTATCTGAACACTCTGCCTTGTGACATGCTTCTGGCTATTTTATTGGCCTTTCAAATTGTGTGCACCACTTCAAACATCCTCACAAGTCTCTTGTCTGTACACTTTATTTATGAAGACATTAAATCCATCCAACCCACACTAGCTTGGAAAAGTAACAGAATGGAACATCAACCTCAAACAAACGGTTCATGTATTTAAAAAAAATTGATGCCAGTCACCTTGTCAAATCCAGTTTTTTCATCCTTAAAAGCACTCTCTGTATTAATCTGGAGTTTGGTTCCAATTCAATGAATTTATAATCCTGAAAGGAAACCAGCATATCATAAATGTGATAAGACTGAGAAGATGCTTTCCATTTTTGTGTGCAATAATATGCATCAAACATTGCAAACATGCACGTTTATTTAGCTTTATTTTTAGAGTCCAGCAGAGTAAGTGTATTGTGATTGCAGCATTACCTCACTTTTGGGGACAATACTGTACCCCAACTATACCCAAGCAAACACACACACAAACCATGTCCAGATTCATCTCCACGAGTCAACAGGGCCTAGAATTAGTGAAAGCATTATGAGATGCAGATATGTCACTGGGCAGACGACATGGTCCTAAAACAAGGTTTCTATTAAAACATCTTTCAACATATGGATTCTAGAGGGTGAAATATGAGTGTCAGGAGAATCTGAAGGATTTCAGATGGTTTGAAGCGAGCTCCTTATGCACTGTTGTTTTGGGAGACCGACCAAAGGCTGAAGCGAGGGAGGAGCCGGCAGATGTGGACGCAGATCAAGAATGATATAAGGTGTGGTTAGGAGAGGAGGAAGAGGGAAAGAGATGATACAGTAGGATAGATGTTTTCAGAACGGAGGAGAGGAGAAAATAAACAGAATACAGTCAGTAGATGGGCGCGGGTGGAAACGTGGAAAGTTAGAGAGAAAGAGAAGCCAAAGGATTAAAGAGGAGTAAATGAGGGGAATAGTGTGAGATGGAGGAGAAAAGTAAACACATTTTTAAGTTATGAAGGTCCAGCTAGTGTGTTTGCTCAGATGGTTTTGCTCATACTGAAGAGGGGGGCGCTGGATCAAAAGGCCATGTCATTCTGTAATGGAGCATAAACGTAAGTGATGCTGCTCCTGCTCTCTCCTTCTTTAATAACTCAACTCTATTACCCCACAGAGTCTATGCGAAAACATCGGCTGTGACAACATCCAGAGAACATTTGAAATCAGTTAGCGAAGAGACGAAAGACCCTCTAATCTTTTAACATTCTAGAGCATGATATCTTCACTTTTGGATCACTTTGACACTGAAGTTCAAATCCACCGAAGTTTATCTACTCTCCTGTCTGATTTGTTTGTCAGACAAAATGAAAGGAACAATTCTACGTTACGATTGGTCAGATCACCTGTCAATCAAACTCCCTGCTAAGGATCCTCTAACTAGACCCCTATAAAAAGAACTGTTGTTCTGAATAGAACGTCATTAAATCATCACTTTTCAATTAATGTATAAAAACTACTTTAATGTATAAAAACTTTACTTTAACCAAAATCCAAGTCTGATAGCCTTCCGGTAAGTAAGGAAAACATTAAGGGTCCAAAACTTCCACAATTATATATCTATTTATTTTCAATTAAGTAAGGCCTAGGCCTATCAGGAAACCTCAAGTGCACTTCATCTTTATGGCGTTTTCAGTGTGAGAACAATAGGCCCACTTAATGCTACAAATGGCATAAAACGGAGCCTAAGTATGCAAATTGGGATGCATCTTTGATTGGTTCCTGAATAAACAAGTGCTATTCTGTTAACTGAATATTTCCATGACTCACTCATGAAGACTTTTGCCAACTAGTGGCGTAATGATGTTGCCTGTAGAAGTGGTCTCTGAAAAAAGTGGTCTTGAACAAAGAATGTGATACAAACACTGAAGATATCAAAGGACTGAAAATAACTGTATGAACGGGTCTAAACCATATACTCAATTCAGATCACCATAGTGTAATCAGGATTTAAGCAGGTCTGATGTAGATCAAACTGTGAAGCGCAGAGGCTTTTTTTTTTGTGGAAAGGGTTCATGAAGGGGTCTACAACCCTGACACATATGTAAACACATAAAAGACACACACATTAGGTGCGCAAGTAAGCCGGATGGCTAGCACATGTGGGTAAGTTTTATTTCACTTTGCAAGGAGCAGTGGAAGTGCAGCAGATGTGTTCAGAAGCATGACTGTGTAAACATCTGAATGTTGAATTGCTTTATCGTTAAATCTATCCATACTTTCCCCAAGTAGAAATCAACCATCAAGTGCATGAAAAATGCTTAAATACATGGAAACAATACTGAATAGCTGAAGCACAGTCCAAAATTACAGTGTTACGTTACGAATCAGAACCTGATCTGTGTCTGTAGCACAGAGTAGAATATTTACCTGCTCTGTATGATAAATTGAACGTTTATTTAGTATTAACCAATCATATACTGTATATATACATACATATATATATATATATATATATACAAACATAACAAGGTCTTCCAGAGGTCAGTGTGTAAATATACTGGTGAAATTAGTGAAGAAAATAAAACATCAGCTATTCTCTCAAATGAAATGAATGCCAAAAGCTGCTCATTTTCTTCACAGTTATATTACTGATGGGATATTGAGCTGTTTTTTGATTAAGGAAACATAGCTTAATTTCTAAAAAGCTCTATGCAAACAAAGAAGACGGACAAGTTAGGATTCTGTAGTATTTCTTATATTTGTATAGATTTATATATTACACATTTATTACTGACACAGAACATCATAAAGCAGAGAAACATGGCAGAAATATTTGTACAAATTGACATTAGGTGGGTAAAAAAAAAAAATATTGTTTTACCATGGTGGACATGAAAAGAATGAAAGAAAAGAAGAAACTTTTTAAATGCTTCAAAATGCCTTTGAATATTGACGTGGCTGTAGAGGCAGCAAGAACCAGCTCGCTAACTACACAACTAGTTCATATTCACGTAAAGAAGCCAATATTGTATTGTATTGGGATGCTACACTGACCAGGATGTTCACTAGTTGATTTCTGCCTCTGTATTGACACCAACACCACATTTTATAGTGAATACAAGTGAATTAAGACAGTACATAAAGACAGTGATGATCTTGAATATAAAACTTTATGCTGTTACTTCACAAAACTGTTAGGCTGCTACCGAAGAGACAAAAAAAAGTTCCTGGTGAAATCAAGACGTAATACGAAAGAACGTCATTGTTTTCAGATTCATCCTTCATTGGTGGCGTTTAGTGTTTATTAGTGTTTTTCATTTTATGGTACAGATGGTGTTGGCTATCGCTGAGATTGGGGTAGCCCTTGGAGATGTGGTCCTCTTAAGAGGACAAGGCAAATAGCCCTTGTACGAGGGGACAGAGCCCCTTAAAGCACTGTAAATGCTCACCACTGGGTTCCAGCTAAAAAAAAAAAAACTTCCACTGGCTCATTGCATCATTGTGCTTTTTGATTGGTATTTGGCAAACTTGCTCAAAGCAAAAAAGATAATTCAAGGCATAATTTTAAGAAACTAATGTGTTCAGATTATTATTAACATTAAACACTCAAAAACAGACGTGACGGCACATTTGGTGAAAACATATACACACAGTAACCCTTAAAAATACATTAATCTAATCAAACTGGTAGTCCGTTGTTAAATCAACTACACTAAAAAGTGTGCATGCTTGTAATTCATCTGGATATGCTAATATTCAGAATATTTTGGTCTGTTTATCAACAAGGATCTCCTCAAATGGTCAGGTGGGTGTTTAAAAACTCTCTGTGGTTATTTTGGTATTATTTCTGCACACATCTATAAGGCATTACAGAAAACACCTGGATGACATCTAAAATGGGAACAGCACGTTCCTTTGCAGTGAACTGTTTAGGTAAAGCACTCTAAAGGGGTTTGAAGGACAAAGGCTAATGTTTAGGCAGTGTTTTCCCTTCAGTGTCCCATCAGGAAGCATAAAGAACTGAACTGGCACTTCAAAAATTTAGCAAGAGGAAAGGTCATAATATAAAAAAGGGGAAAACATGGATCTTTTAGACTTAAACATGCAAATTGTCCTGTATAATTATTTCAAGTAACAAAAAAAGAGGCACTGAAGTTAGTGATAAGTTGTCATTTGCTGTTAAGCAACCAGTAGGTTCTCTTGACAAAGTGAAAATGGCACTAAACTTTAAAAGGAACAGTCCACTTTTTCTGGAAATATGCTCATTATCCAACTCCCCTAGAGTTAAACAGCTGAGTTTTACCGATCTCTGGGTCTGGCGGTAGCACTTTAAGCTTAGCTAAGCATCGATCATTGAATCTGATTAGACCGTTAGCATCTCGCTCAAAAATGACAAAAGAGTTTCTATATTTTACCTTCTGTAGTTACATCGTGTACTAAGACCGATGGAAAATGAAAAGTTTTGATTTTCTAGGCCAATATGGTTAGGAATTATACTCTCATTCCCGCATTGCGTAATATCACTGCACCTGCTGCACCAATGGTATGGCAGCAAAGTTCCTTGATTATTACACCGGAATGAGAATATAGTTTTTAGCCATATCACCCTAGAAAATCTCATTTTTTCATTTTCCCTCAGTCTTGGTACACAATGTCACTACAGAAGGGTCGAGTTTTAAATAGGAGCGAGATGCTAACCGTCTAATCAAATTCAATGATTTATGCTAAGCTAAGCTAAAAGTGCTACCGCCAGACCCAGAGATCGGCTGAATGGATTCAAAAATGGTAAAACTAGGGGAATGGAAAAAATGGAGTGTTCCTTTAAAAACAATCCATGAATGCAATTTTGAAAGCTTATATCTTCATTGCACATTTATAAGGAAAAATACAACTGAAAGACACAAATTAATCTGAAAACAACAAAAAAATTTTTTGAAGGGGGTGGGGGTGGGGTTAAATCGGAAAAGACCACAGACGAGAAGTAAGGCTTTCTTGAGAATGAAATGATCTATTGCTGAGGCTTTTCTCTTGTCACTCCTTTTTTTCCCACCTTTTGTTCTCTTCATTGTCATTGTGACTGACATTAGGGTGAATACAAGAGGAGAAATGAATGCTCAACAAATATCCAGAAAGATTGTTAGTGCAGTTTTTCTTTTGTCCTTTTTTTGCCAAGATATGTTGTATTATACACATAATTCATATTACAAATTGTTAACTATACATATCAAAATAACAAACACTACCGTTCTGACTTTATAAAAGTCTGAATTGATCGAAAAGTATCAAAGATTAATGATTTCATTCGCCAATATCCTGCCATTCCTAATTTTTTCTTTTCTTTTTTTTATTTTTCTTTGTACACAGTGTTTGATGTTCAGTGCTACGTTAATATAGTATAAAAATCTTGAACCTCCAGAAGGTGCTCCACTGGAACTGGATCGTTCAGAGCGTGGAGAGGAAACAGAAGCATGAGAGGCCTTCACCCAGACAACACTCTTTTTCCATCCCCCCTAACGATCCTCCATAAATATCATTGCGAACCAGTGACAGAATTAATGAATGAACAGAAATCAACCTCCAGATTTTCCCTGCATTTGAGAGCGGACAGGCCTCTGCTCAGATCTCAGCAGTCAGCCATATAGCGGCCTGTGAATGTACACAAACACACATCTCTGGTCAACTCATTTCAATGACGAAACTACATGCTTTTGCATATGTTGAGAATGTGTTGACATATGAACTGTTATAATAACACCATGATCTCGAATCATAACATCTTCTAGTGATGGGGTAAATGTTGCTTTGGGGAAGTCTAAAGTCCGTCTTACCAGTGGCAAATCTCTTCTTGTTGAGGGAGAGACGGTAACCAGAGCCGACCAGTTCCATATCTACACCAGACAGAGTGCTGCCTTCACTGAAGAACTGAACAGCCAGGGTGGCAGGGATGGAGGGACCATCAGACAGCTCAAACTTTGCTCTCAAAGAACCAGAGCCTGACACGTACAAACATAGTCAACACCCAAATACTCACTGCCAGATGATCTTTTAATCGCTATAACAATGCTTTCTGAATTTTTTTTTTTGACCTTTTTGCATTGATATTTTAATTGGTCTATAAAATTCCTACGGGAAATGAGAAACAATACATATATATATTTGTTCTTACCTTCATTTTCAGACTTTTCAGAGATATCACTCAATTTCCATAGTGACTTACTCTGTTCTGCGTTCCTAATTAAAACAGTAACAAATCACATTGTTAAAGTGACTCTATGATTATGCATACATCGCTGTGTATTTAACAGTTTGGTGTAGGTAAGATTTTTTTCTTTTTTGAAAGAAATTATTGCTTTTATTAAGCAAGGGTGCATTAAATTGGTCAAAATGTACAGTAAAGACGTTTACATTTATTTCAAATAAATGCAACAAAGAATCCTGAAAAAAAAATGCATCTTGTTTGCCACAAAAATATTAGGCAGCTCAACTCTTTTCAACATTGACAATAATAAGAAATGTTTCTTGAGCATCAAATCAGAATATTAGAATGACTTCTTAAGGATCACGTATCAATGATGACTGGGGTTAAGATACAGAAAATTCAGCTTTGACATCACAGGAATAAATTGCATCTAAAAATATATTAAATAAAAAAACTGTTAAAAATGTTACATATATTCTACAATATAACAGTTTTTACAGATTTTCAAAAATAAAATAATTTTTTTTATTATCAGCCTCTTTAGTTTGAACTTCATTATAAAACAAAATCACCAACCCCAAACTTTTAAACCTTAGTGTGTGCTATGTATATAATTTAAATATTACAGTGATTAGGTTCTATACAGCAGTTTTTATAACAAGATATATTGTGTGTTTGTATATTTGTGTGGCTAATCCCTCCAACTCACCAGATGGCATTGGGAAGGGACTGCATGTTTGTGACGCCACCATTGACGGGGACTAACACCTGTACATTGGTGAGAGCTGCGGGGGACTGCATGGACTCTGGGTTGTATCTGTAGTCCACTCGCAGGTCGGTAGTACTAGGAGTGCATTTCCAGTACACCACAAGGTTCAGAGGACTTGACTGAATCCCATTGGAACATACCTGAGAAAAGAAGGCCAAAGGATCTTTGCTTACCCACCAAAAATCGGGCAAACTAAATATCAACAGTAAACATGCAAGTATACTAGAACAGCTAGAACTAACATGCTTTACTTGTTTTTTTTTTTTTTAAGAATTCATAGGCAAACAGTGAACTGTCCCAAAGATAACTGAATGAAAAACTACAAACCTGGTATTTTAAGATGTCCACGTTGTAATAGGATGCAGTAGGGTTCTGCTCAGAGATCTTCCTGAGGTACGCTGTCAGTGCAGGCATGTTCAGCCAAAAGTCTTTAGTGTTTGTCTCGCTCTGGGAGGAGTCACTGGAGTCACACACACAGAGGAAACACTATTAAGAGCTAAATAATTCACTGCTGCGTGTCATTGTAGCAGCATGGAACAACTAACCCTACTGCAGCAGCTCAACTATTAAATCACAAATCCCTCCTGATTTGATTAGTCATGCCTGGGAGCTGCTGGCACCAACTCACACAACAGCAAAAAGGATGTGGGTGAGCGAGAGCAGCGCGAGTTTATCCAGAGCACTTGAGCACAGAGCTACGATGTGGAATCATGATGAAAATAAGAAAGCTGTTACAAATATACAAAATCAGTCTCTTATGCCCATCAAGGCTGCATTTATTTGATAAATAACACAGAAAAAACAGTTTTTCTTTTTAGTTGAACAAATGTTTGAAAGCATGCGTTTATTCAAATTTCATTAATCAAAAACAAGAAAATTTGACTATTGATTATTTATTAGTTTAATAACTTATATGTATCATGAATAATTCATACAAATTCATAAATTCTGGTTTGACTTAATTTTTTCTGGATTCTGTACTTGATTTGATAAATGATTTAATTAAAAATACACTATCAAAAATGGTGGTGATGAAAATGCATAAAAATGTAACAATTTAATTGATTTTTAATTAATTAAATCGCAAAGGGCTGCACAACAGAGATTTACTAAATTAAAATGAGGGAAAAAATTATATTCCCTAATGTTTATGTAAATTATTATTATTATTATTATAGAAGTAAGCTACATTATAGTACAATCGTAATTTCTGTCAATTTCTTCAAGTTAAAAAGCAGACTTTTATTTGGACGGGTGGTATTGAAAAGCTTTGAGTATCAACGTATTTGTTTTTGACCATGGTTTTCTCAAATAAAATGATGAAATGATTATTAATTGTTCACTTCCTCAGATAGTGAGACAGCAGGCTCTGTTAAACCTGGCACTATAAGCCACACTGGCACATACTTGAGTGTGTGTAGTACATGACAACGCCGCTCATTCACAGAGAGACATGAAATTTATTTTCTTTTTTTATAATAATAATAAAAATAATAATAATAACAATAATAATAAGAAGAAAATAGTGACCCAAATGGTAGTGTAACACAAGCAGAAACACAAAGTCACCTGTGCAGTAGCTGCTGGTTGGGCATGATTTGCTCTAATCTGCTCGTGTTTGAGAGTTTGAAGCTGAGTACAGCAGGAGACGGAGTAGAGGTGAAAATCTTGATGATGCCGCTGGGGAAGGACAGGGTCATGTCTCCTGTGATCTTCACAATACACCTAAAATCAGGATTTAAAAAAATCATTTTACAGATATGATTGTATTACTCTTTGATGTTCCTAGGCATGGAGATCACAATTGTACAACTCTCTATGTCAAATGTATAGAATGTCTATAGAAGTCTGAATGATGTCTGTATGGTCTTTGCAGGGCAGATGATGTGTAACTCACTTGCTGGGATCTGCTCCTTTGAAATAGGCATTAACCGATTCTGTGAATGCTACTGCAATGGGCAATGCATCCTGGGAGGCCAGTGTCACTGGACTGGGCCCACGAGAGGTCCCTATCAGAGAAAAGAAAAGAAAAACATAAAAAAAAGACATTTAAGTATTTTGATTGAGCTCAGACAATTAAAACCTTTGCAGCGACAAACACTGAAAGATCATCAGGTAAAGTTAAAAGACTTTGAGAAATTTCTCCCAAGCATTCTCAGCCACAATACAACACAGCAGCACAATAGTCAGTTTTATGGTTAGGGATCATCCACGTTAGTTTGATGCAAGAAAAACCCAGCGCAGATCAAAGGCTGTGTTACAGAATGGGAACAGGGTGTGGTTTAGCAGACGGGGCAATGCAGTTGGTTGATCAAGGACAGATGATCATTCATGAGTTTGTTAGTTAGTTAGAACAAAATGTTCTTCTGGGTTCTTTCCACCGTACCTGCAGGAGTCTCACATCTCTTCTCAAATGTGGGCAGTTTCCCCACGAACAAATCGTCCTCTTTATTCAAAATGAAAAGAAAAATAGGCCGATAGCACAGCCCAACAGTGAAGGGTGAGGATGGAGTGATCTGGTAAGCAATATGTTGACCATACAATGAAATAAAATGAGTAGAACATTATTTGTGCACGTTAGCTTTTCTTAGATGTGAATCTGAGTGTAAATAATAAACATAAAATAAAATAAAAATACCACAATACATATGATTTTCATTGTTATTTTATTGTGAAAGCGGATGATGTGAATGCAGATTTTGTGTGGGCAGCTTGTGTTCATCTTAATGTGAATATATGAGTGAAACTGAAGACTCACCGACAGTTGGTGTGTTGCTGGCGCTCAAGGAGGTGTTGGAGCTGAGAGAGGAGGAGCTCTCGGCACGAGCCAGAGGAGCAGCGGGAGGAGGGCTGGAGTTGGTCATCTTGGGAGGGCTGAATGGTCGGCCCTGTAGAAAAAACAACTAACTGATTAATCATTCACTGCATTCAATTCGGCTTCAGTCTCTATAATATAGCCTGGCTGAGGTGGAATCGGGGAATATCTTCTTTACTCACAGCCTCGTTGATGCCCGTCAGTTTGCCTGCAGGCAGTTTGGGCCGAGATAATGGTCTCGGAGGTGGGACAATGGTTGCTGCGCCCAGGGGAGTGGTTGGCCTGTTTGGAGGTACTGTGCCAAAAAATAAATAAAAGGAGATGATCACAAATGTTACAACCACAAGATGTACAAAAATACGGAAGTAGCACACTCTGAGCTTGATTAAACCCAACAATGCTGAAAAACATTCAGAAGGTTGCTACAATAGATTTAACATCACACATCTTACAAAAACAAGCTATCAGTGAAATCTAAAGTTCACACCTAATGCACATGCAATGTCACATTATAAACAAATTATAAATTATGGACAAACATAAAGTGAATACAGAAAATATGTATAAAAAAAGTAAATCAAGTAAAGAAATGAAAAAGAAACATATGCACCTTTAAACCATCTTAGTCATACTGTTTTAGAATTAGAAAATGCTGCATATGATATTTCGGAGCAAACTTGCAGACATATTTGCATAGAGATGCTTTGGCAGGTGGCCACATTTTCCTACTGTAAGCCAGCTAAAAAAAAATATTATTCAAATCAATAATCAATGCAGAAAATGCAAAAAAAAAAAAAAATAGATTTTCATATTAATTTGAGTACCTTTACTGAGTTAGTTTGTGTAGGTGAACCAAAAAAACAAAAAAAAAACAAAAAAAAAAACTACAATATACCATATAAAATAAAACAAATCAAACAAAACTTGGGCCAAACATTTTCTTACTGCATCCAGCTAAACAGTAATTCTGACTATGATGGCTTACAGGTCTGTTACATTTGTATTAATTAAATCAATAATTAATTCAGAAAACGCAAAAATTAAATATACATTTTCACCAATCAATCAAAAAAAATTAAAATAAAGTTATAACTGGGAGGGGGGTGGCGGGGGCTTTTGGCAAATAAATAAAAACCAAATCAGATGCAATAAATGAAAACAAGTTACATAAAAAATTAGGTTTGTTAAATGCACAGTACATTCTCACTGTCTTGTAGCCATGGGACAGTGTTTGAACATGCTTAAAACTCTCATTCCTCAATATTACCATCCTGCGTGGGTCGAGCTGGTGCTTTCTTTAGAGAGGGGGCACTCTCCTCTCTCCCAAAGCTGCCAAACGTGTCAACAAGCTCTCTGGAGAAAAGCTTGGGCTGGTGAGAAACGGGCACTGACCGAGGCCTTGCTGGTTGATGGGACAGTCCACGACATGGCACAAAGGCATCATTAAAGGCAATCCACTGGCTCTGGGCCCAGGACGAAAGTGCATCTGGACCAGTGACGGGAGCACTGAGAGGGGGCTTATGGGTAGCATAGTCCTTAGGAGCAGCCTGCAGAGCGGGAGGCACACTCATAGCTCGAGCTGGGCCAGGGGCGAGGGGCGCGACAGCCTCATCAGGGAGCTCCCGAGGAGAGGAGAGAACAGGGAACGGCGGAGTGCACGGCTTGGCAAGACCGGCAGGAGGAGGGAGTTTAGAGGGAAGGGGAAAAGCAGGAGCCTCTGTAATCTCAAGACTGACTGCTGAAGGAGACGTGGGCTCCGACTGTAAATCCACTTCTGTTACAGGGGTCATCAGAGAGAAAGAGTAACGCATGGTTGTAAAAAATATACTACATACTGACAGGCATGTTGAAAAGGCTACATGGAGGAAATGAAAAAAAAAAATAGGAAAAAGCACAGAAGATCTAAGCTGAAAATGGAATACAGCTCTATATTTCACATAACTACAGAAAAAATGTCTTATTTTAAACCAAAACAAAAACAGACCTTTTTAAATGAGGCAGTTTCAAAAGTGAAAATGACCAAACTATATATAAAAAAAAGATCAAATTTAAAGTAACTCATAAGTAAACAATTATTTTAAGAAAGTAATAAAAATGAAAATTAAATAAAAAATATAAATGGCATTTTGAAAATAAAGCAATACTGTAAGTGTGGATCAAAATAATATAAAAAATAAATGGTCAGAATATTGTAGAATCCTACTGAAATGTGCTTTTTAAAGATTTTAAAGAAGTAAAAACCTATAACAAGACCACCTGGTGATCGAAAGCAAACTACCAGCTAAACTTCATGCACCTCTGTCAGTCACAACTAATACAAATGCATAAAGTAAAACACAATAACATAAATGAGTTGAAAATACTTCACATCACATAACATTGTTAAAAGGTCTGGGTCAGTGTGTAAATTCTGTACTCACTCTTATGTCGCTTTAAACCTTTATGATTTTCTTTTTTCCATGAGATCGAGTAAATTATGACCTTTTTTCTTTTTTACATTTATTTAAACTTTCCTAAAAGCACTGAGTGTGGCTCAGTTGAAAATACTCAGAGACATCTCTTAGAAATATTAGGGGTGAGCTTAAGCAAAGCATTCCAATCATCATTCACATTTTTGAGCAATTAGGGTCAGAGTCTATTATGGAAAGAGTTTTATTCTGATGATCAAACCGCAAGCATGGGCAACAGCATTACCTGGGTCTTCAAAGACCTCATCATTTAACTGCAGTGGGAGAGATGGAGGGAAAGATGCTAAGAACAGAGAAGCCAGGTCTGAGAAACAAAAAAAGCGTTGAACAAATTCAAACAAAGAACGAGAAAATAAAAGGAAATCAATATGAATAAGGCTCGATTGAAACAGTATAACACATGAAAGAAACAACACTAATCAAAAGACAAAAAATAAAAACCTAAATCGCACAATAGCTCACAGCAGGGAAAAATGCAAAGTGCGATACCTCGCTATGTTACTCACGTCCTATATCCTCTTCACTGCTCTTTTTGTTCTTTTGCCAGGTCAGACCCATAACAAGATCATGTTTGACAATGTCTGTGACATGGGGACTCCAAACTCCGCCCTCTGACCTCCGAAGGTGCCAATTAACTCTGGATTACGATTGGCCCTCGCAGCTAAGGTCAGAGCTTGAATGACGGCTTGGCTTTTTTTTAGTGACTGCATTGACTGGCTTAGCAAGAAAGGCGCTCACTTGTTAGCAAACGAATATAATATCCGCCCTAGAATTTACCCACAAAATCAAGGATTACAAAATACAATGAAAAAGATTTTTTATAAAATATTAAATAGCCACAAAAATAAATCTGTTTGACATACTTTCCAAATTCTGTGAAAATTGACTTTAGGTTAAATCTATTATCCACTGTGCCACTCTCCGAGGTATGGAAGCTTCTAATTCCCAGATGTGAAAATAACATTTGATTTCAGCAATCAAGGTCAAGAGCTAAGACGAGGGAGACGCGTAGAGCACGAGGGAGCACACACACTAGAATCACGGCACACAGGGGGCTTTTCTTTGTAACACAAGGGCACATTTTTGTGTAAATGCCTTAATTTGTGTTAAGAAATACAAGTATCAGTAAACAACGGAGATATGTTTTTTAAATTCCAAAATTCCAAAATGTAAAAAAATACAAAAACAAAAATAATAAAAAATAAACAAACCCACAAATTAGAAACAAAGAAACTAAAAATTTCCCATGGCATTCACAAAAGATTTCATACTAAAGCAGAGGACAGACTGATGTGATATATGAAGTCGCTGTGGGATACGAGGGTTTCCGTGACAACAGCAGCCTGAGCAAGCTCTCTAGAGGAGACTGTTGTGGACTGGAAAAGCCCAGACACTTTCAACAGCCTGTAAGCATCATCAATAATGAAGGAGGTCAGACCTAAGACAACCCTCCCAGAGGCTGGGGGATGGAGGGGTGAATGACTTATGACTGTCTGCCTATACAGTGTGTGTGTGCGTGTGCGTGTGTGTGTGTGTGTGTGTGTGTGTGGTCGATGAAGAACGTTCTGACTCTATTACTGTCAAGCTGAACTCTGTCATTAAGATGCTGACCCTGAGACATGTCATAATTATAAATATTACTTGTAAATACTTGTGTGTTTGTGTGTGTGTAATATATATAGAATTGTAGAATTTTTTGTAGAATTGATGTAAGATATAACACTTTAGATTTGGAATGATAAATGATGTCTATTTGCTGTATTACAACAGACAGGGTTACCTGATGAGTGGGGTACAGAGGAGCTGGAGCTGGTGCTGGTCGGGACAAATGGATCCAGAGACAGCAGGTCATTATTGGCTAATCTACTGTTTGAAGAACAAAAAACAGGACTTATGTGAATAACAGGTTAGGATGTTTTTCAAATAGAGCGACAGGGTTAACAGCAAAGCTTCTCTTACTCATTAAAGGATGTCTGCGGTATCTTGGGTCGGACCAGTTCATCACCTGTAAAACAATGAGAAAACACACAAATGAGTCATGGGGCAACTCTTCAGGCTTCAGGATCTGGAAGCAGTTGAAAGAAAACCCTTAAATTAAACAAAGAAATCCCTTTGTAAATGTAAGAGTTTTTGTTAACTTCTTAATTAATTGTTCTTACAACGGGCATTGCTCATTAGGCCTTGATTTAAAATGCAGCTCATGTGTTTCAAGAAGTAAAAAGGGCATTAACAAATTAAATACTACAGTGTTGAGAGAGAAGCTATTGTTGAACGCCAGATAAAAAACAAACAAAAAAACAATAGGGAAGCCAGAAAATAAACTGCAGCAGTGATTTGGTTGAGTGAGGATAGTGTTTCTGAATCATGTAAACTGGTAGTAAGCGGAGTACTACATGAGACACGTTCTTGCAACCCCATTTATCACAGGTCAAGCATCAAATACATACATTTAAAATGACATGCTATAAATGTTCTGCATAGTACATTTTAAATGGTACATATTTGAGATCAAATCCCAAAGACATACAGTGTATTATACAAAAGAACAAATTACAGTGTTAAAAGACAACAGATTGAGTTAGTTAGCAATGGTAATTTTGGTACAAATAATACATTTTTTTTAGACTGCACATTTTGTTTTGTTATTCAGCATCAACGGAATCCCTCATTCCCACCAACACAAATGCAGCTAGGGACCAAAAGAGAGAGTGGGAACGCTCAGCAGACTCACCTGACTTTGGTTTCATAGCAGGGAATGTTTGTTGTCGTGTCATTCCTACAGTAAGTATGTGTGAGATCCACATTTATAATAACATTCAGTACTGAATATTCTTTAGTTTATTTGAAGTTGCCCATGTGCCGCATAAGAAATATATCCGTATATATATATTTTATGGTATCAGCTGATTTACTATTCAATATATCTAAAATCCAATGCTCATTACAATTTTAACAAATTTTTATAATTTAATAAAACTGTTAAATGTGTTCTTTAATACATCTGAAAATAAACATCTATATAATGCCACGATGTTTAAAGTCAATTGTGGCTTTTAAATCAACATTTTTTGTTTGTTTGTTTTTTATTTATTTAGTTACACAAAATAGTATCAAATTTCTTTGGGTCATTTATCAGTTATAGGCCATAACCTGTAATAGACATTTTGGTTTAAGCCATTAAATCAGTTTGTAAAAAGAAATTAAACATGGTTCCCTTAAATCACATGAACAGAACAATTCTGTGATTCATGAAATAGCATCTTGGTGTGATTTCAGATAAAACATAACATCTATTGGATTAAAGGACTTATCGGATAAAATGATCTGCCAGACCTTATCATTTTCAGCACGTGCAAGAGGTTTGAGGTAAATGCGCTCTTTGAAGAAATGTTTGCCGCTCCAGTGCAAGAATAACAAAGCATTTCTACTGTAAGCTCAATTACTGTCTTATGGATTTAAAGTATGTACAATTTTCCTGGGAGGTTGAAATCGTCGCTCTTGATGTGAGAACATGCCGCAGTGTAAACACTACATTCTGGCATGCATCTGTGTTCGTTTAAGCCACAATTTACTGGAAAAATGTAAAATTATGATGGATAGAAAAACATAAACACACAATTAAGCAGTTAATCTTGCTCATGGCTTAAGGAGGCAACGCTGTGCTACTCGGATGAGGAAAAAATGGGAGATGATGTTTATTTTCTCATGGGATGAGTTGGCTTTGGAGGGGTCACCGGAGCGAGATGAAGGAGGCTTGACGAGAAACGTCACGGCCAAGAAAAACTAAAAAGAGAAGTCAAAATGGCAGGCGCTCTCCAGAGCCAAACCTTCAGAGTGACAGAGGGATGGAGGGAGGATAAAAAGAAAAAAGAGAGGAATACTCACTGGATTGGTTCTTCTTCACATGAACCTGGAAATGAAAACAGGCTTTTATTAATGAGAGTGAGAGGAGTTATGAAAACAGCAGAAGACATGAAGTGCTTCATCCCCACATAGATATTGGCCTCACAGGACGACACACACACACACACACACACACACACACAAGAAGAATGAGCAGAGAACCGCTCTATTGAGATTACATATTCAAACCATAAGTTCTGCATCAATATTCTGCTTGCAGTCTAAACACGAGAAAATGAGTGGCAGAGAATCCAACCGAATTCACTACCGGGATTGTTTTGAGGCTGAGAAATGTCAACAAGAGTCAACTAGCAAAACGGCAACAAATGCACAAAGATGGGAAGGCTTGGTTTATTGTGTATTCTAAGTGACTCATATGCAGCATCTCTGCCCGGAACTCCTTCAGAGTGGATGGAAAGACATCTCACTTGTTTTTGGTGCATTTGATGAAAAGAAACACATCAGAACACCATGGTATGGACCATAAATGTAAAAAGAAAAACTGTGGAAACAAACACACACACACATACGCATGCATACAAACAGACATACATGCAAGGCAGGGTTTAGTCCCATCGGCAGAGAGTGGCAAATGGGTTCAATTACAGCACCCAGGCCACACACCCGCCAACGAAAGAGAGAGAGCACACATGAAGGGGAAAGAGAGACAACAGAAGACTAGGGGAAATGGAAAGCTCAGTAATACCAATAATCTACAACAGATGACATGGCATTCGTCATCACCTAGATTTCCTGACTTAACCAAAACTACCACAAAACATATCCGCTTAAAAATGAAACAAACAGGGCAATGAAAAGAAATGAGACTGAGAGGGAAAGGAAACACAAGTCTGATACGAGACACAAAGACAAACGGTGAACAGAGTTTTTGAGATGTGTAAATATTTCAGAGGTTAATCTGAGTGATTACGGAGCCATTGGGGCAAGAGAGAAAGCTCAAGCCTGGTGAAATGAATGATGAAGAGCCTCTCTAAAAGATGTGCGTTAATCCATCTCAAACAGAGCAAACAGAGGCGGCAGCGAAGGTGTCTAAAGTAAACTGTCGCCCCGGCTGTGCTCACTGAAAACACAAGCTGGCACTTGTGAGGATGTGTTATTGCAGAAATACATCACTCTGTCATTTAAAGCGTCACGATGAGACGAAGTGCGAGGGACGCGGAGAGAGAATGTAAAAACAAAAGGGTGAAACTGAGAAGTAGGACACATGAAATCTTGGACAAAGAGAAAACACATTTACAAACGATGTTACTGATAACTAACCGAACCAATTTATTTTTATTCTGTCCATAACACGGCTAATGTTTATCAGCCAATACAACAATGCTATCATTCCAAAGTTTGGTTCTATTTACTATTTGTTTTAACGTTTATTGAAAGGAGGCTGCATTTATTTGAACAAAAATATTGTGAAATATTGCTACAATTTAAAATCAACTTTTGTATTTTCTATTGTGATTTGTGTGATGTGATGCAAAGCTGAATTTTTTAGCAGCCGTCACTTTAGTCTTTAGTGTCACTTGCTCTTTCATAAATCATTCTAATATGCTAATTTGATGCTCAAGAGAAATTTCTCATTATGATTAATGATGAATAAGTTACATAATTATTATATTTTTTTTTGTAGAATTTGGATTCTTCAGTAAATAGAAAGTTCAAAATAACAGCCTTTTATCTGAAATAAATCGTTTAACATTAATGTCTTTACTTTTACAAAAAATACATCAATCAAAAATCAATTGAATGCATCCTCAAAGAATAAAATTAATAACTTTTATTCAATACAAAAGCAAGAAAGCTGCAAACCAATCACAAGAATCAGGGATGTTTTGTTCATTTTTAACCGACTAGCTCTGAACATGTCAAGACATTGTTCGCCCAAAAAACTATTAAACGATTTTTTTTTCTTTATGTGTGTGCGTGTGTGAGCGCCTTTACCTACGTGATCTTACTCATTAGTCCCTTCCATGCTTCCTGTGGTGAAATTTCAAGCAGGAAGTTGCATGGGTTTGTTTACCAACAGCGCACACACACCCACACAGATGGTCCACAGGCTCACAGTGTGGGCAGGAGGAACTGCTTGACCACACAACTGTACACGCACACGCACGAACACACACACACACACACACTTCACTTATATCATTAAATGACAGAATAGGAGATCATATTTTGTGACGTCACGCATTATTTCATCGTGACTAACTGCGGACACAAACACTAGAGATTAATTACATGTTCATTCCCTCGCTGGAAATTTCTAACGTCCATTGGGCCAACACAATATAATTTTCAATGAGCTAGTTAAATCCTTATAATGACCACAGGTGCGTAACGAACACACACGCAAAATACAACTAAACTCAGGCGCACAAATCAGGATGGAGAAAACCAAGTGGGAACGCATTTAAAGCTTCTCCATGCACCGCCTATAAATATCGTAATCAAACAGTGCCCTCTAGTGTCTGCTGGGACAACGGAGGTTTTTGGGGTAAGAGATGAAGTGTGGGATGCAGAAACATGACTGTAAATGACATCAACCAATCACAAATCTGTTTGCTGACGGTGTACAATCAGCCTTTATAGAAGGAGAGCAGCTTGCATTATGCTGTGCATGAATGAATGTGAATGTAAGGTCTGTATGTGAGGATCTTTACACTTAGTGTGTGTGCTGGTGTGAGGGGTCTCTTACAGCAGGGGTGGGCGAGAGCGTGATGTTTCCAATGGAGGCCTTCAGCTCGTCGATGGAGGCTTTGTGCTGGTGCGTGCCGTTATTCGTCTGCACGGGTTTGATCTGGACGTGGAATTTTCTTGGCTCGTCCTCATCTTCTGAGTCACTGGATGAATAAAAGGAGTTCTCTTTGGCATGTGATCAGAATCGTTAAGGAAAATGGTTGCGGGGGCATGAAAATGTCTATAGTGTCATGGGCTGAGAAGATCAGATGTGTATTTTATTTGAATATATTCTAATCCGCCCAGAGAGATGACATAGCTTTGGTAAAGAAAGAAAAACAAGGAAAATCTGAGGGGAGGGAATGACTTGGCAGAGATTCAGATAAAAGTGCAACAAAGAAAGTTATCACACTATGTTCTCGAGCCAAAAAAAGTGTTCGGAGTTTACACTGTGTAAGACGTGATGAAAGAGATGAAGGAAAATGTTTCTGTGGCCGAGATGCAAGTGTGTGTGTGTGTGTGTGTGTGAGGGATGAAGAGAATGAGAGAGATGGATCTGGAGTAAGGATATCGTTCTCGTTGACTTCTGGTCGGATACAGAAGCCCTCCTCGTCCAGCTGAGGCACATTCTGCAGAAACACATAGAACACATCACAGACCGAAAATCCTATGATTCACACTCTTCAATACATCACAACACAAGGAGAGTCCGACAGAGGTAAAATACACTATTGTTAGCAATATCGCAAGAAGTATGTACACTGTGTTGTCTTTACTTTGCATTGTAAGAATTATAGACAATCCTTCAACAACATTAGGTCACCACTCACGGCGTTATGAAGATCTATAGCACCGTAGAAACCCGGGGGAGCGCCGTTGGAAGCGTTCTGAAAGAAGGACGAACAAAAGGAGCATTGTGGGTGCGACTCAAATGGAGTTTCTCCAAAATAACAAAAAAAAGAGCATACTTTTATCAGAAGAAATAGGTTTCATGTTATGAAATGTTTGTATTGTATTAAATGTATTTGTATTAAAGCATTTAAAATATGAATAGTTTTCTTCAGTAATAATGATAATAAACAAAATGATTAATTGTATAGAAAAAAAGAAAAGCGTATACTCACAACTGCTTCTACTTCAGCCGATTCACTATTCAAGACAGAGAAAGGTTATTAGAGAATACTTCATTTGAACACAATAGAAATTACTATGCAAATATAACTTCTAATAATTACTCAAAAACAATCATTATTGCTCTAAATTGCTAAAACTTTCCATAGCAAAAATGAATTCACTTCTCTCAAACTTCAAGTTTTGTCAAATAAAATTATAACAAGTATTTCACAAAATACTATGAAGAACAGTTTGAGAATTAAAAATTACTGATGTGAATAGTTTAATTCTTTAAATGCATAAAGAGCAAGAGAGATCACATTAAAGTAAAAGTCGACACTTACGTGGAATCTGTGTCTTTATCTCTCCGTCGGCCTGGTATGGCAAAGGTTTTCCTTTTTCTGGGTTTTGCACCTAAACAGACATAAGCAGCGATTATAACAAATCTTGAAAAATACTGAAACACATCCTAAAATAGATATAATGCTGTTTAACAGAACACAAAGTATATAAAACTAAAATTCTAAGTAAATTCTTATAAAGAGATGTAATCAGATACATATAAAGAGAACTTTTCTATATTTTTCATATAAAAAACTAAAAAAACTAAAATGGGAATGGAGAGAAAAATTAATGCAGACCTTCTGTGGCGATTGAAACATTACATTCCTCAAATTCAATGGGCCCTGTAATGACAACAGACAAACAAATCCAAATGATTGAAGGGATGTCATGTTACAGTATCTTTAAATCAAGAATTATGATATGGTATTAAATATAGAATAATTATTTAATATTAAAACTTTTTTGTTTTGTTTTTACAGCATGTCATAAAATCATGCACATGAATCCACAAAAACAGTGACACACACACACACAGGTTTAGATTTTTTGGCAAGCACATTTACAGAGTCATCAGAGGGTCTGGTGACAATCAGCACGATCTGACTTCCCTTTAAACCAGAGCATTTAGTTTGCAGCCAGCATTCAACACACACTATTAGATGAACACACACACACACACACACACATGCTTGGAAGCACATCTGATTTTAACCTCAGAAATCAAATAAACACACAAATCCAACACAATGATGTGTAGCATTGATAACACTCAGTAGAATGCTGTACACTAGCCCACACTGAAAATATAACACAGATTTGCTGCGAAAGACAACAAACTGCATGCTTCATTTCTTGCTCATCAATTTTGCATATTTACCTCCAAGCTTTTACACTTTCAACATGACCCATTTCCACACTGACACATGGGTGAAGGGATTTAAGCAAACAAACTCTGCCATTTTCACTGTAGTTCGCTTCTTAGGGTTTTGCAGTCATGACCCAACATGTCAGCCAAGGTTTTTTTCCAGAGTTAAGTTAAAACGCAGAACAGGATTACAATTGAAATCTAATTTTAATCTTACTAACCTCAGTCGGTTTGGCTATAGATTCTCAATAAATATCCTGAGCCGCATATAAATATTAATTCTGTGCTTTCGTGACTGGCAGTAAAGAGAGGAGAGATGCCCCTCAGTGCTCTAAGAGCCCTTTAGAGTGTGTTTTCTTTTGTGTTAATGCGTGTAAAAGCTAATGCTTGTCCAAGAAAACGAAAGACAGCATTTTACTACCACCAGACCTCAGCAAGAGAGCCCGGGGCGCTATTTTCATTGCACAGAAAATGCCTTGACCTGAAAAAACAAAAGCGTGTGATATTTAACTTGAGCGGTTCAATAGAGTTTCCCTGGAGAACGGTGACTGCGAGCGGACCTCATGTGCACTGTTCAGAGCAGTCACGACAGGCACACATCACACACGCTGACGTAGATACAGTATGACTGGTCTACTCTACTGCACCAGATCACTTCACCTTTTTAGATCTCTGTTTTTGTTTGTTTGAGATCATCTCTGATCAAACAATCTGAACTAAATGACACGTACTGTCAGTTCACACACATAAAAATAAAAGACCCACTTGAATTGACATCATATTAAATATATCAAATGATTTGATTCATTTGAACTACACAGTGTCTTATTAGGGACATAGCACAGACATTTATTATTTTTGTTGTTATGTAATAATTCTGTGTAATATTTATAAACAAACTCTAACCTTCAGAAAAACCTTTTGAATTTTTAGAAAGAAAAAAACTAATTAAACAACTGCAAAAAAAATAAACAAAACAACAAAAACCAAAAGAAAAGAATACAAAACAAAACAACAAAAAACAAACCAAAACAAAAGAAAAAACAAAACAAAATCAACAAATAATTTTTGTTGTTATGTAATTATTCTGTGTAATATTTATAAACAATCTTTAACCTTCAGGAAACCTTTTGAGTTAAAAAAAAAAAAAAATGAAACGACTGCAAAAAAAAAAAAGAAGAAATGAAACAAAATGACAACAAAACCAAACCCAAACCAAAAGAAAAGAATACAAAACAAAACAACAAAAAACAAACCAAAACAAAAATAAAGAACAAAAAAAAATTGTTATTTTTGTTGTTGTGTAATAATTCTGTGTAATAACAAACTCTAACCTTCAGAAAAACCTTTTGAATTTTTAGAAAGAAAAAACTAATTAAACAACTGCAAAAAAATTAAACAAAACAACAAAACCCAAAAAGAATACAAAACAAAACAACAAAAAACAAACCAAAACAAAAGAAAAAAAAAAAAATCAACAAATTATTATTTTTGTTGTTGTGTAATAATTCTATGTAATAACAAACTCTAACCTTCAGAAAAACTTTTGAATTTTAAGAAACAAAAATTATTAAACAAAAACAAAACACACACAAAAACATTATCCTTCTGAGGACCTTCAAGTCAGATTTAGCTAAAATGTTCATCAACCTTGTCTCCAAATAATAGCCAAATTAGAAAGATGCACAAATCTGTAATATTTCATATTCATTACAACAAATCAGCAAGTTTGTCTAAACCGGAAAAAATGGAGATTAATCTCCACGATTTCCATGCAGCTGCTGGACCAAAAAAAACAAACAAGTTTCATCTAATTAGGTGATGTCAGGTGAGGGACGTGCAAATGACCACACTTCCAGGCTCCATCTAACAATATTTATGCACACAAATCCAAACATCAGACAAAACAGTGCCATCTAAACCTGGAACAGGGTATTAGGTTTTGTTTAAACTCGTGTAAGCAGACAGACTGCTTTGTTTACATGAACATGTGTGTATTTATGTGTGTGTGGCTTTATAGCAATACTTTGAGGAAACATTGCTGTGAAATTGTCCAGAGAAGTTAGCGAAGTCTAACAAAATCATTCTTTCGATCGTCATCGAAAAGCAAAATATTTCAAGAAGTTAGTTTTATAAAAAAAAAAAAAAAAAAAAAAAAAAAGAGGTCAGAGTTGTGGCTGAGTTATTATGGCTGACCTTTAGTAATTATAGTTACATTTACTAAAACAACAACAACAACGTCTAAGGTTTATTTAGGTAAATATATGCTTTTGTGAATGCTCGTAGACATGCCTGTTTGTATATGAGAGGCACATGCAGTCATGCATTAACTAAGGATGTTTTTTTGTTTAATTGCATATGCTGAGCATGGGCTCTTGGATGGCGCAGCAAGGAGAGTTTGCGTGTCTGGACGACAGCCAGTTCACAGCCCAGCTGGATATCACTGAACTGCTCTTGTAACCTCCCTAAAGCCCAGCATGTCACTTCGGGATTGTTTCCGTGGTACAAAGTTTGTTCAACCTCTCTCTCTCTCTATACTGGTTAGGGCTGCTCTGATTTCATCAGTGTGCCACACAGGTTATTGCTCTGACAGCGGCGCAATCCCTAATGAACAGCTTGATATGGGGGAAGGAATGTTTTGTTGACCAAAACAGTTTTAGTCTCAATTAATTTTGCTGTCAAAACAAATGAAGGGCAACCAAAAGCCTGAAACTCCAGTCTAGACCCCTGTGGATACATTTAGTTACAATTTAACTGGGCTACCTGTGTGTGGAATATAATAATTGTTGGAATAAAAATAATTGTTTTCAAAACAAAACATAAAAAAAAAAAAACGAACCAAAACAAAATAAGATAGTCTCGCCTCAAACTCATGCCACTGGCTAAGCTGATGTCAAGGTGTCAGGATGTTCAAAAAACACAGGAATTAATTTGAAACGTCCCTAAGAGAGGTCAAATCTTCTAAGATGCCAAACAGTTTTCAAGCCAAGAAAAAGGCAAAATCCAGTGTCTAATGTACATAATTTAAACCGTTAATATAATTTCTGGCTAAACTGGTTTAATTACACCCCACACCCCTTTAGCTTCAAGCTAAATTATATTCTCTATGTGAAATGCAAAAAAACTTCCACCCTGTGAAAGGAGGGAGAAGCAGGAGGTTAAACGAAAGATCACGGAGGAATAAGTGAGGAAAAATAGCAAGAACACAGGGGGAAGTGTAGCCGTGTCGAGCTCCATCAATTTCTAGTGGCTTAATCTTGTGTAAAGGTGGGCAAGCTTGACATTCCACTTAGCATGTGACGCTAGCGTTAGCATGTGGCGGCCAGTGCTTGCTGAGACCAGGGCTGAAAACCCCTGTAAGGGTCAGAGCTCCACAAATCCTCCAGTGTAAACTTCACCGTGCTACAGCAGTCAAGTCAAATATACTCCATTTGTGGGTTGACAGTGCAGACTAACGCTCATTTTCATTAAGTCAGTTGGCTATGAACTCATGACCAGTCTTGTTAATAATATCAAGAGCAAAGTATTTCAGTGCCAGAGGTTAATGCCGTGTGTGAGAGATTTCGTTGTGTTACCTGGTCTCTCTTTGCCTGTTCCTTTGCTTTCTGCCAGTTTCTGTATGAGGCTCTCAACGGAAGTGTTCTCCATGTTTTTCACAAACTCTTCTTGGACCTTTAAAAGAATAAAATATACAAAAACATTACATGCACCATTCAGTATGTTCACTGCGACAACATAGCAGAGAGTATTTAATAAAAGTACATCTTTATATTAATGCAGCAGACATATAATTGGTCTAAAAGAAAAGCATCAATTATCTTTTGTTGGTTCCATAAAAACACATTTTAGATTTATTTGGTTTATGCTATGTTACCCTTTAAAGTACCATATGACACATTTGGTTTAGTTCAAATTAACATGTTAAAAAGTAACTTAAAGAGTAAGTGATCTCCAGTAGGAAGATTAAAAGGGTTTCTACCACAGACTGTATGTATGAATATTCCGTATCCAATTGTACCAAAGGGGCCCAGTAAGCTCTTATAAAGCCAGGAAAGACTAAGTGACGCTGGCTGTACAACTGTACCAAGACTTTGTTTTAGAATTGGCAGCATTTGGGATTGAACTCACTTGACCGGGCAAAATAGGTCACAGACTGCTCACTCTTCAGAGCAGACTTTATGTCATTTGATAATATGGTCATAACATGAAGAGAATGCTAAATAATGAGATATTTATGTTGCACATCATACATGCAAGCTCCAAAGATTTTAAATGTGGACATCTCTCTGACACGCACTCCTACGTCATAAACTGCTGTACTCCTATTCTTTAATGCACAGCAGTTGTAGCACTGTGTAAAAAAAATACATATGCAAAAATGCACTACCATTCAAAGGCTTCAGAAGATTCAGCAAGAATCTTTGGGATATAAATGAATTATTTTACTCAGTAGGAATGCATTAATTCATGATCAGAAGTGACACTGAATTAAAATCTGGTCATGTGGCCATCAGTGCTACAATAATGTGTTATGATCACTGCCTTCATTTTGAGCGTTTCACCACATTACCAGCACTAGAGCTGTATCCCATTCAAGCAAGACTTGAGGTTTTAAAAAAGGAAAGGGTTGAGAGCTAGGGCACGCAGTGAGGATGTGACTAGTGACATTATTTCCCCGGGTGATCACTTTGACTGTCTCTGTTTTTATAGGCCTCAAGGGATGGTGACAAATGCAATATGTCTTCCACACATCTCCACTGCTGATGCAATGCTTAGCTTTCATAGCTGATGTGTTTTCACACAGCACTTCATAAATTGTTTGTCAGTTTGTTTCAGTATCCATGTCCTTTTTTCCTGTTTGTGGACCAGAGGAGCTGACTGACAGCATGTAAAGCTGGGCAAATAATCCACAGTAAAAAAAAAAATTGAATCCATGAACCAAAGCGACCAGCTCTGGAGCAGGGTTATAATAGTTTACAGATAAAACCATAAAAACATTTATTATTTGAAACAAACTAATTGTTAACTGAAAATAAATGTCCTATTTTTTTGTTTTAACTTGATAGAAACTAATGTCATGTATAGACGAACAGTGACACTAACTGTTGCATGAGGAAAGTAGATTCAACTCATATGTATGCAACAGAAACAGTATAAACATAATAACCACAGAGAAAGAGTCCACGGGCTCAAAGCTGAACACAAGAGTGTGTGTGGCTAGGAGGAAGCCCAAACCAGAACATGCAACAGTTCTGTGGTCAATAACCAGTAAAATGGCAAACAGAGACAGTTTTGCTGTGGGTGTGTAGAAATGCACATTCAGTTGCCTTCACGGAAATCTATTTCAGTGAATAAAAGGGTTTGCATATGTTATAAATCACTCTGAATTAGCGGCAACTGGTTTGTGGATTGATAAGAAAGGACTAAAGGACTAATTAGACAGCCTCATGTTATGAAGGTCATTTCTGCTTATTTGACTTATTTATGCACATTTGAGGGTCTCTGGCTCCCTCTTCAGCTAAACGATGATACAACAGCCAGATCTCATAGACTTCATTCAGTTTTGCCATTCCTTTTCAGCATGGAGTTTCATCACGGTTTTGAGATGACTGGATACGGACTGTGTGTGTTATTTCTCTGTTTACCTCTCCTATCTGTATGTGTGTCTCTTCCACAGACTGACAGTATGAATGGATAATCTCCTGCATGCGCAGAACATGTTCCTCTTCAATGCCCTGGAACTTCTGTAAAAAGTACACAAACACACAACCTTTGATTGACTTATCTTTCTGAAATGGTGCAAAAGCGGATTAAAAATGGATAATACTAGTTTTAGTCAGTCTTGAAAAGTGAAGCTGAAAGCAGATGTTGGTAATGATACTTAATCAGACAGAATCTTTTCCCACAACAATCCTGTGTGTGTGAGAGTGTGTCTCTACTTAAGACCCATTCTTATATTGTTGGCACAACTCTATGATTAGCCTATTTGGGTGGTCTGACTAGCTAAGAAGTGCGTAACATGCACAAACACAGTGAAAATAAATATGCATGCGTGTATGTGGGATGTGTGTGTGCGTGTGTGTCAAGGATGGCTGCATGCCTGATTTGCTGTTTATGCTCCTCTCAGACTGACAGTAGGGTTTTAGAAGATTTAAGTGGAAGAGGAGAAAAAGATGAGCGGAAACAAGATAATGACAGTATAAGTCAGAGCATGTGTGACCACAAGGAAAAAAACGTGTTTGTGCATGTGTGTGTGTGGATCATGAAAAGAAACATCAATAAAAAGCTTAAATTGTTGTATGTTTGAGGACTCTGTGGCTCTGATTTGGGACTGAAAAATAAGTGGATATAAGTGGAAGTGCACAAAGCTACTGAATTTAGTGTGTCCACTGTCCAGCCCATGGGTTGTGTGTATATTTTATACATAATATATAAATAATTACTATATTTAATGTGTCACAGTGTCTGATACTGACATTGTTAATCCACATCAAGCTCTAATTGAGATGATAAAAGCTCTAATAACTCAACAACATACAAATATGCAACACACACACACACCCTGCAGAGACAATTAGCCACCTCAACAAACACACTCATGCACACCTGTGCGGTTTCTGTCATTCTCTGCTCGAATTCTGTCTTTGCATTGGCATATTTCTCCACATATGACTTGTAGGTCTCTGTGGCTTTCTTGACCTTCAGTCCAGCCTGCAAACAAACAACACAAAACAGACAGAGAGAGAGAAATTTACATATGAAGAGTTCTCATGCAAAAACCTCTAAAAGCCCTCTTGGTCAAAAATGAGAAAACAATAATGAGTTTATGTTCATCAAGTACTTTCACTTTAAATGTGCTAAATCCCAGCCTCAACCCTTTCAAAGTACCAGTACTTACATAGAAACCCAAACACAGAAAGAAATGCTACTTTCAAAGAAAAACGTCAGACATACTTAGAGGCTTTTGCATACTCCGATCCAAAACTTCTGAGCTACCGTTCATGAATGTATATGTCTGTGTGCATACCTTGTCCAGGTCTCTCTGTGTGGCCCCCTCTTTGCGCATGCGTTCTTGCTCTAGTGTCTTGTTGACGTAGTTCTCTTTGCTCTTCTGTAAGGCCTGCGACACACTCTGAATATTCTGCACAGCCTCCAGCGTGGATGCCACCTCCTCCTTTGTCTACAAACCAGAAAGAGCTTTAGTATTACTCTCATCTTTAAAAAATTGAAGGTCCACAGTCCTTTAATTTATAGAATTTATATTCCACTCTATGAACTAACTTCAAGAAAGAGGCTGCCGCCCATTCGACTGGTAACTGTTGTGTATTCTGCTTTATCTTAAATATATAAAAAAATCATGGTTGTATTATTAGTACAGCCTTTAATTTATGCAGTCCGGTGAAAAGTGTCATAAAATGACATACACATATATATACATACACACACACACACATTATTTATGCCTATACAAATGTCCCATAACCAGTTAAATGTTTTTGAAACCAGTCTCTTCTCCTCACCAAAGCTGCAGTTATAGTAATATTGAGAAATATTATTTCAATTTTAAATAGCCGTTTTCTACCTAAATATATTTTCAAATGTAATTGAATTGCTTTGATCAGAGCAGAATTTTCAGCATCATTACTCCTGTCCTGTCACATGATCTTTCAGACATTATTCTAATATGCTGATTTGCTGCTCTGTTATGATCAATAATTATTGGTGCTTAATCATTAATATAATTGCATTTTTTTCCTGTGTAATATTTTTCAGGATTCTTTTGATGAATAGAAAGCTCAAAATGGCATAATTTATGTGAAATAGAAAACTTTTGTTACATTATACACTTTTTTCTCACTTTTCATCAATTTAATTGGTCCTTGCTGAAGACTGGAGTAATGATGCTGAAAATTCAGCTTTGAATCACAGGAATAAATTATATTTTAAAACATATTTAAAAAGTTATTTTAAACTGAAATAATATTTCACACTATTCGTGTTTTTATTAATAAAAAAATAAAAAAATCTTAATAATCCCACATTTTTGACTGGATATGATTTATAGTACGCTAACCATTCATTTTCACAATGATGATAAACTTGGATATTTGAGAAAGTCTACATCATTTAAATAAACTGAAATGGATCAGCAGACAGCTTAAAATGTCAAATTACATTTGCAGATATTTCAGAATTGATTTAACAAAGTACCAACAGATGCTCAATGAAATATGAAGTATGCAACATACTGAAGAAATCAGGCCATGACTGAAAAAGAGCCATCAGGTTTCTGTTTGTGCAAATTGTACACATATTTAATATGTGCAAATATGCATAAGTTTACAAAGCAAAACAAAAAGCGTGAGAAGAAAAAATACTGAGAAGATAAACCCAGCTGGCCTGTCTTGTCACTCCAAGACTCCTGACCACATGACCGTACACACAGAGAAGCTCATGCAAATCTGTTTCCTGTTTAATCACAGCACCTGGCTGATGTTCTCTGATGCGTTAAAAATGAGCTTCTGCCGTAGCTGCAAGATATCAAACACCGTTTCTATGCACATGCAAAAAAAACATGTTCACTCCAGAGACTTTTTCATCCCTTCTTCTGTAGCTGTGCAGACAAACAGACTGAAAAACAAGCAAGCCTGGGATCTTATTAGAATTAATGATTTAATTACTAATATAAATCATACTAATTATTAATATAAATCAAAATTACCCTAAAGAAATATATATTTATCTCCATTCATAAGTTCGAATAATAAACATTTCTAAGTAAATATTTAAGCAATAATAATTAATAAATAATAATAATAATATTACCTAGAGATTACTAATACCACCATTAATATTTTTTTTTAATTTTCTCAAAAAAATAAAATAAAATAAATCCTCAAGATCTCACCTTATTTTGACATAAATCTACAAATTATTAATATTACAAGTATTATTCTGACTACAAGATTCATTTTTAGAAGTTTTAATGGGAGGATGAGGACCATATCAATAGTGGGACATTCTGTACACGAGACCATTATTATTAATAAGCAATTATATATGTTTTTGAAAGATGGATATGGTTTTTATCTTTATTTAGTGATTTCATAGCAGACCTCTGACCTTTTTTAAGGAATGACGTGTACCGCAGACTCATTTAGCTGAGAAATTGGGTTCATACTTCGCTATGCGGCATGTTACGAGCAAACTTACATGGATATTAATCAAACACCAAAGATGACGGCAGCTCCCATACCTTCTTATGATTTTTGGCTTGTTCCTCCACATATTTCTGGACTTCCTTGATGAGCTCTTGAAGTTTGCGGACCAGCTCCATGTGACACGCTGCCAGTTTTTCGGTGGACTGTTTAAACACATCCCACACCGGCGCAAACGTCCTGTGGAACAAATGGCTGGTTCATTTTCTTCTCTAGGCATAATACTCCACACACATTGTACAAATAAAACATGATTTGTGATTTAACACCAAGGTGTGTTTATTCTCTCGATATCAGATTTATCCTCTGGTCCTGCTGTTTTTAATGGAAGGGCTCTGTGCAAGGTTTAATGACACTATAATGTCTGTACTGACAATATGATATGTGAGGGGGGTGCGAAGTTCGTGTTCTGTGGAATAAAGTAAAATACCAGCTTTCATTTTACACAACTGCATCTAGCATATTTCGCAAATAGATATTGTACAAACCATGGCTATTTCAGGACCATAACAGCAATAACAATGAGTTAATTGCTTTCTTCCTGCAGATCTTTTTGAAGTAGCTTATGAAGTTTCGCCTGACTGGCAATATGTCTCACATTAGCAGGGAAAGTACAGCAAGCTTGCCAGAATAAAGTTTATATAGAATAAAGATTCAAAGATTTTCCAGGCAGGTAAGTGTACAGCTGTGTGTATTAATTCTGTTTCCTAGCATGTAATGAGCTTGGGCTTTCATGGATAAAGCCTAGGAGATGTTGAAATGATGTGGGTTTTCCAGCTCATTATAAATACATTATTGAAATGAAGTTCATAATGAACCCACTGGGCTTGTGAACCCTTAGACTCACGCGTGCACATCCACACGTACATGTACACGGATGAATAAAACAAAAGTAGGTCAGTACACTTAAAACGCTGCATATTTAGCTGCAAAATACTATTTAAATATGAATCCTGCATGTTCTGCATGTCTCTGTGTGAATGAATGGCACAGACGCATACTAAAGTGTTTAAGCAGTGTTTTCTGATTCCTCAATAAATGAGCATGTGAACAAATTAATATAATCGATAGAACTGCTCATTTCATGAGCATTTTACCGTTTATTGTGAGAAAAATTATAGTTATCATATACACATAGAAACACAGAGGTCTTCACAGCAACCTGTCAAAATAAAAGTTTGGGTTTAACTTGAAGAAACTGTGACAGAAATATATTACTATACTACTACTATTAATAAAACTATTAAAAATCAAATTACTTATCAGAATTTATTTAGAAGAAAAATGTAAATAAGAAAATGTTATGAAATAATATACTTATATTTATTTATAAAATCAATTAATTAGAGATGCTTTTAAATATTACAATTTAATGAAACCATTAAAATGCAATCCATAAAATTAATGGAAAACACATAATTTATATTTTTTGTTAAACTTTTAATAAATTGCTGTTAAATAGTGTATGTTTTATGATGTCAATTAATGATACCTGTTTTTGATTAATACAATTGAATTTATCAGAGTACGGAAAATTTCAAATGTAAAAAAAACCTAATTTGGAAAAATAATAAAACTTTCTATAAAACTATAATTTCATAGGACCCCACACACAGTCTTACCCTAGCTGAGAGCAGTTGCTGGCAGTCTTGGCCAGTTTGGTCATTGATCTTGAATACGCCTCTTCTATGGTGGCTCTGTGGCAAAAGGTGAGAAAACCATATGTGAATAATCAATCAAACCCAAAAAATGTCAGGACATCTAATGCTGATTATTATTTAGAATCCAAATTCCTTTATGCAACATTTAGATTTTACTCTCACAAACATTTACACATACTTGCAAACAACAGTAACAATCATTTAAAAGAAAATGGGATGATTTAAAAGAAAAGTGGTGTTATTCCATGCAAGTTGACACTGATACGTCTACATACAGGCAAACAAAGAGCTTTGTTTGAAATTAGTTTAGTAATTGTGCCTTCACATGAATTCCACAAAACTAAAAAGGTTTTTAAATGTTTACAACAAGCAGAAACAAAAGCAGTGCGAGCTCAGCAAACATGTGAACCCATTTAGAACCGTTTAAAAACCCTGAGTAAGTCGGAGTTAAAAGTTTGAGATATCTGAGAGAAGCGTGTAGGTTTTTGGTCACTATGTAATCCCCAAATTGTCACTTGTGTCATTTCATAATTCGGTTAATTTAATTATTATTCTAAAATGTGAAAAGCAAGTAAAAACAGGTGTACAAAAATTTGATCGGCAGTGTATCCCTACAGTCACTTGCCCAGAGTCATTTGTCTTTTTTTTCTGTCAAAAGAGAAAGATCAATAATAGCAAATTAGCCTGAGCACGGTTTCACCGATAGAGACAACGTCACACGTGTCCAGAAGAGGGAGACAGACACGCTTCATTTGTGGCCAAACCACTCATCATCCTCCAGAAAAAAGAAAAAAAAACTCACAATACAATTGCCAAAAGGACATAAATCAAAACTAAGAACTTGTGAAAATGACACAAATAGCATTTCCAATGGCTTGGTATTAGGAATCCGCAAAATTCCTCTGTCAGTCACAGCTCATGAGGTGGTTTAAAACCTCTGCACGTTTTAAATCTTTCAGAGAGTGAATTCTTTCCATTCGTTTAACACAGCACCAACCATTAAAGCAGGTGAAATGTGTGATGGATGGTGAGGCTTATGGAGGAACTGCAACATTCCTGCAAACATTTGGAAGGTTTTAAGAGAGAAGTTTTAAAATAGTTTCCTCTGGAATAGCTGTACTCCCTTGACAGACGTCTTGCTTGTGTGAGACCAGCTAGATTTCTAGCAGAGCTTCACCGCTTGCACAAGTACAAAAACATCTCAAAAACTGTTTGCGACATTTTGCAGGGGATGAGATTAGATCAGGTTTGATGTGGTTTCTGCTGTTAAATCGACAAAAAGATTTTCTTGTAAAGATTCTAGTGATCAACAGATTTCATAATACTTCACTTACACAGTTATATTTTCACAAACACATTTACAGATTTTAAAGTTTTTTTATTGATTAATTTCGCAACGTTTTTTATTTCATTATTTTTTTATATATTTTTAGGTCAGTTTTGGTTTTAACAAGTTTTTGTTAGTACTTCAGCTTAGACTTATTTTATTACAGTTAGCCAAACTAATTGTTTTAAAGCTTAAAGTTTTCCAAGTAATATTTTTATTTTATCTATAGCTTTATTTCAATGAATACTAACGATTTAAGTTTCAGTTAACACAAATAACACTGCTAACACAATGTTTAGTAAGCATGACTGTCTTCGTTATGACAGGCTGTCATGAATACACTCCGGTCATCCCCTTAAAAACAGCAAGAACAACAACTGAACACACACCAACAGTTTTACCTTTCTCTGATGAAGTCTGAAAGCTCCTTGCTGGAGATCTGGCCATGTTTCATGTTGTGGTAGAGTACATCAAATCCATTGTTTTTATCGCCCTGCCAAGGAAAGCATACAAATGAATTAAAAACTACCTCAATACATTTTTCCCCCTCAAAAAGGGAAACAACAAGAATCAACATTAAGAAGTCCAAGTCAAGAACTGCACGTCACCACTGGTGCACACATTTGTTTACCACTTTTGGTTTCTCAACAATCATTGCTGTCATGGTCTGAATGGCATCTAGCTGACTCCTTAAAGCAGACTGGTCCACCATGTTCATCCGCGACATACTTTCGTATCTTTGTCCGTAAGTCAGTGCTGTAAGCTTGGTCTGAATTGTGTAAAGGGTTTCATAGTAACCAAAGCTACAAGTGTCTGATATCAGTGTTTTAAAAATGCACGCGCTAAACTAATGCACATTCAGATCTGAAAAGAAGCCTGACACCTCCTGTAATTTTAGAATGATCGAAACACATATTTTAATGCCAGCAGACATAGAGACATCTGCTTTATGTACATGCATTAAAAGAGAGAGTACTTATAAATGCAATACAAACACACACATGGTGTGATAAGGGTGTTTCTCTTCTTCTTCCGAAGGTTTTTTTAGTCATCAAATTTTGCCTGATGACTAATGGATATAAATAGTTTTAAATATGTACAAATGCTCGGTCCTTCTGTGTCATTTATTGGGTGGCAAAACATGATTGGAATTTAAAATGCATGTCGGTCATTTCATATTAATTTTAATAATAATAAGGCTGTGTTTGCTCAGCACATCTGTTCTGACTGACTATAAATCCAGCTGTCATCCATGCCAGCATGGTACAACAGATATAATCAATCATATGCTCTCCAAGACTTTTTACCCAAGCAAATCATTTACAGTCAATACATCAGATTAATGAAGCAAACCAAAACAAGCTCAATTGTAAGCTATTTTATTAGCATTTCTCAAAAGCCAACTGTGATAATACAGAAATCTGGCACACAACACGAGTTCCACCAGTGATTCAAAGAGAGAAAAAATTATAAGAATTCTATCCATAATCATTGTAGTCATGCACTAGCATTCACAAGTGTGAGATGCGTTTAAAAAGACAGTAAACACAGTAATAATTATGTAAAAATGTAATTTATTCCTGTGACATCGAATCTGAATTTTCAGCATCATTATTCCAGTCTTACATGCCACATGATCCTACAGAATTCACTCTAATTGCTGAATTATTTGCTAATATTTATTATTATTATCAATGCTGAAAATGGTTGTGCTACTTAATAATACGATGAAACTGAAATACATGTTCTTTTCAGGGTTCTTTGATTAAAGTTCAAAAGAATAGCATCTATTTGAAACAGAAATTGAATGTACCATTAAAAATGTCTTTACAATTGAATGTATACTTGCTGAACCAAAATATTAGAATTTTACTCAATCGTTACTTTTAACAGGTAGCGTACATCAAAGGAAACTATTCATGTCAGCTTTTTAACGCCAGTTTTTCTTTTTATATTATTAGGGGAAATTGGGGTATTTCAGAGAAAAGCATGTTAAACTGATATGATCACTACCTACGCAAAAATCTCTCGTGTTTATATTGTGTAACTTCCACATCAGCTTATTCACACTTGTAATGTGTAATGTAAACGGCGTGAAAAAACAAATGACATGCCAGGACGCTACAAATAGACAACCAATCATAAACTGCTTCAAAAAGTCACAAAAAAAGAGTCATATTTTAGAACAAACAATTATCACATTCACTCTCTGGAAAACAACCCATAACGACATCGCTAAAACTGTCAAATATCTGTGACCTGTTATTAATCCATGACGTGAGCAAAAGAGAAGTTTAGAGAAGTACGATAAACCAGACAAACAGCAGTTGAGGAACAAACATGCAGTGTGAAGTTGCTAAATTCAGCGTACGGTACGGAAATGTCCACTGACTCTGATGTTGTGTGTTATGCCTTCCTGTATGTTTGTGTTTCTGCGCGGGGGTTTAAACCACAATTTGGCTCGGGTCAAACTAAACAGAATTCATATTTAAAGCCAAAACACACAAGATAAGACATGAAGGTACACATGTGTGTGTTTGAGTTGAATGTGCTTGTTCATGCAGCTCACAAACTAGGTGAGGTTCCCAAAACAGAGACATATGCAAATGTGCAAAGACCCTGAATGCAAACCCACACACACACACACACACACACACACAGTTTACTTAGCTAATCGCAGTGAGGACATTCCATTGACTTCTGTTTTTATATACAGCTAGTTATGAATACGATAACATGACCCACACACCCTAAACCAAACACCTACGGTAACCCTAATAGAAAACGTTCTGCATTTTCAGAATTAAAAAAAAAAATATATATATCTTAAACAAAATATTTACAAATGAGGATGCCCCCAAAAGAGGTTTTGTCAGATTTAGCTCACTTCTGGGTACAAACTTGACCCCAAAAACATGGTAAAGTAGGTACACGTACACACACTTCTCCTTTCCTGGAAGCTCATATCAAGAATGCCTACTTGGAAATGTTGTTACATTTTTAAATATTCCACCTTCATAAATCTACTCTCTCATGGTCTTCTGCATATGTCTTTACTTCAGTCTAGCAGCACATTCACCTGGAGAAATTAATAATAAATCCACCGAATCTGCTGTCTGGGACCCTATTTTTGTATCTCCATATAAATCCATCATGCCAACCAAAATATGCCTTTGGCAGTGGTCCCATCAGGGCACTGCATGACTTATATTTATTTCTTGTTCATGGCGTGATTAAGGATTTTTCATTCTTGCTTATGCATTATATTAGTGTTCTCTGATATTACACATTGTATGGGGTTTTAAATAATGTTTTGCATCTCTTTCAATATTCCATGGCCTTTATTATATATTTTATTTCTTTTTTGTTTATTAGAAATACAGTGGTACTTGAAAAATGCATGAATATGTATACAAATATGTAAAAAGTAAAAAGACATAATCAAACAAACAAAAAAATAAATAATTCTTTATATCATTTGCACAAATTTAGGCACCATCTCAAAGTTCTGCAATTTATCGTGTTTTACCATTACAATACACTCTGTCCCCTAAATAATTGCTTTAAAATAGCTTTAAATCTATTCGTTTTGCAAATGTGTCCTTGTAAGTGAGACGACAACACACAGTCTGGGAAAGTTAACTGCCTGCCCTGGTTTAACGCATGGTTTAGTCCACAGCCATCTGCTGAACCTAACCCATGAAGGTTTAATAAACATTACAAAGCATGCTAAATTTGGCATAGCTGACACAGTCTGGCTTCTCATTTGAATCAGTTCAACAGAGCACAGAGATCTGAATTGTGATTACATTAGTATGCATTACATGCATCTTGAGTGACGAAGACTAGGAAATAAAACAACTTCACTCACAGTGCCAAATAAAATGATCTTCCAAAAGAAATACAGTTTCTTTAAAGGTTCAAATAATTAGTTATTATTATTAAGTATTTAATATTATAAAAGATTATATAATACATGACTTTTATCTTATATTAAAAATGATCATATCTAACATGATCGAACATAATAAAAATCCTCTTTCACAAATATTTTGGAGCAAAGTAACAATATAAGAATTATCGGTCTCAGATAAGAAATATCAGATAAAATGCATTTTTGCAAAGCATAAATCCAATGCACAGTTGCACCTGTTAAAAATAACCTTGTACATGGACGACTACTCAGATAATCAAATCAGTAAATAGCTGTTCGCATTCGTAACATAAATGCAGAGCAAACATAACCTCAGTGAATTCATTTAAGATCATTTACAGTACCTCAGTTACTAAAAAACACTATTCTAAGAGCAAACATATGAATGGTAAATCAACAATGAGCAGAGCAAAACATCTAGACATCAACAGTGTCAAAGTTCAGCTAAATCCCTTTCACCCCAGCTCTGAGTCCCTCACATGACCTTCTGAACTCCCCCTGTTTAACTGGGAGATCTGCCTCCATGCTCAGGACATCTGTCCTACAGACACACAGCATTGTGGATCAATAGAAACGCACTAGAAAAGACAAAGATTTCTAGTGAGACAATATTTGTTAAAAAGGGAGTATATTTTAAATGTTGTTGTTTTTTAACCACTCTTATCTCTTTTAACCAGTCTTGTCCTGCAAGAGAGAACAAATAAGATGCTTTAGCACTCTACAGTCTATGTAGGTTCAGAAAGCTCTCGGATTGAACCAAAAATATCTTAATTTGTGTTCCGAAGATGAACAAAGGTCTTACGGGTTTGGAACGACGTGGGGGTGAGTAATTAATGACAGAATTTAAATTTCTGTTCCTGTAAATTGAAATGCATAAAAGGGAAATTCCCCAACTCTGTTTTCTAAATACATTGTTTTTATTTTACTTCATTTTTTAGTTTTTATTTACCGTATTTAAGCTTTTAATGTTTAATCAAACCCTACTCTTCTGTGAAAACATACTCTTCTCTCTGGTGACGTATGCCAGATTTATCCAATCATTAGTCTGCTTACACCCAATTCTACCAAGAGTGACTGCATCTATTTGAGTACAACTCATAGAATCAAATCCAGTTTTTTTTTTATATATAATATATTACAAGTGATTGCATACCATAAAAACCGTTGACTGTATGAAAAATTGAGTAAGGCACTCCTCATTTCTAAGTGGTTTTGGAGAAAAAGTGTCTGCTAAATGAATAAATGTAAATGTAGTCGGAAAATGACAAGCATGTGAATTTGATGATCAATAACAGTTTTGACATTTTACACAAATGATTAAACAACCACACATTTAAAAACATGAAGAGCTCTCATCAAGATGGAACATCTGCAGTATGACTCAACCAGATATACATTTCCATAAGCAGGTGTCTTCTGACTGTAACAAGTCTGAACATCCACCAAAAAAACCAACAGAGAATGTAAAATATCAGAAAAAGTCAAAAGCTCTCTAGAAGATTCACACGGTGCGACAGCAAGAGAGGAAACCTGTGGTTAGATGTGTTTGACTGCAGGAAACAAGACTAAGAGGTTTCCTTCAAACACCCCTTTGTTGTGGGAGGTTTAGGGTAGCGGGCGTCAGGCACTGGAGGGCAGAGAAGACTTCAAGATTTCAAGAGATTATTATATCATGCCAGATAAATATCAAGACAACTTTGACAGCCTGACCTTCCCTGGATAACTTTCTTGAGCTTGACAGCTCCCTTGAAGAAGTGTGGCTCTCTGTGTGTGGGGTATATGTGTGTATGTCTGTGCCCTGCATTACAAGCACACAGCTGATCATAGGCGTCCCTGTTTCACTGAGCCCTCAACACAAAGACCTGATTGAGAACAAGACTCCACAGCTCCGCAATCCCTCATCTCTCTCCCCCCATCTCCGGTTTTGACAGTCACGGCCTCCAACTGCACACTTTGTCACCTGGCTCAGCTCAACATTTCTGTCAGTCAGATGCTGTTTAATGGTTAAGCTATGGTCATACAACGCACATGACACAGAGGAATCTTCCGGGATGCTTTAAGACTGTGTCAAGCTTTATCTGTTCAGTCACTTAGGTAATGAATTAACACTAATTGACTGCAAAATTCTTCAATAACTTTTGTTGTACAATGAGAAAATAGTAATTATTTCTGATTTCTGGAATGTAAGCGATAATAAAGATAGACTGTGTATGGACACACCTGAAAGCATACGCCTTCATTCTACTTAAAGTGATAATGCACTTGAAAATCAAAATTCCATTATCATATCACTCATGTACATTCACGTTATTCACTTTTTGCTGAACACAAAATAAGTTATTTGGAAAAATGCTGGTAACCAAACCATGTTGGTGTCCAATGAAAAATTAATACATGTCTGGAATGGCACGAGAATGAGTAATGTTTGACCAAACGAAATTATTACATGGCTCACATATGAATCATCATTCAATCATATAAACAACTTTATTAGACATTCTGGTCTCCGGTCTAACTTCACGGAAGAACTGGAGCAGGCTAGCATTGTGATTGACAGCCGTAACGTCCAATGCTTTTGCAGGATAGGATCGTTAACGTTCCAAGACGTAGATCGATAGCCAATCGGATTGAACGGAGGTGGAACGTAGTTGGCTGTCTGTGTCAGATGGATATAATGAGGCCCAATCCCCGGTCTGGCTGGACGGCATTCTCCGAGAAAAGTGAGGGGGGCAAGAGGCCAGTAGGCTCTCGTGCTTGCCTTGACCAGGTTTTACCGGTATTATCCCAACAACGCCCGGCATGAATCAAAACATTAAGAATAGCCCCAGAAATTGAGCATATCGTACCAATTTAAACAATGACAGACGAGTAGAGCCGAGCTGTCTTAACCAGCATAGCCCACAAAAATAGCAAAGCATAAGCAACCTTACCCAGAAATTTTCCAGGAAATAGGGCGTTATCATCTTGTTCTCCCTTCTTCAAAGCGGTGCTTCTCTTAATTTGAATTGCCTCAGTTGGCACAGTTAATCCACCGTCCTCCCCCCGATGTTGTTGTGTCTGGTGGTGTTTCTCTTTTTTCCCCCCTGCTCTTCTGCTGGGTTTTCCTCCCTGTGAACACGACTCCACCTCCAGTCCTCCTCGCTTGTTTTTCACCCCCTCCACTTGTTCAGTACTTCAGTGACGCCACTGGCGGTTTCAGGAATTGCCAACATTTCCCATGATGCAATCGTCTAATTTTTATGTCCCACTGTACAACTCAGTTTTTTAATAACTCAGTTCATAATATCATGTAACAGATGTTATTGAAAGACCAGTGTAATCACGAGTTAGTTTTTGTTTGTTTGTTTTTGGAAACGAAGTATCATTTAAATGGATAAATTATGTAAAAGGTAGTCTACATATTTATCGGTCTTAAAATGTATAAATGTATTTGAATCAGTATGCATTTCCAAAGTTTGTTGAAATACCTTTATATTTAAACCTCTGAAATTCATCAGACACATAATGTAATCAGTGATTTTTGAAAAGGGTTTATTCTTACCAATGCACAGATCCAAGCAGTGAAACAAACTCACGTCCATAACAATGTCATACAAATATCATTACAAAATTTCTACAGTACAATATATATTCTTTGCATGATCCAAAATATTGGTGGCCCCTAGAAATGATTACTTTCTTTATTTTAATCTTTCTTCAAAATTAGATTATAAAATAAAAGTCGAAAAAAAATCACTATAAATTAAATTGCTCTCATACCAGAAAAGGGAGCTTTTGAGCAAAGTTTGACTTCATCGTTACATTTTCTTAATTTCCACACATAGAACTATACAGCAGTTGGTGCAGTCTGGGGTGGGGACACAATGTTTAGATTATTGACATTTTGTACTTCACAAAAAGAAAACAAGACAAAAAAAGTAAAACCATTAAAAACGTAAAACCATTAGATTCATTACTGTGCAATCTCCAAGTCTCGTGGCCTTATTTATACCCCCACCCACCCCAAAAACTCAAGTTTAACTTCAAGGCATTACAGTATATACTGCATTTATATTTCATAAATAATGAATGTTCACATATATTAGGGCCAGGTTACTTCCATTTTATCCCAACATGAAGTATCCTATTTGAGTGTCTACTATCGGATATCTCCTCGAATAAAAAAAAAAAAAAAAAAAAAAAAAAGTTTTACATTCTTTTACAAGGAGACAGTAACTGAAATATGCCTTTTAGCAAGGATATTCACCAGCAGCCGAATGGATTACAGTGAATTGCTCTATTATTATTATGAAACATGGGAGCCTGAACAGCGGAGAAAGGCATACAAAAAAAAAAAAAAAAAGAAAACGGCAAAGAAAAAAAAAACAGTAAACATGCCTCCTGAGGTCTCTACAACATAAAATATTCAAGTAGAAAATTACAACACATAGCAGCATTCACAAGTGTAAAACGACACACTTAACATTCATAATATCTGCCTACATCTGGTTTCTTTCTTTGTTCTTTACACTTTTTTCAGTCAGAAGAGCATCTGACCTCTTTTATTGGTTACAAATGTAAAACAGCTGGAATGTGACAGACAGACTGAAGAAAATAAAAACACCTTGCAGAAATACACCGGCACGACACAGACTCACAAACACCTGACAGTATCCCGTGGCGTTCAGATTGAAAAAATCTTCTTACAGCCTTAAAGGTCTGACCTCTCAGCTGCTTCGGTTTAAATCCATGAAAGAACCATTTCACCGGCTTCCAGATGAGTATGAAGATCAGTCTCGTCTGTCTGAGATGGCAACTCTGAAGCACAAAGTTTTTAATACCTTAAATCCTCACCCTCTGGGATACATTCAGGCATTTTAAGGCTTGCTACTGTTCACATGAGGGACACAAATACTGCCTCCACGAGCACTGAACTGTCCAGGATTATACACAACACGGGACGTTTTTTACACTTCATGCAGGAGGTAAACGAAACTAAATAAAACAAGTCACAAAAGCAATACGTGGATGGAAAACACGTCACCTATTGTGTATGTGTGGAAAAAATGCATTACTAAAACTAGTCTATTTAAGGGGTGCTAGAAAAACAGATTGCTCATTGGGCCACCAACATGCACAAAATCAAACAACTAAACATCCAGATTAACCCGATCGGTCAAAAAAAAGATATCACAAGCATCTTCAAAATCATGCTCGGAGCAAACGAAGCAAAAAGAAATCACTGATGTCTTAAAAATGAACAAAATGTGTGTTTAGGGTTCACTCGTTTGGATCCATGTCAAGCACGCTGGAAATCAGAAAGTGAGACTGAGGAACATTAAAGCCTCATACAGAGCAATAGTTCAGATGTTTCAGACATATTCACTGTGTTAATTTGGAGTCTTCCCTCTCGCTTTGTGCATGCTAACTTAATTTATCAAGATGAATTAAGAAAACTGAAAAATAAAATGATGCAGTCATTCAGGTTTTTACTCCCTCATCTTCGCAGATGAAAACCCTTCACTATCAATGATATGAGAGGACTTACATTTCTAGAGTAATGCTGTGTTACCTTTTAGACGGAGCCCCTAAAATATGGTACGTTTTTAGCATTTACTGTCTTTAAATGTTTACCGTCTACTGCTGTGCATAGTTGGCACACGGTCTGCACACTTTCATGCAGTCGAGCTATACCCTACATCAACCCATGCATAGGACTTACGCTTTGCGTCCAAGTTGAGATTTACGTCACCCCCACCCCTCTAAATGATACAGTCCAGAAAATAAACTAAACCTGTGTTTTAGAAGCTTTCAGAGCTTGTCTCCAGGCACTTTCCTAATGTCAGGAGTGCTACACTACGGAGTTTACACATATCTTCGCTGTTTTATTATTATTATTTTTTTTTACCCCTGGATGTCCCGTTACATTAATTGCCCAGGTGAATGAACGCTAATGATGTTTTTAGTTTTTTTGCCCTCATGGCTGATTGTTATGACATGATGAAAAAGCTTTCTTCCCTATTTTGGTTTGGCTTGGCGAGGTGTGGTCGACTAGCGCCTCAGCTAACACTTCCCTCCCACCCCGTCTACAGGGGTCCAGTGGGCCGTATGGCTCCCACCCCTGCTAGACCACCCTTCCCCCCAGGTAAAGGGCAAAGTATGCCCTGGGTATTAGAGGTTCCCATCCTCTCCTATAGTGAATAAGCTGCAGAACAAAACAGAAAGAGATCAGATTAGAATAATTTTTTTCATGTACAGTATCAGTAGTGTAAACACCCCTTCAAAAGTTTGGGATCAGTATGATTTTTAATGTTTCTTAAGTTTTTTTTTTTATTTGTTTTATTAAGGCTGTATCTATTTGATCAAAAATACAGAAAAAGTTGCAATTTTATAAAAAATTATAGCAATTTTATATTTTAGTATACCTTCAAATATAATTTATTCCTTTGAAGCACAGCTGAATTTTTAGTATCTCAATCAGTATATAAGAATATTTTCTGAAGGATCATGTGACACTGAAGACTGGAGTAATGGCTGACGAAAATTCAGTTCTACCTCACAGAAATAAATTCTATTTTAAAGTATATTAAAACAGGAAACCGTTATTAGAAACTGTAATAATATTTCACAATATTACAGTTTTTTCTGTATTTTGATCAAATAAATACAGCCTTGATGAATATAACAGACTCCACTTAAAAAAAAAAAAAAAAAAAAATCCTTAGGACTTTTACTGATCCCAAACTTTTTAAACGGCAGTGTAGATATCAGTAACATATCACAATAATGATCACTCATTGTTCATTTATGAATCCAATTTAAACAACAACAAAAAGTGTTACTACTATTATTGTTATAACATTATCCAACTATTAGCCGAGTTTGTTCATGAAACCAAATTACTAATGTAACTTAGTAATTACTGGCCACAAACCTCTGAACGATGTTACGGTGCACACAACACATTTTCTTTTATATATCGTAATACACTTTTAACAACTGTGAATGCTTGCTAAATTTGAGTAGAGGAAATACACACATTTTTAGCAAACATGAATAAACACTTGTTCACGGAAATGTACCTCTTCAATCAGGTAACATCTACACCCCATAGAAGGCTGCAAGTCTTTCTTTGAGTGGAAGAGGAAACTGGTCAGAAAAGTGTCTCCAATTCTCGTCTCCAACCTGGTTCTTAAACCCATGCAAGATCTAACAGGGAACACACACTTGAGTACAAAGCATGCATCCAAAATCATCTCGAAGGCTTTCCCAACTCCCAGACTCGCATCAAATATTTTATACAGTGCTCTACCTTGTAGAACATTTCTCGAAGATCATCTTTTGGGTTCATCCAGGATGCTACGGCATCACAGAAAAATATAAAGTCCTACAAAAACGGCAAAGAGAACAAAGAGGCTCGTTTTCAACTGCGGAAGTACTCAGAGAGACATCAGTGAGAATAACGTGTCGTACCTGCACCACACCACCAGGGTTGACCGTGATCATGGTGCAGATTCCTCTGAACGCAGAGTCTTTTTCTTCATTGTCTCTTATATTGCGAAGAGAGGTGCACCTAGTGAAGGGAAGAGCCAGTTTTCAAATAACAAGCCTGTGCGGTTAGTTTCGCATGTGGATAAACACATAATCAACACAATATCATGACTACCACCTCAGAGCACCTTGAGACTAGCAAACGTTTTGAAATCCCAGAGATTGGTCAATCGAGTGTCTCTTTACAAACAAAACATTATTTTGCTGAAACCGAAAAGTAGTTCAGTTTGTTGCTGACCATCCCATTCTACTCTTGTTAATATTATTGGTTCTTAATCATATGCAATCTGCCTTCTTTAGTAATCTTTAGCTGCTTTTTGTAGTAAATTAACCTACTTGCATCAATTCTTTAGAAGACAAATACAATGTCTATATAGCACCATGTATTCTGTTAAACTAGTGCAAATTTTGGGGCAGGCATTCTGGGATTGAATCATGCTGCTAAAAGACTCCGCATCTAATGGGGAGGAGAAATGCTTTTCAAAGAAGCTTTTCCATTTCTCATCATTTTAGCCATTTAACTAGCGCTTCCGTTTCCTGAAACCAGCAAAGCATTTGATATTACCCCATGCACTCAATTAGTAGTTAGATAGCGACAATAAAAAGACGAAAACAGAAGTGAAAACTGAAATAAATCAATTGAGAATACATGAAGGTGCTACTGAGGCAAATTAAACGACAAGACCTAGAGGGACAGGGTTAGTCACATGGTTGGCAATGATTTAGACTGAATCATACAGAACAGAGAGAAAGGTAGAGCGAAAGAGAGGGATACCTTCTCTCAGATGTCTTGAACAGGCCTTGTCTTTTCCACAAGATAATCCAAATAGTATGCTAGTGGAATTCATGCTTCGTTTACAAAAATTCTGTATGTTTCTATACTGACGTGAGGTGTGAAGAAAAGCAGGAGCCTTTTCGAGGACACTGGGACAAGGTTTGGAGAGAGACTGAGCGAGTGAGAAAAAGAGAGAGAGAGAGAGAGAGAGCCATAGGGAGAAAAGCCAGAAGATAGACAGAGAGAGGAAATGAATGAAATAAAAGATTGAATAATACACACCAGGGTCTTATAAACTGCTGTAGCATGGGTGCCACCTCTTGAGGACAAACGTAACCAAGACGACCAATTGTTATTGCTAAGGTAACGCAATCACGGTTATACAGCACCAAACGCCAACCAAGACATGAGCGAATGAGGGGGGGAGGAGAAAACAAAAAGAAACAAACAAACAAACAAACAAACAAACAGACAACTCAGAAACAGAACTCAACAGAATCTGTGTATGAGAATAAACACAAGATTTCACTAGTGCTCTTCACAGCCCCAGACTACAGGGTCAAATGTAAAATATGACACTAAAAAAAACATAGATCTCGTTTAAGGGAGGAGTCTTAGAAAACACGGCTCCTCTACGGGATACAGAGAAACGTTCGCCAGATTCATGTAGCGTTTGCATGTGACCGTAATATGAGTAGTGCATATTCCTTTCCCCCAAATCCCTGGATTACAGATTGCAGACTACAGAAAACAATCTTGTTTTCTAAGATTTTCTCCCTTAAACTCACAAAAATTTCTTCAGTAGAACAGAAAAGTCTTGTCTTTCTTTCGGTCTCTTTGGTTTTCGTTAAGAAATGCATATTACGCCAAGCGAACTACATGGAGAGGACTAGATTCCACCGGGATCTTAAGAGGCACAGAGGAGGGAGACCTAAGTTTAAGAGACACAAAACTATGCAACATTCTCATTAAAGACAGGCATTTATGAACAGTCCAATGAGACATGCAGAAAGCAGATGATTGGCTCATTAGAGAACGCAGTTCAGTGCAGGATGAGCTGATTCGAAGAGTCTGAAACAGTTAAGCACTGTTCACCATTGTTACATTAATTAGCAATTAAATAGATAATCAAATACTCACAAATTATACTCAACATCATAACACTAATGATGTTAAACCTGCACTATAAAGAAGAAATACACTACTGTTCAAATGTTTGAGGGGTGTAAGATATTGCAAGAAGTCTCTTATGCTTTATTTGATCAAAAATACAGTAATAATGTTCAACATTATTACAATAAGGTTTTCAATTTTAAAATGTAATTTATACCCAAGTTTTTTATTCATTACTCCCAAATCAATATGTCTTATTATCAAAATTCAATGTTGAAAACTTAAGCGGTGCTTAATATTTTTGTAGAAACGTGGTACAGATTTACATTCTTAGGTGTAAAAGATTCTTAGGTGTAAAAAAGTATTTACTGTTACATTTGATCAATTAAATATATTATTTTGCTGAACAAAAGTATTAAATTACTTAATCCTTCCTCAACCCAATCTTTTGAACAGTGGTGTGTTAATTCTCAAACTTATAACTGACTTACAATGGTCAGTATGGATTTGCCTAGGCTACATGCCTTGCTTCTAAATTTTAAAAGGACTTAGTCTTTGCAACATGAATAATCAAATTATCAGCAATCCTGCATCAAACGTTAGCCGTCCTTAACTAAACAACATTCAACATCTATTGGCAGATATGCATTCACATTGAAAAAGAAAAGTAAATAAAACAACAGAAATAAATCGACAAACAGGAACACATCTACAAGTAACCTTGTTTCTGTGGGAGTATGTTATGAGCATTACACTTCAACCTCATTAAAAAAAATAATGAAAATCAATGTCGGCAGCCATTACGGCTCAGGCTAGAGATTTAATTTGAGCAGTCCAATCAGAGTGGAGTGTAACTGGGGAATAATTTGTGAGGTACAGGTGCTATACATTCATCTAAACACCACAAAACAGATTTAGATCTGAGTTCGGAATTTTCTCTGAATTAAATAGGGGGGAAATTGACTATTTAAGGTTCAAATCTTCAAGTAAAAATGTTAAAATCAAAAGACATCAGGTCTTAATATTCCTCTCAAGGTTGGTTTACATTTGGCATTGTTTAGAATATCTCACTGACTGATGCTTGTAACCTCATTACTCGCTAACATGGAACTCACTGTTTTATTAATCCACTTCAGTCAGTACCACGGCTGGACTGTTACAAGGTCTGTTATATTCATATTTAATGACAGGATATGCTGAGGGAATGGACTTTTTATATAGAAAGAAATGAGCATACAATTGCCCCTACTCTTATTATTTACCCAGTTACCCAGAATACTGTGCACAACTATCCAAAATCCTTTACCAAACCTTGTAAGGTCCACTTCCTGGAGTTTGAATGGAGATTAATAAGCACTGCAGAATGGGGATCGGGAGAGTTTGGGAAAAGGATAGGGTGGAAACCTCTTGTGAGGGGTCAGCCTGGTCTAACACCCCTCAGATGGTACCTGTATTCTCCAGCAGTGTCTTGGGTGTGTTGGGTCTGTTTATGATCTCCACAAGCTGCTGTAAAACCATCGGTACATACGGCTGCATCTCAGAACCTGGGCAGAGAGATAAGTAGCATTTAACCTTGAAGGTATGATGAAATGAGAGAAATTACTAACTGAAGATGAGGATGAAACTCCCACCCATTTGAATGGATATTTCTCCAATGGCCCATGTGGCATTGTTGCAGACTGATATCAACTCTGGGTTCAAGTTTGTGCCTAGGATAGGCATGAGGTTAGCTAGAGAGGAGAGATTCGCACAAACAAACAGACAAAAGGTTAAAGTGCCTGATGGACAACAGGGATGGATCGAACTGAGAAAGTGTCAGCGAGTGTGTTTATAAATGCATACCGATGCAAGGTTTGACATGCTGGAAGCAGGCTTTGGTCAGATCTCCCAGCAGAGCAAAAGAACTCTGGCGAACCTCTGGCATTTTATCCTGAGAAAACACAGTCTTCAAAGGATTAGCACTGTCGCATTATATTTCTCACAGCTGCTTGTCCACAAATAAATCGTTTTGGGGCTTTGCATTATTTGCAGCTCTCGCTATTCATCTGCAGCAGGCAAATGCAAATGCGGTTCTGTGCATGTAAAGATTAAATGCTAAATCCAGAGGGACAAATACATTTATACCGAGAAGATGTTGTCTTCTCCACCTCAGTCGTTACCTAGATACAGTGGTAAACAGCTGCCGCTAGTACTAGCTGTGGCATAGGTTGACACAAACAAACAATGATACAGACTCAAAAGCGGTTTCAACACTGATGATAATAATAATAAATGTTTCTTGAGCACTAAATCACCATATTAGAATGATTTCTGTAGGATCACTGAAGAATGAAATAATGACATTACATTAAAATATGAAATCGATTATATTAAAATATAACTTTTGTTATTATATTGAGTTAAATATGTCATGCCTTGGTGCTACAGTGCACTATAGTTACCTGCATGCACTCGTACATAAGAGTGAGAATGTTGCTACGGGCAACTAGCTGTTCAATGTTCCCTCCAAGACCCTCTGCTAACCCGCTGAGCAGATCCAGAGCCACAATCATGAAATCTTTATCAGGAGCTTCATAAAACTCAGGCTGAGTCTGGTGGAGCTGTGATACAGAGAAAGAGATCATGTGATATTCACTATGATGGATAAAACCCTCTTTGTTTTGATCCTAATTCTGGTATTTTGAAGTATTTTCTGACAGAGATGAGGGTGTGTGTGTGTGTGTGTGTGTAATCGTGTGGCTCCTCACCACGGCCTGGGCGAGTGTTTTCTGGACCAGGTTGACACAGCGTTGGTAGACAGGTTCACAGTATGGCAGGAAGCCGCTCTGCAGGGCCGTGGCCACAGATGAGAGACACTAAAAGAGGAATGAACATAGAATGAGGATGAAGATCTTGTTTTAAATCATAATCTTTTACACACACTGACATGCTGGATTCAGAACACTACTAATAATTCCTGTGACTTCTGCTGAATAGTTCTTTTGGATACATTTCTTTTTAATTCTTTGATGAACAGAAAGCATTTATTTAAAATATAATGTTTTGTAAAAATGCGTACAAATGTGTTTACTGTCACTTTCGGCTGATTTAAAATATCCTTGCTGCCTAAAAGTATTAATTTTCTTAAAAAAATTAAATCAAAATAAAAAAATCTTACGGACCTATTTTTTTTTAACGGTACTTAATATGAAAGTATTAGATAACTACCTCCAGTAAGGGAAAAAGGTCTTTATCTTCATCCTTCAACTGGTTCCATTTTTGAATCAATGGAGGCATCAGCATCTCAATATATTCCTGCACACAGAGCACACATGTTTATTAGACATACACAATCAGTTACTAAAAAAAAACAATAACAACAACATGACAGACAAAGAAAAAGGTTGGATTTAGAATTACATTACTCTATTTTTAGCTATTAGTTTAATCAATTACAAATAGGTCATTGTAATTAAAATTGATTACCAAACCAGATTTGTGTGCGTGTAAGAATATTTATCCTAAAGATTTTTTATCTTTAGGATAAATATTGTGAGATTAATATCAGTTAGAACATTCTATGGCAGTTCAGTGTGCGTTTGCATGTAACATACTACCTTTATTGTAATATAAAGATATTTGCCCGAGAAACAAAGTGTTTGTGTGCATTTGACTGTGCAATTACTGGTTTGTTGAGATGGTGGCCCACAGAGTCAGCCAGAGTCCCGATGGCGTCATAGAGGATGAGAAGGTTCTTGTGCTGGTATTTACCGAAAGCAAAAACCAGCGTGTCCAAAATATAAGCAAGGTACGGTACCAGCTCAGTGCAAGCCTCCTCTTCCAGGGTAGCAAAGGCACTGTGGGATGAAAAGTGAGTCAGAGACTTAAAGAGGCAAATGCCTAAAGCTAAAAAGAAACCTCAGATAACACAATGTTCTTTAAACTAGATGACATGCATACACATAAATACCTGCAAGCGGCCTCTTGGACACGCTTGTTGCTGTCAAGTATCCGTTTGAGCAGTTCTGTCATGAGCGGTTTGAGGTAGATGTCAGGGGGCTGGCTAACAACCCAGTGTGCATAGCGGCTTAGAGTCCAGCAAGTGATGGATCGAACCAGTGCCTTCTTATCAGACAGACACTGCACTAAATGAGGAATCAACTCCGGCAAGTAGGGGATCATCCCCTGCATACAGCCTAAAGCAAAGAAAGAAAATACTTTTCATAAAATAAATAAATAAATGTATAAATTAAATAAAAACCACCTTATTTATTAAATAGTAAAAAAACTTTTGAACATTAGTGTTAGGTATATCCAAGTTTCCCACTTTGAATCCTAATATTTATGCAGTGAATGTATTCTAAAATGCATTCATGGGAAATGTTGGAATACCTTCAGCAATGGCTCCCAGTACAAGTATGCCAGACTCTTTAACAAGCCACTCTGGATGGAACAGTAGTTCTTTCAGTAAAGGAAGGATATGCAAAAGCAAATCATCTCTGAAAACATTCGCCAGGACATCTAGTGCAGCTGCAGAACATTTCCCTACACACACCAGAAAAAAATAATGAAGACAACAGCAAATGTCTCACTGTACGTCCGTTTTAAAGAAGTCAAGGACTTGTCATTTTCAACAACGTTTCTTACTCAAGTTCCAATCTGAGATGGTTTCATCATCATCCAAATCATCTTCATCATCATCTTCCTCAATGGAGTCTCCACCCTCGTGTTGTTGGGCCACAGTGCGTGAGCGATGGAACCTGGGACGAATGTCCTGCTCATTGTCCGGGATTGCTTCATCCTCCTCAACATCACCCTGGAGATCATTAACATAGTAAGATTATCTTTTTATTTGGCATAAACCTATAATTATCTTATTCTCCATCACATGCTTTCAAAATAAATCTCAAATACTAATGTATTCTTGAAATAATGCTTTCTGTACTTAATGATTCTCTAAAAGACAGGCTGAGATATGGAAAATAAAAAGCTATTAATTTGCATATGACAAATGTAAACAAATTGACAATATGGGTTTTGTAAATGCGGTTGAGCACTCTAACCAAATCACATGTTTGCTGCGAGTATGAACTCAAATCACAGTTGTTATTTAATATGTTTTACTTCTTTATCTTTTATGTTTAGGGTGACCTATGAAAACACATCAAAAAGAAGCTTTAGAACCCGATAGAGAAACTGACCTTCAACAGGATTATGTCAATCTCAGAGTACTTCATTCCATTCACAAGAACGGGTATCAATCTGTGACAAAATAACAAACAAACTCATGACTGATCCTGATCCAGCTTTGTCCTGTGCTGAAATGCATTATAATTAAATGCATCTACAACAGTTGATCGTTTTTTATTCTAATCAAAAGGACACTGTGTGTTTGCACATGCTCACTTAGGCAGGTGTCCACACAGAACCTCCTTACACACAGGCTGCTCGGCAAGCGTGAGCCAAAATTCACAGGCCTCCAGAGCGACATTTTCATCCTGATCTTGAGTCCTCTGCAACATGTACTGAAAAACAGAAAAGGGGTTGCGAGCATAAAAACATCAAGCCTTATTCATGAAACATGAAAAATTAATACCTTGAGTGTAACATAATACTTTTATGTGTAGAAATTAACTTTGCTTGTGTTTTATGAAGGCTCACTAAGAGTACTTTTACCAAACTAGCATAAAAAAATAAAAAATAAAAAATAAAAAGTCCACAAGAGGCTGCTGTTGCTTCACTTTGCCTCTCTGGTATCTGACCACATTTAGCAAAAAACATTTACTAAGTTAGAGATGACAAGAAAAGTAGGTTCCTTCTTTCAGAAATCATGTCATAGAGTTACATTAGGGGTTGCAGATGGTGTGATCTAACCTCAATGATGTTGTGCATGTGAGGAAGGAGACGGTCTAATCTGACTTCCAAGAGCATGACTAAAGCTCTGCACACATTCTTCCTCACTTCAGGCTCCTCATCACCTGCCAGTGCAAACAGGTTCTGCGGCACAAAGACATTTACATACATTTAAAAACATTTTCATTTCTCGAACTTAACGGTGACACAACTTCCTCAAAACCAACATCACAATTCTGGGGTTTTCAGATTTATTTTTATTTTTTGGGTGAACATATACTATTAAGGTGGCCGGTTTTATAGACGGTACCTCAATGAAAGGATCTATGTGCAACATCAGGGCCTGTGTTCTGCTGATGATGAACTGGTTCACACAGGCAATGGCATGAGACCTACAACAGACAACAAGCACCATACATATATCAAACAACTGCTCAGCGAGTAGTAATCTACCCAGTACTGGGTGGTCACTATATACTGGTATTGACGATAACCGTAATATTTAAAAATAAAATATGGACAATGTTAATACTACACATACGATTATATTGTAAACAGTGCAGCACTAAAAACTGTATGGACCACAGAAGCGGGTGGTTTTGCATCGCCATTCATCCTAAAACGGAAAAAGTCGTCAATAACACAGTGTGTAGCTACTACTGCCACACAAAATCATGTTGGAGGAGATAGTCTGCAGGAAGCCCTGATCAATAGTGAGTTCATTTTGTGCAGTTATGGTAAAAAAAAACTCTCTCTGTCTCCCTCCACTTGGTTTTTTTAGTGTGATTCATTGGCAAAAAAAGATAAAACACATGCAAAAGGAAAACAAATTGAAAATCTGATATTAGGGGTGGGCCAGATTCCTGTAGACACAACTGGCTGGCAGGAATTTGTCAAGTGGTAGAGATTTTGGACTTTCTTCTCAATAGTGGTTATACGCTCACTTGTCGTTAATGGCTAAATGCTCATGAAAAAGTATCATTTGCACGTATTTTTAAGCAGTGCAGTTTAAAAACAAGTGTTTTTAATCTGCTGAGATGCAATCAGCAGTGAAAGAGAACTAATTTCGCTATATGCGTGATCTGTCTGAGTGCTGTCAGAGAGGCGGTGCTCATAAAATGTGAAGTTATTGAGTTATTTTTGTCACTTTACAGGCCTCAAGCAGTTAAACACACACACACTTGTGTGTAAAAATGGCAAAAATAAAGAAATATTGCAAGTATCCTCATAAGCACAGTAAATAAGGTCATAAGTTAAAGCAAAAAACTGAGAAAGAAAACACGTTTAACAGTAATATTGGATCCTATTAAAGTGACAGCAGTTTAATATTCCTGCTGACTTAAAAAAAAAAAAAAAAAAAAAAAGTCACTGCTCTTGACTAAATCACTTATGTAACTTTTTGTCCTATGCTTATAATTTGCTTCTTATTCTTATTTAATCTTTTTACTTGTCTTATTCTTCTTATTGTCACTCAGTATTCTTTTTTGTGATACTGACACATGAAATATGAAATTTCAATGTTATCAAAAATGTTGATATCAAAAGACCTTATCAAAAATAACTATATCATGATATATCATTAACGTGAAATAAAATTACTCTTATTGAGGGGAAGTCGTGGCCTAGTGGTTAGAGAGTTTGACTCCTAACCCTAAGATTGTCTAAATCAATTAGTTACAAGTAACTTTTCCCCACGGTTTCAAACATTTGGGCTCCATTAAGGAACGCAGGTTTATCTTACCTGATCTTGGGGCTACTGTGCTTGAAGAACTGCAGAAACTTGGGGATCATCACGTTGAGTGGTCGGTCCAGCATGTCACTGTCTAGGATCTCAGCAGAGTCCTCACAGATCTTCTGCAGAGCTCCAAAAGCCCCCTAAAAAGACAAACACATCAGGAATGTAACACATACAAAATATACATATTTACCCTTCTCAATGAACAACACACATTTTTAATCTAGAATACTTCCATTACAATCAATCAAACTGACCTAACCAGTCGTAACTGTCACACAGTGACACTCAAACCTTCAGTCCATTTCTATTTTTGGCTTGACGTGCAGCCAGAGCTGCTGAAAAAATAAAGTAGAATACTCTTGGAGTTGCCGCAAGCTAACAGCTGGCTCATGTACTGTGTACATTGCAGGTGACATACAGATTTAATGCAAAGCAGACCGACAAAAACAGCTGTAGGAAATTTAAGGGAAGCCGTAAAGCAGAACATGGGAAATACTGTAACCTTTAATACACAGGAAATAAATGCCCATGGTAATAACTGAAATTGTCACAGGAGTAATGTGGGTTTCATAAGTCAGTAATTTGTTCAGTACGCAATACAGGTCTGGCTATGAGGTTCATAGCCTCATTACATAAAACACATATAAAGACAATAATAGTTCATATGAAAACTACTAGTACTATTAATACTACTTTTAACTATGTACAGTATATAGTTAATATATACAGTGTAAAGTAAAAAGTACCAGTTAGAAAATGTATAATAATAATAATAATAATAATAATAATAATTTAAATATGAGGCGTTTTAGACTGATCTGGATCAGCCTTCTCTTTTAGGTTGAATAAATCCTTTTGTGGAAGACTTTGAGCTATGTAACTGCAGATCTTATACTTGCACAAATAGCTACATAAGACACAATACTTGAAACCTAGAATTGCTAGTGCTAACCCAGTAAACGTAATGAAAATATAGAATTCACGGCCACAAAATATCACCAAAAGAATCTGATGGAGAACAATGCCAAAGCCAGCCCCTGCAGCCAAGGGACCCACCCAACACATCAAGCTTCCTCCTGATCTCACAGACATTCCACCTGTAAGGAATCTAATCAGGTCACGAGCACAAACGGCGCCGTGGCAACAAGCTGTCTGGCTCGGCTGTTGCTATGGCAACTGTCTCCACTGTCAGCTTGCACTTGGTTGGAAATGGCACATTTCGAGCTAGAGAGCTTAGAGAAAATAACAGAGGAAGCCTCCAGTCAAAACACCACACACTATAACAACGGCTAAACTATCTATCTATCTATATTATACACACGTACATTATAGATATATAAGGATTTCATTAAATATTGAAAATTAATTTCCTGATTATAATTTCATTTAAAAACTACCATTTAGCAAAAAAAATATTTGACAACAAACAATGGCCTTTGGTTAGACCAGCAGTACAACAAACACATTAGTAATTACCATCACTTTAACATGCATTTCCGCACCAGTGTGCTCATATATCAGCCAGTGTGGGCTGTGGCCACTTTAAGCCAATAAACTAGGATTCAAAGTTCAGAACCATCTTAAACATAAACAAGATAACATACGTCATCCCTGCATATTAAACTTATTACAGGGAGGAAAACCACTCTACGGCCAAGCTAAAAGAGACATCCTTGACATTCTGGAAATGTCTCTAAACTTGTTCAGTCTTCATATAGCAATATGATGACCCACATACCACAACCAAACCAGAGGATCACAGCGGTAGATGGATGCTTTTCCCTTTACACACACACACACAGAGCTAGGTTGTCTGCTGCTTATATTACCACTTATGTGTCTTCAGAATTAAACTCATGACCTTGTTCATAGGTCATGTACTCCATGTACTCAAATCAGTTCAATCTTGCTAATGCTCCTTGTTAAAGTATTTTCTATGTAAGTAATAGGCATACAACCACATCTACTTGAACTTGAAAAGACAAAGACTGAAATATCCTAAAGTGTTTATCTAAACTGTCAATAATGTATTTTATATAGGCAATACAATTTTAAATGTGGGATTATATATTTTTCTTTAGATTAAAATAAAGTAATTTTCTGACATATACAATTAATGTACATTCTAGGGTAAGTTAACTACTAAGGCAGAATTTCATTCCTATTGTGATCATATTAGGACTTAAACATTTCTCCTAATCATCTATCTATGAGTGGTCCATCTCCTTCCCCTTGTAATGATTCTGGCCTGGCGCTCTGCATGCTATAAGAGTTGAGCTAGAGGACTGACTCTGACTGATTTTCTTACTCAGCATCCCATTTAAACACAGTGTGGGTGTGTGAGAGTTTCCTCATAAGTAACTTTGATGTAACTGCATTTTTCAGGTACATACACCCTACTAATTATAGACGCATATTCTACGTAGTCAGACCACATGCTGTCTGAGGATTTGCCAATCACTACACGCAAGAGGGTGTGACATTCCACACACACCCCAAGAAATGTAATATGCATATAATTTGACACATAAAAAACAAGAAAAATTATTTGTAATACAGTAATACACCAAAACTATATTTACTCATTTTAAAATACTGTAAAAACACAAATACAGTGTGTGTTTTTTTTTTTTTTACAAATTAAATTAGAGATTTTTTGGAAACCATTTTTTATGATTCCCTGATGAACAGAATGTTTGAATTAAAGTTAAAAATTAAATAAAATAAAATAATAATTAAAAAAACAGTAGTGTATAGTAAAAAAAAATTATACATACACTATGGGACTCGGACGTAAAACTATTCTGAAGGGTTTTCTCATTTGAATAATTTTTACATAAATTATATGATCAAATTACAATCTGAATTGACAGAATTTAAAACAAATTCATTGTATATTGGTATTTGGAAATCCTACTTTATGGGGAAATTACAGTTTACAGTAAACGGCAATAATTTACTTACATTTTATTAGCACACCTATCTATTCCTCTTTTTATGTCATAATATTTCAGAATCATAAAGCTTAATTTGTAGGCTTAAACTGGTCACATTCACTGAAGACCCTTCTGAAGAGCGCTGTGCATAGAAGGACGCAACAGTCTGAAAGCGTGCACCATCTCTAGACATGTCTATGAACAGTTGTGATCACATCTGATCTCCACAGTAGAAAATAACTGACCTCAATCTGTGTTAACAAGCCTGCTCAAGAGTCTCACAGTCACAGAGGGCAGAGCATTGTACTGCACACGCTCGGAGTTCACAGTTTATTTGTTCTAGTGTGGGTGTATGAGACAGAATGTACTCAACTACTAAATAAAAGGCACATCTCAAGATGATGTGTGTTAGTGTGTTAACCAGGGTTCACTGCCCTGTATGTCTCTTAAGCCAAACAAATACACTGCCTGGGAAGTTGTAGAATTTAAAGAAACACTAAGTTTACAAATCAGCTCCGTATTTTACCAGCCAAACCTCCAAAATGCAAACCTAACTTGCAACATCAAAGTAGAGATAAGTTTGTGTGTGCACACATATATGTATTGATCTAACGCCAAGACTTCACCTTCTTAGCCTTGTTTCCAGATGCTCGGACTCAAGGAGTTTTACATGCTTGCATCAGCAAAACAGATTTATCCAAATGGATGCTACAGTTACTGTGTAGATAATGACCGTGGAGTGTGAAACTTATGTACATAAATAAAATACTAATAATAATATTAAAGGGTTAGTTCACACAAAAATTCTATCATTAATTACTCAACCTCACGTCGTTCCAAACTCGTAAGGACTTTGTTGTAGTATTCTCACTAATGGCGGAAGATAATTGTAATAATTGTTGAATAAAGCAGTGATTTTTGTTTTCTTTACACACAAAAAGTATTCTCGTATCTTCATAAAATTACGGTTGAACAACATGGACTATTTGCGATGTCTTTACTGCGTTTCTGGGCCTGGGAACATTTCAGTTACATTGTTGTCTATGGAGGGCCAAAAATATCTTAATTTATGTTCTGAAAAAGAACAAAGGAAATACAGATTTGGAACGACATGAGGGTGAGTAATTATTGACAGAATTTTCATTTTGGGGTGAAAACTATCCCTTTAAGAATGATAATGTTTTATAGCACACAAATCTTTTAAACTCATTGGCGTTTAACGTGGTTTGTTTGTTTATTTAGTTTTTCATGCCATGTTAGCATCATGGCTATTTACATGAGAAAAAGGTTCAGTATCATCCATAAAATCTACATTATATAAACCATTTCAACTAAACATAAGATTACAAATCTAAAATACATTCAGGTACTTTTTTAAATATTCCATGCAAGCAGGTTTCTCTTAACGTGGTTAGTGTTTCCTTCATTTTTTAAGCTTTAAGACAAACCATTCATTTTCAGAGTACACACATAATGGTTCAAAGATAGACACTTTTAATATGCTAACACTGGACAGCCTTGAGTGACTACAAAGCAGTCTGGAATTAAATGGCTATTTTAAGGACTTGTTGCCTTTTCCCACATTACTAGATTGAATACTGCATATATTGTTATTCCAAATTAATGAAACTGATTGATCCAGTTCAACCCTCTACACTGCGAGGAAATCACTCACATATGCGACTAAATCTTCATTCTGGCGACTAAATGATGTCTAATATTAGCCAATGGCTAACAAATTCTCAGATTTTACCCGCCAGTGTGTGAGTTGGAGGCTAAGTATAAGTTTAGCACAGATATATTTTTACTCGCGAACACTCTCTGACTGAGCGCTTCAGAGTTTCACTCTCCGTCAAGCGATCTGTGATATTTCTCATTGGCTGACACTCAACTATTATCGTCCCTGTTGGGATTTCAGCAAAGAATTTCGAGTGAATGCACAAAACCTGATTAATATTCATGAATCCGGCAGCTCATTAATCCTCAGTAATCCTTAGTGTGTTTTATAGTTCTTATTATCAGAATTCAGTATTTTTTTTACAGAAACACCGAATGACAGAAAAAACCACCACCACCTCTCCATTTAAAATGTTCAGTTAAAATGACTAATATGCATTCAAATATGTTTATCAAGTTTAATTCTAATTACTTTAGTTCTATTATTAAATAATACTTGATTATTATAAAGCTTGACTGACTGATGTCAAAAGCGTCCTTTCAGATATTTAAAAAACTGCTGCATTTTACAAATATTTATATATTAAACTAGTTTATATAGTTTACTATTGCCAAGGTGTCCGTAGAGGGTTGCTTGTTAGAATTATACATATTATTACCTAATTATGAAAGGACAAATCTGTGAGTTTTAACTTGTATTTACATGCTCACAGAACTTATTTACATTTTAGCAAATTCAATTACAGTTATTCTGATTAATAGAAAGTAAAAAAGCATATTTTTGAAATAGAAATCTTGGTAATTTCACTAAATGTTTTTACTGTTATTTTGATTATGTAATTTCACCTTGCAGAATAAAAAAAAATTATAATTTTCAGTCAATTTTATTGATCACAAACATTTTTTTATTTTTATTATTGCAGTAACGGCATTAGCAGTGACTATATTCCACTGTTGTGAAAACAACTAAAAGTTTTATGAAAATAAAGTCCAATTTTGATCCAAGATTTGTAATTGCTTTACAAATATTTTGCGATGATTAAACAATCATCCAAATTAAGATATTACATGAAACAATCTCCAGCTAAACATTAAACCAAACATCCAGATAAATAACAATCCAATTAAATCAACTATGAATACTAAAAGAAACCCAGTGTGACCGTTTGACGAGCACACTTCGAAGATGTTAATTCTCATTACATCATGCCATGCAGAGAAACCTCCCTGTGGAGGTATGTTGCAACACACATATCACCAAACCTCAGTTGTACTGCCGAGGGCTCAGATGATGAAGCTTTGAACTAGGCCAACACTACAGTTTTAGACAATGAGTCAGCAACATGCATCATCTCACAGCTCCACTTAGAGGGACAAAGAGCGTGAAACATGAGATAATGTGAGACTGAAGAGAAGAAACACGAGAGAGGAGAGAAAGGACATCAGAAAGTGTGTGTGTGTGTCTTACTTCACAAGTATTATAGTCCTCTGAGTCCAGCAGTAAACAAAGTTTAGGTAGAAGCTCCGGCCAGTTTTGTAACTCCCCTTTAGAGGCTATAGTTGTGATCAGAATACCTGAGGAACACAAACATATGGACAATAATGCACTATTCAGACAAGCCTATACTACAGTTCACATAACCAACAGCGGTTATGCAAATCTGATATCATATTCTATCAAAACATCATAATATGTGGACAATGTGTATTAATCAATGAGTGGGGAAACATTAATTCAAATAAATGAATACAAATTTCAAACCAAATAAGCAAAAAGAGGAGAAGCGATAATATGCTGTGTTCTGTGAGATGCGTAGTAACCTCAGAAACAGAGCACTGCATTCCTCATTACAGTCTAATCACAATCACAAAAGGCTCATTTAAAAAAAACACACTGTATTCTCGAACATAGAGTCAATAAATGATCTTACATCGAAAGCAACAACACAAAGCCAGACACAGACCCTAAAGGCATAATATTGTTTGTCATGATGGCAAAAGCTGTGGCTCTGAGCCAGACAGGAAATGCTTTTTCAGTCCATACTCACCCACTGTGGCTCTAATGAGCGGTGAGGAGTCTCCGATGTTTTGCAGGCACTCATTTTTGATGAAGTCAGACACACCGTTTGGGAAGTTCTGGTAATGGGCCTTAACGTTGTTTTTCAAAATGAGACCACTGAGAGACCGAGTGGGCTCATCTATGAGAAAGGAAGGATGAAAAGCTTGGGTAGAAAACATAGCCCCGGGCACAAGACACAGCATTAAAGGAAAGAAAGAAAGAATCAAACTACCACAGGGATAACCAGAAATAGCTATACCTCAAATGCTACAAGAATGCAAATACAATTAGACTACAAATGTGAAAGTATTTAAAATGCCACACTTATACAGAAATATGACAAAGTAATACAACCTTAAATATGATGAAATTATGTAACATGATAACAATCTTGTCGATTCAAAAAATAGCTTTTAAATAAGATACTAATCTAAAAATTACAAATAAATAAATCTACAGCCCAACACAGGGCGAGAAAATCTTAACTTTTGAGCCTTACACAGGTTAGTGGATGCTTAATAAAGAAACATCTGTTTTTATGATATAATTATATAATATAATGCAATATTTGACACCAATAAAATGTTGCTTTAAGAAATAAACTAAACAAACACAGCTCACAGATAAAACTGAAATTCTTACTGAGAGATTTTTATTATTATATTATATACAGTATTATACATCAGTTAGACAAATTTGACACTTATAGAAATATGTAGTTTGAAAAAAAAAATCAAGTCAAAAATTATTCACTTAAAATAAATAAATCTACAGTACACACTGGGAAATCATTTTTTTTTGTCGAGCTCTGAACTCATTTGGTGGATGCTTCATAAAGAAACGTCCGTTTTTAAATGGACCGCAGGCTTATTCAGGGAAGAGGAGAGAGAAACACTGGTAGATGAACTAGTGTTGTTTTTAAACATGTTCTGTGACCTGGGGCTTGTCCGAGGACACAGATTCAAAAGGTCAGAGCAGCTAAGCTCCCAGTGCACTTGACAGATTACCACTGACCTGAAGTCACAGCAGCTACACAGCCACTGGCTTCAGAAAACATGCTCCCCTCATATCTGAGCCATTTCTTCTAGTAATTGGAATATACGATTTTCTCTTAATATACCACACAAAACTGTCATGGGAAACCCCATAAACTGCAATGAACCACAATGCAGACCGACCACTGGCAACTACATACAAATTAAAGGGGGGTTATATTCACTAATTAAAGCGACCCCAGAAATCCCTAAAGGATAAATCACATAACCATAATAATTCTAAATATGCCACATCTCAAATTAAAATTATCAATCAAGTATAATACTATCAATTAATGCAACATGCACATCTTACCTTCGGTCTTTAGCTTTGTGAGCACAAATATCAGGTAGTTGTTGAAGTCCGGGTATTGATTGAGCTGCTCAAGTTTCTGTGGGGCACATTAAGAAAAGGCATACAGACCACAGAGACAGAGGATAATGCAAACAGCAGGGGAAATGTGCATCTGCGCAAGTACTTAATGGACAAACCGCTTGACGTTTACAGTAGATGGATGATTATATCATATCACCATTCAGGTATCATTCGCCAATCGTATACAAATGATGTGTGAATATAATTTAACATCCATGAAGGTAAATATGGAAACGGTTTTATAGGATGGTAAATAAACTTAACTTGGGACATAAGGGAATTCACTACACTATTAACTAAAAACTACACAAACATCAATATTGCAGACTAAATCTGTAACAAAATGAAAAATAATTCAATAAATCTGCTTTTGAAAGAACGGTGTAGAAAGCACACAGAAGAACTAACTCCGGGAAATAAAGAAATAAAGTCTTACGAAAAAAAGCAAATATAAAGGACATGTACAAAAAACTATTTAATAACAAGCAGTCTCATTTTTATTTTTTTTATTTTACATTTTCTTAAAAGAGTGAAATTATTTGATTGTTGGAGATGTTACTTTCAGTAGCCACTGGCACATTCCTAACCCACAAATCTCTAAAAAAGAAAGAAAATCCTCCTGGTTTGGAACCAGCTAATCTTTAGGCAAATAATTCACTGGTAATTCAACAAACTATATGAAATTTGACTATTTATATACCTTATTTGTGGTGAGATTCATTTCACCTGAAATTTAGACAAAGTATTTTTAACCATTTTATGTTTTTGGTATAAACGTGTAGCATTTTCTCATCTGCTCCTTTCACAGGCAGTTGTATATGATGGACAAAAAAAAAAAAAAAATGCATAATTTGCTAGATGAAGGGGGCGTCATACCCACTGACACATCTTGCTCTCCCTGTTGTGGAATAAAGACTGAAACATCGCGAATGTCAGATGTCTTTGTCTGAGCTGCATCTGATTATGTGTCAGAAACACCATGATAACAATCCTCGCACCTCTGCAGCTGGAGGTCCGTCTAATCACAATCTGCGTCTCATAACAAACTGAGCAGCCGACATAGATTCAACATTTTCATTTCATTCAAACGCGCATGCACTGCTGTTTAGTCTAGATTTTGAATACAATCATAACGTTCATTAGATCAGATGAATGTTTATAAATAATCTCAGAGACTGTGTGTGCTGTAGGCAGTTGACACACAACAGCTGGACACGCCATCTGATCTAAAGCTTAAAGATACAGCTCATCCAAAAAAATCAATTCTGTCATCATTTTCTCACCCTCATTTCGTTCCAAACCGGTATGACATTCTTTCTTTTGCAGATAATTTGAAGAATAATTAACCAAACGGTATTGACTCCAGTTGACATCCATTGTACGGACACTAAGGTGTTTCTCAAGATATCATAATGTATTTCCTAACGAAGACATACAGGTTTGGAATAACGTGAGGGTGAGTAAATAATAACAAATGTTCGGTTTTGGGTGAACTAACGTTATCCCTATAAGTCAAACACTCACCGAATGACAGACAGCGATAGCTACTGACACCACCCTAATCTACAGATCAAATATATCCTCTAATTGACCCAGTGCGTTTCAGATCTTAAGTACATAGTAACGTTTGAGCTAATCACAGGCCAACTCCTGCTCAAACTCCGCCATCCCCCTTGTTCACTGCCCTTCAGCGAGGTAAAGGATACTTGTTGGACGGATCGTTGCGTGGATGTGTCGGGGGACTGTGATTCCTTGAGCAGCTGTAAGATCTGCTGAAGTCCCTGCTCGTCGGGTTTCCACTGGCACTCCATCTTGTGTGCTTGGAGTCTCGCTCTCTCTCTCTGTAGGCGCGCAGATCTACACCCTTTCACATCAAATAACGGCCTCCACCTTGACCTTCAGCTTTAAGAAAGGCTGTTATCGAGCGAAAGATGTGGAAGACGCCTCTGCGAGAGTTTACTGTTGATAGACCCTTGTGAAAATGAGTGTGATCCGCGGCGTTGTGTTGCTGGTGACGCTAGGCTAGCGTACATACATGGACTTGGTCTGGTCCGGATCACCACACATCGACAGTGATAAGCCTCTGTGCTGCACTGCCCGCCGGTCCTAGCGCCTGTCTAATCGCTGGCTGGATGGAGGGACTTGGCGGGTAAACTCTATATTTGACCCCAAATATCGCTGGTTCAAGGCCCGGCTAGCTCAGTCGGTAGAGCATGAGACTCTTAATCTCAGGGTCGTGGGTTCGAGCCCCACGTTGGGCGAAAACTTTATTTTCACATTACACTGGCGACATTGTTCTGTGAAAAATGATTACAAAACAACAAATTAAGGTGCTACTGGATAAAATAGGGATGGTGCATTTTTACTTCTTTTTTTTTTTCTTTTTTTTTTTTCTTTTTTTTTATTTTTTCTTATAGTGGAAGTCAAAGGTAACCAAAACTGTTTGCTTACCAACATTCTTCAAAATATCTTCTTTTGTTTTCCACAGACAGGTTCGGATAGGAAGGGCATGAGGATGAGTAAATTATGTCAGAATAAAATGTTTGGGTAAACTGTCCCTTTAAGACTGTTTAACTCACAGAGTTCAAGAGACTGCAGTTAACTGAAAATCTGATTATCAGATTCGAATGGAAACGCAAATGAATTATACATTTCAAAATGTAATTACATTTACATTTACATTTACATTTAATCATTTAGCAGACGCTTTTATCCAAAGCGACTTACAAATGAGAACAATAGAAGCAGTCAGGTCAACAAGAGAACAACAACAGAATACAAGTGCCATGACAAGTCTCAGTTAGTCTAGTATAGAACGCAATTAACTTTTATTTGCCTATTTTTTTATTCAAATGTCAACTGTCACAACGTATATATATATATATATATATATATATATATATATATATATATATATATATAGGACCACAAAACCAGTCATAAGGGTCGGTCTGAAAGCTGAATAAATAAGCTTTCCATCGATGTATGGTTTGTTAGGATCAGACAGTATTTGGCTGAGATACAATTTGAAAATCTAAAGCTGAATAAATAAGCTTTCCATTGATGTGTGGTTTGTTAGGATAGGACAATATTTGGCTGAGACACAACTGTTTGAAAATCTGGAATCTGAGGGTGAATAAAATCGAAATATTGAGAAAATCGCCTTTTCAAGTTGTCCAAATTAAGTTCTTATCAATGCATATTACTAATTAAAAAATAAGAGTTTATATATTTATGGTAGTAAATTTACAAAATATGTTAATGTAACATAATTTTTTAATTAATATCCCATTGAGTTTTGGTATAACAGAAAAATCGATAATTTTGACCCATTCAATGTATTGTTAGCTGCTACAAATATACCCATGCTACTTATGACTGGTTTTGTGTTGAAGTGTCACATATAAGCAATCTGATGTCAAATTTCTGGACAGTTATGTTTAAACATCAATACTAACGAATTATTTATTAAAAATACATCATACAATAGATTATACATCTTATGCATGGATGACACTTTAACCACATACAAAACACATCAACACTGTTTTGTGAGTGTGTGCTTATTACCATTTTAAGTATTGTAAGTAATTACGTAACAGGGTTGACAAGTGAAAACTCTTAAATTAGGAGGGAATGACCTCTATTTACATTTCTTATATTTCCTCAAAAAAGTAATACAAAACTGTAAAAAAAAATTAAATTAGAAAAATTCAATTCATTACTTCATTTCAACAACTGAAGGAAACAGTTGATGGCACAATATAGGAGGAGGTAGAGCTTGAACTGGCTTCATCTTCAGAGTGCAGGTCAAGAATACATTTTTGTTTTTGTAATATAAAACACTAAATCTGAGAGTCTTGAACACCATATGGGTTCACTCTAGCAGTATTGTGGACTGCAGAGTTCTACGAGTCCTTCGGCTAGTTTTTCTTTCATGGTCCAATATTCCCAGAGGCCTTCTCCTCCTAGAGGGAGTGTGACACAAGAAATCATCAATGGTCCGTTTGGTGATCTGGCCGGCCTCCTCTAACCGACTCACCACCTGCTCAACCTTCCCCTCCCAAAGCCTACCAACACTTTTGTTCTTCAATACATTAACCTTAGAGGGCATAAAGGAACAGGGAGAGAAACAAGAATGGGAGAGGCAACTGATTAAAACATGCTTTAAAATCTGTCCTGGTTTAATCTAATTATTGCTTTCCATTAAATAGGTATTTGGCTTCTGTATTATAAGCTGAGGATCTGATGTTCCATATTTATGTTTTTATATAAATTACCTGTCAAGTTTTTGGACAAGTAAGAAAACAGTTTTTCATATGCTTGAATTTAGCTTAGTATTATTATTTTTTTACAAAAATCTTTTGTTAGATTATAATTACATTTTTGATTTAATGTATTACTCCCTTTAAAAAAGAACATACTGTCCCCAAACATTTGAATGGTAGTGTAAACTGTGGTGTCTTTAAAAAATTAACTCATTTCATATTTGAAATCGATTAATTGGACTGTTTAAAATACAAACCAGGGTCCACCTCCAAATATGACGAGTCTGCATTTTGATTTGTTTTACATAGCTAACATTGATGATTGCATAATTCCATTTGTTTTAGTCGATAGTTTTGATAACTTTACTATTACCATTAAGTGTAGTAATAATTATGAGGTGTAAACTAGGTGTGTCCAAACTTGACTGGTGTATCTGATATTTCACCACTTCCTGAGAGAATATATTCCGGTTTCTTCACATAAACTGGAGTCTTTGACCCTAGGGCTGTTGTAAGGGCAGAGAGTGCTTCTTTCATCGACCCTTTCATAGCCAATATGAGAACCTAAAAAAAGAGCAGTTAACATATGCAAGCTCTTTCAAAGACTGATTTAGATACAGACACAGACACACACACACACACACACACACACTTAACCTTAGGTTCTGGCACAGCCGACTTTCTGTGCTCATTATCTGAGAGTAGAATGCCTGGGCTCTCTCAATATCATTCTACAACATATATCAGGTAAAATTAAATTAAGTGATTTACTGTTAATGTGTCAAATTATATTACACTGTACATATTCAGGATGTAGATTCTGAAAAGATTCATTTCAGAGCCTATGCACTGCCAAAGAAAAACAATATAAAATCTCAATACAATTCATGTTCATAGTCATGGTGTAAAATCTATGTTCATTTTCACATACTGGATCAGTCAGGGTTCTGGCTCCCAGCTCATCTAAACCTAGCTCATAGCATAACCTCATGAAAAGAGGGCCAAACTTAAATTCCCCAAATCCAATGTCACAATTCTCTTCATGGTACCTGAAATGGACAGAAATGAAAAGAGAGCAGTGTATAAAATCGTACGAGTGAGGTCGTACAAATTTGCATGAATAAGCCACCTCGTAAAATATATACGAATTGGTCGTGAGATAGCGTTGACAAAAACATATCCATGTGCAGAACCTATGCAGACATCTATATAATCTCCAACATACACAAAATAATATAAAATATAAAACAAAATAATAATATTCAGATGAAGATTGTGCTGAATGCCGTTAAATCACTATGAATTTGCTCTTTGGGTAAACATAAAAATGTGTTATAATATAAATACTGTCCATTTTGCTACATACATTTTTGAGGCAGATTTACCTGTACATAGCATTTCTCGCATAAAAAAGATCTTCAGCAGACTGGCATAAATACAGAAGTATTTTCAATTCATCCTTTTAAATTAGCTGTGTTTTCTCCATTTTTTTTTTCTCCTATCACAGTAATAACCTACAGTATTAAAAAAAGGGGGAAAAAAGTTACATTTGGGGTAAAGGAGAAAATGACAATTAAAGGGGCACTCATTGCCTTTTGTTTATGTTGCTCTAGCCAATAGGATAGTTGCAGACATGTGAGGCATGAATATTGCAATAGCATCATACATCAATACCAGCCATGATTCATTAATTCCACAAGTCAAATTATCTGATTACAGAGATGATGAGATAAATGTACCCACATAGCAAACGGACTTGACCTACATGTGGCCTCAAGCTGGCAGTGCTGGCCTAATGGCAATGACGGCACGGCGGGGATCCGGCAAACAACAAGAGGGCCGATTGTTGATGGGAGGAGTGTGGCCCAGTTTAGTCAGGTGATATGTGGCCCAAATCAGACTAAGATCTGGCAGCATATTATGTGACCAATCACCCATGATAAACAAGATAAATACAATATGGCATGATATAATGGTTAAATGATCACACACATAATGAAGTGTAGTATTGTTAAAATGTAGTCTTTGAAATGGCAAGTCAAAACAGAATGAAACATTATCATTTAAAAATTAGGCAAATCAGTCAATAACCTGCACTTAATTATAATTGTATTACATTTCATATTATTATTCTTGGTACAATTAATTTACAATCCTTACAGGAAAAGAAAGAGAGAGGGAGAAAGAGAGTATTTAAGCGTTATAATGTAATATTTATTTGGTTTCTCTTTATACACCCACTCTTTATTGGCTGATTTGTTCTTTATAAAAATAAATAGGGCCGTCCTTCTTTGCTGTACTTGGGCCGAGGGAAAAGTTATTGTGTGGCCCGGATCTGGGCCAGAAGACATTTGCTATGTGCGATAGTAGTCAGCTGGTCATGCGATCTCGGCATGTCAGCTCCTTTGAGGCAACCCACTATCATGTAAAATAAAACAGCTTTTGATATGACTGCAGTCTAAATGCAATCTCATTTGGGAGTAAATGTAAACATTTTTGATAAGTTCTACTAATCTTTTTTAAAGAGACAAGTACGACTGAGTGCACCCTTAAAAAAATTATATTCAAACACTCAAAAGTGGTATTATTATTTGGTACAATGCCAAATAATGCCTGCCTTTTGATCTTGACACTTGGAGGGCAAAAGCAAGTTTCCTCTGCTGAAAATCCTAGAGCTTTAACACATCTTCAGACAAGTGATAACATTTGGCTAAAAAAAGCATTTGTAAACAAGTTAGTTTCTTAGCAATTGTTGGAAAACGTTTCTGGTTGCTATTGTAACCTTGGTTCCCAGAGAGTGGGAACGAGACATCAAGGAGACTTTTCTCCATTATGGGAACTCCTTCCCTTACAATCTTTGTCCCAAATGACTGGCCAGTTGTTGCGTCGCGTGCAAATCGCATGCAAATACTGACAAGCTCAAGAGGCAGTATAAAACGCAGTGTACGTGACAATTATATCAGAATCTGAAACTGAATGCCAATTAGCTGGTTGAGCAGCGAACATGACAACCTCCATGATGTTTCGTTCCCGCTCTCAGGGAACCAAGGTTACGATAGTACGATAGACATTTCCTCTCGATCTTTCATGATGCATGTAGGCAAGTTCGCAGTTTATAGGTGAAGTAATACGGTGCAAGACAGCATAACACACACGAATGGAGGTAGCATAAACATGGATCAGTCACTCGCCGACAGCACTTTAGGAGGCTAAGGACTGAACTTCCAGCTTGTAAAACCTGGCAAAGGTATTCTGAGAAGACCAGCTGGCTGCAAAGCAAATATCTTGAATAAACATACCTCTCGACCATGCCCAGGAGGAGGCGATAGCCATTGTTGAGTGGGCCCTAAAGTGCAAAGGGCATTCCAAACCTTGGCTTGTATAAGCAGCTGCGATTGTGTCCACAATACAGTGGGAAAGTCTCTGTTTTGATATGGCCCAGCCCTTCACACAACCCCTGTAGCACAGAAAAGCTGATAAGATTGCCAAAATCTGGACGAACAGTCAATGTAAATCCAATGTAAAGAGATTTCATCCATAACTGCAAAATGCGTATGTGTAGCAAGCCCAGATGACATACCTCTGAAGCAGACACCATGAGTCCCAGCAGCCTCTGAAATTCTTTGAAGTAAACAGAGTTGCCCAGTCTAAAATGGTGCAGGGAAGACAAAATTGTCACCGAGTACTCCTGAGAGAGGTGGGCTTGCATCTCGAGTCGAAGCACACCCCCAGATATGTTATAGAATGCTCTTCTGCATGTTGACACATAGAACTCCAAGTAACGAAGAAGAGTGTCTGCATGGCTGACCAGCATGTCCTGGGACTGAGCTAAAATCAGCCAATTATCCAGATAGTTGAGAATGTGCATCCCGCTCACTCTGAGGGGGGAAAGTGCACTTTAATAAAGTGCATGGGATCAAAGCCAGTCCGAATGGGAGAACAGAGTATTGGTGTGCTGTGCCCTTGAAAGCCAAACTTAGAAAGCATCTGTGATGCGGTGCTATATGAATGTGAAAGTATGCATCCTATAAGTCCACGGGCACAAACCAGTCCCCAGTGTACATTAGCATCAGGATCTGTTTCATCATTATAATCCTAAATGGACGCTTGCAAAGTGCTCTGTTGATGGCCCTGAGATCTAGAATCAATCAGGAGTCACCCGTCTCTTTTGGGTACCATGTACATTTAGTCATTTTGGAGACGCTTTTATCCAAAATGACTTACAATTGGGGGATACATAAAGCGATTCTTTTTAAAGAGGCAAACAGACACCAGAAGGGCTTGTAATACCAAGTTTTAGACATTGTTCAAATAAGTACAAGCTAGAAAGAGAATTAATAAATAAGATGGCCTGTGTGGCAGAGTGGATGCGCGACGACTGGGACGTAGACCACATTTTCACCAGCTGCTCGTGTACATAGGTGAAGAAGGGGACTGATGCCCTCAAGTCAGCTTTCCAGGTGGAATACCAGGAGTGGAGCTTACTCCTGGCAGGCTCCTTTGGAGGACTCTGGGTAAGCTCTAACTCCTGGACAGCCTTCAAAAGAACCCACATACGCTCCTCCTGGAGGACTGGGGGCCCCATGCTGTCCAGTTGATCAGGCTCTGATCCCACCCAATCATCCCTCTCCAAGACCAAGATAGATACTGAGTCACCCCCTGCTCCTGGCCAAATGACACAAACTCTTAAATGTTGGAAGTAGGGTGTAAGCAGTTCTCTGAGAAGGAAAACGGGGGAACTTTTGGGATTGGTGGAGCGGCAAGACAATGCTCCTGTCACCAGGAGAGTAAGGGCTCAAACCAGTGGCACGCTGGCAGCAGTGGGCCTCACCCAGAATAAGCCGAAAGCCTCGTTCCACTCAATGCTGCAGTAGGACTAGTCCAGGGCTGCCTCAGCATGGGACACAGTGGTCATGTTGATCCAGCAGCTCTATGTGCCTTGCACAGTTCTTGCAGACTGTAGCCATAATGAATTCAGCAGGTGAAGAACATTCTGATGTAACTGTCACATGCACAATTTTCTACTGCCTCAGCTCTTCAGTATTTGCATATGATTTGCATATGTCACAACAATTGGCCAGTCATTTGGACAAAGATTGTAAGGGAAGCAGTTCCCATAATGGAGAAAAGTCTTCTTGTTGTCTCATTCTCGCTCTCAGTGAACCAAGGTTACAATAGTAACCGGAAACGTTTTCCAACAATTGCTAAGAAACTAACATGTTTACAAATGCTCTTTTTAGCCAAACGTTATCTCTTGTCTGAAGATGTGTTAAAGCTGCAGGATTTTCAGCAGAGGAAACTTGCTGTTGCCCTCCAAGTGTCAATAGGACTTCAGAAAAGTTGGAAGGGAAGGAGTTCCCATAATGGAGAAAAATCTCTTTGATGTCTCGTGAAAGTTTGAGAGGGAACCCAAATGTTAAGCAGTATCAAACAGATAACAAAGTTATGCGGATATTACCTCAATGTCGACATTTTAAACAATATGATTTAAAGGCTCCTCGAAGCATTACATTCTGGAAGAATCAGCATAATACGAGTCCAAGCATTCATTCTTCGAAGCACCATGTCTGAACTCAGGCAGCAGTTAGAGTGTACACATTTTTTATCAGTCCTGAATATAAGAATTAATATTTCACCAGGTAGAATTATTTAGATATATTTTTTTACACTTATTCTTGATTTTAAAATACTTTGAGAAATTGAATATATTATTAGCAATACAAACAACTAAAAGTATTTTACTATCCCCGGCACCCCTTTTTTTTTTTAAGGTCGAAATGGAATATTCCAACGTGGCGCTGTCCTATCAACCGGTATGTTTACAAAGTGAGAATTATGTATGGAAACGCATATTATTTTTAAGACCGTGTTTCGATTGTGAATGTAATTTGACTTTTTAAAGTCAAACTACATTCTGCCATGTTTTAAAACGCTCTGCATTCTTTTTACTGGTGATTTACACTGGTAATTTACACCCTACGTCTAACACTAGATTTATTTTAGCCCATAACATCCACAGGGCAGAACAATATGTGACTCAGGTTGATGCAAAGCAGTAAAATACATACACAGCCAGAATACAAAACACAATAATATTCTACTAAAATAATCAGGCCAAAATAAGAAGAAATACATAAATAATACAATAAATATAAAGAGAAAAACAAATAAATAAAAACTTAACATCATATTTTTTAAAGTAAATAAATTAACTAGAACAAATAATTACGCCTTAGAATCTCAACTTCTAAGTATAACCTCTAACTTTATATACAATCTCAACTTCTAAGTATAACCTCTAACATTATGTACAATACAGTATATGGCATGGCAGTCAGCAGATGGCGCTATGGACCACAGACTACACACTACTTTGAGATAATTATTATAAAATTTCAATTGATGAGTACAGAACTGTTTTCGAATTAAATAACTAAGTCAATAGCATGACGAAGACAAACAGATTTGTCTATCACTGATTGAAAATGTTTCAATTAATTGTTTTAATATGTGCACTGATAGCTGGAAGACAAAAGGACATTGATTTGAGAAATAGATTCCCTGATTAGACTTAACACTGTCTTTCTGCTTGTAGTTGTATTGTATCACAATGAAAAGAAGAGCTATTATTGAATAAATAAATAAATAAATAAATGTGTGTCTTTGCTTCCCTCGCTCAGCTGTTGTAACCACAGAGCAAGAGATGATCAATTATCAGCTGGATAATTGCCCAGCTTCTCTTCTCTGCATTGAAAGGTCATCATTAATGGCTGCGTGACAGTGTTATTCTAAATAATATGCCAGTGCAATACATCATGTGTGACAAATTGTTCAGTTGGGAAATTTTGTAAAAGCAGGTTTGATCTTACATTATTGCATGTCTTGTGTATTGAGACTGTCACATCATGCCTAGAGTTATCCTGTGATAATTGTAATCTTGATTTAAATACAATTTATTACAGAAAAAGTCACAGAATCCTTGGTGTGACCCTGTAGATTTTGATGTTTGTGTTGTAGATAAATCCAGATGTGCATTATTTTAAGTTGGCTCTGGGATTGATGACTTTAAAGGATTGTCAGGGATTGAATTTGTGGCTGTAGCCAAGGGCATCTTCTCTGTTAAGCTGTACATAGTGTTCTTGCATGATAACTCATTCGGATGGGTGTACATTTCCATGCTTTCTGGTATACAAAGGTACATGCAAATAGCAGGAAAAATAAAGACATATGTAAAGCATATAGAGCTGACAGTATGACATGACCATACATTTTATAGGGGGATATTCCAAAAGACTTACGAGCTGTGGGGAATTCTTTTTTTTTTTTTTTTTTTTTTTTAAGATGGAAGGAAAGATCTGCAAGTAAACATGTTAATGTGTTGCTATACTTTAGGGACAGTAATTTGCCCTCAGATGTGAGCTAAATCCAACACACCTTCCCTTTGGAGAAAATTCAGAGACGTTCTTTATTTTAAAGTGATACAAAGAGGAAAAAAAAAACACAATCCATTCTTATTTAGGGGTTAGTTAGTACTTTGGTTTATAAAACAATAGAAGCCTGTACTACATACTTGTATATAAAATGTGTGTTTGTGTGTGATGTTAAAGAAAGACAGTAATGGAACACTGATGATATTATACTTAGAATCCTTGTGGGACTTCGTTTCGACTAACGTTTCCTTAGCAACAGCACCTCACCCCATTCAGCTGAGACCGTCTTCTGTCCAATTGGAGGCTGACTCTCAAGTGCACTGGATTATTGATGAGATCCAAGATGGAGGTGTTGAGAAGATGCTATGAGATTAACATGGCTAATAACATAAATTCAGGACATCATTTATTTTTCCTGCCTTGTGTTCACTTATATTAGAGAAATTACAATACCATTGGAAAAAAACAGCTTTGCTGCTCTACCAGTGTATATTTCTTGTTCTTTCTTGTGACTTTTTTTTTTAAAACAAAAGACTAGTGTAAGTGACCATATTACAGGTTTAAATGTAGTTTTTTCTTTAGCATTACCCAATGAATATAATATTGTTTAGCAATTATATATTCTTAACTGCTAATATTATAGTTTTTACATATAGGTTGGTTGTGTCAATACCTAGCAGTATTTCACATTTTGAAAAGTCTGTAATTAAATTGTGATCTTTTTTATTTTGCCTTGCATTCAGTGAGAATACCTTTAAAATCTCATGGAAATGTTTTTGTCACTCTCAATCAATCCACCTGAACTTTAATAAAAGCCTATTTTACAAATTTGTACATTTTGAATATAAAAACAAAATATCCACACTAAACTACATAATTCATTTTTCCACTTCCCTGTATCTCTTATGTTTAAGTTTAAATGATACTGAAATAGAAAATGTGTGATTTACAATTACTACATTGCTTAAAAAATCCAACCAAGATAGATAGATAGATAGATAGATAGATAGATAGATAGATTGATTGATTGATTTAATTGAATTTATACTCCCTTTAATCCTTTAACATTAAAGCACACAGTTGTTCTAAAGTCACTTTAGGTTCCACGACCCATCTGACCTGCATTGATCTGCTGACATCATGCTCAGATACATAGAAGTAATAGCATGCTGTGACCCAGACTTCTAACATTGAACTTCAGCCAATGTTATTTCTCTGGTACTTTTGCCGCTAGACATTTCCATTTTGATTTACCGCTTCGGTTCTGTCTGGGTTTGAAAAATGCCTGCAGTGCCCAAGTCATTATTAGTTAATGTTCTCCATGGCAGAAGGGCAGTGATGGCATGGTAGGCTGCCAGACCAGTGACCAGTATGTGTTCCCTTAATCAAATAGATGTTAATGCAAACCAGTCTTGATTTACTATAACAGCAATGCATCTTATGTTCCAAAGTACATTTTTAATGTTTTTGTTGTTGCACAGAAGCATGTAATATTGCTATCCTTTTATGCAAATTAAAAGCTAGAGTTAAGTTATGCTCAATGTTTTACTCTTTTTGTTTTGAGGTCAGAAGTTTGAAATGCAGAAAATGACTTGCCTAAATCCTGTGTATTTTGCCTAAATTTGGTCAGAGCCAGACTTGTAACCAGAATCAGACATCATCCTTAAGGTTAAGGCCTGTTTGTAGCCATGTTAAACTCTCAGAAATGCCTGTGAGCAACCACAAGCAAACACAAATCCACACACGCACACACACAGAACACAACCACATTTGGTGGACTGTGTGAGCTAGCATACTCTACAAAAAAGAACACACTGTATTTTCCCACAAAATTATTTATTGTGGACAGATTTACCCTCTTTTTAAGTGTAGTTCCATTTACATCAAACACTCCATATTTGGGAAGAGTTATCGCACACAAACATCAGAAAAAGCACAAGGTAATACTTTCACTGGAGACTATCCTCTAGGTATGGGGTTAGGAATGAAAAGAGGAAAGATGCATGTTCACAAGATATATATTTCATACACAACTGCAGACATATTCTTACTAGCACCGAAGGTAAGCGAAGAGAAACAGAGGGATTGAGAAGTTTTGAGAGAAAGTGAAGTGTTACTGTGGGTCAGAGGAAATAGGGGAGTGATAGACTGGATGTGTGTGTTGTATTTAGTAATGCAGACGTCTCGCGACAGTGCACAACAGTGCACTTGGCTGAAGCATGTGGCTAGAAGAATCTGTTAACAATTGTTGCTGTTGGTATGGAATTAAGAAGTGTCCAGATCTGAGTTAAATGTCACATCAAGTTTACTGTTATACTGAGTTGCTGAAAAGGGTTGTGCCACATAGGCACTAAGTTCCCCTGTAGTATAATTTGTTGACGTGTTGTATAAGTGTTTCAAGCAGTTATGGCTTTCAAATATTTGAACAACCTATAGCATAATCCTGTATTGTTATGTAGATTCTGGTAAATTGTAAAATCTGTATTCTGCGGTAGCATCATAGGAATGAATGATTATAGTTCAAATCTCTTTGATAACCTTCAGTAAGATGGTACATTTTCATGACTGTATGGTTATTGATAAAAGTGACAATAAGATACAGTAAACCTGATCCAAGTTCATGATTTTTAGAATCATGATTTATTTGTCATATCCTTGCGATGATTTGTTGGCAGTAAAGAGGGAGTTTCCCCTCTAAGCGAAAGAAAGCACAGAGAGATGTCAAGGATAATACATTACACATGCACATCATCCGACCACTCACTCCGTCACTAAGCTATTTATAATTATAGTACAGTGCAATTTTAGAAAATATTCCTAAGGAAAGGAAAGTTTTCAGTTTCTCAACTTTCAGTGTAGCACAATATTGATGGCTCTTCTTGGCAACATTAACAAGCTAAGAAAATAAAAATCATTGATGGATTTGGATGAACAGTGCATACAGAGGAGCTCTCAACATTGTGTGAAATATTCAGTTTAAAGATAATCAACCCCATTTGGAGTAAGAGAAGAAAACAATAGTTATCAAAGAAAAACAATAATGTTGAACTTTGACACAAAAGATCACTTTTCATGATTAACTTCATGGAAAATGCCCAAAATAGCAAACTTTATAGCTATAAATAATTTAAGCATTAAATAAAGCAAATAAATATAATGATTGTATTGCTCAGAAAAAAAAATTAACATAAATAAATGATGCAAATAAGAACTACTACAAATTGATGATTAACAATTTTTGGAGTTCAGAAATGTAATGGTTTGCCATATTTTAAAAAAAGGCTGGTGAGAAATTTGTGAAATTTCAAGCTAAAGATGGGCGGTGACAATATAATTAATGAATTCTTTGCTCGTCCAGGAAGAAAAGGTATGAGATGTTTTTTTTTCTTTTTATACTATAACATTTTTTTACGTACAACTTATGGTATGTCACGTTTTCTCAGGCATTTTTTTTTTCTCAGAAAGTCATTTTAAGTTGGTTAGATAATTGTTCTATTTTGCATTTATTCATAAATGTAGCAAGCTTCACAATCATATTTTATACAACGCAGTGTGGCTGGAATATGAAGTTTAATGTAGCATTTGCATCCTATGATATATTTATGTCACTGTGGATCATACATACCATTTAATTTCCTAATATTAAGTGCATTATGTTTGCTGTACATTCAATTTTAAAGGCATTAAAACAATCCCTCAACCTTTGGTGTAAACAATACAATTTAAGGAGTTATTTTTCAGTTTTCCTTTCGTCATCTTAGTGTATACATCTGTAGTTTGTTATCATTTTTATTGGAGCTGCTCAGTATAGTGTTCATCCACTGGCTACCATATGTATTTAGTCAGTTTAGTTTAGTTTAGTTTAGCTTCTGCTGGTGGTTAAGTGTGTTTAAGGAGGTCTGATTCACACCAAAAACTGTTCTTTGTGTGGTCAACAATGACTAACCAAGCATTTTCAACACCTGAGACCTCAAAATTTAGAGAGATTATTCTACAGAGAAACATTTTTACTGGTTACTCTATTGATAAAATGGAATGTGATCCAAAATATTTACTTTTGTGAAAGTGTGTACTAAGTTTTTATTTATTTATGTCCACCATCAAACCTCTACCAAGTCTGGTTCATGGCAATCACAGCTCAATCTTACATGCAGGGAAAGACTCATCTTGCATAACAACAGTGCTGCTGCTCGCCAAAACCATGATGTTCAAGTCTTGCTGTTTCTCATGGGTTTCCTGGTACCACTCCCTCATAACTTCTGTATCATGGGTTGGAATCAGTGTGACCTATCAGTATGATATGCAAAGTCAAAAAGTCAAAGTCATGCCAGGCATTATATATATATATATATATATATATATATATATATATATATATATATATATATATATATATATATATATATATATATATATATATATATATATATATATGAATTGTAAGAATAATGGTACCTGCACATTATTTCCCCACTGGCTCTTTCCTTCCAACAGAGCATCCAGAACTGCCTTACTGGGCTCCTGTGCTGTTGGATCATTACCACTGACTACATAGTAGGAGGATCGGACCCGTTTAAAGAACTCAGCATCCACATTCTTAGCGTTGCAGTGATTTGGTATATAAACTAGGTCCATATACATTGGAGGACAGTTAGGTAGTGATGTTCCACTGCTGGACTTAGTGCTTCCTTAATAACAATAAAAGATCACATATATAAATATATACAATACATCTCTGATATTAAAAGCAAAGATAACTCGTTAAAAGCTATAGACTGTAGACATACTGTAAATCCATGCATTTTTCATGTTTTCAAATTGTGAGTATGAACCTAGAGTTACCTGAAGTGCTGCTTTTCACTCCCCTTGATGCAGAGGTATTAGTAGCATTTTTGGCATCTTTATCTTCTGTAGTCTTTTTCGGAGAGGACACTTTTGAATCTTTGATGGCACTTGTTTTTGACAAGCTCTTGTTTGCAGATGGCTTAGTCTTGCTGCTGATGTTCTTTTTTGGCTTTCCTCTTTCATCTTTTTGGGATGCCTCTTCAGCCTTAAGGACCTCAGGATCCACCATGCAGGCATCAGGATGAGGTGGGGCAGGAGCAGGGTCTCTGGGCATGACTGGAGGTGGGTCTGCATGACGATAAGTGATAGTCCTATCTGTTGGTAATGTTTCTGAGTCATCCTCAGAGTCAATATTTGCTTCTGCAGTTATTGATGGGCACTCCTCTGTGCCAGGAGGAACATCTGAGTCTGTTTGAGAGGGCACTGATTCACTTACAGAAGTTGGAGGAGTTTCCTCACACTGCTTGCTCTGCTGTTTCCCTCCAGATGGGGGTGGTCCTCCTCCAGACTTAGCAAGTGGCTTTTCCTCCTCCAGAGGATGTTCCTCATTCATGAAGTACTCAAGTGGACTTGGGTTTATAAAGGATGGAGAAAGCTCTGTTTTTGGATGTCTGTATTCACAGGAGGTCACCAAACACAAGTCCACAACTGCTTGTGGCTGAGAAGGGCTTGTTTTTGTGGTATCTGGCCCTATGGACCCACCATCACAAATTTGAGTAGATTCCCCATATTGACAGCTGTAGGTATATGATGAGGAGCTGCTTGAAAACTTCTCTTGAATGTCTGTCTGATTGGAACTAGGAGAATGTTGAGCTGGAGATGTCTTTTTGGGACTGGTAGGGGATTTTGAGTCTGTGAAGGGATTTGTCTCTAAGCCAAGTTTCAGCTCTTCTGACTTTGGAGAAAAACAAGATAACACCGTAGGAGATGAGGGGGACCCGGTCTGTGGAGGAGTCTTCTCTAGATTTTGTCTTTCCTCTATTTCATCCATACCAATCTCTTTGTAAAATGAGCTGGGACTAGGTTTATCTTTATCTGTTACTTCATGTGAGGTGCTTGGTCCACCTAGAACAAGAGACGAGTCAGAAGATAAAGGGGAGTGATTGTGGGGTGACTGTTTTGGAGTAACAGACTCTGAGAAATTTTCTAAATTTGGAGAATCTTCTTTTGGCTCCCCAATTTGGGAGGGTGTTGTAACTGATGGGGTGGACTGAGAGGCATCTGATGGGGAAACTGAAGCAGCTTGGGTGCTATCAGAATCTTTGAAAAGCATTGCCTTCTCCCCATCTTCCCCAGGTCTGTGTTGTTCTCTTATGACCCTGGTTCCATCTGAGGGGCTGTAATCAACTTCTGTTGGGCCATTTTCAGTGGCTGTACGCTGCATTCCTCCTAAAGATGGATGATCTGGTGACTGCTTGCTGAAATCTAATGCAAATGAGTGTTCTGGGGATTCTTGTCCACACTCAACTGACAAAGACTGCTCAGGGCATTCTGTTTCCTGTTGTGGCATTCTCAATTTTGCCGTCTTTGGGGAAACATCAGGGGAGATCGACATAGGCCGGGGACTGTCCTCCTTGGAAGGAGAAACTTCTGCTTCTTGCATTGCGGTCGGAGTCTGAACAACAGAGACAGATAGAGAGTCATCCACTTCTGTGGAATGAGGGGAGCCAACTTCAGCATGAAGGGATGGAGAGACATCATCTGTTGTAGGTTCTGGTAAAGAACTTGTTGCGAGTGATGCTGTTGAGGCAGAGGCAATGTGTGAAAATGTGTCCTCTGCAACAACCTCATCAACTGGAGTGCCAGACTTATCAGATGTGGTCCCCTCAGATATGGACATTTTGCTGTCCTCTTTAAATGCTGTGAAAGGATTTGTATCAGAAAGGCTCTCTACATTAGTCGGTGGTAAAGACGTAGCAGATGTGACTGAAGAACTGTCATCAGTTGCTAACTTTTTATCATTATTGTCAGTCTGGCTTGGGGTCTTGTGGTCAAGCTCAACATTGGTTGATAAATGTGCTTCATAACTCGGTGATTGCTTCTTACCCATTGGCAACACAGGCACTGCTTCATCAATAGGACTAGCCTCTTTGGGAAAGTATTCCTTGTCACTTGTGATGTCAACAATAACAGGACCCTGGGACTCAGGTGTTTTGTCCAGTGGTAGAGTGCCAGCTTTTTCCTCTACTGGGGATTGGTAGTAAGGTGTGTGACCTGAGGACTGAGGAGATAAAGGGCCCTCTAAGGTTTTCTCATCTGGACTGTAAGATTCCATTCCTTTTGACATCCCTGCCAGTGTGGTTCCCAGTTCAATTGGTGAAGATACACCTGTATGAACATGGTCAACATTCACATTTCGCTCACCAGAAGGTGACCTGACAAAAGGCAAAGTTGTGCTGGTAGCACTGAGCCTGATTGAATCAAAAGAGAATGTGTCTTTAGCTAAAAACTCTTTGGCAGATTTGTCTTCTTCCAGTGAAGACGGTGGTGAAATGGTGGAAGCTGATGCATGATAGTCATGCCCCTCAGTGGCATCACTCTTGGAGTGATCTATTTCAGGGAGGTCTTGAAGAGGTGAAAGGGTCTTTCTCTCATTATCTGTATTCATACCGTACCTGACAAAATCTTGGGAAGGAGATTCACTTTCATCATTGGTTGTCTCATCACTCATTACATCTCTTGGAGTAGACATTTCATCCATAGGTGTTGGAACACTTGAGATCTCAATTGTAGATTGAGTATGTCCAGATGTTGTGTATTCTTCTGGAGGCTCATCTCGATTTTCATCATCAGAGGCGCCCTCACTTTCCAAACCTGCTGGTAGTGTTTCATCATGAATAGAAACAGCAGGTGATGCCGGTTCAGAGATCTTTGGTGGTGTGGTTACATCAAGACTCTGCAACTCAGTTTCTTTGTCGTGTTTATATTGTGGTTCTTCTGCACCGTAATCTGATCCTTCCTTGGTTTCTTGCTCTTCTTGCTCTACATCATCTTTTAACTTAGATATTGCTTTGTCTTGCTCATCCACTTCCTCTGTATCTCCCTTTTCTTCATAATCTCCTATCTCAGATGATTCTTCCAAACCTGTTCCTTCATCTTCAAATTTTTCACTGATACCATTGCTTTTTTGATTGGGTTCTAGATCCCCTGGAGTACCACCGCATTCCTCATCAGCTTCTGTGGTTGCTATTCCTTCATCCAGTGACTCTGCTGCTTCTGGAGACTCTTTGCAAGGAGTTATTTCTTCATGCTTAATCAACTTTCCTTGATCAGAATCATCTATTTTGGTCTGTAATAGGGTCTCATCAACTTCAGCAGTCTCCTCTGCTTTCAGAGCCTCAAAGTCTTTAGTGAGGTCTTCTGGAGAAGACATCAGTGACCTCTCTGCCTCAAGAACATCTGTTACACTGGCTTCAACAGCAGGTTCTTCAGCAGTAGCACTTGAGATGGAAGGTGCTTCCACTGGTTCACCAGCATCTTTTTTAGTGGGCTTGGATTTAGCCTTCTCTTTGGATTTTGCAGGACTACCAGGGCCCTTGCCTCGTGCTGCAACCTTTGGTTTAGGTGCAGGTTTTTTCACCTCAGGAGTGATAGGTGCATTCTTTTTCAAGCCACCGATTTTTCTAAAATCTTTTTTAGGTTCTTTTTCATCTTTCTGAGTTTCTTTCTTTTCATCCTTTCTGCTCTCCTTTATTAGGGAATCTTTCTTAATAACTCGTCTTTTAATTTCCTTCTTTACCTCTTCTTTTTTGGCCTTTTCTTCTTTCTTGGCTGTGGGTTTTTCAGCCTCACTTTTTTCCACGGATTTCTTTGTTTCTTTCTTTATTGTTTTTGGTTTAAGGTCAACTGTCTTTTTCTCTGGTGTGTCGACTTTGGGTGTTTGCTCAATCTTGCTTTTACTGTCCTTGTCTCCTGTTTTCACTTTTTTCACAAGTGTTTTTTCTTTCTTCTCTATTTTTTGTGCCGGCTCCAGGGTTTTCACAGAGTCAGTTTTACTGAGGGTTTTTAGTTTTTCAGGGGATTCTTCTTTGGACTCTTTATGGAGATTTTTGCTTGGGGATGGCTTTGATGTGGACTTCAGGCTCTCTTTACTATCTGTCTTATGTTTCATCTTTGCTTGTTTCAGCGTTGGTGTGAAATCTGAATTAAGCTCCTTTTGGGTGATCACAGGATGTTTGAGGAAGTCTAAGTGTTTAAGTTTCTCTAGGCCATCGAGAATATTATTCTGAGTGGAATTGCCTGGAAAGAGAACACGGATGATTTTTTCTGATGGGTTAGCAGGATGCCACACAATCAGTGATGAGATAGAAGACAAATATGAGATTGGGAGCTCTGATTCTTTTCCATTTGGCAACAAGATGGGGGCTCTGTCTTTAACACTACCAGTCCATTCTTTCAGGAAGTACTGCAGTTCCTTGCTATTCTCTGCTGGGTTAAGAACAAACATTTCAAGCTTTCCGACGCCCATTTTCTGGAAAAGTATAATTGGTTCTACTGTATTCCCAATATTCCTATGCAGAGGTTCAGGCTTTAAAGACAGCTTGTTTAGGTACTCCAGTGTGAGAGATGCCTCCTCAGCATTTTTCCTAATCTTGTAGCTGGGTTCAGGGTTTCCTATGTTCTGAGGCATGTTGACAAACATAACTCCAATATCAGGTGAAATCATATTCTTTGTCCAGTCACTGTTAGTTGTGGATCCCTGAGACTGCTCCTCCTCAAGTTCTGCTATTTTGCGCCGCAACATGCTATTGATACCAGGAAGGTTGTCATCTCCAATGTGTGTGAGGAGAACAGAATCCACTCTGTCCAGATGTCGTACCAGCTTCCAAAAACATGACTTTCTATCGGATCCACCATTAATCAGCATGTTAAAGCCATTAACCGCAAACAGTGCTGAATCACCCCGTCCACCAGGGAAAATATAACAGCATGGTTTGGATAATTTTAAGAACCCTCCTGAAGTTGGGGGTTCAAGCATGTCAAAAGGAGATGGGATTTCTACAGATTCTGACAGGTACTCTGTGAATTCAGAAAGACCTTCCATTTCTGGAAGGATGGTTGGGGAGTTTAGCTTCATATGGATGAAGTCCTGCAAGTTATGTTTGTCTAGGTTCGAATTTTTCCAGTCACCATGTTCCGGACAGAAAAGAGTTAAACTGGCTTTATTGGCTGGATGTATGGTACTTAGAAGCTCTCCAATCTGTAAGTCAAATGAATTGAAACATTTCACCCTACAAGTTTACTTGAATTTGGATTACCATGAAGAACTCTACTGTGCATGGTGAGTTTTAGCATTTGCTGGCTGTTTGAGAATCTCTTTTTTTTAAGCACTGGTAAATATAACAAACCAAAGCAAAAGCTGACAATCACTCACCTCTTGATCTGTAAAAATGTCAATGAAATTGAAGAGAGAAAAGGAGCCTGACTGGAGAATCAGCTCTCCTGTATTTTCAAAACACTGTCCTGCCAGGACAAGCAGCTTATGGTGGGCTGTGTCTGAGACCATCAAACGTACCTGAGTTTAGACATAAAGTGTATAAAATATTATAATATTCATTAAACATTGATATGACTTTAATTGATGATGGCTTGCATTTGTTGGAACAAAACCAACACAGCATGTGAAGGTTATCCTAAATTATTTTCATGTAATTTTTGAATTACCCAGCATACAGAAGTACATCTGTTTCTATAAGCTCTTCTATAAGCTTAAGTATTACTGAATTGTATTACTTTGGCTTTCTGTCCCTTTTCCTCTCTCTTTCTTGTTCGCTATCAGGGCCAGTTTTTTCCAGTTTGTTGCCATTGACTATTCTGGGCGGTCTGCCAGGGCCAGACCTGCAGTGCTCTATCATATTATTAATGCAGAGTCAAACTGCAGTCAAAGTCAGCAGTCAGCGTGTTGTGCGTTGTGAGTTTGTCTGTTTGTAATGTTTATTCTTATCCTCACATATTTGTTTCTGTATTAACCAGACAACAAAAATAGTAGTAAAAGTATGTTTAAATGGCAGACATCTAGATATATTTATTAAAATATAGAAAGAGGGTGCTTACCTCTGTGCTAACAGCTTCATCTGAAGGGTTGATGAGCACTACTGTCTCCAACACATTACTTTTGTGATGCAGAATCTTTTGTCCTGCAAATAAAATAACACGTTACTAATGTTCAGTGTGATGTGCACAAACTGCGCATGGGGATCTTCAAATGCTTTGGTTTGTATTTGTACACTGGATTCGACAAATGTTATGAATGCACCAATATATATAAAGAATTGTCTACACTTAACACAAAACAAATGCTGCTGCTTAAGGAACCACAAGGGCAGAGACAGAACTAGTTTTGGTAAGTTTATTTGGTCTGTAATTTTACTGCAGACCAGTCATCCTTTTCACTGGTATTCTTTCAGCTCCTTTTGTTATGCATATTTGCCTTATTGTGTTTTAAATTTTCATTTAAAATGGTTATGATGGTCAGGGGGTTGTTTTTCTATGTGACATCTGTCTCACTTAATTACATAGTGTGTACTCATGCACCTACTCTCCCCTTCTCTTCATAATTTATCTATACGCTCTATTGACACAGATATCCAATTAACCTCTGCCCTCCTTCAGCAACTTGACATCCTTTCTTGTTCAATCACCTCATGGGTGGAACATGAAAAAGCTTCTAGTATTCCACTGTGTGTTCCTATTTTCTGCTAATGGAGAACTTTTTTCTGTACATCCTCTCCACACAGCTCCTTTGACTAGGTGACTATACTGACAATGTATTTCTGCCTTTGACTTTTCAATATCTTTTTTCTCATCCCCTGCCCAAATGACTCTAGATAAAGTCAAGTGAAAATCTCCCAGTCTCTCTCTGGGTGAATCAATCCTATTATAAATTTATCAAGCTGTCCAGAAGCAGTGAAGCTGTAAGCTTGCCGAAATCAATCAGCTCTGTCACTGCCGGTACTAGAGTGTTTGCTATTACTGCAGAGTCTATGAGCCCCTTCTGTAACATCAGCCTCATCACTCATTCAGCAATTGTTGTTCATAGTCTCATAATCCCCCCTTTGAGGTTGTTTGCAATGGATCAAGGACCACGCGCTCCATAGGTGCTGAGAATTGCTTGAAGAATAAGACCTTAGTTATCAAAAATGTTAAGGTCTAAATCTAAAACACAAGAGGAAACGCACAATTTTTCCATTTGCACGAAACCGTGCACAACCTCTTACATGCCTGGTCACATCACAGACAAAATTAGTTGTAAAAACGCTTTGTAGATAAATTACATGCTTTGGTGCACAAGGGAGTTTAGATTGCAGATATCTGGTCTCATTCACTAAAGTGTGTAAAACCGGCATGCAAACTTTCTCAAACAGATTTCATGGTTCATATGAGTTTGAACTGCAAACTCCAAATCCCATCCTGTATTTGACAGGGTGTATTATTCTAATTACTAACTGCAGCCACATTCACGCTAATCTGAATTCAGTGACATTGACAAAACTGCATATGCATTTGGAAATTTTGCATGAGAACCTTTGTTGGGAAAAAGGCACAGCTGTATGCAATTATTATTAGTGAATGTGAACCTCAGAGAGGTCTATAAAAACATCTTTATTGTATTTCTTTCATCATCCTAGTACATATATGTTTGTAGGTTCTGTGTGGGTTTTAAAAACTGTTCTCCTTATTAGGACAGAATATGTTTGTTTGAGTCTGTATGTGTGTGTGCATAAATCCAGGTGGCTCTCTCATGCAGTGTAAGTAATTACAGTGTGTTTCCCACCTGCTGAGTCATCATTAACACTCCGAATTCATACCTTTCCGAATTCTCTCATCTCACCATTTTCACTGTACCTGTATCTGTTACTTCTATTATTTTCCCTGCATTCTTTTGCTTTTTCCGACAGCTCTCCACAAAATATTTATTATATTATACATGCATTACATTTCAGAGAAATACTGTAGACCAACCAGTGCAACAACCATTGAATGTGTGATGTTTTTCCTAAGGGTAGTGACTAATTAGTGTTAAAAGTGTTTCATTTTAATTTCATGTGCATCCTCCCCCAAGAACACCCCATTTTTAAGTAGGTATACTGCATATCTGAGATTCCACATCCTAATATAGGCCAAACTCTTTTTGATCATTAGTAGTGGGACTTAGAGTTCCTTTGGGAGAATCAGCTTTTTTAAAGATCAGTATGAGGATGGAAGGGAGGAGCCATGGAATAGAAATAGAGAAATGTAATGCATCTGACTATGCCGAAATTGGCATCTGCATGGCAAGTGGAGCATACTTGATGTAGAACACACTGTAGCTTCATTTCTCCTCCACAGGGGTGTTCTGAGGTGTTGCATTCATTTCACTGCAGTACTCGCTGCTCTACTTTAGCTGCAGATACTCTTCAGAGCATAGACATCTGTGTATCTGTATTAAATGATTCTCTTCTAACCAAATTTATTTTCTCCTTGCTCTTCTAAATCCGAGCAGGTCTGTTAAAATGGCTGAGGTGGCAGTAACGTGTCACGAATGCTATTCCATCTGCCCAGCACACACTCAGACTCGCACACCAGGGGGAAGCCCATTTATACGACAAAAACAACTACTGCCGGGAACTCCGAAGAGGTGAAGAGAAAAAATGTGATTAAAATCAGTGGTGCGAACTAAAATTCAGACAAATTATGCTATGGTCGATAGCAGAGTTGTCCTCTGCTCTTGGAAAATGTAGCTGCTGCCATCAACTATTATCCACATGGGTGAGTAAAATGGAGCTTTTATGATGAAATGATCCCCGACCATACCTTGATTTTCTATACCTGACATCAAAGTGTTTTGCTCACCCCCTTCTGTTGTTTTGAACCCCATCAACTTCTATTGTATAGGTTATTACAGTTACAACTGATTTTTCAAAATATCTCCTTGAGTGTTCAGTACAAGAAAAAAAAGGCCATACAGGTTTGGAACAATATCAGTGTGTGTTAAATGAGAGAATTGTCATTTTTTGGTGGCCTATCTCTTTCGTTCCTGTCAAATAGATTTTAAAGGTGCTATAGGTAGTTTTTTGGAAATATCACATACACTCTTAAAAATAAAGGTGATTCGTTATGCTATAGAAGAACTGTTTTGTCTAAATGGTTCCATAAAGAACTGTTAACATCTGAAGAACCTTTCTGTTGCGCAAAAGGTTCTTTGTGGCAAAAGAAAGTTCTTCAGATTATAAAAAGGTAAGAAAGAGATGGTTCTTTGTGAAACCAAAAATTGATGGTTGTTCTATGGCATTGCTGTGAAGAACATTTTAAGCGCCTCAATTTTTAAGAGTGTATAAAATGTCCCCACCACCTTACAGACATCAAATCTGGATTATATATGTCTCTGATACCCATACAAAAAAAAAAGAAAGAAAGAAAAAAATTAAGGTGGTGGACCAACTTTTTTTTTTTGTCCATCAGAAAACAGCAAATCCAAAATCCTCTTTTCAAGTGAATCATTATGCATGTTCAGATTTGCTTAGATTTTTTTTTCTTGTCTGAGAGAGGGCATATGGTTGAACTTGTCTAATATTTGTTAAGGAACCTTAAAACAAACCATATCATGTTCAATTATAAACCTACAGCCCTTAGTAAGCGAAGCAGGCATATTTGATGGTCACCTAAAAGCTGGGCTACTTCCATTCCAGTTTGATTCTGGGTGCAGATGTGTCAGCCGCAGTATTGTTTAATTTCCACTAGCTTTGCTCTTCCACACTCACCCAACCCCGTCCTCACCCCTCCTGCCCTGATCTCAACTCGCACTGTCTCTGATACTAATACAGACTGAACACCCTTTGGGCACGTAGCCTGATCTAATGACACTCAGCGCAACGCACAAACAAAGCAAGCATCCACACAAACGCAGTGCCATGAACATGAACTCGACTATCTTCCTCACTTTGTCTCTCTCCAAATCTCTGACCTGTCCTTTCAATGCCAAAATAGGATTTTGAACAGGACATAGCACCGCCCTTTCGAAACACAAACACGAATAGTTAGAAATATCAATACCACTTATCACAGTTCCTATTAAATTTTTTTAGTGCCATAGTGTCATAAAAAAAAACACACAACACAGACATAAACATTTTCTGCAGCAGAAATCTCTTTGACCAAATATCACGATGAAGAAAAAGCTTTATGTGATGCATATTAATCACTTTCTAGCCCATATATCAAAGCAAAGCATATCAGACATAATTTCATGCTCAGTTTTATACTCATGTCAAACAAACATATTATAGAATTGTATAAAAATCTATATAAATTGCAAACTCACTCGGTACAGTATAACTTTACTATGAAACTGTATTGAAATTCCTGGATATTCATTAGATTTTATTTTTAAAAATGTTCAGGGAAGAAAGAATGTTTGGAACAACATAAAGGTACGTAAATGACAAACTTTTGGCTGAACTTTAAATTGTCAAGTTGTTGAAAGATACCTATTTTAACGATAATATATCATAATAATTGGTCTTAACATGTATAACATTGCCAGTTCATATGTCATACTGTTAATATTATCACAGAATTCCAGGTGAACAGAATACACAGTAGACCGTGCAATCATTTGTTAAGTGCTTATTGATTACCTTACAGAAGCTGATTCATTAGTATTGATTACATACTGCACTGAAGCTGTGTGAATCTGATCTAATTTTAAACCTCCAGGCACATTTTTAAGCCTCAGTCTCGACTCAGAGCAATGGAAATGTCAAAGTTTAGGTAATATGCTTATCATCTAAAGGCCCTGAAGTACCTCAAAAGCAAAGGGATCCTCCACGTTCCTTTTATCTCCTGAGGCTCACAGACACTATATTAGCTCTGTTATAATTCTTTTTCAAAGCATTCTTTCAAGTGCTTCCTAATCTTTTTTTTTTTAATGTAAGCTCTTTAACCAAATTTCACACTGTGATTCATCTTCTGTTAGTGATTCTGATTGCGTTGCTAGCATTTCAAAGCCATTGGGATGGCATTTTGTACAAAGGAGTTAATCTAAAATAGAGGATTTCCTGTTTGTACCTTCATTTTTTCTCTCTCTGTTTTTTCTTATTTTGTCTGATCTATTTCCATGAGAATAATGAGAATAACTGTGTTTTTGCATTTTTTGTACTTCAAAAATAAAAAAAAATAAAAAATGCATACTCCAATATTTTTTCTTTTGACAATTCGATTGTATTATGCCTTTTCCGTGCACTGCTGTGAATAAAAACATCTTCTAATAAATAATAAAAAATAAATGTATATATGTGTGTGTGTGAGTCTCAAGTCGTACTGTGCTCTTCACATGCCTCCTCCCCGCTAATAGTAATAACCCACCTTCCCCCTGCCCCCATTAATGTCTTTTCCTCCGAGAAAACCCAGTTCAACGGATAATTATCCTACAACTCTCTTGTATTCTACTCTGAAAACTATTAAAGGATAAATTAAATTAAAATCCTTTGAAAGTAACAAGTTACAAAATTGGAATTGCTGTCATAAAAGGAGGGGGAAGTTGGTGGGCCAAAGCAATTATCATGACATCCACTAGGTATTTGTCTGTGGTGGACAGCTAATGGCTTTGCACTTAAAAGGCTTAATGGCCAAAAGCGGACCAATGCAAATTCCTCTGTTAATTTTCTAAAAAGCTTGGTCTAAAGCCTTCCATCGAGAAATAAATCTGATTATGGAAATGAACCAACACCTACATGTGTCATGTTTATCCTAAAGGGGGAATTAGTAGCCAATGATATATTCATGCTTTGTCCTCCTCCGACAGCCATTCAGATGAGTAAATAAGAATTCCCCAGTGAATTCTAATGATCTTGACAAAGTAATAAGTTTTGCTGCCTAATGGCAATACCGGAACCGTCTCAAGTGCTTCCTGTACTAACATAGGCTATATAATCAAGGAGACAGTCATGATTAGTGTAAGTTATTGTGCTATTAAGCAACAGTGTGTGTGTGTGTGTGTGTGTGTGTGTGTGTGTGTGTGTTCAAGCACATATTACATTTCAATCACTGAAGGTCAGTGCTGGCTCATAATCTGCTTACATTAGCAGACAGAGTGTCTCTTTGGAAGATATTTCCATTATGGTTAAACCCCCACAATTTCTTGCTGTTTTGTGAAAAATGCTGTACTATTGTCCAGGGATGACTGCATTTGAAGCCCTATGTGTTAAGCCTTGAGTTCAAAAGCAAACAAAACCATTTTCATTATTTTTTTTAACTAATTATCTTCCATCTAGCGTTTCATCCCTTGCAGCTATTCAGCAGGAGAGAGGAAAACAGAGAGAATGAAAGATCCAGGGGCAGACAGACAGAGCGAGTGTGCAGGGAGGACAGAGGAGGGGACACCAGGGACAGGGTTTGATCCAGACAGAGCTTCAGGCAGACCGTCTAAACCAACCTCTTTTATCTTCATCAAAAGAATTCATCAAACTCACAAAAAAATCTATGTAAAAGACAATCTGACTCCAGATATAGAAGAGGGTTAATGATAGAAAGAAATAGGGCATCTAATAAGTTCTATTAATTGTGGTTATCTCACCAATGTTAACATTGTTAAGTGCTAATAAACTGATAAGAATCACTTTTACTTAACAGCTGAAGCATGACGTTACCTAACAAAATATATTGCTGTTGTGATAGGGATGTTCAGAAGAGTCACAGAGCAAAGTACTGTGGATGAAAAGTAAACAGGTGTAATGTAGATATAGATTCAGGCACTAAGTGAATGACACATCTTTCATCCATGACAAGTGGACTTACTTGACACTGAAATTATGTCACTGCAATTCTTCCTGTCTTTATTTATAGAAAGTAGATTTTTGAAGCTGATTTTCTAGCTGTTTGAATGACCTTGGAACATGAGAGATTTTGCTAAGTCATGGTAATGCTAATTCTTATATGGAAAAAAAATAAGCAGTACAATATACTTCCTCTTTAATGTACCACTTTTAAATTTTTAATATTAGGTTATTATAAATTGCTACGTAAGAGTTTTGAGCTGGCTAAGGGATAAGAAGTGAGCCGATTATGTTCAGCCTACCTCTCACATCAGCTGAAAACCTGGCAGAGTGTCGAGAAACAAAAAGCTTCAACTCCAGGTCCAGGTTGCAAGCAATCAGGTTTGTGTCCCATGAACGGATTCCTGCAAATCAGAGGGAAAAGTGTGAATAAAGATCATGAACATATTTTACACTGGATCAGTCTAAAAGGGAAGGTATTCAAATCACAAACAGATTGGGATTCAGATCTTCCCTTTGTATTGAATTGAAGACCAGTATCACTATGTTCACGTAACTAAATGCCATGCTCTGTCGGTTTACACCCAAAAGTCAATCAATGTATGGAAATATCTATGAAATGTTCTGAGTCTGGACGTCTGTGCTTATTCTCTTTATGATCAATGTTTAGCCAAAAGAGAACTTTTGTGCGGACATTTCTCGAAATAAGAATGAAGTGCTATCTGTTTCTGAATGGTAAAACGTTAAGAAGGTTGTTCACATGGTTCATGATAAACATGAGCATGGTTCTTACTCCCCTCATTGGATCACAAAAGAATATTACTCATAGCTATATTTCCTCAACCACACACAATTCATAGTGTAGTCTATGTCTTCAAGGCAAGTATAATAATATACTGTCATTACAATGGTTATGGTTTCCATTATTAAGCTTTGCCTTTTTCACCTCCATTTCTGGCTTGATTATTTTGTTGTTTACAATTTAGATGTCAGATCTCATTTACTCACAAAGTTCCCAACACAACTGCACAGGAATTGTTTGATTTAATTTCAGTGATTAATACAATACAAAAAAAGTAGTTTTGTTTATTACAATAAACAGCAGTAAAACTTTTAGTATTTTTTGCACGACATAATTACGATATAAACAGCCGACTCTATTTTATCTTCTTCCTCCTCTTTATTATTATTTTTATTTTTACAAACCGCTGAAAAGCACCGGTTTGCGTAAATCAATCGAGTACCACGACTAACTGAAACGCCCTTTTTGGCAGGAACGAGGGGCCCTTCTGAGTTTCCGTAGGGACTGCAGTGCGGACTGTGCCACGCCTACAAGCCGGTGTCGTACTAGAAAGGAATGAGAGGAATATAAAATGACATAAATAAATCAAGATGCGCACCCAGCAACAGTGTCTGTAGGTCTAGTGAAATGGACAAAAGTTATGTCTCTTGCCATGTAACGCCGCTTTTGCTAGTTATACAACATAGCTATCTATTGAATATGATTAACTCATTCATTGATTAACTGAATTAATTATTAAGCCTACTGAAAATACCTTTCGTTCTTATTTAATGTGTTTCCCGCATGAATCGAAAAATCAAAGTAAGAAGATAGTAAGAAAAGCACGAACTAGGGAAACAAAGAACTGGCGCGCCACATCAAAAAATCAACGCAAACCCAAGGTGTTGGTGCAAATCCTGACTGCATAGCCAATCGAAGCTCCATATAACGACCCCCCACCCCGCAAAACAAGCTATACGCCTTATTGATCGACAGACTATAAATATAGCTATGCTGAATCATCCTAGCCCACGACACAAGTCAGACGCTAAAGTTCGTCATATGGCCAAAAACCACATCTGGATCATCAGATAGAGCTGCACGCCCTGCGAAAACACTGATGGTGCTGATGGTGATGATGATGTCTTTGGGAAACTGGGTGGCGCGATGCGATGGCTTTGATAAGACATGCATCGCACTCGCCAGTTACTAACAGGGAGGGGCTGCGCTACAGTTTCCATCCTACATATTCTCACAACAAAGAAATCCAATAACATGATGCATGGAAAGTTTCTTGCAGTCAGCAGAAATGTGTGCACCCCCCCCCCCCCCCCCCATTCAAAACACCTATAGGCTACTCAACCCTAAAGAAAAAATTGAAAAAGCAACCGCAGAAGACATACGCGTCCAGGCAAAATTTAAAACAGATTCATGGCATAAATAACACTAAAGCACTGCACGTTATTCGTGTCAGCTGAGCTACCTTTCTCAATGTCCGCAATGGCACACTTTAGATGCTCGTCAGTGACCAGCTCCCCGATGACCACCAGTAGGTAATATTTGCCCTCGTCGAAGTGATGTGTCGAGGCCGTGGGTGATGCCGTGTTCTTGATGCTGCTGACACCTCCGAAGGGTGCTGGAGGATCTACAGAATCAACTAACGTCGCCATTCTCTCAGACACTCGCTCTCTGTCCGGCAACCTGAAGTGAGCTGCTGTCTGAAGCCGAGCAGCGGGCGCAGAAGGAGTGGCCCAGGCTTTTATATCCCCAGACTGTGTGTCATAGTGATGAGGAACCGCTGCTGCCTCTCCTCTCATCCAGCTGATGTCATGCAGCAAATCATAAAACTGCGCGAGACCAGTCGGAACCTTGAAAAGCGTTACATAATTAAAGGATGCCCAGGATTTAGATTTAGAACTTGTTTGACATGTGGATTGAGGGTCAGTATATATAGAAGTTCAGTATTGACAACATAAAACAGCCATACAAATTAAGTTATTTTAAAACGAATAGAAAAACAAGCCAAAACGGTGATCTTTAGCCTATAAATAAAGCATCTTTATAAAGTATCTCAATACAACATAATTCATATTTAAAAGTATTGATATTCTCTATATATTGAATAAACTGTGCAGGTGTAAATCGTTTTTATGAGTTCCCAATCTCACATGGGCTGTAGTTTTCTTTGCACTGGGTTATGTAATTCACAAAGTTTGTCTTGAGCATGTCCATTTACACATTTCACTTTCACAAATAACAAACAGAACATAGTTTTATAATATAATTACAACTTATGATACAGTAGTCAACATTTGAAGTGGGTAAAAAAAGGAAAAAAAGAATAAAAGTTGTCCTAAGACAAGAACGGTTTTGTTTTTGTTTTAAGACAACTTTGATGAAAGGTTTTGATCCACTTCAAATGTCATGGATTTATTACATTATATTTTTTATTATGTTACAGTTGTAAAATACTGTAATATAATAACTGTCACCCTCAGTTTTCATGTTATCAGTCTTCTTTTATACTACAACGTTTCTCAGGTACACAAAATGTTATCTATAAAAATATTTAATAATATATTTCCTTGCTGGAAATATACATATATTTCCCGGAACATAGCCTATTTTTTTGTGTTTTTATGTGCTTCTGAAAGACTAACGTCTGTCTATATTTTGCTGTGCTTTTCCCACTGATGCAGAAGAGGGTGTTCCTCCTTGTCCCATCTTGATGATGTCATTTTAGGCAGAGTCATTGCACATATTTTACTGTCTCATTTTAAAGGAGGATGAGCTGTAATACAGCTGTGTCACTGAGGTTCACCTAGAGCTGTGCATTTAGCACTCATATGCAGGTTACTACTATAAATAAGATTGATAAACACACCGATTTATGTATTTGTACTTAAGTTTATGTTTATTCAGTGTTATTTTCATTTGTGATTGTTAATGGCGAATTTGATTTGTCATGTCACAGTCTAGTTTTATTAACCTTTGTTTTGCATTTCCTGCAGCTGTTTCAAATGAACCTGTTATCTACAGTATGTGCATATGCAAATATTTCAGTAAGATAAATCAGCCTGTGAGTCACTGCAGTTTTGAGCACTGGAAGTGGGGCATGATTCAGCACATCAAACATTCAGTATATTACATCTGGAAAAGTGGAAGCCGTTATAAATCATTTATAAGACTACATGTGAACCAACCAGAGGTGTTTTTGTTAAGTTTGATGATAAATTGTTGGAGGGTGTGTGATGTACAGTGACAGAATGTAATATGTAAGAAGAAGTGAACTGTTAATATTGTTCGTTTAGGTGTTAATATTGAAAGTATATGTAACCACATTATTCTTAATTTCTGTATATGGTGCTAGTCAAGAGAGAGAGAGAGTTCAAATTTGAAACAGAAGTAGGAAATTTTGTTTCCTTGAGTCAATAAAGGGGAATGAAATCGTAATAGAGTGAAGGAAGAGAATGAAATAATTTCAGCAACAATTATGTTAAGTGGTGTCTGTCATGACAACGACATTTGTTGCCATGGTAGCTGTGCCAGGGGACCACAGTCAGCCCATCACTGCATGGGGCACAAGATGAATCAATCATCATTGCTATGGAAATGCCCAGTCTGGCAGATGAGTGACTGGTTACAAAATATGATATGGTCATTACACAGATATGCTTACAAATGTACTGTCTTCTATCATTTTTTTTTTTCAATTTTAAAGTGTTTCTTCCACACTAAAGCAGTTCTTTAATGCTTATATTTACAGTAAATCATGTACTGTACAAAACTCACATACTTTCATGCATCACATGGCAAATAATGTCATAGTTAGCTCCAACACAGGTTATTCCTAGATGAGGATCTATAACAACTTTTAGTTTGGAATTAACAAAGGAGTGAAGAGCAGAACAAGTCTTAGTCTGGCAAATCCTTTTGTGTACTGGACACTGACTCAGCAGGGGGCACTCTGAGGGTAATAGCACATACCCAAATGCCCACCTGCTCCCATTACACTCTGAGTTTTGTGAAAGGCACACACACAACAACAACTTATCCTAGCAGTCATGTGGCAGCACTGTTGTCAAATGCACCTAAAAATAAAATGATCTCAGTGTAATTATTGTGATAAAAAAAAAAAACCTGACATTATGTAAACTTGTGAAAAGCAGCAAATTACAGGAAAGTCTGTTTTCCTCTGCAGGGCAAGCAGGAAAACAGTATAGCAGCTTGACCGTTTTTGGACTGAATAAGTGTGTGCTGTTTTGATGAGTCAGAAGGACCTCCCACTGATCTGTCTCTACAGAGGCCTTGCTCTGTCGGAGTCTGCCACCTTCTGCCTGTCAAATTAACAAGTGCTAAAAGGGTCAAATAAGGTAAAAGATGGAAAATATAAAATGCAGTTAGAGAGCAATTGTAGAGGTGTAAAATAATTAATATAAAATAATATCTTGAATCACTGTCATTATCCAATACCTTTCACATTTTTTTAAAGATGAAAATATTGGGTTCAACTATGCAAATGTAACTATTCATTTACACTGAAAAGTGGACACATCTGGGTTTTTGTAGCTAAAACTAAAATCATAAAAAATGTGTTACTTAAAATAAAATAAATGTTAACTGAAATAAGATCAAATAAAATATATCAAACATTTTATTTCATGTAGTTGAAAAAGGCTGTTTCTCATTAGTTCAAACTGATGTACTCAATTAAAACTAAATATATATATATATATATATATATATATATATATATATATATATATATATATAACATTATACAGTATATACACACATATACACATATTTGAATCTTAATTTTTATATATATATATATATATATATATATATATATATATATATATATATATATATATATAACATTATACAGTATATACACACATATACACATATTTGATTCTTAATTTATTTTTGATGTAATCAAATGTTGTTAGGTTGTTTCTGTGATAAATAAAATTTTTGATAAAACCAGTTCATTTTTAAAAAACATTATGAAGCAACATTTCAAAATATTTTTACTATGCATATTTTTCATGCAGAAATGATCTGTTCAAGAATCAGAGCGTAATCAGTGTTGTGCTTCCCCCTAGTGTTCTGATGACGTGTCACACAATGCCGCAGCAGATTTATACGGTACTTCCTAGATCCGCGTGTACTTTTTACGGCATCTAAAGAATTACAAATCCTGCCCTAAAAAATAAAAATTAATGAGCAGTCAGTTCAAAACAAGCACAAGATAGCCTAATGTGTTTGATCATTCCGGGTGCACATATTTGTTTAATTATTAAATACATCCGTTTTTTTATAGCTATAAATTTTGTGCATGGTCATCTCCTGAGTCCTACTTGTCTAGTTCAAAGAGGCTTCAGATTATTATTTACTCAGCATGATACGACAATACGTTTGCCTGCAAAATACAGGTCCTTCTAAAAATTCGCATATTGTGATAAAAGTTCATTATTTTCCATAATGTAATATAAAAATTAAACTTTCATATATTTTAGATTCATTGCACACCAACTGAAATATTTCAGGTCTTTTATTGTTTTAATACTGATGACTTTGACATACAGCTCATGAAAACCAAACTCTTCTCAGAAAATTAGCATATATGAAGGTTCTCTAAACGAGCTATAGTTTATAGAAACACCAGAGCCACTGTGCACAGGCGTGTGCCAGAAATGAGCTACAGAGAGCAGCACTGGACTGTTGCTCAGTGGTCAAAGTACTTTTTTCGGATGAAAGCAAATTTTGCATGTCATTCGGAAATCAAGGTGCCAGAGTCTGGAGGAAGACTGGGGAGAAGGAAATGACAAAATACCTGAAGTCCAGTGTCAAGTACACAGTCAGTGATGGTCTGGGGTGCCATGTCAGCTGCTGGTGTCCGGTGTTGGGTCCACTGTGTCCTGTTTATCAAGGGCAGGGTCAATGCAGCTAGCTATCAGGAGGTTTTGGAGCAATTCATGCTTCCATCTGCTGAAAAGCTTTATGGAGATGAAGATTTTGTTTTTCAGCACGACCTGGCACCTGCTCACAGTGCCAAAACCACTGGTAAATGGTTTATTGACCATGGTATTACTGTGCTCAATTGGCCTGCCAACTCTCCTGACCTGAACCCATAGAGAATCTGTGGGATATTGTGAAGAGAAAGTTGAGAGACGCAAGACCCAACACTCTGGATGAGCTTAAGGGCCTCCATAACACCTCAGCAGTGCCACAGGCTGATTGCCTCCATGCCACGCCGCATTGAAGTAGTCATTTCTGCAAAAGGATTCCCGACCAAGTATTGAGTGCATAACTGAACATGATTATTTGAAGGTTGACTTTTTTTGTATTAAAAACAATTTTCTTTTATTGGTCGGATGAAATATGCTAATTTTTTGAGATATGAATTTTGGGTTTTCATGAGCTGTATGCCAAAATCATCAGTAATAAAACAATAAAAGACCTGAAAGATTTCAGTTGGTGTGCAATGAATCTAAAATATATAAAAGTTTCATTTTTATCATTACATTATGGAAAATAATGAACTTTTATCACAATATGCTAATTTTTTGAGAAGGACCTGTATGATCTTCTGGACTGTGGGACGTTTTATTAATACTCCACAAGGTGTCACTATTATTCTATCTTGCACTTTCTCCTCTCATGAGTCCATATTCAAGCATTCAAGGCTCTACATAGTAATAAATGGTGAGCCGTCCTCATATCAGACTCAGTTTCACTGTCAGTAGACAGTGCGTTTAACTACATGTCTGAACAGCCTTTGTTTGTATAAAGGGAATGTGTCATGAGTCATGATTTATCCATCATAGTTTATGGCTCTTTTAAAAGAGCTTTTTACTGAGGATAAGGACGCACCTCTTCAGCTCATCTACGGTTTTAAATTAGCTATTAGTTAAATCTTTTAATATGCGAATCCTCATGGTATGTCTAATGATACCTTCATCACTCTTCACATAGTGCCAGACTCCTTTAATAATGATTGGCCTATTCATTATTGCTCAATAGCCAAAGCTTAAAACGCTTTTAAAAAAAGAAAAAAGAAAAAGAAAAAGTTGATTCAGTTTTTTCGCCATTGTAGAAGATATAAAACAGTTTGTCACCCATGATCTAAACAAATATTTTACATTTCTGGTTACATTTCTTTTAAAGGCCTGGAACTATTCAGCTGCATCTAAATATACATACTTTTGTATCTAGTAGGCAAAAAAAAAACAGTACTAGTAAAAAGAGTACTAGCCTATGCCCAAATTCAATGCAACGGACGGTGGTAAATCAATTGACATTTGTATTACAAGTGAATTACATTCATACTCCTTACGAAACATACTTTCATTGCGAAGGTTGCGATGCAAGTACACATTCAGAAGAAGTAGCTCAGACAGTATGCAATTGCAGATGCATCTTGTCTGCAATGTTTCTCGACAACCTGTGTTCATTCCTATTTTATAATAAGTTTCAATAGTTTGATGATGTTCAAGGCATAATCACTCAAATGTGTGTTTGTCTCTGTGATAATCAAGCCATTTTTAGCCTGATTAAACCTTATTAAATAATGTCAAATGGAATTCACATTGAGTATGTTTAGATGTTAACTTATAATTGAGTTACAGGTTTTTTGCATAGCTGAGCTGCAGCCTTCATCCATCTGTCCAAGTGTACATGACACATTTTTTTCAATATCTGAAGGATTAATATAAACGTTGTGCATCAACTCTTGTTCGGAGCATGCGCACAACACTGAGGCTAAACAATGTCTAGCTACAAATGTTTTGCTTGTTTTAGGTCTGTTGTGTCACCTGCATACCACACAACTTTAGCCAATTTTCCACTTGGCGACAGGCTAAAACCAAAGACTGTAGCCTATGTGTCGTGTGAAAAGAATGTCAGTTTGTCCAGTAAAAAAACAACTAGTCAGGAGAGCTGTCGATACCCAAAACCTGTTAACAACAAGTCTTGGCTGGTATCCAAAAACACCCAAAACAAGTGTTTAACAGTCTTCTGTCAGTTAAGAAGTTTAGCGAGAAATGCCAGAGAAGAGCCGAAGCAGGAGACAAAGAGTCAATAAACAGAGTTTACTGAACAATCTTAGTTGCATATTACTCATTGTTCAAACTTCATCTGACCATCACAAATTCAACATGTACTGTTATACCAAAACTGCTTCACAGCAACATCCGATAAACCTCAGCTTTCCACAAACATTCCCTTATCTATCTCTTATTCATACATACAAAACAGTTCATGAAACCCCACAAGCATGAGACTGAACAACAAAGGAAATGCACAAGCAAGGAAAAATTAACAAGAAATAAATGTTTTTTTTTTAAATAAACAATAGAAAAACTTGAATTATATAACGATGAACAATAAAAATAATCGAATGATAAAATAATAATAAATCATGTGAATGACTAATGATTATAAAATGAATATGCAAATAAATTATTATAAATAAAAAAACAAAACAAAAAAAAAACATGAAAACTAAAAACACAACACACACAATTTTCACGTGGGGATCTAAGGATCCTTCAGCATTTACACATCCAGTAACTAAAGCTGTGGTCTCATGATAACAACAGGCAGATGTTTTTCTGCTACTAAAAGTAATTGAAGTCCCAGAAGATTTTACAAGTGCTTCCAGTAGAGAAGGACTCTAGTATTTAAACACATGAGCTCAGCAAATGCCACCACAGACTTGTTGCCTCTAGCCCAGAATACTTGTGTTACTCATAGCATTAAGCCTTGTATTTTTTTAATATTCAGTTAAATCTCTTCTCACGCTTGAATGGAGACAGTTTACGTTTTTACAGTACATTTTGCAACAAATTCAATGTAAGCATGGCTCTGATCAGCATATGAAATTGTGCAATTTCCTTTGTACAATCATAATAGACAGGAACTGTGGTATGACTACAGTTCACGTTTATGTCCATCTATCAAACCAAATGTCATGGTAGCAGAGACATTTCCGGGTTCTGTAGGGACCGGTTTGGTTAATGCTCTTTTTATCATGCTGGTACAGTATGGGAGTTCTCTGGAACTACATCGCATCATCATCATGATTGTAATTCACATTAAGTCAATGAAGCCATAAAACAGAAATTTGAGATGCAGCCCCTGTGCCAAATATCTGCAACAAAGCTGTAAATCACTGTGATGTCTGAGACATTTATACAAAACATTTACAAAGCTTTTAAACACTTTTTGACCCTCTGTTATTTTTGAAAGACATCCAATATATTATACTATTGGACGACATTCAGCATTATTTACAGACATTTTATAAAAGAAACCATACAGCTGTGATTTATTGCCCTGCACACTTCCACTTGATCACCATCAAGAGCAAATCCACAACACGTTACTCATGAATGAGGATAATTATGATTGTGATAAAGTATCCCCTCATAATACATAGAACAGAACATCCATAAGACAGATATTCGTAAGAACAATCAACATGACACCGGTTTTAATAATGTTCTTTGCTGGCTATTTACAAAGGGCTTTACATCTTAGGTTTATCAAGGTAAAATAATACATGCTTTCTAGTACATGAAAACCCATACAAAATATTTGTTTTGTTTATATTGTGGAATATCACTCAAATTTACCACAAAAAGCTTTTAAATAGGTCAAAGTTGTACAGCAATTTGTAAGAACATTGAGGATCAAAGCGCTGCTCCATTAGCAAAGCGGGACAAGAACATTTGTTACTAATAAGCAAAGCACCAGCAGGTCTGGACACAGCACACACACACACATATACACACACACACACACACACTGTTCCCAAACCAGTTAGTCTGAGCTGGAAAGCAGCTGTTTTCATAGTCATTCTTCTATAATCTCAAGACAAGACTTTCTATATAGCAGTTTGTTTTGTTAAACATTTGAAATATAAAGGTTGTGCAGAACATATGGAACACCTAACTAAAGACTTCATGTGCTGGTGAGAGGAACACATCAACAAGCTCAATTCAAGAAGGACTTGCAACACATTTTCAGTCTAATTTACCATAAACATGCCTTCAACTCACTAATGATTGTCTTTTCATCAGCTATTATTTCTTATTGGCTGCCCTAAAAAGCTAGAATTAGACTTCCAATTAAACCGAAAAGCTTAATCTGCTGCCACTTTAAAAATGCATTCCCATGAACAAAGAATTACACTTTTTCAGAAGAAAGAAACATACAAAAACGAATCAAAACAGTTAACAGTAAATGACACACAATAGCTGCTCTTTATTATCATCACAATCTGGTACTGCCTGACCACCACATATCTTGCCAGTTATTCATGTAACAGTGTGTTAAACTGCCTAGAATTGAGCTCTTAACAGATGATTGATTTAATAGGCATCACTGCTGAATGAAAATAGCACCATGTCAGCTTCTGTTAACATTGGCACAATACTTAATGCCAAGCAGAAAGTGTGCTTGATTTTGGACTGAGCATATTGGCTTGCAATGTGTCTTCCACTATGGCAGCTAAAAACACACGGCCTGCTTAAACAAACAAACCGTGTGCACAGGTACATCTAACTACACATTCAACTCACAGTTCAGTCACAGGCATTAGAGCGGGAAATCTCACAAGACTAACTGGTCTCAACAGCTGAGAACACTGGCAACATTTCTTAAAAGTTAGCTGTGAACTAAGACATTACATGTGGATTTGGTTGTGGTTAACCTCATATGTGTGGATGACTGGGAATCGTTCAAAATTTCAGCCAATTCATAATGAAATCATTGACACTGATTCATGATAGCATGTAGAATATATGGACAGGCTTTTGTTCGGGGAAAGACCGTCTAACTTACTAAAGTTTGCAAGAAAGTTAGGACACTTTAATTTCTCAGAAACACTCATGCTGTGATGAGTGGGAATTAGTTCAAAATTTCAGCCAATTCATAATGAAATCATTGACCACTGATTCATGATAGCATGTTAGAATAAAGGACAGCTTTTGTTCGGGAAAAAGACCGTCTAACTTACTAAAGTTTTGCAGAAGTTAGGGCACTTAATTTCTCAAAACACTCTCTGTACATTTTTTATTGTTCCCCACTCCCTGCATCCACTTAACCCCCCCACCTCCCCCACTCACCAACTTCTTTTGTACTTTTTTGTATGCTGGCATGATGTTTTCCAACCCAACGCTTTTTCATTTCTTGTCCAGCCAGCAAATGAATCAATTTGAATGCTCTGATAATCAGAAATCCTGAGACATCTCACCCTCAAAAATGTTAAACCTACTCTATGACCCACAGACTAAACTAGCAACTATTTTAGAATCTGGTAAACAATTGCAAGGTCATTGCACAATGACTTATAAGCAATTTCCACATCATAAAAACAGTTTAAAGATCTTGTATATTGGCATGGATAATAGCATCAGTAGCTATGACAGGTGGCTTGCTAGATCCTTTGGATTTGAGACTGCTGTCTGTCTAATAAATACCTTCAAAATGCCCATCTGTTTGCCAAGGGAAATGCCAAGAAAGATCAGTTGCACTGGCATACTCATTGAAACCACAGCATTTTTGGACAGTATTTGTTCAACAAGAAGGCCAACATGGGACAGCTACTCAGCCAGGAACGCTTGGGAAAACTCCAGAGGATCTCAGGGGTCAAAATACCACGTTGTAGGGTTCCTAAATCTCTCTTGAGCAAGCTGCATTTTATTTCTTGCCAAACACGCATATGCACTCTTGAATTATTTCCTAAAATTATTTTTTTCCTTTGTTCTTATTGTGAGTTTCATCTCACTAAACGTCTGTCTTCTGCCTCTGTTTTCTACGGCGTATTAACATTCTTACAGACATCTCAGATTGAATTTTTTTCCTATCTCAACCAAAAAGTTGCAAGCTGTTGTATTTGCTTTAAAACGGATATAAGTCACTGTAGAACTTCCAGAGCAATGCAGGTAAAAGAACACAGGTTTTTGAGATGCAGTTTTGAAAGTCTGAACTTTAAATTTGACATTCGTTTTAGAAATGTGATGCTCATGCACAAGAGAGTGACAATTAAAGCACAGAGACGTGGCAGAATGGTCAAATACCTGTATATCAGTCTAACGCACACAAACACAAAAACATTACTGAATTCCACCAACAATCCAGATATGCAGATTCTTTTTTTTTTTATTCCATCGCTCTGGTGTAACCTTTTTGTATAGCAAAAATGGTCCAAAAAGTTCCTCTCACTGGGATGTCCCCCATTTTATGTGCCAACATACTGTAGATGGCTGTGATATGATATCTCAGAAGAGTTATTTCAGTGAATGAGCGTATGATCATTAGGATCAATAAATATTGCTTACAGCTTTTCTGAATTAACGCAGAATGATTCAATTTATTTTTTACAAACCAACTGCAAATGTATTCATTATATGTAATATATTAAATGTAATCTACAAATCAGAAAGTGCATTTAATATCAAGTGTATAATTTGTTTTCTTTGATTAATTTGTAGTATTAGTATTAATTTTATTTTATAATTATTTTTGGTAGTAGCATAGAATGAAATAAAAACTTAAAGAAATTACACTAAGAAATTGTTTCATTATCTAGATTTCATGTTCACACATTCAAGCTGATGAATGACAGCTGTTGTGGGAGAAAACTTGACCCCGCTCCATCAATTACTCCCATAAATATGTGAGCTGGAGAAGACAGCGCTGCCTCTGACTCATAGCCATATATTTGGATATGGACATTTTGGATTTAAGAGATTATCTAATAATTCTGACCAATATTTCTAACAATCTCATTTGCGACTGGTAATCAGATGTTTCTGAGTCATGCTTTCATCCATAAAAGTATGCAATGGCATATTTATTTCCCTTTATAAATTAAATTAATCGGGGATGCTGTCTATGTTTATGTTCATTGACGCATCTGCTCTGAAATGAGCCACTGCAGATGGCACTGGGAAGTGTAGACACACACACACCCACAGAAAACAAGAAGTGTCTACACTCTCGAAAGTTAGAGCGTTAATGTCTCAAGCCTTTACATTTAGCATGATTTAATAATAACATTTTATGAATGCATTTATTTGTAAAACATATTTTTCTTTTAAACATCGAACCAAAGTGTGTTGATTTTATTAAATTAAAAAAAATATATATATTAATCAAAAACTGATGAGCTTTAACAGGCAATTTCACAGTGGAGTTAAAAATGGTGCATATGGTTTGATTTGTGCAACACGTTTTCTCTAATCATTCTCTATTAGCTTGATACTGCAGACTCACAATTACTTTTAATCATCCCTCATTCCCTGCTTTTCTCAAGCCTACTTATTATTACATCTTTGTCAGCGAGTTCTGCTTTAGATTTATGGTGTTGCAACTACTAATTATCACACAAATATAAACTTCAGAATCTTTACCAAATGACTCTGCAACAACTTCAATTTAGTTTAAATTAGGTTTTAATAGGAACTACCATAGAAATGCTCAATAGACTGTTGCAACCCATTCATTTGATGTGTAATGATGAGAAATATCTCAAGGAATTAATGTTTGCAAACTGTGGAGGTTTTTCCACAGAAAAGCATCATAGCACAGCAGGATCACATTATACCAAATTTGTCCAAAATAAGAGCTTCTTTCAAAGCAGCCAACTTAAAATGATAAGCTGATTATTGTTTAAATGATTTGCAGCACTTTATAGTCAACATTTATATTTCCAAGACCAAAACCATGTCTGATGATGTTTCACCTGATGATGACACTCTTTTTCTTCTTTTCATCATTTGCCGTCCATCACTCTTTTTAAGCCCTTTAGAAGATTCGCTATAGGCATCTTGATTACTGCAAATATTAATGAAACCATAAATTAAAGGACAATGCTATTAAGAAAACAACTCTAATAGAACTCTAATCAAAAGCAGAGTATCTTTCTCTTAGCTAATCAACAGCAGCCAGCATGAGAAAAAAGCCTTTCTAAAATATGGAGTCTAATAACGTCCAGGAGAGAAATCTCATTAACATGTTTCAAAAGGTCATTTCTTCCTGATGAATGATTTTCTGAGGTCTGAGTTTAGGTCATCAGTGAGTTGTTTTTATGTCTTTCATGTAATCTGTTCCCTGGGCCAAATGTCTGTGGTTGATGGCATAATTCCCAGATGACATGATATCAGACAAAGGCTAGCAGGTCATGCCCAATGCTCTGGACTGCTATCAAAACTGCCATTTATTCCAAACACAGCTCTGAAATAGTTGAATAGAGTATATAAATGTGCTACCTCTCAATTCCCAAAGTATTCATGGCAGCCAAATCAAACACATACATACATTTTTTTTTCTTGAGTCGCTTTGTTTGTATTTTCCTGACTTAACACAGCTGAACTCCTAAAATACGGGACTAAATGCCAGTGATGGGAATAACGGCGTTATAAATAACGGCGTTACTAACGGCATTACTTTTTCCAGTAACGAGTAATCTAATTGATTACTCTTCTCATCTTAATAACGCCGTTACCGTTACTGCCAAAAAATGCGGCGCGTTACTATAACTGATGATGAAGCTGTTTTTTTTTTTTCATCAGACCAACTAGATCTCTGAGCGAGAGGCAAATACTTTTTTTTACTGTTCTTCCTTGGTTAGTGGGCAGAGCACGAGACAAGCGCATAAATGCTGACGATTGGCTGAGGTAGAGTAAAATTTCATTGTAAGCCAATCAGAGGTAGAGTTGGGCGGGTTTTCGAAAGCACGCATAGTAGTGATGGGAATTCGGCTCTTTTGACTCAGCTCACTGAAAAGAGCCGGCTCTTTGGCTCACAAACGGCTCTTTAAATGACTTTGACTATAATATTTCAATTTTTATTACATAATTATTTAATTTCTATAGGCTAAATTTGAAAAAAATAGAGTTGGCTCTTCAGATATGCGAGCCAGCTCCCGAAGTTCAACTAAAAAAGCCGGCTCTTAGAGTCGGCTCATTCGCGAATCGCGAACGACTCATCAAAAGCTCATTCGCGAACGAGTCGATCCATCATCACTAACGCTCATTCGCGAACGACCCATCATCGGACAGGACAGGACACACAACGAACAACACAAGCCAGTCAGTCAACCAGAGACAGGTATGGCGACGAGCCCAAATAATCCAAAAGTAGCCTTCTCTAAATGGAAGTATATACATTACTTTTTCCTTCAAGAAATTAAAGAAACAATAAAAGGAAATATCAAAAGTTCCCCAAAATCTATCGTGTTATTTGCATTGATCCACTATATAAACATAATATCTACATACATGCCATTTGATTGGAGGCTAGTCTCACTTTGTCCCACAGCAACTTTTTTTTTTAGATGTGTGTACAATGTTTCATGTTTCTGTTAATAATGTATTGTATTAAGTGTCCATTTCATTATAATATTCAGATTTATCATAAATAATTGAACATGCACATGTATTTTAAGTTCCTTTAAAGAGGGGTAGAGGTGGGGTCACGTTTGAGCATTTAAAATTTAATTTTACTTGAAAGTAACGCAATAGTTACTTTCTTAAGTAACTAGTTACTTTAAAAATTTGTAACTGAGTTACTAATTTAGTTACTTTTTGGAAGAAGTAACTAGTAACTGTAACTAATTACTTTTTAAAAGTAACTTGCCCAACACTGCTAAATGCATTATATTGTATATTACATAGCATTATATGTAATTCTCTCTCATGTCTTTTTTCCTGAAAAAAAAAAAATAATAATAATAACAGCATGTAACAAATATCATTATAACTCATGTGTAGAGCACATTTTGAGTTAAGAATGCATTTTTAACAACCAACGGATAAGATGACTTGAGAATATAAATAATAATTTAATGATTTTATTTTTATTAGAATTTAACAGATGACCTGAATCGAATCAATGTCGTAATATTTGTATATGTTTCAGATGGAAAATGTTTTATCAAAAGTATTATACAAAGCACAATTACAAAATCTATATATGTGTTTTGCACCTCATATTTGAAAAAAAAAAAAAAACACATCAAAGAAAGTTCTGAATTAGATAAAGGTCCATCTCAGCAGTCTTAAACAACATCTGTTTTTCCTTTCAGTCCATGAGTTATATTGTGTAAATCTGGATTAAAATGTAATCATTGCCAAGCTACAAGCAAATTGTGTTCTCAAATAATAACTACACTATACTTCTTTGTATTCAAAAATATTTAAATGAAGAAAAAAATATAATCAGGAAAAACAATGACATTTACTGTAACATACTGTACTCACATGCAAGTGCTTAACATGTAGTGCCAGTCAAGAACTGCAAGTCCTTAACTAAAGTACTTGCCTGTTCCAAACTTTATGGCTTTAGTACAAAGCCATACAAAGAAACCACACTCACAGAATTATGTAATTTATGACCCATGACATCTCCCACACTGTGGATCAAAACCTCCAGTGTTTCTGCTGTGTGAACGCAGCTTCCAGGCACATGAAAAGTAAATTCTCAAAACCCCTTAGTCTGGGACACATACCAACAAAATCCCACAAGAACACAGGTACACACATACTGTATACATACAAAGGCTATTCAATGCAGGGAGCCTAACCTCTGGACATGATGTTTGTTTTCCCATTCATTTTGTTAGGTTTATTGTTTGTTGTATTTTCCATGAACACACAACACAGACTTTTTTGCAGTTGTCCAGAGCGACATTAATCTTACACGCAAATTAAATTGGATTCAGGCACATTTGCCTGCTAATATGTTCAGAACTAGACTGTTCAGAGATGTTGTCTAACAGACAAAGAGCTAGAAAAATAAGACATTTTACAAATTAACCTCGTCTAGATAAAACAATAAAACTCGGTGAATGACTCAAAAAATATTTTTCTACAGGAAATTAAGGACATGGCTTCCACCAACCAAGTGTTTTCATAATTTAATTTTTAGCACATTTCAAATATCATTTTATATTTTACACGACTCTACTAAGATTCACAAAGTTTACTCCTAAATGTTGTTGCTTCATCACAATAAAGATTTGTGATGCTTGAGAAAAATAATTCAAATCTAATGACTACTACAACTAAAAATGTTACTAGAATTTATGTGTGCCATAAAAATGTTCTGAGACAAAGCATCTTAAAAACTTATGGGCCTGGTTTCACAAACAGGGCTTGGGTTAAGCCAGAATTAGGCCAAAGTTCAGTTTATGACATATCATTTTTACTGCTGGACTTTTCTTTAAAGTATATATTTAATATTTTATGCATAGCATCAAGGAAACATAAATTGATTTTATAATATATTAGAGAGAAAAAACAACAACTGTTGATTTAAGTTGTATACATAGGCTAAGCGTTCTCTCAGAGCATTGGACACATTGCATGTTTAATATTTAACCATCACAATGTTTTGTGAATGTGCACACATTAATGGCCTGCTCGTCCTTGTTAATATTTATGCAGTTGAGAGAGGCTATTAAGCAAACATATTTCTCCCCATGTGCTGTTCCTAAGAGAGAAAACAGGGTTTAAGCCCGAAAACCAGTCAGTATCTGGTGTGACCACCATTTGCCTCACGCAGTGCAACACATCTGGGATTATGTGGATGATGGGATGATGATGGAACTGGGAAGTTTTCAGCTTCCAGGAATTGTGTACAGATCCTTGCAACATGGGGCAGTGCATTATCATGCTGCAACATGAGGTGATGGTCGTGGATGAATGGCACAACAATGGGCCTTGTTGTATATTCCTGCCGATACCATAACCCCCACTGCCACCATGGGCCACTCGATCCACAACGTTGACATCAGCAAATCGTTCACCCACACAATGCCATACATGCTGTCTGCCATCTGCGCTGTACAGTGAAAACCAGGATTCATCCATGAAGAGAACACCTCTCCAAAGTGCCAATCGAAGTTGAGCATTTGCCCACTCAAGTCGATTACGACGACGAACTGCAGTCTGGTTAAGACCCAGATGAGGACGACAAGCATGCAGATGAGATTCCCTGAGACGGCTTCTAGCAGCTTTCATTGAAATTCTTTGGTTATGCAAACCAATTGTTGCAGCAGCTGTCACGGTGGCTGGTCTCAGAAGATCTTGGAGGTGATGATGCTGGATGTGGAGGTCCTGGGAAACGGCTTATGGTAGAGAAATGAACATTTAATTCACGGGCAACAGCTCTGGTGGACATTCCTGCAGTCAGCATGCCAATTGCACACTCCCTAAAAACTTGCGACATCTGTGGCATTGTTCTGTGTGATAAAACTGCACATTTTAGAGAGGTCTTTTATTGTGGCCAGCCTAAGGCACACCTATGCAATAATCATGCTGTCTAATCAGCATCTTGATATGGCACACCTGTGAGTTGGGTGGATTATCTTGGCAAAGGAGAAGTGCTCACTAACACAGATTTGTGAATGATATTTGAAAGAAATAGGCCTTTCATGTACATAGAAAATGTCTTGATCTTTGAGTTCAGCTCATGAAAAATGGGGGCAAAAACAAAAGTGTTGCGTTTATAATTTTGTTCAGTGTAAATCATTAGTTCACTTAAAAGCATGGCATGACTGAGTCACATTCTTGTTCAGTCTCTTTCGTAATTATTCACTGAACATTAATTAAAATTAATTTAACTTTACAGAATTTAATATAGGTGAATGTACTAATCCCTACATTACATATCCATGGTTTTAGGTGAATATTAGGTTTTAAATTAGGTCTCACTTTCACTTTCACTAAAAGTGTATACATGAAACAGATCAATCTTTGTTTAAGCAAATCATAAAGGGAAAAGGACTCTGCACTTGTTGCTATTGTTAATGTGGCATGTGATTGCCAAAAGGAATGTTAATACTGAAAAGTACATATCAAAGATATTTGACCATAGACAGCAAAACCAGTCATAAGGGTTACATTTTTGAAATTGAGATTCATACAACATCTAAAATCCGAATAAAAAAGCCTTCCATTGATATGTGGTTTGTTAGGATAGGACAATATTTGGCCGAGATATTAGAATTTCTGGAATCTGAGGTTCTCAGCAATGAATATTACTAATAAAAAATTTAATTTTGATATATTTACAATAGGGAATTTACAAAATATCTTTATGGAACATGATCTTTATTTAATATCCTAATTATTATTGGCATACAAGAAAAAAATATTATTTTGACCCATAAAATGTATTGTTAGCTATTGCTACAAATATACCTCTGCTACTTATGCTACTTTTGTGGTCCAGAGTCACGAATGTCTGTCAAACACTGAGCTGAATGTGGGTAGAACATCCTGTTTTGAACATCCATGACTTTGCATTTATCAAATATGGTCTTTGAAATCTAAACTCAGTTAATAGAAAGAATTCAGGTATGAATCTGAGATAAAGTACATCATTTAAAATATGCAAACCGATTGTTGCGGTAGCTGTCTTGGTGGCTGGTCTCAGATGATCTAGGAGGTGGAGATGCTGGATGTGGAGGTCCTGGGCTGGTCTGTGGTTTTGAGGCCAGTTGGATGTACTTCCAAATTCTCTGAAATGCTTTTGGAGATGGCTTATGGTAGAGAAATGGACGTTCAATTCACAGGCAACAGCTCTGGTGGACATTCCTGCAGTCAGCATGCCAATTGCACGCCCCCTCAAAACTTGCAACATCTGTGGCATTGTGCGGTAAAACTTAGAGTGGCCTTTTATCCTAACGATCATTGGCATACAAGAAAAAAAATTATTATTTTGACCCATAGAGTGTATTGTTAGTTATTGCTACAAATATACTTGTGCTACATATGACTGGTTTTGTGGTCCAGAGTCACGAATGTCTCTCAAACATTGAGCTTAATGTGGTGTAGAACATCCTGTTTTGAACATCCATGACTTTGCATTTATCAAATATGGTCACTGAAATATAAAATCAGTTAATAGAAAGAATTCAGGTATAAATCTGAGATAAAGTACATCATTTAAAGTAGGTGGATAATAAATCTTTTGAGTGAATCTTCAGTGAACTGGAGCTTTAACTAAACTATAGGTATAGGTATAGTTCATTCAAAATGGAAAAAGTCTACTATGGTCTACTAAATGTGATCCTTCCTGTCCATCCTGTGTTTGGCCTACCATGGATTATTAGACTATTTACATTGTTCATTGTCTTCTTTGTGTGTTTCATTCACCATAGCTGTGACAACTGTTATTGCACTTTTATATATTTTTGGTAGCTTGACAGCTCCTAGACATCATTCAGAACAACTTTGGAACAACATGAGAGTGAGAGTTCTCAGGTTGGGTGAACTGTCCTTTAAAAAAAAAGAAAACAGCCTCTTTTGACTGATCCTCTGTGTGAGGGCAATGCCTTTGAGATAAAATGTTATTTGGTTTGTGTTGTTAATTAATTTAATGGATAACTAATGGATAGCTACTTCTCACCTGGCTGTAAGAACTTTTCACAGAGATGAAGATACTGATCACACAAACGCAAAACACTGCAACAGCTGCTGGAATGAAGCATGTAAACTGACATAAACACACGTTTCTATTTGTTCCTTTTGACTACTTCCACCAGGCCATTCAATTGACTTACAGGGTTTGACAATAGTTTGTGTCTATTGTATATTAGACACATCTGAGGACACGAAAAGTAATCGATGGATTCACTTTGTGACACTCTGATTCACTGCAGGATTATGAGCTGAAGAGGGAGGAAGGGTTAGATAACCAATGACGCATAAGAGGAAGATGCCAATTCCTGATGCAAAAACATTTATTGCATTTATTGCATGTTTTTGGAGATAAAAAACTGAACAAAACTGTGGCATAAAAGTATATTTTATGCCACAGTTAAGTACAAATTCTGATATCAAATTACATTTTGCAAAACTTGAACATTTCTGCTTCAATATACTTCACATATTTACTCCATCCTTGTGACTTTCAGACTTTTCTCATGCCCTCAGATGCTGAAATATAGCCTCAAGCTTGCTTGTTGATACACAAGCTTAGCAACACTAACAGAGCCTTGATGGACTAGAATAGATGTTGTTTCTGTATTCTCATTGGATAAATATTTCACCCTGTCTTGCACACAGGAAGTTAGAAGTGATAACAGGAAGTGCTTTGTCTCATTCAGCAAATAGCCAACTCCTATGCAGGCGAGACAAATCTACTAAAGGAACTCATTCTCATTCTAAATAGAGGCATAATGTAGACTTCTACTGTGTTATACAGCTAATTATAATCAAGCTGATAGAAAACATTTGAGATTTTTACAAAAAACATTACCCCTCTAGTGAGACTTCCTTATATTATATTAAACATTTTATTTAAGTTTCAAAAGGTCAAAGGTCAAGAAAAACAAACTGAACCACTGCACTAAACAGGTGACTGAGTCCTGAAAAATGACAGATGTAAGTTTGCTTGTAAACTGTAACCTCATGAAGCACTAAAATACAAGGCTGCCAGCTGTTTTCTGCTTCTCTGAATGAATGTGGACACACAGAAGCTTTCATTGATGCAATTGTTTACATGAAGTGTTCTGCACAAATTTACTGAAAAATGATGCCAAAACATTTTGGTTGCCCCCGATGGCTGATTTAGGTCTTAAACTCCGCACTCTCCATGTAAAAAAAAAAAAAAAAAAAGATTTAAACTTCAGATTTTTCAAATCAAAATTTTCACAAAGGTTTATGTCATTTTACACACTTAATATCAAGTTTAAGTGTTTGTTTATCTAATAAGATGCTATGAAAATGCTGTGAAAATTGAGTATGAGTCGGGTATTTATACCATGGGTAAGATTACTGCGCATACTCAAGTTGCAAATTAAATTGAAATGCCTGCCATATTGACTTAATTTTGCAACCAGGGTATGCGTCGTCTTGGGAGAGTTTGGCTTCACTTTTCTATAGTGGAAGGAGACATGGTTTTTTATACTTAAATAACAACATGCTTTTTAGGTACCATATATCCTAAAAGACAAATAAAAAAAGACAATTCTTTAATCACTTATTCACACTTATGCCATATGTACATGACTCCCTTCAGATGAACAACATTTTTTTTTGACAAATAAACCATCTGTGTGAGTCCATATTATGTAAGTGTATAGGAATCCAAAAGCTGAAGTTTCAAAAACTACACAATGCGATCCCAACAGTAACCAACATGACCCCGGATCAAGCAAGACGTTCATCCTAATATGCATGCTTATGCACCTATTCTGATCAATTTTCTGTGAGGTGTGTATGTACATGGTTTAAAAGCTCATTTTTGTCATACAGTATGTGAGGAAAGCTGCAACAGTTGAGTCAATTACAAGTGCATAAACTGGGAATTTTCTGAATTTGTTTACCTTCATTTCATATGAACATTAACCAACTTAAGAGAATTGAACATGCACATCTGCTGTTAAATCACTGAAATGTTTCCTTAAAATCTAAAATTATTAGAACAAGACATTTGTTTTAATGAGATTAATAAACCTTTCAGACGAAAACTGCTTCAAATGTCCTTACAAATCAGTTTTTTTTGTTTAGTTTTTTAGCCATCACAAGTAAGCCCGACGTCTTATTAGAAATACCTAGACAGAAATATTAAGTGATAATTCTCTACAAAAACAGTTGTCCTGACAACAGTGGAAACTGTGTAATGTAGTAATCATTCAGTGAGTAATATATTTGCAGTCCAAAGTAAATTTGGTGTTTTTCATGTGACAGAAAACTGATGATAGCAAAAAGCAGATGTCTGGACTCGAGAGGAACCCAATTATTCTCTTTCTTTCGCTGTTTTTGTAACTCCTCTCAAATAATCATTACTGTCTCAGAACAAGGTCGATAACAGCTAAAGGAGCTGGCAACCTTTTACTAACAGGAGGAAGCAATAAAATTTTGACCGTTTGGTTTGACTGTCGATGCACGTCCTGTAATAATAATAAAAAAATGATCACTGTTAATGTTTAGTGAAGAGACCTTTAGTTTTTTTTTTCAGACATGTTTTGTGGTTGAATTGAGAATAGTGAAACAAAAATTGTGGGTCAAATTACGGGTCCAAGCATGAAAAGGGCTTTAGGGGCGGGAAGCTCACCTGTGCTGGACAGGATATGAGGTTGTGTTCAGACAGATGGAGGATAACACAATTTTCCTCGGATTCATTAGTGCTCAATGACCTTGTTATTCCACATACACTTACACACAGACATATTACCATGTGCTCAATGCTTACAGGTGAAGGTTATGTCAGTAGAGCTGAATATGAGCATAAGGTAATAATGAACTCTTGGGAAAATACAGTGTTTGATCAACTTTAAAATCATCATGAGACCATGTGCTTTGGGAAATATGATCTCATCCTATTAAACGAATTGCTCTTTGAGAATAGTTTCTTTCTTGGGGAAAGAAAGTAATCTTTCTTGGATTAATCAGTCAACAAGTTAAAAACTCATTTTGGAGTGTTTTTCAAATATAAGCCTATGAGTGTTTCCCATATGTAGACTAGACATGAGAGATAAACTGCTCTTGATATTAGCTCTTAATGTCTATCTGGGCTTATTGTACAAGTATGAATCACAGATTCACTCAAACACACACACACACATACACAGACATGTTACGTAAGCAGTAATTTGATCAACAAGTTCCAGTTTTACAGAATGGAAATCTACTGGATGCTATTTGCACACAAGTGCAAAAGCAGCAGCAACAAATCAAGTGTCTGCCAAACCAACATTTAAATTCATTATTACAAAAAAAATAAACAATTATGTCAAAAGCAGTACATAAGTAATGACTAAAAAAGATTTAATCAAAGAAGGTTTTATCAGGTTTGAATAATATATCTGATGATGCACGTGCATGACAGTTCTGACAGCGTGTTATCAGCAAGATTCTGTAAAATGCAGTCTGTAGATAAGTTATTTAATTGTAAATAATAAGAAAAGGAAAGAAAATAGAGAGAAGTGAGACGCTGTTGGTATATGGGATGCTGACTGTGGTTTGCTTGCATCAGTAAAGTTTATTTCTTTATCTCTTATTTAGATAAGCAGAGAGTTTGTTGCCACTGGGTGAAGTGGTAACAAGTCCACACGTGCTGTACCGCAAACACTCAAACACATGAAGCATGTTGGACTGCAGTCAGTCCATGCAGTCAGTCAGTTTAGAGATTATAAATAGTTTTATTAAACTTTTTCGATTGAATGGATATTAATCTGAATGATTCAGCAAACACTGTGCTAATAATGCACAGTAATGCTCTTCTGATTTCATCCAGTGAGCATATCATAGCAATATAGACAGTGGCCAGAGAGCAATTCCTGCCGTCACTCCTGTTAGAGATGAGTCAGTTTCAACTGTCTCATGTCAGTCCTATATGGCATACTAATGGAAGAATATATGAGAGAAGAGTTTTGAGAAAGTTATTAAATGACTAGTCAGCAGTGGAAATAGTAAACAGATCAATAGGAACTATTTGTGTCAGTTCATGTGGTTAAATTTCATTCATATCTGCTTATCTCTGAAACTGATACCTCAGATTTTATGTTGCAGATGTTCAAGCTATGCTAATCACACTCTCCAAAATTACCAGTGAAATAAACAAAGGTGGAAATGCAAGACTCTGCCATATGCAAATGTATATTTTACAGCTTAGGGTAAAATTTCTGCAGCCCAAATATCACCATCGAAATATAAACTGGAATTTAAGGAAATATTTTAACATGCATAAAATGAATATTGGTTTCCAGTAATGTGAATGACACTCTGGTTTTAACTTTGTTTTAGTAAAAGTATCCATTTAGCTTTGGAGTAAATATTTAGTATACAGTATGTATATAAATGTGCATATATAGTGTCAGCATAAATGCAAATGTGCTCCTCGAGAAATGCAGAATCTTTGTGAAAGCTATGGGTATTTGATGTTCAAAATCCTCAAGCGGTTTTTACTCAACAAAATCTCCAGGTATATCTGGAAAACCCGCAGGCATCAACGTGATATCTCGACAAGCAGCTTCTTTAGTGAGTTACTCAATTCATGTCTCTTTAAGCTAAATTTAGCTAGCTTTAGCAGACAACTTGACAGTCTGGTTTTTGTTGATGTCCTTTAAGTATCCAGTATTGTCTTTGAAAGTATTTTACAGACCCAGGTAAAGCCCCCGATAACCACCTTTGCTATCTTCTTTCCTCACACACATACAGTATCCAGTATAAACATACAAAGAATCATAAGCAGAATACACATACATACACACACTCACATTTTCTCCAGGGGTTGAGTTGGTGATCACTGTTGTTTTTGGTTTGCCCAGGGGAGAATACTTGGCAAGTGTCAAGACTTGTTCTACTAAAGCTTGTGTTAAAAACACACATGAAAGTCAGAGATGACAGACATAATTTAAGCCATCATTTCTTTTATGAGTGTTCTCTCGGTGAAGCACAAACTATGAAAGCCTGGGATCTTACCAAGTTCTTAAAATTATGCATGAAGCAAAAACAAAAGATTTGTTCATTTATTAAAAAAAGAAAGAATTGACAGTCTGTTACTATTTGCACCCTCCCTCTTTGTTTTTCTCTCTCATACACATATGCACATACACAATTTAATCACACAGGGCTGTTTTAATAGACAAATGCATAGGCGAAAATGAGCAATTTAATTCAAACCAGAAGGAAGGAGAGAATAGCAAAGAACGGACAGTTAACGACAGAGACCGAGGTACTCCTGGGAAACCCCTGAAAGATGATTAGGATTCATCTCACAGCTACCAACACACAATTTTTCAAACATTACACAAACACAGATGCACTAACAGTATGAAGGAGTTCAGTGTGACATCTGTTTTGTGTTATCACTCTCAAATAATGTTCCTTATCTGTGAAGTGTCATAAAAGCACATACCGTGCTTCATATTTATACTACACCGGCCATTGCATTTAATTGCATAATACATTACATGTCTCACCATATCAGATATGGTCCTGTTTTATATCCAGAACATGAATTTCTGTTAAAATGTACACTTATGGTTTTAAAGTTATCATGGAACATATTCTGGTCATTTTAGTGCTTACAGGTGTTTCCCCTTCATCATTTTTTCCAGCTGATTACATTTGGCATGTTTACGTACTATTCCTTTCATCTCCATCTTGCTAAATGATATATTGAACATTACTGGAAACCAGTATTCCTTTTATGCATGTTAAAGTGTCTATTTGTAAACTGAAATTTCACAGCAATTCCTTTTTATTCTGCGTTCTGCAATCCAATCACATCCAAACAGCCCTGTGCGACAGTGTGTTAGAAACCTGTTCAAGAGGTCAAACTATAAATTCTCCCTACAGAATATTATCCTTCAGCCACTCACACAGATGCTGTGTGATATGCTGTTTTACAGATGTCTGAAATGAATGTGTCCTGCTAGCCTGTCAGAATGAGCTATTATGTCGTCGGTCATTGTTTATTGTTGATAAACCACAAAGCTGTCATACTTATGACATACTGTAACAATTGCTGCCAAAGTGAGTGGTTTTGTACTGTATATTCTTGTCACGATGTACTGCATTAAGTGACTTAGACTGCAGATTGGTTCTCTGCCTCATTTTTAGCTCAAGGCTCGCAAAATATTGATGTGCAGAGGATTTTCATGGTTGACCTATGAACCCTTCTAACCATCAGATATATATAGATACAGTATATATATATATAATATATATATATATATATATATATATATATATATATATATATATATATATATATATATATATATATATATATATATATATATATATATATATATTATTAGATACAGATATATTTTATACATAATTTTATATTTATATATACAGGGTGTGATTTGCATAGGGGGAATGGAGGGATATCCCACCTTAATAAATAAAACTAAATTAAACTGTAATTTTATACCTACAATTTTATACCTAAAAATGTTGTAAAAAGTTTTTTTTTATTATTTTGAAAAAGAGATCAGTAAGAGCATGCATTTGTTCCAAAGTAAATTATTGATTATTTCTAATGATTAAGCTCATAGTAGAGTTCACATTTCATGTTGTCAGCTATAAAAAATGTCTTTTTACAGTCAACAGTTAATTTTGCCTCAGTCCAGTTTTTATTCACATTACTGTTTTTTTAATCATTTCTTTCAAGAAAATCAGTATAAATGCTTTGTAATGTTGGACTTTATTACAGCCGCCATAGAGGGAAGAAAAATATCCTTTCAGTTTTTACTACATCATAAACACATTTTACTGAAACATGGACTAATGATTGAAATCCCAAGTCATCCCTATGGGACGTTCTGTAAAGCTTGTCTGAGTGAGCAATAGGTGTTCATTCTACAAACAGCATGTGAAGTTATACAGAAAATAAAGTGCATTTCCTTGAATAGGTACTAGATTCTCTGCTGAGAACGGTGAGAATAATCTCTCTCATGCCCACACACACACATACATATATTCCCGTTCTCCCTCGCTAGGATTTGTTGTCATTTTGTATCTTTGATTTGGATTGCATGACCCGAGCACATTCTGTAATGTAGGTCAAAGAGTTAAATGTGGGCTGAATACCACAGTCCCAGCATCGTTTAACTCTGAAACAGTTCCCTGGTGACTTCCTCCCTCTCCCAACAGCATGGGAAGCACGAAGAAACAAGCTGCACCAGAAGAGAGGTGGAACACTGATAAGAAAAGACACTCACAGAGTATTTGAACATATGTGCACTGAGCAGCCCACAATATTGGACAGATGACAAGTGTAGTGTGCATGCATGAACACTCCCTCCAACACAAAGAGAGTGGGTTGTGCTCAAACCTGTCTTGATCACAGTATGGCCAATTTGGCCGTGAGTCTAAATTCACTTCACTGTTTTCATTAGCAACATAAAATGTCCCAGTACAATGTGTCTTAATCTAAATGTAAGAGACAAACAATTACTACCAATTTGTCTTTTATCAGTTGACTTCATGTACCGTTCTCTCCAGCTGGCTCAGATAAATCAAGAGGCATAGTGAAATTTGTTGACTTGATATTTATAATAGACAATGGTGAGTGAATTATGAAAATAAGATGACTAAATGCATGTACACATGTTGCTATCTATCTATCTATCTATCTATCTATCTATCTATCTATCTATCTATCTATCTATCTATCTATCTATCTATCTATCTATCTATCTATCTATCTATCTATCTATCTATCTATGTGTGTGTGTGTGTGTGTGTGTGTGTGTGTGTGTGTGCGTTTGTACGTGTGTGTATTTATAGGCCCTAAGGTACAATGAAATATTATGCTTTAGAATTTAGTGAAGTCAATGATTGCCTCTCATTTCTTTACTCACCTAAATCACTTTTACTCATATTTAGCACTTGACATGTGTTAATTTTGGACCAGGTTTATGATGTACAACTGAAATACTTTCAGCAGACTGTTGAGTAGTTAAGTGTTTCATCGTCCTTAATTATAAACTGTTAACCACTTTAGCTGACTCTGTTCTGCTACAAGCCAAATTATGCTCAGCTCTTTCTCAGGCTGAGACAGTCGGGATTTTTTGGTTGATGGAATGATGAGGACTGAGGGCAGATTGAGGCTTGCCCTGTAAACACTTACCCCCAGTTTCACAGAGGAAATACAAAGAGGGCTTCTGTCGGGTTTTACCACAGGAGCAAAATCAACCTGCCGAAGGGAACAACACAACTAAATCTGTCACAATAAACCAAGGCTTTCTAAAAACACAAACTTGATGTGATGCACCTACATGATGGCACACATTCTGCCCACAGCACACATTTAATGAAAGAAACAAATAAGCCACAATTGTTATATACATTATTTTTATGTATAATCATTTATGCCATATTTGCATTTCTAATGAAAATAGAACTAGACTATTGGATAGGTTGAATATACTGTGCATCCTCTTTTTTTCTGGGCATATCTTCCTGATCGGGATAAATACTTGCTAAAGGTAATGATGAAAAGTAGTTTGATCAATAGCATGCAGACATTGTATATAATTGACCAATCATGGTGTTCGAGGAGGTGTGAGATCTGCAGAGAACGGTCAATGCGGTGCAAATATGCATTCGTATATAAGGTATGAGGACTCTACAGAGCACATCGATTAAAAAAAAAAAACCCCATTGGTGATTTTATGTCTTTTTAATTCAATAAATGGCACATGGTGACTCTGCTAAAGCTAATTTCAGTGCTCATGCAAACTACATCAGATGATTTATGAGATATGTATTCTCGCTCTTGTCATGTCTCTAGTGCCAAATCATAACTCTGTTCATTTCCTCTCTTTTAAACATTTTAAACAGTCAGTTAAGTCAACACACTGGCTCTATATCCCATGACAGCAAAACGCAATGCTTTCCAAACCAGAACAACAATTCCAGTAATCGGATGTTTTATCTGAGCAGTTATTTAGTAGAAACACACCCCAGGGTGAACAGCCATTTGACTTGGCTTCATCTCAAAACGTGTCTGACTCTTTCGTGAATGCTGACGTGGTAATTCATCATAAGTATATCACTTCAGTGATAACACTCACTGGCGTCAAAAATTGAGAAACAACCTTGTTCTCTTCACTTCTTTTATTTATTTATTTGTTTTTATAAAGGAAACCATACTGAAGAAATAGTATGCAATTTACTTTTCTTTTAAAATCTAGTCCAAATCATTGTAAGTTACAAAAATGATAAGCAATTATGATGTGACCCCTTAAAATAGAATAAAAACAAGCAGAACTCTCTCAAGATGTAATTTTTCTCTCAATGTAATCTGTTACATATCTTGAGAAAGAACATGTCTCATCTCCTCTAAGGAGGTGATTCCAGTTAACACATGATTTCGGACTGTGGTTTTTCTTCCGAAGAGTTATGGGGGGGGGGTGTCTAGAGGGACAACAATCAAGCTTGATTTGCTTACACACATGAACTGAGAACTGCACACATTCACAACAAATTCCACTCCTCAGAGTCTTCAGTTGACTATAGCAAAGGTGTAATTCTTCTACATGCGCATTCTAGTTTTCAAGGGATCGAACACAGATCACTCTCTTACCCTTTCTCTTTCTTTTTCTCTCGCTCGTCCTTTGTGTAAGCATGAGTGAGTGTGTGTGTGTGTGTGTGTGTGTGTGTCAGTTAACGGTTTCTCAGTTCCTTATTTCATCTTTCCCTGTATTGTGTATTTAAAGCAATGTTTACCAAGATCACTTTTTCAAATACATGAATGTAGACTGTAAGTATATAGACTGTGGAGGAAGTGGTCACATCAGGTCTCACCTACTGTAAGTTGAGAGCAAAACAGGACGTGATCTAAACTGTTCCAGTGATGTGGCCCATAATGCTTTTATATTTTATCATTGCATCTAAGGTCATTATGTTTTTACTTGCATCGTATAGTTCTGTAGGATGATTCACAGTACATTTTATAATTCTTCAGTATTTCATTGGCATTTATTTTATTTACCCAAAATTACTAAAAAGCAAAAGCATATGCATGTAAGCATGCACAATCCAGGCAAGCTGCATAAAAACATTGCTTGGAAATGTCATTAAACAAAACCGTTCCAACATTCACAAACAGACTGAGATCCACAACACACAACACACACACACACACACATCAACACTTGCTCGTTTCCCCAGTTGCTTCCTTCCTCTTTAGTTCCCTGAAAAAAAATTGTTTATTTCTTCTGAATTTATTCACACACCCCACCCTTTTGTCAAAAATCAACAAGTATGTTGCAATTTTACATGAAAACATTCACATTAGGGAAAATGCAGGTAATTATTTATTATTATTAGAGTTAATTATTTAGATTTGTAATATTTGTGCTACAAATTGGTGTGTTTATGATTACAATGATGAATTAAAATGATATGATATTAAATATCAGTTTACGATATCAAGTGGCATAACAGACTAATTTGACACTCCTACGTTTGACACTCCTTGACTTACTTCTACGTTAAAAATAAGTTGGATTATATTACCAAAAAAATAAAAATAAATACTGAGCTCGAATATGTGTACCATTAAATAATATCATGAAACATGCTAAATGTACTGAGACCAGGATTGAGAAAGCCCAGAATGATGCTTCTATAACCCTTAAATGAAGATGTTTTGAAATTCTGAGTGTAAATGAAGGAAAACCTTTAATGACCGTTAATGTGATGAGGTCATTAAGTCAACCATGATGAATATTAAAACATGAATATTAAGGGAGACAAAAGCTGAGGACCGGGGGGCCAAAATGACCACAAAGAGAGCTGATGGGATAGCTGATGGGATAGCTAACAACATCATGTCTTTGAAAAAAAAAAAAAAAAACCTTCGATATTTGCTAATATAGCTGTCAAATTGGAGATAATGTTCATATATTTTAGAAACTGACTTATGTCTGCTCATTTTCTGGGAAGGTAACAAAATACGGTGTAAGTGGAGCTTACCAATCACGCACCCTGCTTTCACTGAATGACTTTTAATTATGCTTATTGACTTTGGTCACAGAAGCATTGAAAATGTAATACAGCCACTTAGTCAGCTGCACCACCCTTCCAAACACAGACAGCTCAATCAACAAAAAAGCTGTAGCTTAGGAGGTTTTATCTTTCATTAACTGCAGATTAAACATCAGTCGGAGCAGTGGAGTGAGTGGGAAGAAGGTTAAATACATGACGTGTGATGGAGGGTCATCTATCATCTCAGACAATAATTAAAAACAGAATCAATGTTTTCAATACTGCTGCACTGCGAGTGTACGATTCAATACCTGCACAGACGTTCTATTAGAGTAATGCTTGTGGACCATTTGATGTCATCCCCACTTGACCTGTTTTACCCTTGGTATCTAAGGAAATCCATTTCAACCTATGAATTTGTTTTTTTTTTTAAAGGGGTTCCTTGCAACCTGTTTTCTTATAATTGTGTGTTTAAATCTTACAAATGTGTCCTAGAAAGCTTTATTACTAGGTATTGCATCTTTATATCTCACAATTTTTTTGACAACTGCAAGTTTATTTCTCTTAAATTAAGACTATCTCCCACAAATGTCTCACAGTTACGACTATTTCTTGCAATCATTAATTTATTTCTCATACATTTTAATTTATGTCAGTTGTGACTTTATTGCTCATAATTGTAAATCTATGTCATGATTGCAGTTCTTGTAATTGCAACTTCAAATAAATGCAGTGTTATATGTTCGTATTTTAAATCAGAACTGAAAAGAGCAGTTCTTAGAATATTACCCAGTGCATGTTACTCACTGTGAACTTCTGCGCTATTTTCAGACTGAATGTGTATTCTTTAACCCTTTAGATAAAGATTTTTTTTTATCTGGGCTTGTAATCACTTAATTTACTGTGCATTCCTACAAGCTAACTCCTAGGTGACATTTCTGTGAACTTTGTGTGTACCTAATGTACTAATGGCAGACACTTCCTTTGTAGTGACATACGGCAATAACATCAGAAATGCATTTTTCCTGAAATATAAACCTCACAGAAAACCACACTGTTTTCAGATCTCATATATGCATTGGTGTTGTGTGTAGCTGCAGCATGCACGGCGTAGCTTGAGCAGATATAAGACGTCAGTAAGCACAAGGTACACCACAAGACGGAAAAAAAAAACAAATCCAGAAACAACTAGAACAATGACATTTCAAAGGCTGTGCACTGAGTGAGTCACTGTCTTCAGAAAACCTTGCAGAACTATCCAGGTCATAGAAGTGTGAAAAAGTGCAAGTGCTTAAAGAAACTAAAACTGACCAATATATTTAATCTATATCATTAAAGTATTTTCAGTGTGTGAAAAGGAGAACCAAATATAATTTACTAACTCCTTTCAATCTCACTTGATTTGTTAATATAACTTTTTGAACAAGTGTGTAAATCTCATCATCAATGATTAAAGATTTAAGTACCAGATAAAATGGATAGCACTATATATTTTTTGCAGCTCCCAAATGTTATGAATGTGTCATGCATAAATTATATAGCAATACTTAACCCCCCCGGAGCAAGAACTCAGTATGAAGCCAGAATGTAAATCTTGAGGATTTAATAACAGAAGCATATTGTTTTGTGCACTTACCATGTGCAGTTTTATTGCTTCTTAAAGAATGGATTATGGTCATGTGAGGTAGATGAGGTGTTGGGGCTTTAGAGCTACTTTCATCACAACACTATGTTAATAACAGACAGAATTTTTCAGTTGACTAAATCATGCTGAGGACTTAAAATATGATTATGTTACAAAATCATTTATATTTTTAAATAAAGCATGATTATCATTGCTGTTACTGGAATTTTTAGCAAAACACTTGTCTTTTTTAGGCTCTTGTGGTGTTTGTGTTTCAACACATGTATTGTGGTAGCAGCACTTCCTTAATGTCAAGTTATGCTAAGTTGTACTCTTGAAGTCGGCACCATTTTACCAGACAAACCAAAAAAAAAGAGAGGATAAAAATCTAGCTTTAATTGACATTTTCTTCTATAAAAAGTAGGACATAAAAGCAGAAAATTGCTAAATGCATCGTTTAAAAAAACATTCAGAAGGGACACAAAAAACATACTTTCCTTAAATGACTCGGGCATCATTTTGCCGAAATGAAGAAAGACCAATGAGTGCGAATTGTGCAGATAAATATTATCCTCGTAGATGATTTTATGCAGAGACATGTATGTGTCAACTTGCATTGACAGGATGGTGCAAGAGTGCATTCAAGGGGCGGAGCTGGCAGAAAGCTCTCAAGGAAAAACTTGTTGCGAGTCACTTTAGTGAGACTGAGGGCAACCGTGGACTACACACCTCTCACGAGCAAAAACAAAGGACTGAACTTTAAGAATTGTGAATGACTACATGAGTACCCGACTCTGGCGAGTCCAAATGCATCCTAATCCGACAAGCGCTTTGGAGATGATGGAGACGCGTAACGGCGCGTGAAACGTCAATGTGGACGGTATCATCGTGGGATCTTTGACATCGATTGAGAAAGTCAAGGATTTCGTACAATGCGTCTTGAACGCATGATTTGATTTGGACATCAACCTGCGTGTGAAAAAGAAAACACTCTGTGAAGATGAACGAAACGAGCACGAGTCGTGGCAAAGGTTATGACCCCACCATCCCGGTCATTATGTTCATATTTGGTGTGGTCGGGAACGTGATTGCTATCGTAGTGCTTCGAAAGTCGCGAAAAGAGCAAAAAGAGACCACTTTTTACACCCTGGTGTGTGGACTTGCCGTGACTGACCTCCTGGGAACTCTCCTCGCGAGCCCAGTCACCATTGCCACCTATGTGAAGGGAGATTGGCCCGGCGGGAAACCTCTGTGTCAGTATTCCGGCTTCATTTTACTCTTCTTCTCCTTGGCGGGTCTCAGTATTATCTGTGCCATGTCCGTCGAGAGGTACCTCGCCATCAATCACGCGTATTTCTACAACCACTACGTGGACCAGCGGGTGGCAGGCTTGGCTCTGGTGGTGATCTATGTGTCCAATGCACTCTTCTCCGCTCTTCCGAGCATGGGACTGGGATCCGTGGTGAAGCAGCATCCAGGAACCTGGTGTTTCATTGACTGGCATAGCAACGATAGCACAAACGCCACTTTCTCTTACATGTACGCGGGCTTCAGCTCCATCCTCATCCTCGCTACGGTCCTCTGTAACGTGCTGGTGTGCGCGGCTCTCATCTTGATGCACAAGCGCTTCGTCCGCCGGACCTCGCTGGGGACGGACCAGGCGCGAGTCGCGGAGATCAGGCGCAGGCGGAGTTTCGCGCGTCTGGCCGGCGCGGAGATCCAGATGGTCATCCTTCTCATAGCCACGTCCATTGTGGTTCTCATCTGCTCGATTCCTTTAGTGGTAAGTGGGATTTGGTGGCCTCCGGGAAATTACAGAATACTCTGATTTAGAGGAAGGTGCACTAAATTATGTGGGAAAACTCACGAAACTAAACGCAAAGATGGTTTGTTAATAAAAGTCCACGAGTTCACATAAACGTAGTATAAATATGTTACGGAGGAGTGTTTTTTAATCATAAAATTATGTGAAACAGCGTCATACACACAAAAAAAAAAAAACTATAAAAAAACCCCATACATTATAAATGTATCTACAGTAAATTTGTAAATTAAAGTGAAAAGTATGAATTACAGTATTATTTACTGGGCAATAAATAGGCTATAGTTGTAAAATATATTTTTTAATATATATATATATATATATATATATATATATATATATATATATATATAAACATGGACAGTTTTTTTTTTTACATACTGTAAAATTTCAGTCAGCACTTAGATTGAACATTTTTAACTGATTTAAAAAAAGGTCAAACATTTTGTCACAGTCACAATCTTAGTACATGAGACATCTATTGATTGTTATCTACTGATAAGAGATGTTCAGACGCAAAATGTTCATTGAATGGGATTGTATCTGTATTTACAATTTGTACAGTTATGTGTTGACTCACAGTGGAAAGACTGAGGTGAAAACCAGTATCTGATATCAGTGTGTGTGTCAAGATTTTCTAAACTTGGTGGTAGAGCTCATCATCACCTGCAGTATCAAATAGGTTTGTGTCAAAAATCAATGTTTTATAACTACAGATATTTAAACAGATAATGTCTTGCTTCCTGTTTAGGTGCGGGTGTTTGTGAACCAGCTGTATAATTCTCCAGTAATGACTGAACAAAAGCCGAACCCGGACCTTCAGGCCATCCGAATTGCCTCTGTTAACCCCATTCTGGACCCCTGGATCTACATTCTGCTGAGAAAGACAGTCGTGCAGAAGATTCTGGAAAAGATCAAGTGCCTCTTCTGCCGTATCGGTGGGAGGAGACACGGGAGTAGCCCTGCGGAGTTCCACTGCGGGAACGGCGTCCACAGCTCATCGGTCATGTCTCGTGATTTTCCGTCGCTAGCGTTACCCGAGCTGCCAGAGGTGATCAGCACATCACAGATGTACCTGTATCCCTTGGAGGCGGGACAGGAAATGGGCTGCTGCGGTGGCTCTGTGCAGAGCAGGACGTGTTCTACTTCAACCGAGCAAACCCTTCTGCGGGACTCTCAGGTAGAGCTCAGCAGTGAAGAAAACAGGATGGAAACGGGCACGGACTTCGTGAAATCACATTCATGCACGCACTCCAACACAAATGAATCCCAGTGTTCCAAGCACCAGCTGCTGCAGGTGACCTTTACAGATGAGACTTTGAGCTTACAAGAAAGAAGCATATGATGCATGCTGAAAAACCTGCTTAGTTCAGCAGAACGATGTGTCGGGAGGTGAAAAACATTTCAAGAGCTTGATGTGAGTGTTGTGAATAGAATCAGAACTTCTCAGAGCAAAAACTGAAAGAAAGAAAGAATTCCTAAAAACTCATGAGACTGAAGAGAAAAAGTTTAAAAGAAAGACTAACCAAAGGACTAAACTTGGAGCAAGAAAGTGAAAAAAGTGCTTACTAAAGTAGGAAAAACAATGTTACTATATATGAAAAAAAAATTGCATGATGGGGTTCTGAAAAGAGTGTAAGAGCAGATGAGGGTGGAGAGGCAAACTGGCCTCATTTTCTGATAGGAACTTATGATGCATTTCAAAAGAAGACTGCATATTCCAAACAGTGAAACAGAACTCTAAAAATGTAGATTTAATTTATTGTAAGTTCTTGTGAATTTCTGCAGAAAAGGCATTCGTAGTAAATGAACACAGTTCCGTTTGGCCCTGACTGACTGATTTGATTGACCCGGGCAAATCTTTAATAGATTTGATGGACGACCATGTGAGCAAATATCTACTGCCCTGCTTCAAGTTCCCTTTTTGCAGACATTCTGGTGAGATCTCCACTAGGTCACAAGATCAAGTAACCAGAGTGCCTTGTTAGCTTTTCTCATGCTGGAACTCGTGGTTTAAAATGTCCTTTTCCTTATGTTAAGGTGACCAAAACACTTTTCATTTCCATTGCTGCATAAACAACTGTCCTCTATTTCAAACATAAGATGTAGCTAAGTGTAATATGATATTCTGTGAATTAACCAAGCAATTTCACATCCATGTTTACTAAGAGTAACACCATCACAAAATATAGCGGTACCCAAAATCTCATCATACAGTGTAAGAGCACATGATATACAGCACATTATTGCTCATTTTTGTTTCTTTTAAAGTAAGTGTAGATGATAGAATGTATAGTGAGGAGATGAAATTGTAAAAGCTATTAAGATGTTGAATGTCTTTTAAGGTTATATGTTTTGCACTTTTAAATCCTTGTGAACTGTCACTATCAGTCAGTGGTCAACAAGGAAGAACTGTTGAGTTCATCTGTACATACTTGTGATGTTAAAATGTGAACGCTGTCTTGCTTTAATTTATTGTAGTCTTTTTTAGACAATATGTTGACTAGATATTTCTTCTCTATGAGAAGGTAAAGTTTGAGATGATTCTACTCATGTTGAAGCAGTTATATGGGTTTTGTTTAATTTCACAATTCTAATGTGTATCAAAACAGCATGAGGCATGATTTAAACTACTTAGCACCATCATCTGCTGCATGTATATAAATGATTCAACATCACAGTGTGTATTTTCACCATTTCCTCATATCTTGTCTTTCTCTTACCCTCGATGTGACCCTCCAGAATGTGCAATGGCCAGCTATTTATGCTGAAATAAACTCTTGAACTGAAGACAAATAGAAAACAGAAAACAAAAATCTTAAGGTATTTCTTGTCGCACGCTTAAATATTAATATAAGCATAGCAGCTATATAACATCATTCAAATATCATTGAAATCACTTAAATGAATCAAAAGTTCCCAGTCCTACCAAGCATTACAAATCAATTTAATATATCAGATTATTACAAAATTCGATGGTGTCAATTAGCTTTAGGGATAACGGAATAAAGTTTAAAATAAAATTCTCCAATTGCAATCAAAATCAAAGGCAAACGTCTAATCAAAAATATTTTAGAAATTGTTTGAGAAAGCCATCATTTTTAACTAAATTACATTTGTGACACTTTTTTTTAATAAAATATATATATTGATTTGTCATTCACACAAATAAATATGACTTCAGAGATGCAAAAGTGTCTGGAGAACATCAGTGAACACAATGGATCTGTTCAAAAATTATAAATAATTTACTGATTGGACAAGTCAATAATTGAAAAACAAGTCCATTATTCATAAGACGTGCACACTCATCCTACTCACAGAATAGATTGCATCTGTAAAAGGAAAAAGACAGATGATCCATATGTATTTTCAAGTGTAATGTTTCCAGTGTGTCAGCAATCCTTACATCTACTTTTTCAAAAGGTCAGAGCTCATTATATTTTTAGAAGAATAAATGACTGGTTAGGTTAGGTCATGTTTGACCTCATGTATTCATCAAATTGTATCACCATCCTTAAATATATAAACTATATATATTCGGTTTGCTTTCGTGGTTCAAACTAAAAAAAGTGATTCACTGGGGTCTCATTATATGATCTTTACAAGATGACCAATGTGCAGGAACAGATCTGGAGACCTTCACCAACTGTAGACATCCCATAATTTCATTAGCTTGTGAAGGATAATCAGTTCTACTCTCCACTGCAAGTATTCTCAGCATGCATCATGCATTTGTGCACTTGTTGTGACGTACAAACTGCCACCTGTCCCGATTCCATACGTATACATTAATGAGAACTGACAAAAGCAATCTTTAGCACAGTCCACAGTGCATCAGTTTCAGGCATCTCCCTAAAACATCATTAGCGAAGACGTTAGTGTCCTCATTTATTTGAATGAAGCAACAATTAGCAAAGGATTAGCAGGAGGCAGAAGGATGCTGGAAGCTTCCGCCAAGTCCCACAGGTGCCAAATAAAAAGCATTAGAGACGTAAATGGCCCAGTTTGCAGCCCACGCAGGCAGCTGGACAGTATCAGTGCGGATAGTGTATGAATGCCTATAAATAATGGGGTCAGTGGCAGTAACAGCCAAAAACACATAACACATGTAAGTCATGTCAAAATCAACCTGAAATTCTGGGGTTCTTGGTACAGAATAACAGAGTAAAGCAAATTTTATTTTGAACGAGTAGTTTTAGGCATTATATTATATTCAATAATATAATATATTGTATATTGGATAATGAGTAATGTTTTTTATGAAGATGTTAATGTCAGGTATTCTTATGTAAAAGTAAAAAAAAAAAAAAAAAAAAACAACAGGTAGCAACCTGTCGAACATTATTCTACCTGCACAAAGAACACATTAAATCCTTATATAATCCTAGAATAAAGCATGCAGTCAATGGTTAATATTCCTCCCTGCATGACCTCTTTCCTCTCCTGCATGATCTTTAGCTGGAGTTTAACCCATGACTCCATTACTCCTGCTTCATTTCTTAGTAATACTAACAAAACTCCAAAATTCTGTAGATAGATAATGGAGCAAATGTGGGTGTTTGTGTGTATCTTGCTCTTCCCACTGGTCCATCAGAGATTCACACTGCTTTAACAGCACTCGGGTCCAAACTGAGCCAGTCTGTCATAACGACGGATATAGCACTTTATGACATCATAGTGTGGTTAACACCGCCTCCATAGAGAAAGATAATCGCCTGCTTCTACATCCTGTTTAGCCCCGCCCAACGTTTTGTGCACGTAACGAAAGAGACAAATGCAGAAACCAAATAATAAAGATGTCTCGTCAGTGAGAACTTGGTCCTCATATCATTTTACCGCGGATTTACAAACAAGGAACAAAAACTAAAAGAGATGCTATATATTGGATCCGTTCCAGCAGTACTGCAATGTGGCACCACACAAATGTGACTGTTGATCTTTATGTGAACACTATTGCTTTGTCTGTCATTACAGATGATTTGATATGTACTATTTATGCATTATTAACCTAAATGACAGCAGTTTTCATCTATGAAGGAAATGTAAGCCAATCATATCAGTGGGTGTTTACTTCCGAGCCTACAATCTGTCAAACGCAAAGAGCGTTCTGATGCGGGGGGTGATGAACAGGACAGAAAATAGCCAATTGCTTCTAAACTATTATGATTTTGATGTAAAATTTTTTGCATTATAATTATAATATAATATAATATAATTATAATAAATATAATTATTGCTTTGTCTGTCATTACAGATCATTTGATATGTACTATTTATGCGTTATTAACCTAAATGACAGCACTTTTCATCTATGAAGGAAATGTAAGCCAATCATATCAGTGGGTGTTTACTTCCGAGCCTACAATCTGTCAAACGCAAAGAGCGTTCTGATGCGGGGGGTGATGAACAGGACAGAAAATAGCCAATTGCTTCTAAACTATTATGATTTTGATGTAAAAATCTTTATAACATTATAAGGCGACCTCAAAGAACAGTACAAAATAATTAAAAAAGGCAGATCATGACCCTTTTAAAAAGGGATTGCTCTGCTATTTTGGAAACTTAAAAGGCGATGCTTAGCTGTGCTAAAACTATGAAATAACCACAGAACGCTTCAGTAGAAGGAAGGAATTTATGCTCTTGTTTGAGTGAAAATGATCCAGAAGCATTCTTCAAATTCTTCTTGGAATCTGAATCTCACTTTACAAATTCACTGGGAATAGTAACTTTGTTAAACACTATGAGGAAGTCAATCAAAATCCTGGATTATCAAATAAACTTAACAATACGTACATAATCTAAACAATATACACATGGGGAGACACAAAACTAGCCTCTATTTCATTCAGAGTCCCCGTGCCTTGACTAAAACACTCTGAGAGGATGAAGTGGGTTCGCTGTCATCTTCGACAATCACCTCTTTGGTGACCCCGTGTGTGTCCACAACAAGCGCTGTTTTCTTTAGTTCCTCATATTGTTTCTGTCTTTCAGCCATGGCAGTGCAAGCCTCAATCACTTCATCGCTTTCAAAATCATAATCACTCTTCAGCTCAGGAGCTTCCACGAGGAGCCTTCGGGCTTCCTCTTCCTGTTTCTCTCTTTCACGGAGAGATTTCTGCTGCTCCCGGAGCTTTAGGGCCCAGCCTAGGTCTTCCTCCCAGAGGGGGCGCTCAGACGGATGCATGTGCAATGCCACTTGGAAGGACCGTACAGCCTGGAACATACAGAGAGAACATGAAACAAGTGGGAATTCACATAAAATGAATAAATGCTTTAGAAGTATTTATCATTCTTAGGTTAAGGTTAACAAATGTAATCTTATTGTAAATGTGATATTTGATCAAAAATAGAGTAAACACTATTATTTTGAAATCTGAAATATTTCAAAATGTAATTTATTCCTCTGAGGCAAAGCTGAATTTTCAGCAGCCTTTGCTGTCTTGTCACATGGCCCTTCAGAAATTATTCATGAAAATGGTTTACTACCCTAATAATACATTCATTAATGAATAGAAAGTTAAAAAAGACAGCATTTATTTGAGATATAAATCTTTCGCAACATTGTTAATCTTTATGTCTAACTTCTACCTCAAGAAGTCCAGTTTCATTTAAATTAGTTCATGTTTTTATCTGAACTTAAATGTTTAATATAACCAAAAGCATTGGCACACTGAATGCTAGTTCTGCCCTCTGCTGTGTTTTGCCCAAAATATAACATGAATGGACTGCATGAGCACATACCTTACACTCCAAAATGAACATGAACAGATGTTTCAATCAAACCAAATGAGCATTTATGACTCCCTGCTAGCTCTCATAATAAAATAAACCTCAGCAGCCTTCTGGAACTAATGAAAATGTACTAAAACAACTTTATTTACACAAAAGTCATTTCCCATTTCTAGCCAGAAAAACACTTTAAGAAATAAGTTAAAAAGAAACGCATGTGGTTTCAGCTCAATTTATAATAAGCTTGACTTATAATAAGCCCTAACAAATCACATCATCCATGATTGCATACAAAAAAAAAGAAAAATGAAACATCAACTACATGTGTCCGATTTATTCTACACTCAATATTTGGTATCCAAAGTATTAAAATGACCGTCAGATAGCTAAATATTTATTTCCTGAAGATGGCTTTTATGTGCAAACAGTATCACAGCTGCCTGAGCGCTGAAGAGGTCGTTCAGTCCATGGAGAACTGATCTAACACATGTTCATTTAATTCTGTATGAGGTCCTAAGCCTAGTTCCTGCTGTGAATCAGTCACCCTGCTCGTGTTACCCAGGGGACGAGGGGATGAAAGGGAGAGAAAGAACCACATTTGCTTTCTCTTCATCCCCTGGGAAAATAATGAATTCAGAAATAGGATTTAGCGAGCCATTTTACTTTCATAATTGCCCTATTGACTTGACAATCTAAAAAGGAATAGTCGACTCCTTCAACAGAAACACTAGATCACGTATCAGAGGCTGAGAGAGGAAGAATATCAGAGCCAGTGTGAGCAGGAACCAAGAATCTCAAGCCCTTGTCAAGAAGGAAAAGAAAAAAAAAGAAAAAAGAAAACCTTTAATGAGGAATAAAGCTATCTGATGGCTTCGGGAGACCTTTCCTCCTCCAGAGTCCTGATCGATTTAGCAGAGATGATTTCAACAGTTGTGCTGAAGTCATGATATAGACTCATTCAATCTTGCCTCGTCCATTAGAAGTGACCAACGTACAAACCGAAAAGTGCTGAGTCCTGTAAGATGACTTTTTTCCTTTTATTTATTTATTTTTTTTACAAATGCAAAAGTTACTTGACATTTTTATGTGGTTATAACAACAAAAGTAGGCATGAAAGGGTAATTCATCCTATCAATTTTATAAATGCATGTTATTGATCTTAATGTGAACAATTCTGCATATAATAATTTTTTTTTAACTCCAGACAAAGCAGCTTTTTTTTTTTTTTTGCAAAAATTTATTAAAATATTAAGGGGACGGAAAAAACCTAAACCTTCTTCTCCAGCCTCTTTATTTATTACTCAAACTTTATAGAACATTCCTTTGGAATGAACTGGAGATTTCCAGAAAACCGCATGATTTTCAGTAAAATGTGCTCAAAATGTGGTAAAATTGATTGGATATTAATCTTTTGCGAGCTGGAATGAATTGCCCAATGTAAAATGAGTTGTTTTTCTTTAAAGAATGTGTTAAATTATGCAATATCGTGCGGACACTATGATTCAGAATCAAGAAAATGCTAATAAGGCCTCATTTAAAACGATTACAAATGATCAGCAGGGTTCCAAAAGCTTCAACAATGCATAAACATTGATACTATGAACTCTACTTTGACCCAACAGACATAAATTGTATTAAAACTAATCATTTACATTTGAGCAAAATAAACGCAGGAGCTCTTATTGATGTTACACATGTTCATTTGAGAATGAACACTGGCACAGTTTGAATAAATCTTGAAAAAAATATCCTGTGATATGAATTAAAGCTTTGGGTGGGAAAATAGTTATCCTTTTTGTGAACAACCTTTTAATAGAAAGTTAAATATCATTTCAGCAGTTCTAAGAAAATGTGTTCCATGATCCTGCAGAAGACTACAGCCCTATTAGAAATCACAGAACGTAAACATTAGTCCTAACATTTCAACATTTTCAGTCCCTCTCCATCCTCAGGTTATTTTTCTCTTTGGTGAATGACTTGACAAGGCATGCTTAGCCCAAAATAGTAAAGTATTTATTCAACTTCTAGCCAAGACGTCAAACTCAGTGTGTGCGATGAGTGTTTGGATTACTATACACACACACACGCAAGTAGTTACTAGCTGGAGAACTGCAGGATCTGCAAGGTTTTCTTTCATTAAGCAGGTCTGTCTAATGCACACAATCACACACAGGTCGGGGCATGTAAGGTGTGGCAGTGTTCCTCTTCAAGTAATCTTCCATGCTCCTGGGCTTGGATGTACTGAACTACACATTTCTTCACAATGACACTCAATTTGTGTGATGGATAAATGGCAAGAGGACTCATACTGACATATTCACGTCATACTGACTGACAAGGACACTGATAGCATAACATGGAGGGATGCTGGAGTTTAAAATTGGAAGCGATGCCTCAGAAGGCTGAATAAACTGTGTGGAAATTCATCACTCAACACCTAATAAATTGACTCCCAAGGTCGGCTGTTCATTTAGGCTATACAGGTTGTCGCCTAGGGCCCTGATGTTGTGGGACAGGATTCAATAAAAGAGAACATTTGTTCAATGATGTTCATTACTAAACAAACAGGAAAAAAAAAAATATAGAAAATAGAATAATAAAATAATAGACAAACAAAAAAGCAAGAATGCTCTAATTTCATTCAAAGAAAAAGAAACTGCTTGTCGAATAAAAAAAAAATATATATATATATATTTGGACTAAATGTCACATTTATGCACATTTCACACAAATAAAATTATTTGCTTGTTCTATTTATTTATTACGGTAGGATCCGAAAGGTGCCCATTTAACTCTATTCTTTTGGCGTAATTGCAGCTCATTACATAAAATCTACTTACAAGTTCTACTTCGCCAAGGCTTAGTTGGGCGCGGCCCAGAGTTTGCCACGCCTCCCACCAGAGGGGGCGGAGTCTGGTGGCCATCTCTGCAGACTGCACAGCCAGGAACACTTCTTGAAGGGTGATCAACACCTAAGGATTACACATCACAAAGTTAGAAGTTGCCAGACTCAATTCTGAAATATTTTCTCAACCCTAATTTTTAATCTAAACTCAAATCTAGATTTTAAAGTATCCCCTATTATAGATTTTTGAAAATAACCTTTCATGCAGTGTGTAGCGGTATGTGATTGTAAACAGCCTGCAAAGTAAAGCTGAAAGTACATCATAGATTGTTTAGTTATTCAAATAAATTGAAATAAAAAAATACACTTTCATAAATTGTAAGTTATTGTTTCATAAAAGATGGAGTTGATTCTGAATGGCTTAATCGAGTCGTTTAAAATTTGAATTCCCTTTCCGGTAAGTTCATACTTCAAAAGTTAACATATTCACATAATTGCTATTTGGGTCTGTAATACACTCCGTTTCCGGCATGCACTGTATGCAGCAGCAGACCAAGCACAACAGACTGGGTCATTGGACCAATCAGAGTAGTCTTCACGCAACGGAGGGGTTTGGAAAGATGAATCTTCAAATAAATCATTTGAGCGTTGCTGAGAAATAAGATACATTTAGATGCATAATATAAGAATTTTTTTTTTTTAACCTTGCATGAATGTAAACCTGTTGTAGGAAACTCTCAAAACCAAATTATGAAGCTTTCAAATAGCATATTAGGAGCACTTTAAAACCCTAGGCATCAAACACTTACTGACCAAATGAATGATGATCACAATCTACCAGACTACCGGTTGTTTCCAACACAACAAAGTCAAACAGAAAATGAGCCTCATTGCTAGTAGACACATGACAAAACACAACATTATGAGCTCTAAAACGGACTCCTCCAAATGAATGGGATCACTGTCTGAAACTAAAGAGATAAAAATGGAGTTTGAGCCCATCTGTGAAATCAGTTTCCTCCAACTGGCCAAAATCTTCAGACTGGCTGTTACTTTTGGCAATGGTAACCAACTTCTCCAGACTGAACATGGTTAATTAGCCTCCAGGTTTGGTCTACAAATTAAATGTCAAGAATGAGCCACTCTATTTATATTTACTCAGTTACAACAGTTTCTAAGCTGATGTAATTTAACATTTTAAACATCAATAAAGTGTTATCACAACACAAAGCATCCACTTAGGCCATAAGAGAGAGACTATATAATGGCAACGGGTGAGCAAACACTCCACTACGTGGTAACACAGGGATGTTCTTACATCACAGATTTTTCCATTATGGAGTTTTATTTACTTAAAGCTTTTAAATTCAGGTCAGCCCAACAATCAAAGTAAATACAAGCTTTATACAGGGCAGGGTGTTGCCAGAGTAACAGCAGTTAAAGGACAAAACTGGGCTGTAATCTTAGTTTCCAGCAGGTTTGGCTCTGAATTTTTGCAGGGAGGCTGAAATATGTTAGATTCACCATGAGGTTGAGAGCCACTGCTAAGCAGGTGTGTAGTAAGCAGATGCAGGGGACACGGTGAGAGAGAAGAAAGGACAAATTGAGAAGGACGATTTAAAAATAAACTTTATGCAAACTCGACATGATGTGAAACATTGCTTCTTGATGGATCAGGGCAAGAGCAGAGCCAACCTGCCACTTCAATGTGATCAGGTTACTAATGAGAGACACACTCAATCATCACTCTTTTCAGGACTCACCTCATATAATCATGTGATCAGTCAGGAAAAGGTCACTACAAGAAGGAGTAAATAAGGACAGCCAGTGCTGAAATGAATACCTGACCTATCCTGCACTTAAGTGCTTCTGGGAAATTCCCACTAATGAGCTGGGAAGTCATAATTATATGATGTGATTTCAAGTATTTATTTCTTTTTTTTTTTATTAAACGGACAGCCTGGACAGTTTTATTATTGGCAGGAAGAAAAAAAAACTCCACATTAGGTGCAACTGCAACAATTACAAGTGTAAAGTCAGCACTCATGGTAATGTATCAAATCAAACCTCTTTGTCACACATATAGTGTAACGATGGTGAAATTCTTTCACGGTGCTATGGCAGTACAAGCAACAAGATTAAAAACAAAAAAACAACAGTATGCACATTTTATACAATATACAATAGACAATTGTCTATGACATACAATATATATTGTGTATATTGTATTGTAATTGTGATCAATAGCAATTTGAAAGAAAGTGCAGAGTTTTCTTCTGGTAATTATTCCTTTACGGTGTTGTTCATGTGCACTCAACTCAAAAAATCAGCTCAACAAATTGTGATCATTCTGACATGACCAACAGATGTTCAGCCTCTAATGAAGCTTCACTTCAATGCAATGATTGCCAATCATTCATAACACATAAGAAATGCAATGCTTTGTTATATACTTTTAACTGATATTATTTATCATTAAACTTAATGACCTTAATTAATTTCATACCATTTTCTATTGACTTGCTCTTTATAGCATGTAGAAAAACAACTTTATAGGTTTTCCAGATGCAGTGTTTTGCAAAGAAATGTTTCTATGCATGTACGTATGTCTTTATTCATTCTGAAAACCTATAATAGAGAGCCAATTGTATTATAAAAGCTGCTCTATCACGGTTACATTCACAGTTTCGCAAAGACTATTTGATTTAGGCTTTATCCTGTTCCTGAAGTTAACACCCACATACCGAGTCTGTGCTAGATCTCTGAATGAGAGTGCTAGATGAGAACATGAACAGACTGTTGTTGCTTTGATCAAAAATTTAATCAGGAAATCAATCAGTCGAAAGGAGTTTTAAAGTCCAACCTGTCATTCACTCACACTCGTCTTTGCCATGAAAAACAAAACTACAACCGCAATGTTCACAGACATCAAACCCAAGACACTTGTGCCAAACATAAGATGTAGAGTGATGAAAGAGGAGTTTTAAAGTAAGAATAATAGAGGATGGAAATTTAGAGAAAAAGATTAAAGACAGTTAAAGATGAGAAAGACAAAACAGGGTTAAGACCAGATGTAATGACGGCTGCTGGATGTAATCTGTCCTATGTTAGTGAAATAAGAGAGCAAACAACTGTGTTTGTGTGTGCACTCATCTCAGTAAACAGCTATACGGTGGCTCAGTAGTGCACAACACAATGGAAACAAGCCACAACAAAATAAGCATAACAGTGGAAACAAGTCGCAACACGAAGGAAACAAGACACAACACAACGAATTTAGCACAAAACATCAAAATTAACTCAACACAACGAAACGAAATTAGCACAACACAACGGAAACAAGTCGCAACACAATGGAAACAAGACAACACAAGGAAATTAGCACAACAAATAGGAAACCAGTCACAACACAACTGACAAAAGCCATTAGCACAACACAATGGAAACAAGTTGCAACACAATGGAAAAAAGTTGCAATACACAAAATTAGCACAACACAATGGAAACAAGATGCAACACAACTGAAACAAGCAACAACACAATGACAGCACAACAGTAAGTGTTATGTTGTGGTGATTTTGTGGCGTTGTGCACTAGTGGGCCACTGTACAGCTAAGTCACTGAACAGGCTCTATAGCACATATGTGTTTGAGTATGATTGAGTAAGACAAGCACGTACGCAAACATCTATGTCAAGATTTAGGGCCATTCAGCAAATTCTGCACAGACTAGTGAAGTAAAATAAAGGAGAAATCCAAATGATGCAATCCAAGACAATTCCTGAGACGAGCTTAGACTGCAGATATGTTGAAATCATCGAAGTCTAAAGCTTAGAATGGTCTTTGTTTTTTAATCACAGAATTTGGTCATCTCAAATGCCTGAAAATTGAATCCACACTTGAATCCTTAAAGGAAATTTAATCACCAAGCTTTCGGTGAAACGACCATCCTCAGGGCATACAGACAATAAATGTAGCAATCAACATAACTGTGTTCAAACACATCTGTACAATCAACAGTGATTACCACACCTGTGAAAGCCAGGTAGGAGAGTTGTAGTCCAATGGTGGGAGTTGTAGTTTTTCTTTAACCTCCCAACATACTGAGTTATCTAGGTAATTTACACCTTTACTCCCCATAGTGAAAGTCCCCACTACAAGAAACAAACATAAATACAAATATACAAAAATATACCTACAATTGAAAAACATACAGTAACTAAGATCCTGTTAAACAAGTAAAATAAATGACATAACATTTCAATCTATCAATACCCTCTGTATAGAGCAAAATTTATTTCAAGTAATATGTCAAAGAGATGAAAATGCTCGACAGAAAAACTGATATTTTGAGTCGATCTGCCTCTGCCAGATCCAAGATTCTGTAATGTCCTGATAGCAGACTCTCATCTTTACTGTCAGAGCTAAAACTGAGATGAGACGCTAGGAGTGGATAATGGACAGGAAGAGTGAAAGACAGGATATTAAAGGTAAGATGAATGAATGAGGTAACGAATGACGGAGCAGATAAAAAGGCTGATTAGGTCATTTGTTGACTGAAACTAATGGCCATCTTTGGCTCATGATAACCTGAAACCACCATCTGCTCTACCAGCTCTGCCATCTTAACAATAATATGATCTAATCCGTGATTTTAATCAATGGTTTTCTGTGAGCATTATGCAAATGTTTCTGTCACCATCTGATTTGTATAAAAGCAGGAGCTTACAAACATTCTCCCATGTGTACACCGGATGAAGACGTTGCTCTGGCTTGTTAAAGGATGAGTGAGCAGCCCGCCTGCAGGGTCGCCAAAGTGCTTTTCTTTCTTTTATGGTCTTAACGCCGTCATTCATCATTCATAAAACAGGTTTACTATTCATTACAAGCTGTTAACATATTAATGTGATCTGTAAACATATTTTTTCTATAAACAGCCCACCATCAGCTGAAGCAAACTCCATGGATCCTGTTCATGACATTATTTTAACAAACATTCAGTGAACAACAAAAATAAAATTATATATAATTTTTGTTATTTTTTACTAGTCAGGGAGGGTTAGGACATTAGCACTCCTTCAACACAGTTTATATAATGTCATTGTGTTTAATGCCTTTCCTCACAAATACAGAGGTGGTAGACAGATGATTACCACACAATAGGTTACTAACTTGAAGGATCCCATGTCTGATCCCAAGCAAATGTGACTCATGAACTGGTGAGTAAATGACATAGTGTAACAGCTTTGTCAGATCACCACTGCGCTCTTGTGCAAGACACTTAAACCCAACGGGGCTTTCCCTACATTAAGACATGAGAAAGCATCTGCTAAATGGCATCGTTTATTTATGTTGATGTGGCTTGCCTATTCAGATCACTATCTAAAATCAGTGGTGTCCTCAAGGAATAATAATCCCATCCAGAGTGAAGGACAGATACAGTATGTCCATTATGTTCTCAATGTAAGATACAGTTTGTGTGGTAACAGCACAAGACGGTGAGAGTTGAGAAGGTACAATATGAAAAAAAAAAAACCCTAGATGTCAAAACGTTCTGTTATAAAGCTGCAAATAGGGAGTGTGTTTGGCCAGTTAAATTTAGGGAGGAGGAAATGAAAATAACAGCCAGAGAGAAAGAGAGAAGAGAGGAAAATAGTGTGTCAGCAAATCAGCTGTGCGTCTCTACATCTGCGGTAAATTCCACTATTGCAGACTTGCATTTACATTCAAACAAACTGTATAGTGTGAATGAAATTTTCTTTCATACCTGTGACTTCATCTCATACAGCACAGGATCGTCTGGTGTGAGCTGAATCGCCTCATCCCACCTCTTCAATGCCTCCCAGTTCCTACAGCAAAAACACATACAGAAAATACTCCTGTAAATGATCATTTAAAATATCACACACGCATAACAACTACAGTATATTTAAACACACATCAATGCAATGTACAAGAACCCAAACACTGCTGCACACATTTATTAAATCACTTCATTATAATACCGCTGTTATCAAAGGCCAAATGTCTAGAATGCAAAATCTGTTTAGCAAGGTGGATTTATATGACAAAAGGAATTTTAAATATTAGCACCTACAGTCAACGAAAAAGCTAAACTAACTGTCGGCGAATGGTCTTATTCGTACCAAGAGCACAACAAATATTTGTTGGGCTGAATGAAAATCAAATTCACACTCATACAATGGATGATTCAAACACATCTCTAGCAAGTCTGTTAACTGGTAAGCATCAGAAAAAAAGTCAATTTTAGCAATTAGAGTCAATTTTAGTAAACAGAAAGGCAATTGCGATGACTAAAGAAAGCATGCATTTTGAGTGGCTAATCATCAAGGCAAGACACATATTTCTAAGCATAAACAGAGAGCTTTCTGGTTTGCAAAATATATAATATACTATAGAATACTGATGTATGCACACACAGACCCCCACGAAAATTCAGGCAGAGTGAGCAACGTAAGGTATGTATGGGGTAAAACAGGATATTTGATGACAGGTTTAACACATGCAACTGCAAGTCTTCTCATGTTTTCCTTCCCTCCAGAAAAAGCTAACTGACGAAAGAGTTTAAATAAGTGTTTTGATAGCTTATCAGAAAATGGGGTTTTAAAAAAGTCACTTTCTTTTCCATTACACAAAAGAAAACTGTCTACAGCCTATAACTATAGAGCAATTAAGAGCTATTTGAATATTTCAGATACTTGCATCATACGTTTAAACGTTTTAGGGTGCAAAGGAATGTTTTTGGGGAAAAAGGAGTCAGATTTCCCAAAATAAGGAGTCAGACTGAATGTTATTTGACACTAGGCTGTGTTCAGATTCTTGGCATGCTACTGATCTTGCGTAGACAATTTGACAGTAAATGATCAGGCCATTTTTTTTCACTGTGAAAGAAACCAAAAGGCTTGTTAATTGAGAACTGTTTGCTGGTTAATTGATCAGCTGTTTTGAAAACAGACGTAGAGGTACATTGTGTGCAGGAATGCTTTATGCCAGAACTTGCAGCCTTCTAAGAAAACCAAAGTAATTACTGTACCTACGTCACAAAGTCTGAAATGATAAGTTCAAATTTCAAAACATATCACTTGTTAGAAATGCAGGCAATGAGGGTCAGACCTCATCACCGCATTAAATTGAAGCCTTTGAATTTGAAGCCCTTATAAATTCCTGTAATACTCCAGACCAAGCAGTCACCTCCTCTTCACAGAAGCAGCTCCTGTATTTACACAATGCAAGCTAGTAAAAAATAAACTAGTGTTAAACATCAGCTGGAGAAATACAACATGCCAGTTTTCTAAGAGTCCATAAAAATGGTTTAGATTCGTTAAGCTGTGCTATGTCTGTGTTTATCATGCAAATAATATACAGTGATTAAACGGAAGCATGAGATACTTTTCAGAGACCTGTGGTAATTGGTGAGATAAGGGCTTCCTACGAAGGAATTCAGAAATGCGCCCACAGGGGGAGAGAAAAAAAGGCCTCAAAGTCGGTTTATGAGATGTTTTCCAAGTAGATGATTGTGAAACACGTCAGAAGCTATGGAAAGGGAAAGAGTACATAGTGTTACTGTACCTGCAAAAGTGGGCGTAGCGTAGGTATGTTGAAAGGTGTACTCTTGTTCATATTTTCAAAAGTACCTCACACTAGAGTAACATAAAATTAGCTGCCTGCACAAAACGTTTTACTGATACTATACATGGAATGTACACTATTTAACATCAAGTTCAACAGCATAATATAATATGTTGGAACACCTCAGGTAATGTTATGGGAACAAAGGTCAGCCGGCTATGTAATAAATTTGCAATTACATATATGCTCTGTCACAATCTTACTGTAAATGATTAGTAGTACAGTGTAGTACAACAGTAAGTAAGTGTTTGCAAAACAAAACATCCTGTCATTTTTCTTTTCCGAATTGCAAGCCATGTGCTGCATGTGTTAGTGTAAAAGCATGCTTGGGTGTGGTTTTGTGAAACCACAAACGTTTTGTGTGACAAATGACATGGAGAAAGCACAGAGTCAAGCGTGTTCATCTTATCGCTTCTCTCTTAAGCATAAACATTCAGTCTTAATATCACAGAATATGCTTATCAAAAACAAAGAGCAGATTTTGAGTCCAGCATTAGGAATACGCTAGGTAATAATAAGACACCTAGTATTTCTGTTGTTTGGTAGCAAAATCTCTCACTTTTTAACTATTAGCATCTGTAAAATAAGATCTGCAATGGAAACTTTCAAATGGTCTCATTTCATCCCACTTGATCAAGTCTGGCGGGAAAATTTAACTCTAAATGAATGTCACCCAGGAAACAGTCCCACTGATAGTGGAAAAGCCCTGACATGTGTCAACATTACTGACAGGAGATACAAGCCATCTGTCCTGTCACTTTTTCATGAGAACATCAATGAGATAAGGTTTATAGGGTGTTAATTTCACATAATGAAATTTGGCTGATTTCAAATCATGGTCAAAACAGGAATCTCTCCTAGACTGAACTGCATATGGTAACACTACTAATAACACTAATAAGTTTCATTAGTTAATATTAGTCAACTACTTTAGTTTACATGAACAATGCTTTAACAATACTTCTACAGCATTTATTAATCTTAGCTAATGTTAATTTCAGCATTTACTAATGCATTATTAAAATCAAAATTTGTGGTTGTTAACGTTATGCACTGTGAATTAAAATGAACTAACAATGAAGACTGTATTTTCATTTACTAACATTAACAAAGATTAATTAATACTGTAATAAATGTATTGTTTATTGTTTGTTCATGTTAACTAATACATTAACCTTAACCTAATAAGGAACCTTATTGTAAAATTTTACCAATGTTTTGTTTAAAGTATAATTCAAGCACACTGTTAAAAAGCAAGTTTCACACCCTTTCACTATATACACACACACACACACATAGGTTTTAGGTTAACTTTGATGAAAGGTTTTGATCCACTTCAAATATATTTCAATTGCCCCGTTTCCACCGCAGGAACTTTACCCAGGAACTAGGGACTTTGGCCTTGTACTCGGTGTGTTTCCACCGCAGGAACCAGGAACTAAATAAAGTTCCGTGGTAAAAAAAATACCCCTCAGAAAGTCCCTGCTGGCGAGGTAGTACTTTTTCAAAGTTCCGGACCTTTCGAGGGCGAGACTTGGGTGCTAAACATCCTGATTGTTTGAGTTTACGCAGCATTGGTTGAGTTCAACCACCATTTATTCAGATCATTTTCAAAATATTACTGTTATTGTGTCATGAAATTTAATTTTAAAAGTATTTCAGGTGAGAATGTAGTTGTTTAAAACTCAAATCTGTGGTTTATTTAAAAAGACAGCGCCTATTTAAAAATGTGTTTCGCCGATCTCGGAGACGGTGAGCTCCACTCGATCAGTGGGAGCTCAGTCCTCTTGTATCCACCGTGAGCAGCCTCTCCTCGGCTAGACCTTCTGATATGTGCCGCTGGCTCTGATGTCTCTTTAGTGGTTAAACATAAAATAACATTCATTTTGGGTAAATCTACCAGGTTGTCTTTGGTTTGTATTCAATTTATCTATATGTTAAAATGAAAATAAAAAAGGCAAATATATATAATATTTTGTTTCATTGTAATGGCTGTATATATATACACATATCCCTGAACTAAGTACATTTCTGCAGCTGTTACAGTGGTATTTGATATCCATGAGTATTTAAGACATACTGCTGCTGCACAAATAGCATATAAAAGAACCAGTAGCAGATCTACACAGGTGGAGCTGGGGAAGGTGGAGAATTTTAGAGAAACTGAGAAAGCGTGGTGCAAGAATCTCAAGTGAATGCTAGTCAGCCATATAAATGAAGGTTAGTAAGCTCATTGGACCAATCAGCTTCTTCCAAGTGGTTTAGCTCTCTGAATATCATCAGATACGTTAACAACCTGTCTGCATGCGCCGTCTAGAGTTTCATGACTGAACTACATATATGTATTTTATATATATATATATATATATATATATATATATGTATTTTATATATATATATATATATATATATAGATAGATAGATAGATAGATAGATAGATAGATAGATAGATAGATAGATAGATAGATAGATAGATATGGTACCTGTGTAATACTTCATCTTGTGTGAATCATAAATTACAATTTTATGATATACACCAAGAGAAAAATCAAATAGTTAAATAAGATGAGTTTTGACTCGATTGAGATAAAAATCTAAATTTTCCACTTAAGTCACATGGCAAAAAAGTCAAACACATACGCACATTATTTTCACATGTTAAAATTGTTAAATTGTTGCATTATCAGCAGTTTATAATCAGTAACAATGGCTGTAATCCTTGATCTGAGTGGAAATTTATAAGAAAGAAAAGCCCCACCAAAAAGTAAAAGAAACAAAGTGAAACTCATGTTAATACTGGGATAACTAATTGGTCTCAGGGTTAAATGGCAAAGTAAGCAAACTGCTGAGAAAATCCAGCTTTCAAAACTCCCATGCTGCACAAGATCTAACTTGTTATATTGGGTTAGAAATAAATATAATGCATCTTCTAAGCATGGCACTACAGTTGGAAAGCAGTGGCGATTCTTGACCTCATATTTTTCACCCTTTCAGTTTCAAATGCTGTGTTGACCTGTACACATTTTCCTGGTTACACTTTATTTTAATGTGTCCTTGTTACAGTGTAGTACTGAATAATATTAATTATCTACATGTATTTACTATATTAGGATTAGAGTTCGTCTTAAGGTTACTTGCAATGTAATACTATATTAGGATTAGGGTTCGACTTAAGGTTACTTGCAATGTAATTATGTAAAAATTAATCGTTATTATAATAGGAATACATGTAATGTGAAACAAGGACATCTTAAAATAAAGTGTTGCACTTCTGGTCTAATTGAGGTGGGATATGATTAAGGTTAGGGACAGGTTTGGTGGTATGGGTAGTTAAGGGTAAGTTAAGATGTAAGGGATGGGTCAACAGTGTAATTATAAATGTTAGGGTTACTACACAGAGCCGTTGTTAACTGACTAGCAGCGCAAATCCACATTCATTATCAGCATTTACTTGCGCAGCTAGTCGGTTAACAACGGCTATGTGTAGTAACAGCTGCTTTATGGGAAATCACGCACCTGATGGAGATTACCACTGATTAGAGAACCGGCTTTACTGACGAGATGCGCATTGATGATCGGCCGCTCTTGATCGGTGCACCCCTAATACATGTAATGTAACACAATAAGTGCATTGTTCCAAATTATTTGGTTATTTACAAATTATACGGTTACCTGCTGTTTTCAGTCAATTTTATGAGCCCAACTCCAACACTGTTTACACCAAATGCAAATCACCAAATCTGCAGCCAAAGAACACAACAAGGACAACCGGTCCTTTAGCAAGACAGAGCCAAAGAGGTAATTATACATAAACACTAAAACCTGTGGCCCTGTCATTTACCTTACTTGGTCTGGCAATAAATAGATTAAACCACCCACCAAAGACCAGCTGCTACAAACGCTTTGGAGACATCATCACATTTTCTAGCAAACACTATGAGGCCATCCTTTAATTTCTCTGAAAAAGCAGGTGCAACAAATATTGGCATACAGCTACGGTAATCACATCATAAGCAATGGCACATTATTACACAGTTCGAGCCAAAGTGCTACTTAATCATGCCATTAAAAACATTTCAAACTAGCTCTTAAAGGAATCCAAACAAGGACGGAGACAAAGAGGAAGAAGAAAAGAAGGAGATAAAAGGTTGTAAAAATGAAGAGTGACACTTCACCCTGACCTCTCTTGGTCTTGTTAAGGCTTTGCAGAGTAAGGCTGCAATAACAACGGCTTGAGTTTAATACACGCCTCTAAACCATCTTCCAGTAAGTTCAAGCTATTCTTTTATCCTCTTCAAATGCTTGCTGGCTATGACGTTTTATTGCCTTTCTTTGGACACTGAAAAAAACAAGTGGCCTAATTTGACTTATTGTTCCGGTTAAGCGGTTAAAGGATGAGAAAACTTGAGAAGAAGCCCTTTTACCTCTCCATCTCATATTTCCTAACACCCACTCAGCTTAAAGAGATGGACTGCTCATCCCGAGGTTTATACGGACACACCTGCTACATTAATTCATATAAGAAATGCTGCCTCCATGAGAAGAGGGTGTATATTAAACAATGACATAATTACTTATTATCTTTGAAAATAAATAATAAAAGCAAAAAGAGCAAATTGGAGTGTATCACCTTTCAGGTTGGCTGCGCTTCATGACCGTTGGTTGAGCTTTTCACGGATATGCTAAAATCAAAAGTCCCATTTGAGTGCTAAAATTTTCAGCTTCTTCTTACTGTACTGAAGTCCTGTCTAGGCCTCTCCGGCCGGTGTCGGGCTTACTTCATGAACGTCATTACAAGAATAAATTCCAAAAGAAGTAGACAGATGAATAAAAAACTGAAAATAAACACAAGATTTGTTTTGAAAAGTGATATAATAAACAGCTTTATCCTTGCTAAAATGTGCTCCGTTCATATTTTTCATCCAGGATGAATAATGTAAATAGTTGGTTGTAAATCAATGTTTTTAAAAGCATAGCAAACCCAGAAATCTATATATTATTAATTTGCATGGGGGTCTTTATTGTCAAGTTCCAAAATTACAAAAAGGGCATCATAAAAAGTATCACATGCCATACAACTTCTGCACTAAATTTTAAGTCTTCTGAAGCCATGTAATAGTGTGTATGAGCCTGCATAGTTTGGGTAAACAGGTTAAACAAGTGACATCCACATGCAGCGAGTCCATAGCGAAACCACAGTCCCATCTGCTGGATGAATGTGGCACTTTTATAATTGACACCATAAGACCCACCACTTATCTTCTTTGTTGCTGACTCTAAGAACTTGGTTTCTATCATTGACAATAACTGCTTTGTCATATTTCTGGCCAATGCATTGACCTGCTTAAATAACAACTAGATGAATAACCGTAAAGGCAAAACAGCTGTCGGTTTTTCCTGGAAAGAATTTGGCTGGCACACGCAGAGAGACTTACTGAAAATCAGGTAAAATGAGAGAGGTTTTCCATGGGCCAACAAGTATCTTATTATGTTACTTGTCTTTTCGAATCAAGCTCCCTGTCAAAACCAGGATATCAATGTCATAGCAGTTTTTTTTGTGTGTATATGCTATTATTGGTTCAATTTTTTTTAAGTTTTTTTTTTTTTAAGTTTTTGAAATAAATAATTCCATCAGGTGCATGATTTCACATAGAGCAGCTGTTACTACACAGATGCATACTGCTTTATGTGAAATGAAAGTGAAGTGAAGTGAAGTGACATTCAGACATCCATACTCAGAATTTGTGCTCTGCATTTAATCCATCTGAAATGCACACACACAGAGCAGTGAACTGTGAGCACACACCCGGAGCACACACCCGGCAGCCATTTAAGCTGCGGTGCCCGGGGAGCAGTTGGGGGTTCGATGCCTTGCTCAAGGGCACCTAAGTCGTGGTATTGAAGGTGGAGAGAGACCCACAATTCCGTCCGGCCCGAGACTAGAACCCACAACCCTTCGATTGGGAGTCCAACCCTCTAACCATTAGGCCACGACTTCCACGAAATCACGCACCTGATGGAATTGACAGCTGATTAGAAAACCGGCTTTACTGCCGAGATGCGCATTAATTATCGGTCAATATATTTATCATGCACCCATAATTTTGTCTGATCATGCTGGGAGATCACAGTATGTTGAGGGGTGAAACATTTCCATTACGTACTTGAGGAAATCAGTCAATCACAACACACCGGATAGCTGGCCAATCAGCATATACCACACTTTTCAGAACGATGAGCTTTGTAAAAATCGATGCATTTCAGAAAGGCGGTGCATAGAGGAGCAACAATAATGTACATTATGTTTACAATAATATGATTTTTTAACCTTAAACCGCATAAAAACATGGTACACCAAATACACAACATAATGTTCTTTTTAGCAACATCATGTGACCCCCTTAGATTAAATTAACTGCATTCTAATTTAATACATTTTAAAATGTAATTTATTCCTGTAATGGCAAAGCTGAATTTTCAGTCTTCAGTGTCACGTGATCCTTCAGAAATCATATAAGTTGAGTTGGTGCTGAAACTTTACTTTACTCACAACTTTACTGTTGAAAACCATTGCCCCGCATATTATTTTGAAGAAACTGTAATAGTTTTTTTTTTTCAGGATTCTTTGATGAATAGAACGTAAAAACAGCATTAATTTGAAATAGAAATGTTTAGTAACATTATATATCTCTTTACTGTCTCTTTACTCTTTACTTTTGATTAATTTAATGTGTCATTGTTGAATGAAAGTTTTAATTTCATTCGAAACATCTTTCTGACATCTTACTTTCAAACAGTCGTGTACATATGCAAGGGAATTTTTGTCCAGAACACAGAGTAGATTACAACGGAGCACCCACAAAAACTGTGGAAACATTTAACATCTTTACATAATCTCAACTCACTGACTCACTTTCTGACTCACACCACATATAATGCTTCAGACTGTAACTAAGAAATAAAAACAGTACTAGAAGCAATGTTGTTTGACACCTGGTTCTTTCTGTACAATCTTCTTGCTATTCCCCAGCATAGGCTGGTTAATAGCTCATCCAAACTTGTAATATTTAGCCCTCTGTTAAAACTGCTGGATATAGACATTTGGATTTAACAAGCACACAAACAGAAGTCTACCTGCCCTGCTCAGCAAGCAGCATCCCTTCATCCTTTAGCCTCTTGCTCTTAGCAGCACAATCCTCCAGCAGCACCTCACGCCGCCGTTTGATGACATGCAGCCAATCAACTCCCTCCTTCTCCACATCCTCATCATCCGCCTGCTCCGAGTCCTTCTCAAACTGCTGCACTGTCGTCTTGGAAACTTTTTCCCCCACCTTACGTTTCCAACCAAAGGAGGCCATTCTGGGGGGAAAAAATAATAAAAAATTCACGAGGAGAACATTAAAAAAACTATTCTGAGGACAAACTCTGACGGTATTGGTATTTTCTACAATGCATGTATTGTATACAATGTATTATAAACGTTTTAGATCTATTTGTTTGTTAGACTATTACATGATCTCATTTTAATCACTGTTTTATATTAATTTAATACTAAACTGTTTTTTTTTTCATGCAAAAGCACTTACAAAATAATTAATCTTTGATTTAAAAAAAAGAGCATAACTATACTGTATCACTATATTTTTCATTGGAAATCAAAGAAGATATATAAAATAATATATTAATAAATAAACAAATATTTTAACATTTAGGTTTGTCTGTACTGAAACAAACGCATTACTGTTTTTGCATTTATAATGACTTAGTTCAATTGTAAATTTCTAGGTTTAGTCATCTCATATTGAACTGTAACTGCAAGAAGGTCAAGTGCACTTAATTACAGGTGTAAGCTGGTGGAGCTCTGAAATAACACATGGCTATTTAACGGTCCAGTGTCCTTTACTGCACAGGCTACATAATTGTGTGAGATAACATAAACTGAAGGCGGCGGTCAATAAAGCACTTTCTGAGCTGTTATTTTTTTTAAAGAATCTTTACGTTTGCTCGTACGGCTGAACACGTATGCTAACGTTAAATTAAAATGAATGGTTTAAAAAAGCCAAATCTGACTTAATAATTAGAAATCAAAATACCCCAGCACCAATGGCACGTTGCGTTTTCATCTATGCGTTACTCACAAATGTTTTGGATTTGTCCACCCTCAGCTCTCTAACCCGGAAGTACTGTAAAACTCTCTTAAAGGTACAGGGGCGGTTTTAAGAGACATTATTAAACATTACGACAACGGAGACTGGATGGATCTGAATCCTGTTTTTTGTTGTTGTTTGTTTTTTTTGTTTACTGTATTTAGATAAAAAAGGGGATATTTATTTTGTAGATAAAACAAGAGAAATTGCTTGTAAATTATCTTTTTTTGAAGCAGAACATAACTTCAACTATTAATCAAGAGCTGTGATAACTCTTTGTCTTCTTTCTCCTGCTTTTGATTATTTATAGTAAAATATTATTTTAATCATTTTGAATTATCATCTTCATCATTATCATTATTAAGTTTATTATTGTACTATATTATAGACTACCATAATTTTAGCCCTGAAAACCTAAAAGATCAGATATGAACCATTGAGGATCATGAATGGCTATTTAGTGCAAGTTTTTAAAATCTTGCGTAAGAATCTCACTGCCCCACTCTTTTGTGGCCAATTAACCTTCAGAACTGAATCAAGCACACTTACCTTTGAACTGCACGTTGATCACGGACACCCCGTGCACATGAACTGTTTCTGCTGACGGTTCTGCATTACCGATCAATGATTAGTCACTACAACTATGTCATAAATGGGTCTTTAGGTAAACAGATGAATGAATGTTGCTAAATTCTCCGTAGAATAGCTATAGTTAGTGATTCATTTTATTCCTTTTTTTGTAAGCATATATCTTATAATGGAGACCTAGATGCAATTTGTTGCATAAAGTAGATTTACATTGCAAAATGTTAATCAATCAATTACAGATCAAATAAGCTAATCTAATACAATCATCTTCACTTCATTGTTTTGAAGAGACTGCACTCAGGGTGATATCTCTGATAAACTCTATGGACTTTGGCCAGGCCCTCACCTGCATTCACTAACATCTGCAAAAAACCACTCCTCTCTTCTAACTCTATCTGCAATTGGCTGAACTACCATCACTCCCCCTTTAAACCCAGTCATATATCAACACTTAATTCTAATAAATCCTTTCCGACAGGAATCAACAGGAACTCACACTTTAGCAGTCAGTCATCATGTCAGACAGAGGCGCATTCGATACTAATGTGGTGACCCTCACCAGGTTTGTCTTAGAAGAGGGCAGAAAAGCCAAAGGAACGGGCGAGCTTACAACCCTTCTCAACTCCATGTGCACGGCCATCAAAGCCATTTCCACTGCAGTCAGAAAAGCTGGCATTGCCAATCTGTGAGTATCTGCTAATGCATCTTTACCACCATTTTAAAAAGTGAGGAAACTTTTCTCTATTTATTGGTATTGAATATGCAGCCAACACAATCACTTCCCACACTATACAATGTGTTTTAGTGTCCTGTTGATTAGAACTTTTCAATAGTTTAAACTTTCATTTCCATCTGTGCAAAAAGCTTTTTCTGATGCATAATTTTTGCACATTTAAACATATATATTGACTAAATACCAGTGTATTATTGTAACGTCTACTCATTTCAGCTACTTTGCAAACAAACACTGCGGACAGAGGCAATGATTAGACCTTGTCTCTTGATGAAATACGAGGCAAAGGTCGCAACTTTCCTAAGTTATCAGTACTGTGTGAAGAAAGCATATTATAGACCAGATAATTCTCCATGAATATGTTTCGAGTTCTATCTTTTTCTTTTTCTCAGCTATGGAATTGCCGGGAGCACAAATGTTACAGGTGACCAGGTGAAAAAGTTGGATGTCCTGTCTAATGACCTTGTTATAAACATGATTAAATCTTCCTTCACATCCTGTGTTTTGGTGTCTGAAGAAAATGATCACGCCATCATTATAGAACCAGAGAAGAGGGTAAGTGTGTGCATCACTGGGTTTGTTGTTGTTTTAACCAATAATTAATTTAAGTAAAAGTAAATGATGTTGTAAAGATGTAATGATGTATTTCTGTACAGGCCAATAATAAACTACCTGACTTTTTTTTGCCCAGGGAAAATACGTGGTTTGCTTTGACCCTCTGGATGGCTCTTCAAACATTGACTGCTTAGCTTCTATTGGAACCATTTTTGCAGTCTACAGAAAGGTACAGTAAAGGCTTTCATATCATTTGCAATACAAACAAATCTCTTTACAGTCATCTAAAGACTAATGAAATGCTTTTGCTTGTTTGTGCACATGATCTCCAGGAAACTGACGATGAACCCTCAGAGAAGGATGCCTTGCGGAGTGGCAGAGAGATTGTGGCAGCAGGGTACGCTCTTTATGGCAGTGCTACCATGCTGGTTCTTTCCACGGGACAGGGTGTCAACTGCTTCATGCTTGATCCTGTAAGTCAGAACTATGTTACATACTTTATATCCTATTTAACTTTAAATAGATGAATTGCATCTTCATCTGTGTGCATTCTTTCCTCTGCCATTATTAGGCCATTGGTGAGTTTATACTTGTAGACCGGGATGTGAAGATTAAGAAGAAGGGAAAGATCTACAGTCTGAATGAAGGCTACGCAGCACATTTTTACCCAGATGTGACAGAATATCTGAAAAAGAAGAAATTCCCAGAAGTAAGAGGCTCCAGATTTTGAGAATATGTCACTTAAGGGTCTGAGCTAGAGAAACATCGATCCTACTATCTGTTTAATAACAATTATGGTTACTATCATAGTAGTGTCAGATTTTAACTCTAAGACTTAAAATACTCTGTTGTTCAAAAGTTTGGGGTAATTTTAAAATAAATAAAAAATTGTTTTTGAAAGAAGTCTCTCATACTCACCAAGGCTTTATTTGGCGAAAAAATAGAGTATATATATAATATTGTTAAATGTTATTACAATTAAAAAATAGTAAAAATTATTACAATGTAAAAATGCTGGTTCTTTTTTAATATATTTTAAATTTTAAATTATTCCTGTGATAGCAAAACTGAAATCAAATTTTTGTAACATTATTTCTCAAGGGTGAAAAGTACTCAAAATGTAATGTTTTTTTTTTTATTATTATTATTTATTTTTTACTTTCACTCAAGTATGGTTACATATTTTGAATTAAGTCAAATTTTGAGTTAAGTAACTTTTTTTCTCTTTTAAATGTGCAGTAGAACATTATAGATCAAATCTGTAAAATTCAGCTCAGTAAATAGTTTTTTTTCTATTATAATTAGCCTTTTCCACTGACAGTAAATATAACATTCCCACTCTGACCTGCAGGATGGCAGTTCGCCCTATGGAGGACGTTATGTGGGTTCAATGGTAGCTGATGTGCACAGGACTCTGGTCTATGGTGGGATTTTCCTGTATCCTGCTAATATCAAGAGCCCCAAGGGCAAGGTGAGGAGAAACAGAGTTTAAAGTTGAACGTGGTGTATTTATGGCAACAATCTCACTGGTTTCATGTTTCTTTCTGGGCTCCAGCTGAGGCTGTTGTATGAGTGCAACCCCATGGCCTTCATCATGGAGCAAGCCGGCGGTATGGCAACAACAGGAGCCATGAATGTTCTAGACATCAAACCTGACTCAATCCACCAGAGGGTTCCTGTAGTGCTGGGCTCCCCTGATGATGTACAGGAGTATATCTCCATCTTTAAGAAACACTCGAAATGAGATGCAACCAGATGAGCATCTATGGTCATCTACAACAACCACTGCCATCCCACTGAACCACAAAGAACAATAAGTTAAACTTAAGGACATGGCATGAAGCATCCGTTAGAGGATACAAGAAGTTTCTATTTTACGTTTCATTTTCACAAATGTTTGTTCTCTTGTAAACGTTTGTAGGCCTATTCTCTTTTGCATCCTAGTTATGTAATTCATAATATAAAGAAATTATAATCCAAATGTTATACATTTTACAGTGTCTGATATTAAGCCTCATAAACACTTCTGTTCACACTGAAAATAAAATCAGTATTGTTTGGTTGTGTCCATATATAGAATTATTTGATGAACATAAATCTTTGGAATGCATGGTGACCAACTACAGATGTAGTTCTGCTTCCCAACAAGATGTTTCTTAGATCAGCAGAACTTAAAAGGAAACTAATGACTGCAGAAAAAAAAAAAAAAAAATGTTGTTGCCAAAGGCCTGCTGTAGCCCTCCTTCATGGCTTTGTATTACTGTAATTTCCTACTGTGATTACGTTTACAGGCAAAACAGTGTTGTTATTTTTTTGTAAATAAAACTCAAATTTCTAAATATAATTTCAGATAACCGAAAAAAGCTGAAATAAAATGTAAATATAGGAAACAATGAACGTAAAATGTAAATAGTAAAACGCTGAAGAACAGAACTATAAATAAAAATTAAAATAGCTGTAATAAAATTTTTAAATAGCTGTAATAAATGCTACAACAGTTTATAATTACCATTCAAATAACACCAAGGCAAACGAATCAGGGTCAGCGCCGATCCTGTTTTTATAAAAAGGTATTTGTCGCCATCTAACGGTGTGATGCTGTAACAACAGCGGAAAATTGGGTTAAAATGTAGTGACGTCAGACGCAGAAGAGCGTCGCTGTATTTTCGTCATCGATCGCAGGTGTCTCTACCGGCCATCTGGAAGGAGTTACAGTACGTACTTAGGTAACATCTCCGTTTGTTCGTATTCATCCTCAAAGTATTTTTTTTTCCGTGTTGTGATGTGGCATTCACAGACTGTCTAATGTATTTTGTCTGTATAAACATCTTTAAGCTAGCATGTTTTCTATGGGTAAGATTGCATCTTTTAGCCAGGAGAATGTTATTGTGTTATTATGTTATTTTGACATAACAGTAACTAATTTACAGAACTGTATCGATTAGTTTGTGTGAAGCGAAAATAAAACCGTCATTCAGCGGCAACTTCTCGTCACTCAAGTCATGCATTTAACGAAAAATAGTGTCAAAGTTACTGTTTGTTATTCTGTCTCTAAAACCCTGGAATGCACCCTGTAGTGCTGGTTCACAAAACTGAGGTTTTCGTTTGTGATATTTTTCAGTAATACACGGTCAATGAAGTGGACAGTTGCATGTCGGTCTTTGTGCTTGGATTTCTCAATCCTCTTAGCAGCAAAGTCACATCAATGTCAGTGTTTCACATGCTCTCTCAATCTGTCATGAGCTCTAACGACTGTCCTTTTCCCTGGATTTCAAACTAATAATGTTGTTTAGCTGTTAACCATAAAACAAGCACACTAACACACACGCACACAAATAAATAATTGTTCTAATCATCAACAGATATTGACCAGGCTGGAAAATTGGCAAGGACCAGCAACCACTTCAGGTTGTTTTGAATAGTTCAGCAGACTACAGTAAAACATGACATGTATTAAGAATGGTTAATAACTATTATTAAGTTGTTTTGGGATAAATAAGTGAACAATAAATCTGACACATTACATTACATGTTAAAATATTTACATTTGAATGTATGGAGGTTGAGGATAAGTTCAACCAAAAATGAAAATTTGCTGAAAAATGACATGCCCTTAGGCCTTTCTTCATCACAACAAATTCGGAGAAATTTAGCATTACATCACTTTCTCACCAATGGATCCTTTTCAGTGAATGGGTGCCGCAAGAATGAGAGTTTCAACCAGCTGATAAAAAACATCACAATAATCCACAAGTTATCTACAGGACTCCAGTACACTAAATTATTTAACATCTTGTGAAGTCAAAAGCTGTGTGATTGTAAGAAATAAATCATATCAAATCAGATAAGGCGTTTTACTTTCAAGACAACTTTTTAACTGGAGAAAGTAATATTACGGAGTGAGAACTCGTATATTTAGCTGAAAGCAATGGTTTGAGGTTAAAATGTCTTAAGGGTGAATTATCTATTACAAACATGCAACTTTCTTCTTCAAGAGATGTTAATTGATGGACTAGAGTTGTTTGGATTACTTGTGGATTATTGTAGGTTTTTTCTTAGTTGCTGTTTAGACTCTTACTGACGGCACCCATTCACTGCAGAGGAGGATCCCGTATTGAGTAGGTAACGTCATGCTTAATTTCTCCAAATCTGTTCAGATGAAGAAACAAACTCATCTGACCTACATCTTGTATGGCCTGAGGGTGGGGTTAATAGGTTAACATATTTTGGTTAACACATTTCTTTCTTGTTCAGAATGACATTGGGAGCTGTTGCCTCTGTGATCCTCGCCATAGGAGGAGCCGCGGTGTTTTCTGCTCTTCATAAGATTGAAGAAGGACATGTGGGTGTTTACTACAGGTCAGTTCCTTAACGTTTTCCAATAATCTGCTTCCAGAACCAAGTAGATGCTGCAGTGCTTGCTACTTTGTACTATATACTGTAGGTGTGCTTGTCTTCTCTCAGAGGTGGAGCTCTGCTGACCATCACCAGTGGTCCTGGCTTTCATCTGATGCTGCCGTTCATTACTTCATTCAAGTCCGTACAGGTAAATGCCTGACTTTATATGTATAATTAAACTTCATGGTTTTCTGTTTCTTATTGCATCCTTTCTCGCTTTGTAAAGACAACCCTACAAACAGATGAAGTAAAGAATGTTCCATGCGGCACAAGGTAAGGTAAATTGTTCACATATCTTCTATAAAGTGCAGTCACAATAGACTTTGTGTTCCATTAAGAAGCATGCAAAATTATGGTGAGAGCTACATTAGCGTAACCATTCAGTTTTGAACTCTTACCTGCATTTCTGTTTAGCCAACATCATATAGAGTATGTATTTTGCAGAAGTTTAAAGACTGCACACACAGCAGATCAGGGGAATCCTAGACTGAAGTTTGCAACTGTTAGAACATACTTTATGAGCAGACACTTGAGAGTTTGATCTACAGTTCGTCTACTATAGAGTTGAGTGCAAACTACGATACGTTCAGTGAAACAGATTGTCAGTCTTGTATTAAAGATCATTTCAGACTCATGTTTTTTTTTAGAAGAGATCCTGTGTGGATTCCCTTTATGGTTTTTGCTTTCTGGAGTAGATTTTTACACTCATTCATATGTCAACATGTTTTTTTGCTTTGCAGTGGAGGTGTGATGATCTACTTTGATTGCATTGAGGTGGTAAACTATCTTGTTCCCTCAGCAGGTAATAATACTATTTTGTCATTTATAATGTACTGTAGAACCACTAAAAAGGCTGTTAGGGATGAACATTTCCCTGGGCCCTGTAATGTGCGAGGGCCCCCATGATTTTTATTTACGACCCAGACTACGACTGCCATTTATTTTATGTGCCCTGTTCATCTCTATCTTAACGTCATTGTCTACTCTGCTGCAGTTTATGGCATTGTGAGAAACTTCACTGCCGACTACGACAAGGCTCTGATTTTCAACAAGGTACACCATGAGCTGAATCAGTTCTGTAGTGTGCACACACTTCAGGAGGTCTACATAGGTCTATTTGGTAAGTGATGTGCCTCAATATTTGAATCATTTTATGCATATTTGTCCCTGCTAAAATGTAAAGACACTGACTTAACAAGAAAAGTTTAGGAATCAGAAAAGAACTCCTTCAAATAACTTCTTTTAGTAATTAATTTGAATTTGTAGAAATACATTTCAGAGTGAGATGATTAATAGCATTAGATTTGGTCCATGAACGTGCTTCACAGTGTTGTGAGTGTAGTCAAAGCCCTCTAGTGGTAATGTGAAGATGCTTGACATGTTGTAAGTGGCATAAGCTTCTCAAGTGCTTTTTATATGCAGTTGATGTTGTGCGAGGAGAAAGCAAAAAGTTAGGTGTGTCGTTTCTTTGTACACCTGTCGTTCTTTAAGTGGCCTGTTGTTTATTAGATCAAATAGACGAGAATCTTAAGCTCACGCTGCAGCAGGATCTCACCAGCATGGCCCCCGGACTCATCATTCAGGTGGGACTCAACTTAGATTTCCATTCTATTCATTCATTCTATTCTCTGTTCCATTCCAGTGAGTTACATTCTTGTCAGCATTCTGCATTCTGCACGGTTTATATGTTAACAACTCTTTCAAATTCAGGAAACCATTAGACCGAAGATATGATGTGGCATTTAAGCTCTTTGTGTATAAGTGCATGCATGTGTTTGTCTTTCTTTATTTAGCTTCGGTTTGGCAGGTTTCCTTCAACCAAATCCCTTTGGTGCTGGACAGAGTTCACATATCAAGTGAAGACTCTTAAGACAGCCTTCCCCATAATTAGCTGTCCAGACAGTACATTTCCATTGTTCTGGAAGCACTAAAAATATGCAAGCCGTCAGCTCATTGAGATGACACTCAGATCATCAGTGAACTGATTCACATTTCCTGGTGGACTGAATTATGTAAGCTTTTGTGCCTAATGTGTCATTCACGTTATGGACATTGAGCTTATTCACATCAGGAGTATTTGACCATATTCACTCATTTTCCACTGAGATCAGTGCTAATGTTGGTTTTGTGTGCACTCATGCATCCCGCTGTTTTAACTCCTTTCCCAAGGCCCTTCCAGCAAAAAAAAAAAAAAAAAAAGATGTTGTGTAACAAGGTCTTTTTGGGAGAAGATTGCTCTGCCTTTTTAACTCTTTCCCCACCAGCATTTTTGATGATTTCCATTCTAATTTAATGGACTCCAGTATAGTATCATCCAGTATACTCAAGAAGTAATACTCCAGAAGGCAATTCATGTGCAATAATGAACGTGATATTGCGTAGCTTCTCAGTGCTCTATGGTTCTGTCTATTAAATGGCGCTCCATTTGAAAGCAGGCGATGGCGATTTAGCGCTAATCAGGGAACTGGCTTTACTGACGAAATGTGCATTACAATTGCATGCGATATATCGCCCATCTCTGATAAAAATGCAGAATTTTGAGCAAATTGCTGAGAAAATCAGTGAATCAGCTTAAGTTTTTGTCAAAAACTACACCTGGGTAATATTCAGTACGATTATCAAAGCATATATCCAGTAAATCGCTTCCATCAGTACCTCCAAAGCTTGTACAGACATATACCACTTCCTGGATCAACATTTTCATGTATATGCTGATAATCTGTTTAGATAAGAGATTTTCTCATTTCTATGTCCTGTTCACATGTGTTTTGTTCGGGAATTGTGAGGTTTAGTCCTCGTTTAGAAGATGTGTAATAGCGCCCCTGAGTGTATTAGAGTGAAAACACGAAAAGCCGTAAAAACTTGTCAAAGCGGGGGGTAGCGTTGTCTTCTAAATGACGAGATAACTCGTCAATGGTGGTGAAAGAGTTAAAGTCAAAGATCTAATTAGATTTTTGTTTACTAGCACAAGCAATGTTTGTGTCTGTCTGTCTGTCTTTAACTCTTTTCTCTTCCCATTATCTTTTTTCTGTTCGTCTCCCTCCTAAGCAGGCGGTCCGTGTCACCAAGCCAAACATTCCAGAAAGCATTCGCAGGAACTATGAACTAATGTGGGTTTATGAGAACATCTTGCATGTTGTGTGTAAAAGATGTTTATGATATGATTTTGCTACAAGGGTCCAAAATTAACGTAACAACTCCAAGCAATCAGTGGACTGGGTAATAAATGTTTCTTATTGGCCATGGTTTTCATATTTTTTCTCTATTACAAATAATTATTGTCTTGCATAATCTTGCACATTAGTGTACTACAAAAATGAGCCAGTCCCTGTCAAATGTGATTCACCCCCCCCCCCCCATGTTTGCTTTGGTAATTAACTTTGAGGAATATTATACATATATGTCCAAATAATTGGATAACAATAGTTAACAACGTGGTTAAATGTGGTTAAAGATATAATAGAAAATAGAAGTTTGTATTTTCTGCGTTTGTGTATTTTTGTGTGTTTGAATCACTTGCCACTTTTCAACTAAATGTATGTTGTAGTTCCTAATAAAGATACCAGCCAACTGGCAAATGGCATTTTATTTACATATGGTTCATGGTGAGTTTTAATTTTGGACCCTGGTTAGAGCTTACATACTTGTCATTCTATTTCTGTACAACTGTATTTTTGTGTTATGTGAGAAAATTGTCAATCCTTATACTTAATTGAGAGAGAACATGTCCCTACTGTGTGTGTCTATATGTGTGTGTGTGTGTGTCTTTCTTTCTCTTAGGGAGAGTGAGAGAACGAAGTTACTGATTGCAGCTCAGACTCAGAAGGTTGTAGAGAAAGAAGCAGAGACCGAGAGGAAAAAGGCTGTTATTGGTGAACAAAGCTTCTTAGTATTCAGACTGTGGAGCTGGTTTGGTCTTGTGGGTCGGATTTTTATGAAGTTGCAGTTTATATAAAAGTAAAGCTATGTGGTTTTTTTTATGTGTGCAGAGGCAGAGAAGGTGGCTCAGGTAGCTGAAATAAAATTTGGACAGAAAGTTATGGAAAAAGAAACAGAGAAAAAGATCTCAGAAATTGAAGGTAGGTAAATGTGTTTTTATGTGCCCTATGAAATCCTAGACAGCAGTGCAGGAAAATGAAAACCGCCTTGATTGAACATATGGGGTATTTGGGCACTGAACTTATCAAAATATAAAATTATTGTCAAAATTAACAGAAAACGTTTGGAAGAAATTACCTCATAGTATTATATTCAGTACCTGGTTCATAAATAAATTATAATCTCATACAAAAGTCATATTCAAAAGCTTAGCTTAGAAAAAGTAGATTTTTTTATAGGGGTCATACGATGCTTCTAAAAAGAACATTTTTTTGTATTTGGTGTAATGAAATGTGTTCATGCAGTTTAAGGTAAAAATAAATAAATAAACACATTATTTTCCACATACATACATTATTGTTTCTCCCCGCCTTCTGAAATGTCGTGTTCACAAGGCTCATCTCTCTGAAAAGTGAGGTGTGCTGGGATTGGCCAGCTATCCAGCACGCTGTGATTGACCGAATGTGGGGACGTTTAAGAACGAGCCGTTTTAGAGGGGTGTAAACGAGTGTTGAGTTTTATAAAAAAAAGAATATTTCTTTGGATTTGAGACTTTAGTCTTTGCAACTTCACAGATCTTTTTTTATTCACCAAGAGTTTTTAACACTTCAAAGAGAGAGGCAAATATGAAATCGCATCAAATGACCTCTACTGATATTCAGCAATTAAACTGATTAAAAAGTGACAGTAAAGACATTTATAAAGTTACAAAAAGATTCTGTGGAAATAAATGCTGTATTATTATTATTATTATTATATTTTTTACTTTTTTAATAAAATATTTCAGAAAAACAATGCATCACAGTTTCCACCAAATTAGCAAACAGCACAACCATTTTCAACATTGACAATATGAAATGTTTCCAATTTCCTGTTATGTTCATTTTGCTTTCCCATTTGTGTCTCTGATGTTATAGACAGCGCTTTCCTTGCTAGGCAGAAAGCAAAAGCAGATGCAGAGTTTTACACCGCACAGAGAGCAGCAGAGGCCAACAAGGTAAGCTTCTACATCTGCACCCCATCAATACTGTGCTCATTGTTAAGTGAATCTCCTCTCCTCTCCTCGCAGCTGAAGCTGACCCCTGAATATCTCCAGCTGATGAAATTTAAGGCAATAGCAGCTAATAGTAAGATGTACTTTGGAAGTGAGATCCCCCATATGTTCATGGACGTGGGACTGGGAAGCTCCTCCTCAGCTACCTCCAAAGCTATAGACGCCCTCTCAGAGGGCATACTGGACCTGGAATGATGAGAGAAGTTGTGTTGTAGCACTGAGGATAAATGAACAGGTAATAAAAGAGACGAATGGCAAGTCATTAGACTGCATTGGTACAGTCAGTGCAGCTGAAACCACTTCAGTAAAGAAACGCGGTGCTGTATCAGTGGGACCGAAACACTATACCTGCAACTATACCCTGGTGAGTGGATCACAAGCCAGTGGTGGTTAACTAGAGTATAAACCTTTTAAGTAGAACAGTGTGTGGGAATGTGAATTTGAATGTGAGATTAGAACTCATGTAGACATTTGTGCATGATTTAAATGTTTTAATATACATCAGGTTTGTAAAACTAAAGACGCATTAATTTTTTCACACTGAGGAAATTTTTTGATGTTCTTTCAAGACATCTTAGTGTCTTGGAGGCTTTTATACCTCAGGGATTTAAAGAATTAAAAACAGAATATGGACTGGATTAAAATAGTGTTCTTAATTGTATTGCCATTTGAATTTTTACTGACTCGGCCGACTGTCCTTTTTTCGCCCCATTGAGTCAGTAAAAATTAAAATAATTTGGCAAAAACATTTAGAACACCATCCAAGAACACTATCAAGAGTTCAAGAGTTAACAATTTATAGTGAGGAAATGGTTGTATGAACCTACAAAATCGTAAGGTCATCTAAAAAATGGTGTAGCATTGCTTTTATCGTTAAATATAAAGTTCAGCATCATTTGTCACTTTTATCAGTTGTGTGCAGTTTTTTTCCCAGAGGAGTGTAATCGAATATACTCTCTAGCCATTTTCACGTTTCTGTGGATATGGGAGACTATATAAAAAAAATCTTTGTTGCTATCTCACCACTGAACTTGAAGCATGAAGCATGTCTGGGCAGTTTCTGACACATGGAAGTGTTTGATTATGCTCGATGTTGTTAGTCATACAATGGGGAAAATATTTAGTAATCCACCACTGGTTTTGTAAGTTTGCCCACTTACAAAGAAATTAAGGGTCTGTAATTATTATGGTAAGTTTATTTTAAGGTATAGAGACAGAATACCAACCAAAAAAATCCAGAAAAAAAAACATATTATATAAATGTTAGAAATAAGTATTTGTTTGCCAAGCAAAACATTAGTACTTGGTGCAGAAACCCTTGTTGGCAAGCACAGAGGTAAGATGTTTTTTCAGGTTTGCACACATCTCAGGAAAGAGTTTGGTCTTTTATAGATCCTCTTTAAATCCTTAAGGTTTCTTGGCTGTTGTTTGGCAACTCAAAGTTTCAGCTCCAGTGTTTCTTCTTGAGCCACTCCTTTGTTGCCTTGGGGGTATGTTTTGGGTCATTGTCATGCTAGGAGACCCATCCATGACCCATCTTCAGTGTTCTGACAGAGGGAGGGAGGTTCTCTTCCAAGATTTTACAGTAAATGGCCCCATCCATTTGTCAGTCAATGTGTTGAAGTCATCCTGTTCCTTTAGCAGAAAAACAACCCCAAAGCATTTCTCTCCCTCCGAACACGGCGAGTCAAGTTAATGCCAAAGAGCTCAATTTTAGTCTCATCTGATCCCAGCACTTTCTCCCAAGCAAACACTAAATCTTTATATGTTCTTTGGCAAACTTTAAACGGGCCTGTAAATGTGTCTTTTTGAGCATGGGGACCTTGCGGGTGCTGCAGGATTTCAGTCCATTTAATTGGTAATGTGTTACCAATGTTTTGCTTGGTGAATGTGGTCCCAACTGCCTTAAGATCATTTACATGCTCCTCCCGTGTTGTCCGAGGCTGATCTCTCACATTTTTCTCATGATCATCCTTACCCCATTAGGCAAGCTCCAGACCAAGGCTGATTAATGGTTGTTTTGTACTTCTTACACTTCTGAATATTCGCACCAACAATTGTCTCCTTCTCACCAAACTTCTTGCTGATGGTCTTGTACAATCTTGTAATTTAAATAGCAGAGTAGCGGCCGGAAAAGACGAAAACGAATCAAAGCCGTAGGGAAATACCCAGAATTATATGCAACCAACCATAGATTCTTTCAAAGACAACATAAGGAAGTCATAAACGTGGAGAAAGATAGTGTTTGTCGTCAGTTTTTCAGGTAAGAATGTCTAATTTTTTGATCTGAGGTAAAATGTTCAGTGACAGTCCTTAGAAACATTAAGAAATAAACGTACCTATAAAAAAATGTCTTCTTTGTTTTTATTGAGCAAACAAATCAGTATTAGTAGCTACAGCGTTAGAAATGTTGAAATTGCTTATAATAATACAAAACAATTGATGAATGGCAATCTAGAATGCTAATGATAATCTAGACTAAATTATAACACACATTCTTTTCATTAATTAACGTTCAAAACTTAGCTATTATCAATTAAAATAATATTTAAAATAATAATAATAATAAACATTAAGTTAAATCTCATTAATCTTGCTGCTTAGAACTTGATTCGATTTTGAGCGATATTGAGTATAGAAATTGCACGTCCGGTGTGCAATACCTCGAGTTGTCCTACGTGTGGCACGGCGCTGCGCTTCTTGTCCGGTGTGCGACCCTCTTTATACAGCTAACAAGATGACATCAGGAGTAACTTCTTAAAGTGGCAGGACCAATCGGTGTTCCACATGGGCACATAACCAATCTGTGGGGAGCCAGAATTCGTGCTGGTTGGTAGGGGGTCAAATACTTATTTCACTCACTGAAATGCAAATAAACTTCTAACCTTTATATAATGTGTTTTTTATGGATTTTTGGGTTGATATTCTGTCTCTATCCGTTAAAGGGGTCCTATTATGCTTTTTCACTATTTGAATTTTATTCAGTGTGTAGTGTGTAGGCTATGTTTTAACATAAAAATTATCAACTAAGTTACAAATTTCAAAGTCCACTCCAAAGGGTGATATTTATTTAAAAAAAAAAAAAATCCCTTTTCAAGAACTACGGCGAATGGCTCGTTTGGACTACATCGTGGTTTTCCGGGTTTTGTGATGTCACAAAGCGGCCCATTAGAATAATTGCAGAAAAATTACAGACCCTTCATTTCTTTGTAAATGGGCAAACTTAGAAAATCAGCAGGGGATCAAATAAATATATTCCTCACTGTATTTGGAATAAGTCTTCTGGAAATTATTTAAGTTTCCCCTAAAATGAAGTTCAAACTAAGGCTTTTTTAAAATGTTTATATATAGTATTAGGATAATGTACAGCATCTCATTCTAGTACCTCCAGATGTATGGATCAGTACATCTGTACTGGATCAGTAGCTTACTTTCATTTGTCACCAGGAATGTAGAGTGTGACTTTACATTCATGCATATATGAATAAGACCACAACTTGAAGGATATAAAATGTTTTTCTATACTTAAAATATATAGATGTTCCTAATAATGAACAGCATACCTCAAATTTGTGTATTTGAAATGATCTCCTTACTGTTACTGACTTTGAACATTTGGACAGGCTTTAATTTAGTCTGATTGTTTAAAGGGCCATTTTTATTTGAAAACAGTTGTGTTTAGGCCTGAGAACTGGCAAGTTTAAAATATTGTGGCAGATTGTGTAATACTTTGTTCAAAACCTCAGAGACTCATCAGAGCTTCCAAAAGACCTTTACTGTTCATGTCTGGGTTTTGCATCAACACTGAACCTGTGTTGAATCACTGTCTGTGTTTAATGTCCTTTAAAATTGTTTATGTTTTGGGTGCATAATTGTTTAGACAGTAAAGTTTTTTTTATGAAATCTTTGTGTTCAGTTTTAATAAGTCACATATCTAAAGTAAATACGAGGTAAATACGTATTTAAGGAGAAGTACGTATATTAGAAGTAATGTTCAGATTAAAAAAAAAGGTCCAGTAGAAAAATCTGCCAAGAAACAACTTGGCAGCTGATAATCTTGTATTTACTTTGTGACACACAGGTTGGCTTTTAGAAAACCCCTTTTTTTATTTACATTTGGGCAGCCACGAAGCACTACGACCATTAAGAGTATGGTTTAACTTTGCCTCTTTATTCAGATCCTGGAGTACAGTTTGTAGAAAATCACTTCGAAGCATTAAAGGAACATAAATGTGCTCAGTGCTTTCTTGTGTAATTTCGCAGTGATGTTTAAGAAGATGTGGTGTTCATAAACATCAGCCTCATAATCAAGAACAGCTGCTCAGTTTAAGTCCAAAGTGGTCTTGGAGAATAATTTCAATATAACCACATTTTTATACACCTTCAAATTAAAACTCTGATTTCTCATGGACAAACATCTCCTTTTTAAATGATCCCTCATGTTGTGTTCCAGTCATTCTGACCTAGAGAGGATTTGTTTGTCATTATATTGCACTGAAATCTACTGATTTTGCTTATACAGGGAATAACAGCTTCCCAAATGCATAATTTTAGTTCTTTGTCAGAATTTTTTTCCCCCAGCTTGTTAAATGTGTGGGGTTTCCGGTCAAACATTACTGGCTTACACAAAACTGAAACTGAAAATCCTCATAAAGTATTACCCAATATTGGATTCACACAGGGTTTGTATTTCTTTTTGGAACTTACTGGTTGTGGGCCTCACTGATCTGAGTTTATGCACTATTTTAATTTTGTATACAAAAATAGAAAGAAGCAGAGCATCAGTTACAATCATTGTTTATCCCTCTTTCTTGACCATGTGACCAAAAACCTAATCTGAGACATTCAACTTGACCAATCAACAGCTTTTCCCACTGTACTAAAAATCAGAGAAGATCCTCCATTATACATATCTTGGCTTATATAGGCTATGATAAGTATGTCCTCCCCTTAGGAATTCTAAATGGCTCTTTTGTTAAGGAATTGAGGTGTGGGACTGGGAAACAAATATCTTTGTTGATTTTCACACTAGAAGTTGATTTAACACCCGTATAAGACCTATTTGGATTTGCTAATTGTTTATATGGTATGGTAAAAGATGTTAATAATAAGCCGTAATTAGTTTTCCTGTAAAAGTCCACCTATTTTATATCAACAAAATCGTCATGCAGCATGAAAACAACAGTCATCAGTTGGTGTCTGGAGAGGAATGTCGTGGTCACTGTAATGTGAATGACACTTTTGTTCATTATTCAGAGATGCCCGCAGATGCCATGGATTTCTTAGTACATGTATTTGAGGTTATACAAGTGTGCCTTTGTTCAGGCAGAGCTGGGCAATTTACAAATATTTTAACAAAGAGTTACACAGTACCACTACCACATGTGCAAGTTTTATTACCTGTTTGTTGTAATTACTGTAGTGCTCATGTTTGTTCTGCACTTATTTCTTCTGCCACCCTGGAGAGGAGTGAAAGTCACCTCAGATAAAGTAGATCAGTATGTATGTACTGTACAATATGAATTGACATTATAATTTCATTAATTTCGTCAACTAATGGAGTTGTCATCAGTTAAAATCCATGCAGGTTACTTTACTTCCTGAACATGTTCGCAGTACCTCAGTGCACTACCATGTCAGAATGACAGCTTTCAATTTACCAGTTTTTCATGCAAACTTGGCCTGTTTTGAGCTAAATTGTCAGTGTAAAATCATTCGCACTTTGTTTTTATGCAGACCAATTGCTGTTATCTAATCTGCCAAACTTTAAGACTTTTTATTACATTGAACTATGTTGTTAGTTAATGGTCAGTTTATTAGAGAAGGGAAAAATAATTCCCAAGAACTAAACATTATTAGTTCCAGTAGATCCGTGGTTGTATGCTGATATGGGTGGATTGTAATAGTGTTTTCTTTGGGAACCAGTGGACCTTATCTCTCTCTGTGAGTAATAGATCAATTGTTACGAACATTTTCAGGTTGCAAAATATTTTTTTTTTGTTTCTCAGACAGCTAAACCAGATGGTCCGATACTTCTATAAAACCTTAAGGTGTTTTTTAAAATGCCCAAAATTATGTAGCTGTCCATGATGGGGGTACATCTATGATGTATTCAGTCCTATCAGCCACTGAAGAACACAGATAATGATGTAATGATCCACCCAGATTGGCCAAAAGTCGGACTCCAATTACTGAGCAAAGGAATAATGCGTATAGGTCTTTCACTTGTGCTTTTGCATAGTTCACTTAATTTATCAGGATCAATTGAAGTCTAGCTCCGTGTTCATCTGACTCAAGTGATCATTAAAGGCGGTATTTCTAATTTAAAACTGATCACAAATGTTGATTATGTATTAACTTAGATGTCTGATCATTCTGGAAATCCCATACTTTTGATTTATTCGTTCATTACCAGCCTGGTATCCCCCATGGTCCATTCATTGATATTTCGGAATGATCTATCTTGTATGCTGATTAGCTCAAAAACTAGACTGCACTTTAATCTACTTATTACAGAATAAATCAAATATAACAATTTATTATTAGTATAAATGTATCATGCCAATTACATAATTAAACAATTTTAAGCCAATTCAGAATTAAACTGAGTTCCAATTCATATAAATACATAACATCAATTGCTCAAAGAGGAATTTAAGAGATCACTTTGCTTACTAAGCCTACTCCTGAATCTCCGATCTTCATTCTTGACGAATTTAGACATTGCAGACTGGACCTGTCACTCCTAGGGTATAAACAGTATATAATATGTGATATCCCCAGGGAAATAAGATTTTAGATAAGTTTAACCTACTTAAAGAACACTTTTAAAAATGGATAAAGGCACGGACAAAGACTGTTTCTGTTTGGTCCGATGACAGTATTGAAGTTTTAAAAAGCTGCTTTGCTTTCTACAGACTGGGAACTGTTTCATGAAACGGACACTGAGAATGCCACAGTGCCAATAACATATTACATCAACTTATGTGTGGAAACAGTGGTTGAGAAGAAAACTCAAACTGTTTTTCCTAATAACAAAAGTTATACAGTACAGACCAAAAGTTTGGACACACCTTCTCATTCAAAGAGTTTTCTTTATTTTCTTGACTATGAAAATTGTAGATTCACACTGAAGGCATCAAAACTATGAATTAACACATGTGGAATTATATATGTAATTATATACTTAACAAAAAAGTGTGAAACAACTGAAAATATGTCATATTCAAGGTTCTTCAAAGTAGCCACCTTTTGCTTTGATTACTGCTTTGCACACTCTTGGCATTCTCTTGATGAGCTTCAAGAGGTCGTCACCTGAAATGGTCTTCCAACAGTCTTGAAGGAGTTCCCCGAGAGATGCTTAGCACTTGTTGGCCCTTTTGCCTTCTGTCTGCGGTCCAGCTCACCCCTAAACCATCTCGATTGGGTTCAGGTCCGGTGACTGCGGAGGCCAGGTCATCTGGCGCAGCACCCCATCACTCTCCTTCTTGGTCAAATAGCCCTTGATGCCTTCAGTGTGACTCTACAATTTTCATAGTCATGAAAATAAAGAAAACTCTTTGAATGAGAAGGTGTGTCCAAACTTTTGGTCTGTACTGTATAACAAAGGAAATTAAGGAGTGTTTAGATAGGAAGAACCTAGCTTTTATTTTAGTTCGAAAGAAATTAAATATTTTGTTGAAGGAGGCTAGGAAAAAAAAAATTAACTTTGGGGATTCCAGGAAATTATGGGACACTATGAAAGTATTAACTAATATGGAATCCCCTACAGAAAAGGCTTATAACTAGTAATGATCAGCAAGGAGCTAATGATCTGAATGTTTTAGGTTTAAGTCACCATAAGAGGAAATAGCTGATTATATGCAATTCAGATCAAACACTAGATGTTGCCACACACATCGCAGACAGCAGAATAGTGTTGGCCCAGATCCGTCCCACATTTGGCCTGCATGAAATCAATGCGGGCCAGATGTGGGCTGACACTGGTTGCTGTTTGGGATAGTTTGTTCTATATTTAAAGGTGTTTATGTACCAAATAATCGATGTGTTCTGATGGAATCACTGCCATCTTGTTAAAAACTCGCTAGTAACTTAATCCAGCATTCTATCCTATTTTTCACAGATTAGATCAGTTAGGATCACCCTTATCTTATGTTCAGACCTCAGAGTCTTGTTTGACATCTATTATTTGACATATACTATTTATAACAGTGACCAACAGTTACTCTGGTTCTTGCCTCTCATCACTGGTTGCCTGTGAAGTTTCATATTCATATTAACTTCACGATTCTGTTATATGGAGGCCTTGACCCCCTAATCCCCATTGAGACAGCTTAGATTCTGTGGTTGTTTTGGCCCCAAGTTTGTAAAACAGTCTCTCATTTCATGTTGGGTCTGCCCCCGTTTTTTGTCTAGTTTTAAATGAGTTCTTAAAACATTATTATTCTTTAGCTTTATTGTCTGGGGTGTTGAATTTTATCATCACAGATTGATTCTTTGTTTTAATTTGTCTATCCAGTATTTTAAAACAGCATGTTTTGTATTTAAATATGAGTAAAAATAAAGGGAAACAAAGAATATTGAACAGTTCAAGAACCAACTTCATAATACAATCATCAAAATGTGCCTGATAGTGAACGAGAGGCATCAAATCCAAAACCAATTAAGCCTGGAATAGAATATTACAAAATCAATCAAATAGGTAAAATAAAAAATAAAAATAATTACAATTATATTGGAATTCACTGTGTTCTGGGGAAATTAGTCATTTTTCTCTTTTAGAATGTGGTGAGTAATGAATAGGAAGAACTCCGAGGACATGTGAATTAAAGTGATACATTCTTCCTGCTATTGTCACACATATCAGAATACGCGAATGACTGCCAAAGCAGCCTTAAACTGCACTACATGACCGTATGAAAACTACAACAACAACAGCTAGGCTGTGTGCTTAGCCTGTTTTGTAAATGAAAAGCTCATACGGTGTGGTATTTAGGCTCCTTTTCTGCTAAAGTGAGAGCCTTTTCTTCTACAAAAAATAAAGACCATGTGAAAGATTTTTCAATTTGGCATCTGATCTCTAACAAAGAAGGAGCAAGAGATTGTTATTGTATTGCCATGGTCACCAGGTCTCAACACAGTATGAGCTCCAAACATACACAGATGCTGTTAATAAAGAAACTGTCGTGTGGTTATTGGTTGATTAGTGAAACTTATTTATTTAAAAAGACACACATTGTTTCAAATACATTTTATGATCTCCATCTCAAAAACTATTTACAAGTATAACGGATACAGTATAAATAAAGACAGATAATAGTAATAGTAAGTAAATAAATAAATACATACAATAGTCGTGGGAAGTCGTGGCCTAATGGTTAGAGGTTTGGACTTCCAATTGAAAGGTTGTGAGTTCTAGTCTCGGGCCGGACGGAATTGTGGGTGGTGGTTAGTGCATGAACAGCTCTCTCTCCACCTTCAATACCACGACTTAGGTGTCCTTGAGCAACGCATCGAACCCCCAACTGCTCCCTGGGCGCCGCAGCATAAATGGCTGCCCACTGCTCCGGGTGTGTGTGTTCACTGCTCTGTGTGTGTGCATTTCGGATGGGTTAAATGCAGAGCACAAATTCTGAGTATGGGTCCCCATACTTGGCTGAATGTCACTTCACTTTCACAATAATGAAAAATTCTTTAAACGCTGCATATTCTACATAGTCTATTCTCTTAGACCAAAAACAGGGCTGTTTATCCAAAAATTACAAGTTTGGTCATCATTTACCTACCCTCACTCCGTCTGTATGAAACCTCTAATTTCATTCTTTTGTGGAACACAAAAAAAAAGTTATTCTGAACAGTTTTAGCACTGACTTCCGTTGTATGAACAAAACACCTAGGCATTTCTCAAAACCCTTTAAACCCGAAGTGTCTGTACAAAAAAAAAAAATCATAATCAAATTAACCACCCCCCCCCCCTCCCCGACTCCGCAAAAATATTACTAAAAATATTTTTCGAACCACTGCCTTGATCAACAAAAAAATAATATAATTTGAACACTTTGAATCTGAACTTTACAATGCATCTAGCCACTTTGATTAAGTGCCGAGTTATTTGCTCATAAATAGAAGAAAAAAAATCATAATTTATGAAAATTGTTTTTTTTTTGTGCCATGTATTCTATATGTCAGAAACATCATACAGCTCAGATAGTCATGTGTCATTTGAAAATTATAATCGAGTATAAAACAAGTATATTTGTTTGGGGCTTTGACTAAACTTAAGAGATATTCTTTATCAAAGTTAAGACTCTGCCATGCGCCATTGAAATGGCTCATTCAAACCCACATGTCTTCGTCACTATGTGAAAATAATTGCGTAATGCTGCCCAAATGTTCAAGCAAAGAAAGAAGGTGTGGTTTCAGTAACCACATTTAGTGATGAAGCAGCCATGTCAGGGAGATGCTTTGTGTATTTAGTTGAAAGCAAAAGCGCTGTATTTGGCCTTCCAAATTTAGATGCATTTAGGACACTTTAAGATTACTTACAAGTTACAACAGAACAGCAATGTATTTTATGGACGACCGTTTCATGAACCTAGGAGAGGAGGTAATTCTGACTTTGCTACGACAATCTGATGCTTCTGAATATTCAACAATTATTCTCCTCCATGTCACCCTAGTGTGATTTTGGAGAGTATCCACTAAACGCAAATAGCGTATGATGTTATGTGTCAGCTACGCCACGCGGATACATTTTCTACATAGTTTGTGCTTTGATTTGAACGAAAACAACATATCCTTTTGGTGCGGCTGACACAGAACGACATATGCTGTTTGTGTTCAGTGGATACTCTCCAAAATAGCGCTATAGGGTGATGCAGAGGAGACAAATTGTTATTGTTATTTTTTTCTTTTGCACACAAAATGTATTCTCGTAGCTTCGTAATATTATGGTTGAACCCCTGATGTCACACGGTTTATTTTACCAATCTCCTTGTTACTTTTCTGGATGTTGATTGTGGTAGAACCCTTGCTGTCTATGAGAGGGTCAGAAAGCTGTCAGATTCCATCAAAATTATCTTAATTTTTTTCTGAAGATAAACAAAGGACTTAACGCGTTTGAAACAACATGAGGATGAGTAATTAATGGCAGAATTTTCATTTTTTGGTGAACCAACCCTGTTTTGGCTACTGGATTTACTGATGATCAGTAACACTGAATACAAAGTTTTTTAGGAGGCACCATTGTGTAGAAGGAACTCCTCCAGTATTATTATAGACTGCATACATTAGGACTGCGCGATTAATTGAAATGGAATTTAAATCATGATTCGACAGAAGCTGCGATTTTCGTGCGTATCTTTCAGAGAAGCATGGTTCTGTGATCAGAAGTAAATCTCCATCCAAAGGCTTGCTGCAGCTGAATAAACAGAAGATTTAACTGCTTTCATTGATTCATCGTGACTAATGAACACGTGCCTTATTGTTAGAAGTCACATAATCTCACAGAAGGATTTATTTTAAACACTCGACTGACGTTATGAAGTAAATTTGGAGTAAAACATGTTATTAAATGTGTTATTTTCACATGCTTTCAGATGGAACAACATTTACTACATAGCCATAGTTCACCGAGAAGCTACAGTATGCAAACAGCTGTCATTATTGTGAACAATTTCTTCGATTTCATAACCGTGCAATTTATTTATTTATTTATTTTTTTGCGTAACTTGTCAGTGAACTATGGCTCTTTGTAGTAAATGCTGCTCCATTTGAAAGCAAGTGATGATGATTTACTGCTGATTACAGAACCGGATTTACTAACAAAATGAGCATGACAATCGCATTCGATTGATCGTGCAGTCAATACATCCACTGCTTGAAGTATGGTTCAATTCAATTCAATTCAATTCAAGTTTATTTGTATAGCGCTTTTTACCATACGAATCGTTACAAAGCAACTTTACAGAAAATTATGTTTCTACTATATTAAGTAGTAGCTTATAAGTGGTGACTGTCAGTTTGTGCGCGTATGACAGGATTTTTTGAAAAATTAATACAAGACATAGTCAGCCAGACGATGTACATTATTAATATTATTAATTAATAATTATTATCTGATGCAGTCACACTTGTAGCAATATTTGTGTCATGATTATGCCCTCATGTCCTTGATTTTCTTGAGGCAGGATCATGACAGACCGGTGTTTTGTGTGCAAGCACATGGCCTGGTTGTTGGGCCATGTGCTTGTGTTGTCTCGTTCCCTTGCCCCGCCCCCTTGTTATCCTAGTTTTGTCGTGATTGCCTTACCTGTGCCACCTGTTGTGTCTTCATCAGTCTTCCTATTTATATCCCCTTGTGTTCACTGTCCTGTGAGGTTCATTGTTTCTATATGTTTCTTTGTGAGATATAGTATCATGGTTACCCCTCGAAGAAGTCATTGTATTACCCGTGAGTGTTTGTCTTTAGTAAGAGTTCCTGTGTCAAGAGTCTTTGTTTATCGTGTCAACCCAGTCTTGTTAAGTTATTTAGTCGTTGTTTTCCCCCTCGTCGGTTTTGTTTTCCCCTTTTTGTCAATAAATAACCCTGTGTGTAGTGTATCCTGTCTGCGTTTGAGTTCATCCCTACCCTCCACATGACAATTTGTTAGTTCTGTTTGTTGATTCCGGGTAAGCATCATCTGAGGGTCCGCATCATCTCTTCTCAGGTGTTCTGGATCCAGACTGGAGCTTGTGTAAATCCTAGTTACATCCCGTGGCAAAACATAGAAACAAAATAGAGACATCTTTAGCATAGCTGCTGATCCAACAAAGTAAAATTAGTTTAACCCAAGCTAATAAATAAGAATGCACATTTGATCAGATGCAACTACACTCACAATTTAAAAGATACATTATTCGTATGCTTGGCGAAAGAGATGTGTTTTTAATCTAGATTTAAACAGAGAGAGTGTGTCTGAACCCCGAACATTATCAGGAAGGCTATTCCAGAGTTTGGGAGCCGAATGTGAGAAAGCTCTACCTCCTTTAGTGGACTTTGCTATCCTAGGAACTACCAAAAGTCCAGCGTTTTGTGACCTTAGGGAGCGTGATGGATTGTGACGTGGTATGAGCTACTTGGGTACGCAGGAGCTAAACCATTTAGGGCCTTATAGGTAAGTAATGATAATTTGTAACTGATACGGAACTTAATAGGTAGCCAGTGCAGAGACTGTAAAATTGGGGTAATATGATATTTTCTTGACCTCGTGAGGACTCTAGCTGCTGCATTATGGACTACCTGTGGCTTGTTTATTGAAGAAGCTATGGTCTCCTTTTCAACTGCCTCTCCATTGAAAACTTGGGAGGAATTTTCTTTGTCTCCAAGTACCAAGACATGTGGATCCTTGCATGTCTCATTGTTAAGCTAGTGCACCATATTAGTATCAACCTTGAAAGAATAAATAATATATGACAAGTTGAAGTTGGCATATATGACAAACATTCCAAGGATTCAATATATGGTTACAAATGAATCGCAGAAAAAAAACAGCAGTTGTGTGAAAGTAAAACTGAAGCAATGTTGTAGTGAATTAAAGTAGGTTATTCTAAAAGTAATGAATGACCATTAGTCATGATGACACCTGTGGATAACAAACAGAATCACTGAAGGAAAGAGTTTATGTACAGATCAGTGTAATTGAATGGGCCTATATTATACTTTTTTGGATTTTACTTTTCCTTTAGGTAGTAAGCTGTTTGTGCATGTAAACTATTTTATAATTTACAGAGTATATGCAAAAGGTCTTTCTAAACAACTTGAACTGCCTTTGGTGGTCAATGGGGGGCAAGTTTTGTTTGGTTACTGAAATTCTTCCAAATATATCTTCCTTTGTGTTCAGCTGAACAAAGAAATTCATACAGGTTTGGAACAACTTGAGCGGGAGTTAATGATCAGAGATTTTTAATTATTGGGTGAATAATTCTCAAAAATATTAACGAAAATACAACTCGTAAAATAACCGGCTGTCAAATATAGTCTGATGTGGGTTTTAACATTTCCACATTTAATTAGCAGTTATTTAAACAAAGATGTTGAGATACAGGTTATGGCTTTAAGTTCAATGAGTAATGTCAGACTTAATTACTAAATTGAATGCTTGTCCTTAACTGTGGTTAAAAATGTCTCATATTGTGGTAATAATTTTGGTAATATCGCCCCCCTCCAAGTAGTTTTATCAGAGAGCTGTTATGACAATTTATGACATTTCTGTATATTTATATATATATATATTTTACATTAAAGCATGTCAAAATATTCTGTTACACCAAATAAACAAAATAATTAGGCTATCTTTAAAAAAAGCATAATATGGCCCCTTTAATAATCCATAGGCTAATTTACATTTTAGACACACCTTGTTACTTTACATAATATTATTAAGCACATCATTTGATCACGATTCAATGCTGCTCATGTTAATATGCGGTTAACAGATCGAGTGACTTTGTCTTTTAAGTTGGTAAAGTTGTGCTTGTGGGAGGAGAGCATCAATGCTGTGGCTCCCGTTCAAATTCCCGTGTCATGTCAGAATGAAAGTGATCTTCACACCGTTTGCTCTAAAAGACCAAACTTTTGGAGGATATAGTCGCTGCTGCAGCTTCATTCGCGGTTATGTAGAAACAACATTCCACAAGGATGATTGTTCTCTTCTCACTGATTATCGGAGGCGATGCACTTCTTCAGTGGATTTGGGACTTCATATATGCGGAACGTCATGTGCTCCTGTCTCCCCACGTTAGCGTGTGCGCAGCTTTTATAACTCACCTCATCTTCTCTGCTCCCTTCATGCTTCTCGACGTGTTCAGTCCATACGTGGGATGGCTCCATAAGTACAGGATATGCCGTGAAGTCGTTGGCTTGCGTCAGTGGTTTCGATGTGCTACTCTAATTTTAAGGAAATACATTGTTGGCGTTTTACCGTTAACCGCACTGTTTCTGTCGGTACGACGCACGCACTTACCGGAGAAAGCACCTTCTTGTTTCCATGCCTTCAGGGAATGTGTCTCGTGCATGCTCATATTCGATACGCTCTTCTTCTTTTGTCATTACACCATTCACAAGTAAGCATCACACATCTCGCATCTCGGAAAGTGCAGCTTCCAACATTGCACATAAAACATTGCATGAAACTTTGAATGACATAATTTAAAATTTTAAAACAGTTTTATTAAATTAAACGCTTATCTGTCCTCATATAGGACATATTTGATCAGTTACAGCCTTTTAGTTGTGTCTTTATGCTATACAGCTTTGAAAGATAGCTACATGTTTTTTGTATTGTATAAGCTATGAATCAAATTTGACGTTTCACATTTTGTGAAAAATAGTCTTCGTCTGAAGACACACAGGAAGTGGGTAACGTTTATGAGAAAAGGGATTTGTTTCGAGCACAGTTAATGCATTTCATATTGTTTTAATAAGTTCTTAGAGTGGGCTTATTAAGATTAACGAGTCATTATTAGCACATCCTTAAAAGCCCTATGGCCCTTTTTTTTAAAACAAAAAGATACTTATGGGTGTTTTTAGATTATAATTATATAATTTACTAATTCAAAATTGTATTATAATTTAATAGATGTAATAGCCAAATTTAAATTTTATTTATTATTTCAATATAATAAAATTGCTTTTATACAATCTAAAAAAAAAATAATAATAATCCATTCATTAGATTTTAGAAAAAATAGTTATGGTGGAAAATAACTCAAAAACGAAACCTTTAACACCAGATGAAAAGGAAAAAATGACAAACAAATGCTATGAAATTGCTATGAAACAAATTAGTAATCTCATGTGTTCTGTTCTGAAAGGCTTATATTGTCATACATATGTGAGATATTATGAAATGCCAAAAGTGATTTAAATTAACCAGGGGCAGAAAATATTTGGTGAAAATTGTCCCAGAGAGTTTTAATGTTTCTTTTGCAGATCGTATGGTAATTTCAAAAGCTGACCTGAAAATGAAATTACTGAGTCTACTCAGCTGCTGGTGTAGTTCAGTGTGTAGTTATGTAGTGTCTAGTTTCTTTATGAGACAGAGTAGACAAAACACGTCGGATCTGGCCAGATTACAAATAACATCACTTGTATATGCTAGAAACAATACCAACTACTTTATAAATTTAGATTCAGAAATATAAGGAACATACATAAAATATCATGTACACAGCTCAAAATTTCATATATAAAAAAAACAGTCATCACTTTCATAATCTGTTGATGTCATCACATCTCACTCTTGTTGCCTCAACTTCTAACTTTAGCAAGGCCCATATTTATGCAGAATTTATGTATCTATTTGTATTAAATATTTTAATTCATATTTATATCATATTATTATATATAACTACATCACATGTCTGTATTTTTTCCAGAATTCCCTGGCTATATCACAACGTCCACAACATTCACCATCAGCACAGGGATACTTTTGCTCTGGCAGCTCAAGACTCCAGTATTTCTGAACTGCTTTCTCTACAAACCCTTGCATTTATAAGTGCCATGCTTGTGGGCTGCCACCCTTTTAGCGAAATCCTTTTCCATCTGGTTAACACCTGGATGGCTGTGGAGGATCACTGTGGATATGACTTTCCTTGGTCAATGCATCGGCTGTTGCCGTGCTTTGGCGGGGCGCCACACCACCTGGCCCATCATCAGCACTTTAAAGGGAACTTCGCCCCTTACTTCAGACACTGGGATTACATCTTTGGGACCTCGCTGCCCATTTTAGTAAATGAGAGAGGCCATAGATAGGATGAACCTAGGTCAATTGGGCCATTACAGGACAGTGAGAATGAGACTACTAAAAGTGTCCCATTGTGTCTATGATTTCACCCTATATGAATTACCTGTATAATAACCCAGTTTTTGCAAAGAGTTTCAACATTTCTTACTGGATAAAACGCAGTTTACCCAGCCTGGGAACATCAAGTTAATTCTCTTTATAATAATCAGAGAGCTTAGATTCTTGGTCTGATTTTGTACTTTGCCTAAACTGTATAGAAATCTTATGTACATACTGAATACATATGTTAAGGTTGATAACATTAAAGGGGGGGGGGGGGTGAAATGCTATTTCATGCATACTGAGTTTTTTTACACTGTTAAAGAGTTGGATTCCCATGCTAAACATGGACAAAGTTTCAAAAATTAAGTTGTACGTTTGAAGGAGTATTTCTGTTCCAGTTTGTCACAATTTCGGAAAGTTTTTTTCGAGTATGGCTCTGTGTGACGTTAGATGGAGAGGAATTTCCTTATATGGGTCCTGAGGGCGCATCTGCCGGAAGAGCGCGCGCTCCCGTATAGCAGAGCACTGAGAGGCTGAGCACAGACAATCACTGATCAAAGTGAGAGCGTCGTGAAATGTCACAAAAGGAGTGTGTTTTTGATTGCCAGGGCAAGACAACCCTGCACAGATTGCCAAAGAAAAAACAGCATTAAGGGACCAGTGGATGGAGTTTATTTTACAGAGCATCAACAGAGTTGTGCAAGTGTTTTTGTTTGTTCCCTGCATTTCGAAGATGCTTGTTTTACAAACAAGGCCCAGTTTGACGACGGATTTGCGTATCGTTTATTTCTTTAGGATGATGCAATCCCAAGGAAAAAGGGTCACGATCGTGTGTTGGAACCGCAGGCGGTGAGTAAAACTGCTTAAAATATCTCTGCCTCCTTGTTAGTGCGTCTCCTCCCATGCCAGAGACCCGGTGTTCGAGCCCCGCTCGGAGCGAGTCGTTTCTGCTGCTGCTCTCGTTCAGTTTCAGCCTCGGGATCTGATTCTGTATCATAAATAAACGTCTGAATCTGACTGTTAGCCATGGTTTGTTTTGGATGATGGTTTTTTCCTCAAGGTAAAGTCACAGCTTCCAAACGCTCTCAAGGCAAAAGCCTACTGGCGCTCGTGATTCTTTAGCTCCGCCCACACGTCACGCCTCCAGTCGGTCGTGTTTTTCCGGGGAAAATCGGTACAGACTATCTTTCTCTTATGAATATAATAAAACTAAATACTTTTTGGAGTTATGAAGGATGCAGTACTACTCTATAGGTACTCAAGATTAACAGGATATTGAGTGAAAACGAGCATTTCACCCCCCCTTTAAACAGGTCTCTTTTACTAATGTTTCTGTATACAAATAGAATTATTGCAGCTTTAATTTTTAAACTTAAAAGAACACTTTTTAAATGTTTGTCTTAGTCTTAGTCTGAGACAGTAAAACATTTTCCTGCCTTACATGGGTGGATGTTGGTATGTATTTTAATATACAAAAAAGCATTCAAAAGCACAAGTTTTTTTTTTTCATGCTCACCAAGGCTATGTGGTGAGAGAGAAAAATAGTGAAAACAGTAATATTATGAAATATTATTACAGATTAAAATAACTGTGGATACTTTGTATAATTACATTTTAGTCCTGAAGTACTAAAATCATAGTCAGTCCAACAAAACTCTACCAGTGTGTCCAGCCTGAAATTCAATCAAATTCTGTTTACGTATTCAAATCGAAAACATATGGCACGGCAGTGAAGTTGGAGACAGATTAGTTTGCACATTGGCCGAGCTGATCATGTTAGTCATTTGGACACTGATGTAACCAGTTTACACCAATCTATTTCCCTAAAATACTCCTAATGGTTTGAGAAAGTTATGACCCTGATATACAGCCAACTTACCTCTCTCCCACAACAGTTTTACAGCATGATCGTGGACACCGCTCTGCTCGACCAGCCACACGTTTTCAACGACACAGAGGCCTACCCTCGCCTACACCGGAGACTAGTGATGGTGAGATGAAGCCACATGAAGCATTGAAACTTTTCAGCCAAGTGGTTCACAAAAGGGTTCTTTTCCTTGAGGCTTCATTTGCTCACACTAACACCCGGTGGCCAAAGAGTGTAAAACAAGCAGATACATTACAGATGACCCAATGTGATCTGTGATAAATTGTATTTTGCGCCAGTTAAGGCTTAGAAATAATGGTGAAAAATAAAACTGTTTCCACATCTATTTTTATGAATATAATGTGTATTTTCTAGTGGTATATAATATAGATAATATAACATAACTGTGTAATAAACTTATGGAATTGAAAATGTGTGTAAATCAAGTCTTTGCTCATAATGGGCAGGAGGGGCAATAATACTAGTCTAAAACTGTAAAGTGGCTGTGTTTAACAAGGCAGAGGACCATGAATTTTCAAGATTTGTACCGCTTCCTGAACCAGTCGGGCCAAGCGAGGCTTCGATGTCATCAATGACATCACTGCTCTAAAGCGATACAAGCCTCGATACCGGCTTCAGAGACTGCCTCTGCTAGCGACGTGGGCCACCAGTGTTGCTTCTTTTTCTTTGTTCTTTACAGGGCCCACTTACAGATAGCCTAAGGGCCCCTTAGCGCTGGCCCTGCACAGGTATCCCTCACTTAGCCCACACTATGTCACGGTGTCTGGTCTGTGTTTCCCCGGGTGTCCACTAGTGTTCTCACTTCCCCATAGGCACTTCACCGCAGGCACTACTTTCCCACAGCTTTGTCCCTGTATCACAGTTAATTGTACACCTGTTATTGCACTCTGTCTGTGTCATGGAGTGCTTATTTTCAACTCCGCAAGATGGCCGCCAGCCCACCGCCACAGCGCAAGGTGGCCGCCGGTCCAGCGCCTCTGCACAAGACCCTCCAGAGTTGAGTCAGGTTCCCGTTGACCATCCAGAGTCGAGTCAGGTTCCCGTTGACCCTCCAGAGTCGGGTCAGGTCACCATTTACACTCCAGAGTCAGGTCAAGTCACCATTAACACTCCAGAGTCAGGTCAAGTCACCATTAACCCTCATGAGTTAAGCACTACCACAGTTAAGACCTCAGGAGTCAAGTCAAGTCACCAATGATCTTCATGAGCAAAGGCAAGTCACTGTTGATTTTCCTGAATCCAGTCAAAACACCACGGATCTACCAGAGCCTCTCCACGTCTCAGCTGAACTACCAGAGCCTCTCCACGTCTCAGCCGAACTCCCTGAGCACTCGTGGCTGTGTTGATCTTCTGCGCTGCCCTGGTGGGCTTCTGTCTCGACCGCACGGATGTGGTGGTTTTCTGCGCCACCCTGGTGGGCTTCGGGCTCGACCGCACGGATGTGGTGGTCTTCTGCGCCACCCTGGTGGGCTTCGGGCTCGACCGCACGGATGTGGTGGTTTTCTGCGCCACCCTGGTGGGCTTCGGGCTCGACCGCATGGCTCCAGTTCCACCTGATCCACCCTGGATACTTGCCCTGTCGGCTCGGCCCTGGGTCCCTGAACTTTCTGTTCCCTCCTGGTCTTGTGTTTTGTTTCTTGTTTTTTTTGTTTTCTCTCTGTTTCCCTCTATGGACCTGGCCCTCCGTCCCTCCCCCTGGTCCTCCGCCGGTCCACCTCCCTCCTGGTCTCCGTGTTCCTTGGTTTGCTCTTGTGTTCAGGTGAAGTCTTTGGGAAAATCTGTTCTTTTGTATCTGAAATGAATGCAGTCACCACTTAACTAATGTCTATAAATATAAAAAATGTAAAGTAGTCAAAGGGATTTCAAATCAATGGATTTATTAAATACAAAATAGAAAACATGCAATTCAGGTTAATACAGAAAAATATAGATAAAAATGTAAATACAAAAATTTACAAAGCAAGGTAAGATTGTAGGATTTTATCATGTGAAAGCTGATGTGGGTGAAGGTCTGTAGTACATCAATGTACAAACACTATCCATAGTTGAAGCTGGCTGATAGCAAATGAATAACCCAATCTCTTGCAATGAAAACAAGCCACAGCCTGTGAAACAAGCTTAATGAAAACAAGTTTGATGAAAACAAGCCACCAGACTCTTCTTAACCAGGAACATTAAAAAAAATTGTGGAAAATGTAAAAAAAAAGAATGTTAAATCTATATTCAAACTATTTGATGTAATTTTTTATACAGAAAATGAAAACTTGAATAGTAAAGAACAATATATTATACAATTGTTTATTTTGTTAGGAAAATCCATATACATAAGAAAAAGTGGGCTCAATGTAAACCAAATTTTGTACATTTTATAAATGACTTCAAATTATATATAAATCTCTTGGAACAAACAGAAAACAAAAAAGCACTGAAAACATGTAATGCTCTGAAATCATTGAAATGTATGTAACTTTTTTTCTCTCTCTCTTTTTCTCTCTCACTCTCTTTTCTCTGGCAGCTAATGTTAATTTGATTATGTGAATATGTAATACCTCATGTTCTTGTGGCATCGAATTAATAAAGCATTAAATATATATATATATATAAACAACATATCTGCATGTTCTCACATCACGTCGTTCTTGTAAAATAATAATAAGTAAATACATATCAAAATCACTTCGCTGAGAATGAAACACCACTTACCAGCTTCCGCGGTAATGAAAATATCCTCTGACAATTAAAAAATGCACGTGCGGCGTGACGAATCGTCCCGGTCGGATAAGAAGGTCGTCGTCGTCAGGTCAAAGGTCATCATGTTGGTCATCTTATTGACGGCTAAATTATTATTCAAAATTGTGCTAATATTTAGATTGGGCATGAACAGGCATTCACAAAAGGAAACGTTATGACAAAAAAAAAAAAAAAAAAAAATTAGCGGAAATTTTGCTTTGACAAAAGGGCACTTTGGGAACCAAAGGGCAAAGGGGCAGGTGCTCAAGCACCCAACATCATTGTCCGTTTGTTGCTTTATCATAAAAGGCTTCATGTTTTTTTTTTTTTTAAAGGGTGGACTGAGGAGCTTTGCAGGATGCCATCAACTGTTTACATGTGAATGTGTTTAACAATGTAACCGTTTCTGTGCCATGTGAGTCACATTACCGGTGTGGGCCAACATGCAAGTTGCGTTAAAGTGGGCTTTGTGTCTCGTCTAAACCTCTGTCTGGATGCCTGTCTTGCTGGCTGCACTGTTTTACTTCCTCTGTTTCTAGATGTCATCAGATCTTGGTTACTGCAATTACTATCTTGTTTCTGTGAATTATAGGAGACTGGAGATTGTAGCCTACGATTCTACTGCTGGATTGGACCGCCAGCCCCACGCCATAAAATAGTTTCAGCTCGTGTGTCATTACAGTGTCTGCTTATTTTGTTTACATCCATAGCATCTACCACCTGCTGGATCTGCTGGACCGTGGTTTTGGCCTGTTGCATGTTGCCTTTACCATCAGAACTGCATTAACACACTTTTAAAAGGTCTCAAGTTTTTTTTTTTTTTTTATATATAATGGTTAAAATCGACACCTTCACTGTTATATGACTCCGCCTTTACAAACCTGTGAGCCTGGAGTATTTTCTGTGAAGGGCAATCCCCGGTAATTGGCCCCCAGGATGGCGTAGTTGGTTAATCAGGCTAGTTCCCTATATAGTTGTATTTCCTTTTACACATACTGCCACACGTAGAAAGTGGCATCTACCTCTTTCAGGGCAGGTTTTGTGCGTATGCAACGATTCTAAATGAGGCCCCAGAACTGTAACTAGTGAGCAGATTGTAGTGCCCTTTATCATCCACAATAAACTGTCATATCACTCACCTATAAGAATTCTCCAAGCCAGGTTAAGCTTCATTATTAAATCAACTTATGACATGCTTCCCAACACAGTTAACCTGGTATGGTGGATTGAGGCTGAAGAAATCTGCAGCTTGTGTAGTAGAGCTCAGGGAACCCTCCAGCATATTTTGTGTGGGTGTAAAATTGATTTGGCTCAGGGTCACTACAGGTAGAGTCATGATCACGTGCTACAGAAGCTGGCAGAATACAACAAAAGAGCAAGGATGATGGCAGCCGGTAGGCATCAGAGCCTTCCGAGTCAAGGCCCCGGTATACTTCAAATGAAGTTCGTTTTTCGTTCTTCGTTTGGGGGCAAAAAGATAGAAACGGCTGAGTGACATTTCATTTATTGTATACCCTTTAAATTCACTTATTGAAAGAACAGCAGCAGCAGTATGGTGTAACATTTATTTGAAACCTGTATTTGGTACTTGCTTCATGGCTATTTCTTCCTAGGAATTAATGCTTTCTCTGAATCTTTACAGTCTCTCCGAGAGCGATCTAACAGGTGTGGATATATCTGTGCCAACTCCATTATTTGACACTAAATGTATTCATGTTGCTAGTGACTAGCCGGAGATATTGTACTCTCTTGCTTGACCTTCGTTGAATGAGAAACGACCAAAAAAAAAAAACAATTGCAAAACTGCCACAGACCAATAGAAACTCAAAGGTGTTTAGGAGCCAAAACTAACTCCCCAGAAATTACCGAGATGTCCCACCACCCTGAGATGTTCTGGGACTAAAGGGGTGAAACATCGGTGAAGGGTGGCTCCCAGCTGATGACCCTGCAGCCAGTAACTTGGCAGAGGAGCATCAGGCCCAGCAGGTCTTACCACCAACCTGTTGCTAATCCGGTGTTGTTAGCATATTGTGATAAATTTCATTATTTTCCATAATGTAATGATAAAAATTAAACTTTCATATATTTTAGATTCATTACACCAACTGAAATATTTCAGGTCTTTTATTGTTTTAATACTGATGATTTTGGCATTCAGCTCATGAAAACCCAAAATTCCTATCTCAGAAAATTAGCATATCATGAAAAGGTTCTCTAAACGAGCTCTTAACCTAATCATCTGAATCAACTAATTAACTCTAAACACCTGCAAAAGATTCCTGAGGCTTTAAAAAAACTCCCAGCCTGGTTCATTACTCAAAACCGCAATCATGGGTAAGACTGCTGACCTGACTGCTGTCCAGAAGGCCATCATTGACACCCTCAAGCGAGAGTGTAAGACATAGAAAGAAATTTCTGAACTAATAGGCTTTTCCCAGAGTGCTGTATCAAGGTACCTCAGTGGGAAGTCTGTGGGAAGGAAAAAGTGTGGCAAAAAACGCTGCACAACGAGAAGAGGTGACCGGACCCTGAGGAAGTTTGTGGAGAAGGACCGATTCCAGACCTTGGGGGAACTGCGAAGCAGTGGACTGAGTCTGGAGTAGAAACATCCAGAGCCACCATGCACAGGTGTGTGCCGGAAATGAGCTACAGAGAAGCAGCACTGGACTGTTGCTCAGTGGTCCAAAGTACTTTTTTCGGATGAAAGCAAATTCTGCATGTCATTCGGAAATCAAGGTGCCAGAGTCTGGAGGAAGACTAAATAAGGAAAACCGGTACAAACGTGTGACAATATGTGCTTTCCTCCAAGATCTAGCTCAAAATCTAACTCACTTGCTCACACTTTGATATGCAAATAAGATTCCAGTGCCACTTAGACAGATCAAACCAAAGCAAAAAGAAAGATTTATTCCTTTTAAAGCTTGAGCTTGAGCTTGAGCTTGAGTTTTACAGAAGGCATAGGTGCCATTTAATACGGAGCCCAGCATGTCACCTGTAGAAAAAAATCAGTTTGTAAACCGTACACACGAATTCTTAAACTGTTCCCTCGGTTTAACAAATCATGCTCACGGTATAATAAACTGTACCCATGAATTTACCTTCGGTTTTTGAAATAGATTGTGAAAGCGTGCACACGGATTATGAATATGAAGGTACATTTTGATGTTGTATTTTTTTCTCCTACAGGTTACCTCCCGGGCTCCGTACCGGGCTCCGTAAATTAATTGCAGTTCATGTGGAATACTGCATATAGTATGGAATTTTATTTGCTTAAAAAAAATTAACGTAACACTATAAAACTGAACGTAACTTTTTCAGAACCTATCAAAAATATGCCATAACAAAAGAAGAAAAATACAATGAAAATGAAAAAAAAAAATTGACTCAGTTGCACAAATTTAACAGGTTCTTCAAATATGCTTCATTCTTTGTTAATGTTTTTCAAAGATTCGTTTTCACTTATGGTGGATTCTGAATACATTGCCACAGATTTCACGAAACACTGCGAAGCATAAGCTAATTCCATTGTGTTTTTCTTCTTTTGTAATGGCATATTTTTCATAGTATCTGAAAAAGTTAAGTTCAGTTTTATAAAGTTACATTCAAATTTTTTGAAGCAAATATAATTCCATAATATGGTCAATGGCATAATAAACACTAGGTGGCGATAGAGCATGTGTTTATGCGCCCACAAGAAGAGGACATTAGGTGGATGAAGAGTCAAAGCACAGAAAATTTGACTGTGAATATGTGAGCTTAAATCTAAAATGTGGAATGTGAAATATGATTGGTGAAATATTAACTTCTAATAAAAATCATGGACAGTATTGTAGTTTAGGTTACTTTGTGTAAAATAAATGCACAAGACTTGAATTTAACTTTCTTTGCCCAACATTTCAGGATTTCCTGATGTTACTAACCTGTAAATTAATCTTATTTTATTTTTTTCATACCTTAAACTGATGAATGAAGTTTTCCTCTGTTTGATTCAGCTTACCAAAAACACAGGCTATTAATGTTTGGAGACCAGATAGAGAGAAACAGTACGGTGTTACTTATTTTAATCCCCTTTGCTATAAATCTGAAAATGAAAATGTTGTTGTCATTTACTCAACCTCATGTCATTACAATATATACGCGAATGTGACTTACTTTCTTCTGAATTTTTGGAATAATTTCTATAATGGGCATGCATCCTAGAATTTTACATATTGTTATTAGAGGAGATTTTTAAGAGCAAAGGAAATGTGGAGATGAAGTGTTTGACAAAGAGATTTAGCACTGTGTTTCCAATTACCATGACAGGAATATACTTTATTTCAAGCAACTTCCATTTATCTGAGATACAGCGTATCCCATGGGATAAATCCCTGATATAACAGGAGCTATCACTTGTTGGAATATTTTTAATATTGAGTGCCAAATTTGCAGACCATAATGGCTTTTTCTTTTTAAGTTTCACTCTTCCTGCAGATATCGAGTGTACGGTGCATGGCTCCACAGGCTCCAGTTGTTTTCTTGATTTCCCTCCAGGACCCCCTTTGCCAAAATCCATCATTCCTTCTGTGACCTTCACTGAAGAGATAATGGCAGCGGAGGAGCTTCAGGTTCAAACAAATGCAGCTGCTTTACTGAAAATTCAAATAGTGTTTCCTATGCTTGATTTCTCCATTGCAGTATACAGTAGGCTACTAGTCACAGTTTTGTTTCTCCAGTAGTCAGAGGCTCTTTGAGTGAACTTATGAATCACTCAGTCACCCGATTCCTTCAAAATCACTGATTCATAAATGAACCAAATAATTTTGAATCTGATTACGTAATCCAGATTACACAATACTAGCTCTGCTCAAATACAGTGACATTTCATTCCTGAATGAATAAGTGTTTTTGAAAGATTCCGTTGGCTGAATTATTTCATTACTTAATCATAAGTAATGTGCCTAGTTAGTTGTAGTTAGATTAGAATGTGCTTTGTAGTTACTTGAAGTTAGATTAAATTACATTTTAACATAGGCTACTCGTCAGACTACAGTTATTTTGATTGTATGATTACATATTATTATAAATTATATGTAACTTATTGATTCTCCAAAATACCTCTTTTTATGCCTTTTAAAATAGCTTACTGCTTAAAATATGACCTACTGTCATTAGTCAAGTGGCTACCAACCTTTTGACCACTGGATTTACAAAAATAATTTCCAGTTTTCCATTTGCATCAACTACTGATGAACACATAATTTTTTTATCTGAATTATAGGTTCACCAATTAATTACTATATCTTTGAAAGGCTTTTGTATTTCAAACACATTAAAATACACAAATTCATGTTACTACTTATTCAGGCTGCATGTAATGCAAGCATTCCCAGACTTTTTCTTGTCATCTGAACCCTTTTATAATATATTTAACTGAAGTACCTGTGAAATGTTCAAATATTTAAATAAGAATCACATAAGCATATCTACGGGTATCTGTTAGTAGTCAAATGACATGCAGGTAAGCCAATAAAATATTGAATCTTTTTAGTACGTTTTTTTATTTTGATTTATGTCATTTTAAAATGATTTATTTTTACATTATTATGATTTAGCTAATTATTAGCTTTTCATTAAACTCACTAACCTCCTGCGGACAGTTCCTTTACTAACCCCATTTGGGAAACCTTTAGGTAGTTTAATGCACTTCATGTTCATGTCATGTCAAAAAATTGTCTGAACATAGTACCTAAATTGTGTAATGTAATGGATTACGTTACTAACAACAAGTTTTGTCATGTAATTTGTAATCAACAACGGATTACAATTTATATGTAATCTATCCAGCTCTGTTTATGAGTGAGTTATAGTATGTCAACTGATTCCTCCAAACACACTCATTCTTTCAGGAAATAGGCTAGACCCCTCCTACTGGTGCTCAAAGACGCACTTAGGTTGTTCTTTGACTTTGTTTGGCGATACTTTTATTGATGAAGCAAAACAGACGAAGAACCAGCAGTTCAGCATGCAAGTTCGTGTTGAACTATTAGGCAATATAAAAGCAATACCACACACTTTATAGCCTATTGCTGTTTTACAATTAACACGGCTGTGAATGTGATAACCATGCTTTTTCTGTCAGAGCTCTTGCAGCTTAAGTTATTTAATCTTACTGAAGTTCTCTTAATTGTCTATTTAATGTCAGAATGGATTACTTTTTTTAGTAATTTAGTTTTGTTAATCTTTATGGCTATTGCGTGTCCTTTCTGAAGTATGAACACGTCATTCCCTGTTAATGGTTATTTCTTGGAAGGCTTGACCATGACATTATTCATTATTTCAGTGGTGTTCAGTTAAAGTCAAATCGTGGGTTTAGAGGTACATGGGGTTAAGTAAATGATGACAAAGTAAATGAGTATACTTTAAGTAAAAGGTTATTTTTATTATTATTTTTTTTTTGGATGAACATCCCAGTAGATGGAAGGAATTGTAAGAACACACCTTTTAAGAAGTTCCCATCTGCAGTTGTATGGAGTGTGGAAATTGAATGTATTAGAAGAAATCTAATAGTATGCTGTAATAAGAAAACTTTAGTATCAAGCTCACTCCGAGTCTGAACTGGACACGTTCACCCCTCTGCCAGCTGCATATAGTGTCCACAGTGAACAATACTGTTATCTTCTCAATTATGTCCATTCTTTGGAGTGCTGTGTTTGGCGTGTTACTCCAGTGAGAAATAATGTCATTGCATTATAGGACAAGAAGCACTAGGATGTATAATAGCCCATGATGTATTCTGCACCAGTGACATTACGCACTGCATTCTGTCTCTGTGCGGATTTATTTCTCACTTCCTCAAGTAATTGACAAGTCAGTCAAGGTCTTCGAGAGACAGCCATGATCTGGGGTTTTTAGAGTAGCTGTAACCTTGTCTACATCTGCCCCAATTTGAGTTAAAGCAATGTCCCACAAACAATAATTTAACCTTGGCAAATCTTATTGTTTATCAGACTTTCACCTCTTATTCCCAGAGCACCTGACAAGATTTCTCACTCTATATTATTTACTTGTTTCCCAAATGATAGGCCAAGTCAAAAGCTTGTTCATCACATTGTCGATCACAACACAAGAGATTGCAAATATGTAGCCAATACCTTGACAGTTCATCCCTCCAGCACCTTCCACCTCCATCTTCATTTTTAATCTACAGTATTAACTCATTTTAATTAAGTAGTCAAGGGAGGAACTACAAGTGCTAAAACTTAAATTCCCTTAAAACATCATCATTACAGGTAATCTAAATAGTCTCTGGCTTTCAGTCTTCAGGATAATTTGATTCTAAAATACTGTATTGTGAATAATAGAAAGAGATTTTTATGGCTCAAAGGTTTATAGCTTAATGGAGCTCTCGTATCGTCTCAGAGTTGTAAACTAAAAGAATAGTTCATCCAAAAACTTACAATTAAATCTCTACAATTTCCACTTGGGCCATTCTAGAAGTAGTTGAGGTTGTTTCTTCAACAGAACAGATTTAGAGAAATGTAGTATTAAATAACTTGCCCACCATTGGATTGTTTGCGGTGAAACATCCCAATGACCCACACAAACCTCAGTCCATCATTTAATGTCTTGTGAAAAGCTGTGTTTGTAATAAACAAAATCCACAATAACACATCCTCTTATGAAAACATCTCCTTCCCTGTTATCCTCTGACATCAAAAATTATCAACATATTTGTTTAAAATGGTTTTGGAGTGTTTAGTTTAGTTTTTCTTCTGATTTAAACAAGAAAAATAAAAAAAAATTCAGCAAATTTAGATTTTTGTCTGAATTATTCCTTTAAGGTTAGTCTTGTAGACTTTGACATCCTGGCTAATATGTGCACATTACTGATTACTGATTACTGGGGTCTTTTTCCTCAGAATTAAAAAAAAAATATCAGGAGATTTAAACAAATGTCTCCATTTGCTCTCTTTATGCAGGGATATTGAAGAGGTTTTTTTTTCTTTCCTGTGGGTTCTCTATGGCACAGCTGAATCTAATGTGATGGACTGTAAAAAAATCTTTTTTTGCTCTTAGATACACCAGTGTCTGATCTCCTTCCTTGTCATCTCGGCTAGCTCTGTCAGCATGAGTTTTGGCAGTAATGATCTGAAATTGAGGCAGTATGTATCTCTCCTGTGTTCACCTGTGAGGTGTTGAAATATATATAGGCAGATTTGTACTCTCGACTTAATTCACAGCAAACAATTTGCTTACCAAATGTGAAAATTATGCGAGCTCAGGTAAGCAATTAGGCTAACACTGGATTGCTTTTGCTGGATTATGTTTAGAATGCAAAAGATTCTGTATTTTCGTTATCTCCTGAGGAGATAGCCAAGAAGAAAAGATAGATCAAATGACCTGAAGTTTCAGCAAATAGGCACTAGAGACAGGTGCTGCTAAACATAAACCTCCATTGTTTACAAATGAGCAGTAGATGGCAGTCACATCTCAATGAGTTTTTCTTTCAGTACAGCTTGTGGATTTATGGTTTGATATATAAAATGTTTAAGGTCAACTTATATCAATATATATATATATATATATATATATATATATATATATATATATATATATATATATATATATATATATATATATATATATATATATATATATATATTATTATTATTATTATTATTATTACCCAAATAATTGTTTTATTGTATGTTTTATACACTGACTAGGCGACACTTTGCATTGATGTACTGATGCAAAATATACAAAGATCTGACAAGTACAAAAAGTAGAAAAACAATTTATTTGGAATATCCTGAACAAAACAACACTGGCAACAATAGCATCATTGCATTATCCCACAAAATACTATACCTGATTCATTAAGAACACATTCAACTTAAAGTAGAAAAAGAATCCTACTATTACTACAATACAACACAGTTTACCACATTTAACACTGATTAGTTTTTTTTTTTTTTTTTGTTTAAAAAAAAATAGAACTCTGATATATATTTTACAATGAATGTGTGGTTTTTAACAAAACAATGCTCAATAAATGTTTAGCACAACAAAATGCAGGCATACTTGCTACAAATATGTGCAGTAAAATATACAAAAAAGAAACTAGCAACATTTTACAGTACAAGAAAAAGCACATATAAATGCTAACATGTTCAAGCTTTTTAATTAGCTTTACAAATGAAACGCAATTTTTATCTAAGGTGCGAAAAGATGAACAATTGCTTTTGATGCCTTTTTGGATGAGGTCCATTTTGAAGAGGTCATTACAATGCCTCCTTCCCAGCAACTTAAAATGCCAACTCATAAACTACCCAGGAAATAGGCTAGATCTAACAAAACTGCTTTTATTAAAAAAAAAAAGCACTTTAATGTCTTCAGAATAAAATAGGAGAAGAATGTATTAATCTTCATTTCAGAATGATCATTTTTGTTGCATTATTTTATACTTGCCTGTGAAGTGAGGGCCACACATATGGAGTATAAAAACCAGTTTGGACAGAGTCAAGCCGAATATCCATTGCAATATTGTAAAGTTTTTGTGGTACCTGTGGCATCCCATCTGCATCTGTCCACCAAACCACCTCAAAAACATTTTTGTGTATTCACAGACACACCTAATGACTAAAGAACTGCCGTTTGCCCACACGATAACACTTCTATTTACAATAGCTCTTGCTCCTCAGGGGACATGCAGTCTTCTTCAAAGATTTATTATGCACATGTTTTAAGACAGGTTTGCACACGCTGGTTGTAATGAGGTTAAATTATATCTTAGGAGTATCGATAACATCATGTCCTCTGTGCAGTTAACTTACTGTACATTAGTGGTCGTTTACTTGAATTTGTGTAACTGTGTTTTTGGATAAATATTGTTAAATCCTGTCAAAATACTGAAGTTTGGAATATTCTGTGTGTATAAAAATTACAGAGGTGCACAGGTCCTTTATCACACTGGCAAAAGTATTTAAAAAAGTAAGAAATCTGATTGACATGCTCACAAGCTTCACTGGAGCACTAACAGGCTATAGAGGCTATGATAGTGTTGGAGAGATGCATTTAACACTCTCAAAAACGTCCTGTGCTTATTTAATTTAATTCAGCCAGAAAAACTGATTTATATTAAACCCATTTATTAAGTGGAATGTAAGGGCCACAATAATGTCGATCTTTATCAAGGCAATATCGCAAAACCACGTTGTTGCTTGTTTCATTTTTGATAGTTAATTTTGCTAAACCACATCGAAGACCTGAAGGATTAGGATAATTATTCTTAAGCAAGACGGGTTCACACAACAACCTTTGATAGCCAGAATTCCCTTCCCCCAGCATATTTGTTTTTACACATGCTGTTAGTTAAATTTAAATGGGTGGTTGATTATGATTTCCTTTTTTGAACTTTAGTAAGTGTGTAATGTTGCTGTTAGAGCAAAAACAATGTCTGCAAAGTTACGACGCTTGGAGTTCAATGCAAAGGGAGATCTTTTGCTGTTTATGGACTACAAAAAACTGCTTGTAGGGACTACAACGAGCTTCTTCCTGGGCTTGTGACATCACTAACCCCGATTTTTACATAAAACCCACCCCCAGAAACATGCAACTACCCCTAATGGGAAGGGGGCATGACGTTTCCGGACAATGTGTACTAGGCGGCTAGCTAATCACAAACACACTGAGCCTGCTAACCAATCACCTTAGGCATATGTTTAGGCACACTTTTTAGGAACAAGTCAGTTTGGTTTGCCCGGCAGCATACTATTGTTCAGTCCAAAACTCCAAAAAGTTTAAGTAAATAGCAAATTAGAGGCTGTCATCAGTAATGGTAAAAGTAGTTAGTTATAAATCCAGTGATAAGCAAAATCAAGCATAGTCTCCATCAAGTCTCCATAAACTCCAGTTATGGATTTTGTAGCAGGTCTAGTATAGTTCTTATATACATCCTTCGGAGATGTTAAAGCGAGGTCCTTACTCTGTGTGGTCATAAAAAATCCCAGGATGTTATTCGAAAAGAATAAAGGTGTGACCTCGGCATCCTGGCCAAATTTGCCCATTGGCCTCTAACCATCATCGCTCTGTCTCCTCTCCACCAATAAGCTGGTGTTTGGTGACGGTTCTGGCGCACTATGGCTGCCGTCGCATCGTTCAGGTGGATGCTGCACACTGGTGGTTTGAGTTTTACATTTGTTGGAAAGAGGTATTTTAAGGCTCACTAAGGTCAACATTTATTTGATAAAAATACAGTAAAAAATTTAACTGTGAGATTTCATTGTAATTAAAAATGATTATATTTTAATATTTAATTTATTCCTGTGATGGCAAAACTAAAATTTCAGTATCACATGATCCTTCAGAAACCAACTTAGTATGCTCATTTGGTGTTTAAGAAAAATGTCTTATTATCAAAGTTGAAATCAGTTGTGCTGCTTAATTATTTTTGTGGATTCTAAACTTTAAACGTTAATTCAGAATCTGAATATATGTTATTGATCTTCTTGTGAATGATCTACAAGCAATCAAGAACCAATGGATAGAACCAAGTCCCACTTTACATTTTTTTTGTTACTTCTTTGATAATCCAGTTCACTCAGACGCACATTCAAATACTGAAGAAAACATTGATTGTTACTTCTGTTAATTGCTACTTTTTAGGCAAATGAAGATCTTTTTTTTCTCTGCCCTTCTCCAGTTAATGTCCATTTTGTGCTAATAAGCACTTGTTTCTCACATTGCAGAAACATCAGACAACCACAGTAGCACACTTATTTCAATGAACTTCACATGATATGTATTGAGTGGAATGTTGATTCTTTAAGTGTCTCATTACCATAATTGTACGTTTGCAGCTGTGATCTCTCTTCACGTTAACAATCTCCTTTTCCACTTTCTCTTCTCGCTCTCTCCCCCCCTAGGTCCTGCAGAATCAGGCCTGAGGGCACTGTGGGATATTTCTGGCTATGAAGTCTGAAGGTCTGAATGTGTGGAGCTCCGGGGCGTTGGAGAGATACTGAAGGTCCAGTTCAGTGCACTCTACAGGAGCATGAAGCCCCCAGGCTGTTCGCTGCTCTACGGCACAGCAGGGCCTCACTGCAGACTGTCCTCCTACCAGAGTGAGAATGACATGCTGGCTGGAGAGGCACGAGTCTGTAGAAGAAACTTCAGGTGTTTCTGTTGCCTGCATGATGACTCCCTTTGCAGGATCTGTGCAGGACGAGCTTTGCATCAGAGGAAGAACCTCACACCTATGCATGCCAAGATCAGTGGTCATCCTGGTGGTGATGTCATTAAGCGTGCAGGGGTGCTTCAATAGCAGGCAAGGATCTTATAGAACACAGACCAAACAAGTCAGGCACACAATCATCACATCTCTTTCTTTCTCTCTTTTAAATACATATATAAATACATATTATAAATACTGTAATTACTGATGATTTTGGTGTCATATTTCTTCATAAATATTATATCTTAACTAGTGATCGACCGATGTATCTGTTTACCGATATTTTTCCCGATATTTAAGCATTTTTCCATAATCGGGTATCGGTTTTGTAATATCGGATTCGCCGATTTACGGCGCCATCTTGTGGCCGTTTTGAGATTTCCGCCATTGCAGCCCGGGTGTCTGAGGAGATCAGTCACCAACAACTCAGTGCACAGGTAAATATATGTTCTACTTGGTTTGCTTTAATTAATCAACTTTATTTAACATAACAGACATGCACAAACGCGATCTGAGACATAAATTCCTGATATAGTTAATTTATGCAGCTTGTTTCTAAACAATTGAGACGAACTCATTGAGTCACGTAGTGTAATTCATCATGTCCTGCCCCAATAAAGACGTATCTTTACATGAATTAAATAAAACAGACAAGAATGAGTGCATGTTGAAAATAAAAGCGTTGAATTTAATTCTCTATCTGTTGTATTTGCTCACCATTAGTCTAGAAGAGAAAGTTTGTTCATATTGCTTAGCAACTGACAGATGATATGGAGGCTTAAGCACGGCGACTGAATGAAACTTTTGACAAGATTATCTTGTTTAAACACCCTAGATTATATTATCATTTACTACATAACAATTATTTCGCTAATACACATATAAATATAGCCTACCGCTTTGTGGAAATTAATTATTTATTATCTCCATGCGCGATCGCGGTTGATTAAATTATAGTCAAACAGCACTTTGTCAGTTGGCATTTCATGATGTAACGTTAGATTGAATCTAGATCATAAAATGCCAACTGACAAGTGCTGTTTAACTTTATATAGTCTCGGGAAAAAAAGTTCGTTCATATTGCTCAGCACCTGACTGGGTTGATGATCAGGAAGCCTCAAGCAATGCCACTGAATGAAACTTTTGACAAGATTATCTTGTTTAAACACCCTAGATTATATTATCATTTACAACATAACAATTATTTCGCTAATACAAATATAGGCTACATATACCGCTTTGTGGAAATTAATTATTTATTATCTCCATGCGCGATCGCGGTTGATTAAATTATAGTCAAACAGCACTTTGTCAGTTGGCATTTCATGATCTAACGTTAGATTGAATCTAGATCATAAAATGCCAACTGACAAGTGCTGTTTAACTTTATATAGTCTCGGGAAAAAAAGTTCGTTCATATTTCTCAGCACCTGACTGGGTTGATGATCAGGAAGCCTCAAGCACGGCCACTGCATGACATTTTTGAAGGAAGCAGGCTTACAGGGCAGAATGCTGAAAGACTCTGTTTTCTACACTAAAACCTAGTTCTGCTTAACTGGGAGTAAATAGCTATGCACTCCTAAATAGCCCTCCCGCCCCCACCAATATGTTAGAATCATTTTAGTGCTTTATTTTTTTACCTGTTTTTATTTTTTTACCTCATCAAAGCTTTTATTTTAAAACAAAGACACTTAGTAACAGTGCGCTTACATTTTTTGGACTCAGACCCCTCTAATTATTTGTGTATAAATATAATGTTTTTTTTTTTTTTGTATGCAAGGGGGGAGTGATTGTTATAAATAAAATGTTTTTTTCAGCTCATTTGTGTTGTAATAATTGTCAGAAACAGAAGTATAACAGTAAATAAATATCGGTTCTGCATATCGGTTATCGGGTACATAAACATACAAATAATCGGTATCGGTATCGGTTATAAAAAACCAATATCGGTCGATCACTAATCTTAACATACATGACTCAAGATAAATTTACTTGAGAATCAAAGTGTCGGCAACTGAAATTATACGGCTGAAAAGAGCAAAGATGTCGAAGGTGTGGAAATATTTAAAATAGTCAGAGAAAGACGCAAAAAACAGTTTCTGAGAGACTGTTTGGTACTGCTTCACATGTCTTCAATGAAAAGAGGAAGGGTGGTTGTTACTTTTTACTGTATGATGATTGAAATCGCTAAATGGCCTTTAACAATTAGTAAATGAATTGCAGAATGTTATGTTTTCTAATACATGTATTCAGACAGCTCTGAACGAGCATGCGGCTCTGTCTGCTTGTTAGCAAAAATAATAATCTGCGCTGAAACAATCAGTTGCTCAGTAAAAATTTTCAGCTAATGAAAATTGTGAATGAGACAATGCGCTACGTGCGACAAACATTTTTGAGCGTGACGCGCTCTGACGCACCTGTCAGCTGATGGAGGCAGAACTTACAGCGATTGCCTTTTTGTTTGTTTGTTTTATTTTTCAACAGTTTTTATGTATGTGAGAGTGTGTTTTATGTTGAATGTGAATGTATCTGCATGATTACTATCTGTTTGAGTGCAAATCAGCCCAAATCAGCTCGCTATTACTGTATGATCACGGCTATCAAAGTGAACGCGTCTATATGAATAGAGAGAGTGGATTATTTACTTTATGGCACATTTGTGTTATTACCATCTGTATAAGTGGCCATCAGCACTTCAGCACTTATTTGCATTGTAATTCATTGTAAATGCTGCATTTCAAGCAATGTCAGGATTTTCTGTAATTGGCATACAAAGTTAAATCTTGTTTTATTTTTCTTATTATTCTTATTTTTCTTACTCAAATTCTTCTTATTTTATTTTTCTAGTGCTCAAATAAATCACTTATATGATGTCTAAGTTTCTGTCTAGTGTTTTATAATTGGAAAAATAAAACTATGCAGTGGTATGTTTACTGACTAAATAGTTTGTAGAAGCCTTCAATACAGTTGGTAAATATTTTTTGTATATTTGAGGGGGAGGGGGGTCTATACATAGTCTCATAAAAATATTAGCAGAAGACTCATTTTTCATGATGTCTTATTCAGATTTGAAATAGAAACTTCTGAGATGTGACTTTCAACCCATTACTTTTCTAGATTGCTCCAGGACTGATTTCATGTACTTTTATATCAAATAAATAAATATTTATGTGAGGTAAAAAAAAAATCAAGGCACTTCAGTGTCTATAACTTTTAATATTTTCGAGCATTATTAAATTTGGTTGATAAAAAGCAAAGCCCAAAGGGTCTTCTATCCAAAGACACCAAAATTATGTTTGTAACACACTGAAGTACGAAACCGTGGCAATTTTAAGTTAGGTAGAGCACTAGAGAGAATTATTTTACATTTAAACACATTTTAAAAGCCATTGTGAAAATGGCATATAGTGGATAGCTTGAATCTCTTTTTTGAAACATTTTTTTGCCATGTGATCTTTAGGTGGAATTTTTTTTTTTTTTTTTTTTACATCACATTCTTATTGTGTCTGTAATCAAACTTTAACTCGATCACAGCCTGTCATGCACACTTACTTGATGTGTCTACTTCTGCGTCCTGCATCACTGTGTGCAGGGTTGTCATTGGAACTGAAGCTGCGTCACTGTCACGGTGACCGTTACTGACTGGTGATAAACAACCTGAGAGTAGAGGTTGAATGAAATGTGAGTTATTTACGTTTTAAGCCACACCTTGTGGTTTAGTGGATTACTGTTGTATGTACTGTATATTCAGTGTATGTATATTCATACGTTTGCATGTTTTCCTGAGTGAAGACCGTGTCTGGTAGGTGACACACACAATTGTAAATAGGACGGTTGTTAATATAGCCGTTGCTGCACAAGCGGTCACCATGGATGATACATTTTGGACGGGAGGTGCTGAGGTTTGGGCTTTTGCAACACCAGTCCCTGCTTCACCTAAAAATGGAAGAATCAATTAGAACACATACGACCAATATCAACTTCCATTCTAAAATTCTGAGTAAATTATTATTTACTCAGTGATCACTGGAGAGGAAGGTTATTAACAACTCCATTTCATTACATAAATTGTGTGGCTGCTTGGAATATTTCTCACAAGTCCAATAATCTACTTTTTGCAGCACGGTATTGGTTTGGAATGACATGAGAGTGAATAAATCCTGATGGAATTTTGTTGTCTATGTAAACTATTCTTTTAAAACACAATCAACAGATTCCAAAGACTTGATAACTATAGGGTTACAAATCAGTAGCACGGTAAATCTAAATGAGTCTTGGTTTTAAAACCACACTTGCAGCTGCCTTATTCTGTTGCCTTCCCTTTCTTTCTAAGCACCCCTCTTCCTGTTGCTGGTGGCGTATCTGATCAGCAGAATGCTAAAAGACCTCTGTCAATCCGTGATGCAATGGGTTCAGCGAGGATCGACGCTCAGTCCATGCTGAGCACTTTCAAAGAGCATTGACTGATCCTTGCTGGATAAATACCTTCTCCCTTACTTAACGCATAATCACATTGAGAGAATAGAGATAAAACAGTGAGAAAAAGAAGTAAAAGAACTGAAGCTCAGATAAGAACATGGAAAGAATGAGTGCAGGCAGGGGTGAAGAGAGTACCACAAATTTTAGAGGATGAAAACGTGAAGAAACTGTGTCTTTAATGCATGAATTTAAAGGGTGAATGTGAATGAATTTATTTCCAATACATTAACATGGGTTTGTGTTCCGGGATGTGGAAATCTTTAATAACAGTCAGTCTTAAATGGATAGTTCACACAAAAAAGAAAATTCTCATAATGTTTCTGAAATTACTGTAAACATAGTAATGGGACACAGTCTGTGCGACCAGATGTGCCACCAGATGCGCTCTGTTATGGACATAAAGAGCACGATAAAATATAAGATAGGATGATAAATAGATAAATAAGTAAACCGCTGCACTGTCTTTTTGTTCTCGTGTATCAGTAGAAATGTCTGGTAGCTATAAACTGTGAAATCTTGAGGTAAGCCATTAGTCTGGTTAATGGTGATAACTGAGATATTGCACTTCATTTTATTTAGAAATGACAAAGTTACATATTAAGTTTAGTTAAGACAGGGATGTTTATATCCATGGCACAGAAGAATCGTGCCTGCTACAACTTAGCATTAGGGCTGGACCAGAATATTAAATTATTCTAATATTTGTTAGGTGGGTTGGCATTCGATTTTAAATTTTGAGAAAAATTCTCCCGCAAAATGTTTCTCATTCACGCTTGAATATTAATCCAAATTTTTATTAATCCAAATTAATCCTGCCAAAGTTTAGCGTCATGCCTCCCTCAACATCTCTCACTGTTAACACCGATCCAATTGATGCATATAAACAAACAAACAGTGGATTTTTACATTTATTTACCTATTTGTAGGGTTGGGTATTGTTTGGATTTGATCGATTCCGATTCTGCTTATCGATTCTGATTCTTTTTGATTCCCAGTTTCAATTCCAATGTAATTAAATAATGATATCAAACATTTATCCTTTTGTCTCTTTTTTCGTGTCATGCTAGTGTAAGTTGTATTTATCAGTATGGCACTCACGGCTACACTGCAAGTTTCTGAAGGGTGCAGGGCCACATGGAAGGCATTCCAAATCTTCTTGTCCATCCAGTCGCATTTTGCTGTAGAAACTTTCATTAGAGAGAAAAAAAAAGGTTTTGGTATGAAAACTACGATACAGTGGTGTGTGTGAGAGAGTCTATAAAGTTTTGGGTGTGAAGTTGCATGCAATCGTGTGTGGGTTGATCACAATTGTCAGCTATAAACATCATGTGTCATAAAGGTTGTTTTGTGTGTATGTGTGAGAAAGTCTCACCCAGGGAGGCAGTTTCCACACACTGCATTGTCTGTGTGTGTGCAGTGCTTGATTTGGTGTCTGTTGAGTCTGCGGCAGTTCTGGCACAGTGCACAAGGGTGAGAACCCCAGACTTCCTTAAACCACCGAACTTCACATACGCCACACACTGCTGACACTCCTACACCATAACCACAGTCCTAACCGCCCACAAGCACACAAACATAATGAGTAACAAGATAAGTACATTGGATGAGTCAATTTTTTTTTCTGAAAACACAGCTTTTGTAACCTTGCCCTGTTTGCAAGTCATTTAAGGTCATGTGTAAGCCTCTGGTGGCAGGGATATGATACTACAGTTATGTTTAAATAGTCCACAATTTGGGGCTCTGCCATTTTTCATCATTTATTTGAAAAAAAGCCACATTATCATTACTGTGTTTTATTATTATATTACAGTGGCCGAGAGAGCTCAACACGCTGCAACTTAAGAAAACACATGCCATCTGAAAAAACACCAGCAAATGAAGAAAACATCATTAGTTTGACAACACAAATATTGCAAATCATCACAACACATGCATATAACAAAACGTGCTGCAAATCATCACAACATATGCATATAACGAAACGCGCTGCAAATCATCACAACACATGCATTTAACGAAACGCGCTGCAAATCATCACAACACATGCATATAACGAAACGCACTGCAAATCCATCACAACACATGCATATAATGAAACGCACTGCAATTCCATCACAACACATGCATATAACGAAATGTGCTGCAAATCATCACAACACATGCATATAACGAAACGGGCTGCAAATCATCACAACACATGCATATAATGAAACGCGCTGCAAATCATCACAACACATGCATTTAACGAAACGTGCTGCAAATCATCACAACACATGCATTTAACGAAACACGCTGCAAATCATCACAACACATGCATTTAACGAAACGGGCTGCAAATCATCACAACACATGCATATAACGAAACACGCTGCAAATCATCACAACACATGCATATAATGAAACGCGCTGCAAATCATCACAACACATGCATTTAACGAAACGTGCTGCAAATCATCACAACACATGCATTTAACGAAACGTGCTGCAAATCATCACAACACATGCATTTAACGAACGTCACTTTCCCTCACTGTTAAGATCCAAAGCACTGAAAAGTCTATGTGCTCTCAAAAAGAAAATATTTTAATCTAAAAAGTTCTTACACTCACTCACACCCAATATCGCTCTTTCTCTCACCTCTTTCAGTTCTTGGCCAGGTGGACATTGTGGGCACTTGTGACACTGTCCACCGTTGTAATATTCGTCCATCGAGCAATCCATTCCATTTCTAAGAGAAGGAAAAAGAAAGAGTTAAAAAATACAGCATGCAAACATTGGCTTACAATGTAAAATGTAAAATACCGTATACTGCCAGTGAAGTTCTTAATTGTTAATTGGCAGTAAGTATACAGAGAAAAAGTGTAAATTAATTAAAAATGATGTAGTTTTATCGTAAAATACTGTGAATCTATGGTTTTGGGGAATAAAAACTATTATAATTTATGGTAAAATACAGTAAAAGGACATTCACAGAAATCCCTGCATGAAACTTTAAATAAAATTAGATTTGTGTACATTTGTGTTACATTTCCTGTCATTTAATTCATGTTTATTGAATTATTTAAGAGTTGTGTGTTTGACCCTGTGCACTGTCTATACACAAATGTAGACCATGTTTCATGCCTCTGCCATGTACTCTTGATTCTTTATGAGGCTTTCTGTTGTACCATCTATATTATCATATACTGTGTACATTTTATAGTAAAGTTATGACAACTATAGCTGCCCTTTCCTACAGTGTACTCCTCAGAAGTAATCGCTGAATTCAAGTTAATTTGAAAATCAAAGCTCAGGGTTAAATTCGATCTAAATATAAATTAAATATAGGCTGGCCTATCTATGGATTTATTTCTATTTTTGTTATTATTTTAAATATACATTTTAAATAGAAAATGTAGGTTTAATGATTCGAATGTCTATAGTTTTCAAAGTACAAAAACATTATACATTAGACAGTCCGTATTAATAAGAATTAAAAATCTAAATAACGATATAATACAATTTTATATATTTCTATTATGTTTTAAAAAAATATTGAGTAGATTGTTTTCCTTAGAATTTACAATCCATTTCAATATAGCGAATTAATTGCAAAGGGGAAAAAATACTATAGGATTTCAGTACTACATGCTTGAACCCCCCAAAAAGGAGAAAGGAAAAATCTTTCGCTCGTTTCATGCAGTGCAGCCTAGCCAAGATTCAGCTATATTTGCGTTCGTTTCAATAATAAAGATTAATGTCCATTCATTTTTTATCCATTCCAGATATCAGAACACAGAGAAACAGATCAAGCGAGAGCGCGCATCGAGGTGCCATCTAATACAAAAATACCTCAGTTAAAAGATCTGTTGGGAATAGTCTAACCGAGGCATAAAATACAAGAAAAGTTAAAATGGTCAAACTGAACTAAGTAGGGCGCACTGCTACGATACAAAAGTAGAGAGTAATGCACCAGCTATCATGAATCTCAAGTCACGTATTAGGGACAGTTTCATCCACACTTACATTGCAGCAGGGACAAATCTCAGCAGTCACTTAATTCTCTGTCCCATTAAAGTAATCGTCTCCTGTGGCTTTGGGCAGATTCGGTCCAGTTTCGCTTGCGGTTGAAGGTGACTGGCACATTTGCCCGGTGCGCTACAGTGTGCGGCGCGCTGGGACACACGGGCATGTCCCGACATGTTCACACTCCTGTCACTAAAATCCGCTAAAGCTGCAGAAGAAAAGATGTGCGAGCACTCGCGGACACAGTCAAAGTCCATATCTTTGAGAAATGCTCTTGAATGGAAATTGCGATTCAAAAGGATTTCTCACAAAACCCTTAGGCTACTATGAATCTCATATAACATGATAGCAGTTTGAAAACTTGTTTCTAGTCCTCAACCACAAGCAGTCGTTATATATATTATTATATATATTGTTTTCATGGTTTACTTCGATGCAGCAACCTCTTGAGGACACAGGGGGGCGATGAAGATTTTACACATTGACCTTAAGCTTAATAAAACTTAAATAGCTCGACAATGCAATTTACATTCAATACACTTTTCATTTGTAGCTCATAACATTGTATTACATTACAGTACATTGTATTATTGCATTCCATTATTAGACTGCACTACCTTAAGCTGAACGCTGCAGCTCTGTGATCAGTTGGCAAGAAACAGAGCAGGCCTTGTTTACTATGCTTTCTCTTATGCTTAGAAAATATATTTCCTAATCTATGAATGATCTATTAAATGAGATAAAGGTATATTAGAAATTATAAAGAATAATATATTGTGTAAATGTATTACAATACATAAAACACAAGGAATGGCTGCTTTCATTGTAGGCTATTGAAAAATGTGTGACAATATATTTACTTCTATATCAAAATATATGTAATTTTATATTCAGTACACAGTTTATAATATACAGACATGTAATAAGATATGGTAATGTTTGAATATATTGAACAGATATTTACTCATGCAGTACACACACACACATCTATGGAAATATATATTTATTTTATTTAACAGTAATTTAATTATTATGTGCATGTTTAATATTTCAAAATACACATTTAGTTAACATCTATACAGAGTTGGACAAAGTATACAATTCCATAACTTTAGTGACAGAACAGATACTGCCTGTCAAATATTAGCCCACCCCCACATTGAAAGCAGCTCTGGCAGTGTGTGCACACATCTGTGTGTAACCAGTCATCCACATTTGAACCGAGTGGACTGCTCAAATGTGAAATTGTTGTAAATACAGACTGATAAGGAAAACATCTAACCTGCTTTAAAACCCAGTAACACAACTGTATAACTCTGTATAGCTGTACAACAGCAACATTCCTTTAACAAAAAAGCAAAACAGCAAGATTTATTTGGCATCAAAACAAACATTCAAATGCTCTCTAATCGCTCTCGCCGCTCTTTGATGTCATACACAGAACAGTCTGTGCAGTGCTGCTTCAAGTCAAACACCTATTGTGCTCTGTTAGGAGATGCACAACAGTTCTTCTGTAGCTTTATAATATTTTCATTTACACCATTTTGCAAAATTGCCCAATATTGTGTCTAATATATACCACAATATTAACTTTTTATTATTGAATTGTTGTAAATAAATATCACCTTTGCAAATTCTCAGTGTTAAAAAAAATGCTAGGAAGTCACTTCATGTAGCCCAACAAGAGTGATTACTGATAGACTGTATGAAAAAAAAAAAAGTCACGTTTTAGAGAAGAAGAAAAAAGGACTGGCTAACTTTCAAAGCTGCTACATAGTAACAACTTTCTACTTCAAGGACCTTGATAGAAATGTAGTGATGTGAAAAGTATGATCCTTGCCTTTCAAATGTAGTGTCAAGTTTAAGTCATAAGTTTCCGGAAAAATAATACTCAAGTAAAGTGTACTTAAGTACAATACTTAATACTCTGTTACTGTCCACTTCTGTGATCACTGTGCAATATGTACTCAATTGAGGATAAAACATTTTGAATATAAGAATACTAAACATATTTGTATGTATCAATATATAGCAATATATTTTCAATCTTTTGGTGTATATTGACAAAATATAAGCACTAGTTTCCAATGTATGGAAGTGTATTAGGTAATATAACACATTATGCAGTATATCCCCATACATTTTTCTTAAGGGTAATTTGACCTGACTGAGAATCCAAGTTATTCTTGAAAATGATCACACAGACACTATTATGAAACTTTTAAGCTAAGTAAAAAAGTTTTTGTGCAAGAGATTGGTGTGTATGTGCTGATGAAAAGATAAGACTGGTGTGTGTGTGTGTGAGAGAGAGAGAGTGAGAGAGTTAGGGAGTAGGAGGGCACTGTAGCCTTGCATAGCAGTGGTTTTGGCAAACGAGGAAACACAGAAAGTGGGAGAGAGTACATGAAGGAGTATTTTTATATTTTGTCAAGAGTTTTTGTGCCTGAACTGGACCAGGTCAGAGACAATGTTTTGCACAAATAATTTTGTCCCTTAGTTGATCTTAAGCAACTCAAATTACAGAACATCATGAGACGTCATGACTCATTTCCATTCAAAGTTCGAATCTGTGTTCGCTGGCTGCTGATGTTTGCATAAGTACTAGTAAACATGTTAAGGAAATAACACGTAACATTTTAATTATATTTCATAAAAAGAATTAAATGACTCGAACAAAGATTTGTTAATTTTGCTGAACGAGACTCAAGGTCTGAGTCGGTCAAATCGCATCTGCTGAGCTTCCCATCACTACTGCTGAGCCAGAGACAGACAGGTTTGTACAGCGTTGCATTATAACCAATCATACACAATTCTGTTGAGCTAATGAATGCAATGGCCAATCAGAGACATTCAGATGAGTTTTGTTCACTTGCTCGCTGACTGAATTATCTGATGAATTATCTCATCAGAAACGACACAGCGCTGATACGAAAAGTAAGATATTTATTTCATTTTCAGATATTCCATATCTTGGCTCTGGCTAGACTGAATGAAAATGTTTTTTGGATAATGTAAATGTTTTTTTTTTTTTTTTTTTTGCTCACATTAAATACACATTAAATACAAAGTCCTACTTAAAATATTTTATGGCATGACACCCATACAGCTAAGTTGAATTTTTGTGTAGTTAACAGATTATATTTTTAGTCTACTTTGCCCATCACCATTTATTGTTAAGATAACATACAACGCATATTTGAGAATCGTGGTATTTCCTAGTTAACAAATGTGCCCCTCAAAAATTATGAGTGCATGAGGCCCCTGATATGATGTTATATTAACATAACAGTTTCACAGATAGTTTGGCCATTGTTCTCATGAGTGCTGTCGTGGTCGTCCATGTGATCACCTCATCCCTGAATCTTATCTCAGCCCGTTCCTGTCCTCTTCTTCTTCACACACATCCTTGTCAGCAGCATAGATTAGCTCTGACCTCTAAAAAGACGCATGTGTATGTGTTTTGACGTCCAACTTTATATTTAAGTCTAAGACAGATGTTGTTCTATGAAGCTGCCCACACTAGTAAAAAAGTAATATATTTCAAATACATTTATTTCATACTAAGTATAGTTAGTGTAGTTCAAATCTATTAACATATTTATTGAGAGATAACTCGAGACTTACTGATATAAAAATTATAATTAACTTTATATGGCATACTACATGTGCAAAATGCACATTTATTAATATTATATTATATCATATAATGTGTTTTAATGTCACTTTTTATGAGGATTGTATGATATTTGAATAAATTTGATCTTCAAATTCTAAATATTTAAAGTGTACCTTAAGTATATTTGCAATAGTTCCACTTCCGTACAATCAAATATACTGTACTACGTATAGTTTTTATTTGCATTAAAAATAAAATTTGTTAGACTTCAAGTATACCAGTTTGGTTTACTAAAAGTACAATTGCAGTTCATTTTTATTAAGTATATAAGTATGAAAATGTATTTGTAACATACTTAGCATGAAATAAATGTGTTTCAGTTCCATTTAAGACCTTTTTTTTTTTTTTTACTAGAGCAGACAGAGTTTGTAATGACAAACTTTGGCCAAAAATATAGTGCGACTGAATGACACAAATAAATTATTTCCTAGATATCAGCAAGAAAAACATTTTTGGATCATGTAGAAATGAAGGCATGTGTGCCTGTATGACCATTTGCATCTGTGTCTGAGTGTATGAATGTGTGTGTTAGTGGGAGTTTTAAGTATGAAGGCCGTAGAGCAGAGCCAGACTCAGTAACAGTTCAGATAAGAAAGCTTCACCCACCTGGAGAGAGAGAGAGAGAGAGAGAGAGAGAGAGACTTTAAGCATTACTAACATTAGTACTAGTACAAGTACTAACATTGATTAAACAATTAAAAGGGTATATAAAATTTAAGTGGTTTAAATATAAACACTAACTCATCTAGTAGCTGATATGGGCTCAGGGACATCTCTGTGCACCTGCTGTTGACAAAGGGAAAAACGATGAAAAGTTGCATTAGAGCCCCCAAAATCAGCAGCGTTACTCTCAGAACTAGACTCTGCCCCGAGGGGTTTGCCTTAGACCAGCAGAATAGACACAATGAGCAAAACAAAGATAAACCAAACAGGACTGTATTTATGATTGTATTATTTTAACTGACTTCCAAACCTGATTTGTTTTCTGGTACACAAAAGATATATGAATTTGGTATGAAAATTATTATGTGTCTCAGTAAGTTTTTTTTTTTTTTTTTAAATCCATACTAAGTAAATACATGGCAAAATTTATTTTATTTTTTATTTTTTGAGAAATATGTCATTAATTTATATCAGTCGGTCAGTGCCAGCTTTGTGCACATGTCCTGCTTGTCTTTTAACCAATGTTGCGTAAACCCCATGCAGCTTCAGCCTGTCTGGATGTTTCATTAACTGAAAAGTTTGACTTGTCAAAATGGGACACTTGTGGCCGGCACATCATGCATTAATTGGATGAGACCAAGAGATTTCATGTTTCGAAACAGCTTATGCAAGCCGATATGCTTGCAGGTGTATGGCTGCTTTGTGAGGAAATAGTTTAACTCTTACTCAGAGGAGTTTTTGTACTCCAACTAAGCAGAAACAAATGGTGTGACGTGAAAAAGTGGGATGAGCTTGTGCTAATGACTTCCACTGACCACAGATCAGCCGGTATATAAACAGTATAAACTTACCTCACCCACTCTGACAGCTCTCTCAGATGCACATGAATCAAAGCCAAAGAGCCGGTAGTGATCAGACTCTGGCACAAGGGAGAGACGTAGAGAATGTCTGCTGACCTCAGATGGGGATGAGTGATACGATCAAGTGAAATGAAGACCTTCCCTAAGCAGGAATATAATAATGTAACTGAAAGATGAGCAGAAGGCTATAAATTTTTTAGGCCTCGTACATGCATGCTCTCACACATTGGACGCGTGTTGTGAAACACCCTGCATCACTGATTAGAGCGGGCCACATCCCAGTGATGTTGGCACTGCATTGACACCACAGAGAATGATCAACTTCTTGCAGCTTGTGTTATATCTCCATTTGTCTTTTTGTCTGCTTCTTCTTTTTCTCTTTTTCATCTCTTTTGGGTAAAATGACTGGACTGGATTGGAATGTGTAAGTGTTTGCTTGTAAATATAAACTCGATATCATGGATAGACAAAAGTTAGAGAGACTTAAAGATGGTTATGTATCATGTAACATTTGTTCTTTAAAACATAAACCCTCCACTTTCTGCTCTCTTTTTGTAACCTTCAATTAGAGAATGGAAGAATCAACTTCATGCTTTAGAAATGTTGCTTTCTTTTTTTCCTCAAACTTACTCAAAATTTTTAAAGTTCTCCTCAGTTGTTAACAATGAAGACCAAAATATTGCACATGTCTAAATGTAAATAAAGTTTCACATTTTTTAATTTTTGGCTTGAATGACATTCCAGTCAACTGTTAAAAGAAGCTGACTGCACACACATTCTTATTTCCATATGCATATGGTTCCATGAAGAACTTCTAACATCCGTAGAACCTTTACAACATACAAAATGTGCTTTATAATGCAGAATATTTTTCACACTAAGAACAAAATGGTCATCTTTACTTCATTAGTAGCAAAAACACCTGCACACATTTTAAATATTTGTGGTTTTTGGCAACCACTAACTGTGAAATTGTTTTAGCAGCCACACCTTCATTTATTAGTGCTCATGTGTTCATGGCTGATCAAATACCCATATAGGATGAATACTTCACACCTTCGCCCATATGCTGCTTTAGGACAATCAGAGAGACATAAACTCATTTGAACCACTGAACCAACAAAACATGTTTATAGCAGCAGCTCAATTTAAAGTATTGAATATTTTCTAAACGTCCTGAAAAGATGACTCGCGTTGAATTATGTATGCCAAGTGTTTCTATATACAGAAACATCTGGCCTGTTTACAGGTGTCTGGTTGTGATATAGAGCGAGAGAGATTGTCTCTCTGATTTATCAGAACATTTGGTAAATGTTGGACTGGTCCCTGGGGATGAACGAACACCAACAACCTCAAAAACTGCTTAATGGACTCTTACTTAAATACATATGCATATTCACTTAAGTGGCTTTACTGTCTGTCCACTAGAGTTTGTAATGCAAAAAGTTAATCTGACCTATATGGAGATTACGGTTTTTCTCAAAGGATTTGACACATTTCTTCAAACTCAGGTCACGGTTCTCAAAAAAGTTCACACAGTGATCTGAAAATACTTTATAATTGTCCTAAACAGACTGTATGGTTTCATTGATTTTATAAAAAATGACAAATTATGCAAATAATTTTCTCTAAACAATGTGCACAAAATGCATTAATTGTTATATAAAGTTGCCATTAGCAGGTACATCCCTTGTGAAAATTAACCATTTGAAAACAATGCTCTCTGTATGTTAAAGCCTCCATGCAATTACAAATTATCTAACAAACATTGTGAAATCCACCTTATGCTGATGGAGATAAAGTATACTATAAACTGACACGCAATAGTGGAAGCACACAATCCCTATGGAGGATGCCCAAAATCATGTGGATGCAATTTTTGTCTTGATGTTTGCGCAGACACACTGAAGGGGAAACAGGAGAATTGAATTCTCCGGAAAACCTGAACACATTCAGAGGTGAGGGGCGTGACATTTAGATGCACTCTAGTGGTTTAGCCAATCACAAAACAGTGGCCCAGTGAACCAATCTGAGCCCATCGAGTATTTCTGATGGAGAGGCTTCATAAAACCAGGAAATCATCAGAGCGTTTATAGGAGAAGGAACAGAGTGGTGAAGAATAAAGGTTATGTGAAAAATTTGTTTTTTAAAAAACAAAGCATTAACACATTTTTAGACTGCACCCCATAAACACAATCAAGCCTAGCCTACTTGCTGCTGAAGGTGAGATAAACTGTAAATCAAAAGGTTTTGCTCATCACTGAAGAAAAAACAGACAGACTTTACTTTGAACGTGTGAGGATTCATATAATCTTGATTCTGGTGACAGCCTAAGGTTCAAATAAATAAAGAAAATATTTACAGAAAATATTAAATGAGCATTCCATTAACATCAGACGTTAAGTTCAATCAACAGTGTTTGCAGAATAATGTTGATTAATAAAACATTATTCAGAGCTTTCCCTTGTTTTCTTAAAAAATTATAGTGAGGTACCACATACAATGGAAATGAATGAGACAAATTTTCTTTTTAAAAGCAGAATTATGAAACTTAGAATTTTATAAAGCACCCAATTCTGTTGAAACTTGTTTATTTGAGCTGTAAAGTTGTTCTTGTTATTTTTTTGATTACTTCAGAGTTTTTAGGCAGTATGTTTTCATGGAATCAAAGTTGTAAAATTGTATATCATTTCATTTGAAATTTTTTTTTAATCATGCTTATTCTTTATGCTTGTATTTTTGAAACAGTAAGTATTAGTGTTTATGGATTGACCCATTCACTTTATACATTTTTGTGGTAATCAGCATTATACACATTGTGCTATTTATTGAGTTGACTGAACCTGGAATGTTCTTTTAACATAATATTAGCAGGTCTCCATAACCTTCAAAATTACTCTAAATAAATACAAGAACATTTTTTTTTTCAATCAGACTAAATGGGATGTACTTTGGCGTAATTATCTGAGTATATGTGGAATTTCAGTTACTAAGCAACAGGTGCTGCACACATGCACACACACTCTCCCAAATGGCTGTGACAGAGTAAAAAAAAAAAAAAAAAAAAAAAAAAAAATACGAAGCACCAGCAACAGATATGAAGAATGCCTGTTCCTAATGATGAACAAAAAAACGTGATGATGAGATATAACCAGAACTCAGCCTCCACTGATAAACAACGCACCGGAGCACTTTCCCTTCATCTCAGCAATCTCTGGCCAAAACAAACCAAAACGGCCCTTTCAACTTCAGTCCCTCTCTGTCATCTCCTCCCACAGCCGCTGACCAATTCATTCTGAATAACGCCACTCGTTCTGAATAACCTCAAACACTTCACTGGAGCTTTCTTCATCCAAATCAGACACGGTTCACGACAACACAGCACTGCAAATGCAATATCCTTTTCCTGCACTGCATACATGGCATGCTTGCTGCATGTGAAGTGCTTCTCTGAACTCTAGCTTCTTAATAGAGCACAGTTTGTGCCAGGAAATAATTCTTCTTGTAACCTAAGAGTTTATATGTTACACTGTTATTAATTTTGAACTGACAACAGGGATTAGTAATGAATACTGCATTCTCACTGAGGAGCATTAAAATCTTCTGAGCCTTGCGGCAAAGAAAACAATAAAGGTCACATTTAGTTACAGTGAATAAAAAAGGATCACCTTTGCACTGGTGAAAGTTCTAGAAAAATAATAATACTGCTTGTAGGACTCACGATAATGGCCTTTTGATCAAACTGGTCCTCATGGCTGGGTGTGAATGAGAAGACACAGGACCTGACTGTTTAGTAGATGTAATTATTGTCTTGATGTTTTCTCATCTTTTAGAGCTTAAGGAAAACCTAAAGTGGTACCTTGATTTTCTCAGAGCAACAACAGTCCAAGCAAAAATGTTGATTTCATTTATTTATTCATGCAGAGCCTATTTAACTAACAATTCTGACTCTTTCTCATTTCCTTTTATTGCATTTTCCATATTTCATATACTCAACTCAAACATTTACATTTTCCCTGGGGCGTTTACAGTGTTTACAAATCTGACCTTAAATTAATTTGAGCTTAAAATCAGTTATTTACTAAAACAGTCCATTAAATTATGCACTAAAAACAACAACAACCTTTTACATATTTAATTGACATTAAATGTCCAGACAAAAACATTTATTCTGGCAAGGTTAAATATGGCTTTCTGCCATTGAAAACTAAAAATAACATAAAAATAAATAAAATAAAAATGGCCATCTTCCTGTTTTGCTCTTCAACTGGCTAATTTTGTGGATGTTACAGTCCCGTTGTGGATTTAATGTGTGCTCAGTAATAAATGCCATGGGAAACATTTCCACAGAACAGAGGCCCATAACTCATATAAAGTGCGCACCGTGCAGACTCTCATAGAGCACTACATGGGGCTCATTGATTTTATTATATTTTCACCTTTAAATCTATGATACATACATACATCAGTGTTTTATTTTACTACTAGAGAAAGTGAGTTGTGATCCAGTGCTCGTATTTGTAGAGTGTTCTCGTTTACCCATATTATTGGCGCCGTTCCTGTTTCTGTATTATTTAGTCCTGACAGTTAAAGCGTTCAAGGACTTTCCCGAGCGAACTCTCCGTAAAATAACTGCTTACCCTCGCAAAACACCGTGAAACAGCAGGCTCTCCCCGCATTACCTGCGCCTGAGCCCAGGAGACTACCTGACACGAGAGAAAGGGGCTTTAATTGTACTTTAAATAGGAAAGTGTGGGATGTGATGTGCTTGGTGTATTGTAGTAACCGGAGTCGGGCTGATCATGGAAAACAGGCAGCGATAAGCAAATCTTATCGCTTGTTCTCAAGTTAGACAGAAAACAACTCGAGCGGCGGAGATAAATTCCCACCCTTGTAAGGTTCACTTTCATCCGCTCATTTATGGACAACGCGCGTAGCCTGCAGTCTGACTTGAGCATACGGCGGGACTGGATAACGCTGTGACGAGCAGAAGGCTGTTCACGTGCATTTTCGGAAAACTTTCAGTTGACGTTTATTAAGAGCCGCCTATGCGTCTCCGGCGTGCGTGAGCGCTCGTTTGATTATTTTTGCTTACACTGTCTCGCGCAGCGCAGCTCTTTGGTGTCTGGCTCGAACTTTTCCAAGGATTTCGTCAATGAACTTGTTGCGGTGAGTCCCCTTTAAACCATCACGGCCTGTGTTGTACGCTGTTTGAAGACTATGGATGTTCCGGGGGAGGCTTGCGAGTCCCCAGACGCAGTTTTCCACAGAACTTACCAGAGCGTTTTCCAAAACGTGTGCGTCGCGAGAGCGAACAACGCCGAGAGTTTGGACTTTTCTAGCTCCGAGAAGCGTGGCTGCCTACAGGAGACCGCCTCGACGGAAAAACGTCCAAGCAAGCTGTCCCCCAGCAAGGGAATAATATGCTGCCCCAAGAAAGAGTGCGAGAGTGCGAGTTCAGTGATGCGGAGTTCAATAGGAAGTAAAAGCGACACGTCCCTGTCATGCTCGGGCCGCGCAGACGCCACCGAAAGCAGCGGCAGTCGCGCAGGTTTCCTTCGGGGCGCAGAGAGCGGACAAAAGAGCTGCGCTACGGCTGAAGTTCACTCGCGCCGTGACGCAAGAGTGGCGAGTAGTAGTCGTGCGTGCAACACCACCACCAGCAGCAGCAGCAGTAGCATCTCGGAGACAGCGCGAGAGCTGTGCAAAGCTGTGTCCGTATCTTTGGGCTTAGCTATGGAGTCCAGCGAACTGGGCGATGTGGAACCGCACCATGTGCCGCCGCCCCTGACCACTAAAAGTAGTAGTGAGAGAATCTATTTGTTTGGAATGCCTTTGCTCAACTGCTCAGTGAGTGAACGGGAGGCAGGAGGGAAAGAAAGAGAGTACGCTCTCGCGGCGGGACGAGACAGAGGCGCAGAGCTGCGGGGCAGGGACAGACTGCTCGAGATGTTTAAAAGTGGCGACCTGGAGCAGCTAGCAGGTGAGGTGACGACCTTGCAGTGCAGCAGCGCGTCTCGATCACACCTAACCGCGGATGCGCAGGGTGTACATGAGTTCGCCAGCGTGTCCGGGGACATTGCCAACTTGAGTTCAGAAGGTACGACAGGACCGGACATGGACGAAACGCGAGCGGCTTCGTGCCAGTTCGAACAACTGTTGCCCGTGAGCATGGCCCATTTCGTGCAACCGGAGCTCGAAAACGGACCGAACCAGAGCTTCGCAAAGCCCGCAGAGATGTCCGGTGAGTTTGCGGGCCCTGTGGAGGATTACGTTAATCTGTATAACGTCAAAATCAAGGCGGAGATGATGCCCCGTGAATTAAATGACACTTGGGCGTATCCGCATAGGTACGCTGAGGACTGTAACGGCCAGTACGGGTCTCCCAAACAAAGGACCCCATACGCATCTGGCCATGATACGCATTTTATCTGTAACCCCTACGAGTACGGCCGAAACGAGGCTCTGGTTCCACGGGAGCGACCTCCGCCCGAACAGTGGTACCCCGGCGGGATGTTGACCCGTCCCCCTTACCCTAACATGCCCTGCTTAAAAAACGAGATGGGCAACTGGCTGGATGTAACATCATTAACGGATGGCAGGTAAGAGGGGGCACTGCTGTGTTTTTTCTTTCCACACAAATTATGTTGTGCGCTACAACCAATTCGTAACGTTGATAAAGTTGATTAAAATGGCGCGCGCTTAAATAACACGCGTGTCGTTGTATCCCGAAATGCGACTATGCGCAGGACATTGAAAAAGACTTGTAGAAATGTTTGTTTACAGTCTTTATTGATTTTAATATGCATAATTAATGCCTAACTTAAATGAGCAAGAAACAATGCACAGGACCATTATGCACTAATTTGAAGTGCATAATTGAGTTTTTATTCCAATATAATAATTATTTTATTTTATTTTAAACCTGCTGACCCATAGTCACAGAGTTTGTGAAATATTTAAAATAAAAGGCTTTGTTTTATAAGACCAGTAAGTTACTTTCACATGATCTCTGGTTTCGTGTTGTTTCAGTTCAGTATAGGAATGTTATTTATTGGTTTTCTATTAATGGACTGGGTTCAGCTGCTTCAGGACCATTTTATTAGGTAGGAATTAAATTAAAATTCCTGAAGGAAGCCTTAATTTGTTTGAAGTTCCTCTCTTTATGTCTGCAGCCAAGTAAACCAGTCCACAGAGGCAGCTGTACACATTTAACACACTCACTCCTTCTTCAGGGTAGCTGGGTTCCAGGGATCCTGCCATCAAGGCAACCCCACACAGTTGTGACCAAGCGCAGAGACACCATGCGCTTCATAGCTCTTATCCTTAAACCTCTCTGTATTCTTGTTCTCGTTCTGAGTCATTCACACATTTAATCACCCACAAACTATACATGGAAAGGGAACATTTTGATTAACACACTGACATGGAGGTCCAACTGTCATGCTGTGCATTTTCATTGACAGGTTTTAGTTATATTACATTGCATAGACTTAACAGTTTAAGCATTTATATCTTTTACTTTATTTGGTTGTTTTGATATCTCAGTTTGTCAAAATGTATTGTTTTAAAATGTTCTCTTTAATTATACATAAATATAATTTGACTTGACTTAACAGTGGGATGGCTGTTTTAAAAAACGGGTTTCAATTAGATCTGCACTGGCTGGAACAAAAGCAGAACATTAATTAGAAAATATGCAAGCTGACTATATGGAGAAAACCAGTTGCGTGTCCCTGCGGTTTTCTAAAGAACAGTTTGGTGCTTCAATCTGAGCCATTGTTAAACAAGCATTTTTTTCCAAGGCTGTGTTTTAGTGTATATGTGTTTTTTATTCTTTTTTTTTCCTGAAAGGAATTTGTGCTTAGTTGTGCGTTTAACCTTTACAACTTTGGGGTTTGTGTTGGATGAAAAACCATTTGATCTTTGCGAAAAATATGGTTAAAGACACCAGCCAGAACATGAAACTGACACACAGAGACCCAAATAATGAGACAAAGTGTGAGGGACTTTATACTGGTCTTGACCTGATATCACACATAATAAATCTTCTGAACATGAGTCTTACAACAAGGCCACATTTAGGCAAAAAAGTGGTTTGTGAATACCACAACAAAAGTTTTTAGGGTACACTTTACTCATTTGAGTAAGAATTTTTTTACTTACATGTACAGTCCACCATATTGATTTTTTTTATGGTTGTGGTAGTCTGCTTGACAACTAGCTATAATTTAAAGTGGCTTTTCCCTCAGTCAAAGTGGTTTTATTTACAAATGACTGTGATTTTAGGTGTATTTAGCAGTTAAAATGTGTATTATGTGCTGTATTACAGTGCTGAAGGCAATATTGAACATGTTTAATAAACGGTGACTTTGATGATTGGATGGTGCAAAAATAGACAAACTGTGAACTGCTGGATGACCACTGAAGATAGATAGCTGGGTTAGTGGTACAAATTTGTTCGTATTTATTTGTGTGTGTATGAGTGGGACAGACAGTGAGAGAGAGAGGGAGAGGGGGGGTTACAGGGTTGTGAGATTTTTTTGTGTACGTGTGTCTCTGTTAGGTAATAATCTGAAGTACACTTTGGTCAAATTCAAATCTAGTCAAACAGCATTCTGAACAAGGCAAAGGTTCCTTACAAAGCGTTCTAGGTAGAAACATGTGGCTTGAACCGAGAACCCTAGAAGAGTTCACTGTAGCCCCATTGCACTAGAGTTTTGAGAACCCTCAGTCAAAGTGGTTTTATTTACAAATGACTGTGATTTTAGGTGTATTTAGCAGTTAAAGTGTGTATTGTGTGCTGTATTACAGTGCTGAAGGCATACAACACAGCAGCAGGGCTAAGAACAAATGATTACTACAAGGGATAGTTTACATTTACATTTAGTCATAGCTGATGCTTTTATCCAAAGCCACTTACAAATGAGGACAACGGAAGCAATCGAAATCAACAAAAGAGCAATGATATACGAGTGCTATAACAAGTCTCAGGTAGCTTAGGATAGTTCAATCAATAACCAAATTTCTGTCATAAATGATGAACTTTCATGTCCTTTCAAACTCTTTTTACTTGCTTTCTTCTGTGAACGAGACAAATATTTAGTGTGTTTGTTCAGACAGTGAAGTCAGTGGGGTCCGGTGTTGTTTGGACTTAAGTGTTCTATACAGAATATGTTCTTTTGTGTTTCACAGAGGAAAAAAATCAGACAGGTTTGAAACAACATAAACGATGAGATAAAAAATGAACACATTTATTAATATTTACTCACTCTCATGCTCCAAAAAATAATCTTTCTATATAAGACAAAAAAAATAAAAATCTATGATATTAAAAATGCAAACACGGTGCTCCCCACAATCGGAGATGTATAGAGAAGTGGTTAGCTATATTCCATTTTAATGTGTGGGTTTAACGTCTCTTGTCTCTGGAATATTGCCATTTTGTTTATATTATAATATAGGCTAATTTTGAGCATTTGAGCAAGGTTCGCTGTTTAGTGTACATTTACTCGTGCTAGTTTTATATCCCCCCCCCCCCATTTTATTTTTGCTGGAACTTGCCCATGGCTTTTTTGTTGTTGTTGCTGTTTTTAAATGCACTTCTTTTCCTGGGAAGTGACGTCAATGATTAATAACAATTCCTCTCAATATTGATTTGTTGACATAGCCCTTACATTGAGATCCTTTGGAAGGCTATGCAGAGGTGAAAAGTTGATGAATACTGAAGGTATTAATGAGAAAAGTGTTAATGTGAAAATGTGGTCATAGTAGACATCGCATCACAAGCTTGCAGATTTCAACAAACCATTTCCACAACTAAGCATTAATAAATAGCCTCCATGGATGGGAGGTATTTTTTGAAAGTTTTAAAATGTATCATGCATCAAACATTTTTAATTTGAAATTTGAAATTTGAATTTTCATGATCTGGTCCCCACATGAATTGAGACCTGACCCTATTTGACATGGTCTTGGTCTTATTGTAAGCAGCATACCTTATTAGATAGCTCTCCTCCTCTTAAAGGACTTCAACAAAAATCACACAGAGACACCTTTTTTTTTTACACATCAGTAAATTTCCTTTGGATTTTTTCCCTGTTTATTATCCTGGAAGTCTTATTTAAAGTAATATATTAGTAAAATGGCTGTGTATGTCATTTTGTTTTGAAAGCAATTGCAACTTTAACTTAAACACCTTATGTTTAATAGCTTTTCTTAAGTGCTATTGCTATGTGTAGATCATTTTCTTCATTACCCTACACTTTTTTTGTAAGTTTGTCTGTTCAGATCTAAGCCCTAATTACTTAAATATAATTTGTATAATGATGTATAAGAAACCAAATGTCAAATATCACTGAGTTCAAGAAAATGTACTGTGCCAAAGATGACTGTCTCTGGAAGGTTTTTTTTTTTGGTCAAGCAATTTATCTCAATCAAGCACAAGTTCACACACACACACACACACACACACACACACACACACACAGATCCTGAAAAAACAAAACAATATATGGTGATTTAGATATTATTTTATTTTTGATATGTGGGCGACATTTACCCTTAGCACTGAAACATAAATGTGCTCATTGTCCCTTTCATACAGGCAAATGTTGGCTGTAAATGATGAAACAAACACTTGGCAGCAACCCCGTTCATTGGTTAATAATCAAGGGGAGATGATCTATATAAAAGGCTGCAATCTGCTGTTATCCTGGTCAGGGCTCCAGACAAAAAAAAAATCAGATAAGGAGCCTTCAGCACCTATAAGAATCAACAGTTCCATATATGTATGTTTCTTTTATTTGTTTATTTTTTAAACATCTGAACAGTTCACATGGCTCTAGACTTGTTCTTCCCACTTGTCACTCTTTTGTGACTAACATTCTCATTTAGTCACTTTTTTTTTTTTTTGCTAGAATATGGGATTAATCAGTGCATGCTGATGAACTTTTATCAAAGTTTACAGTTATATGGTAACGAAAGGGGTTAACATTCAACTCGTCTGTTTTTTATCAGTACTATTATTTGTGCTATGAATTTTGTGAACGGGAGTTCCTCCTGCTATTTTATGAGATATAGGCTACAGATGCTTTAACTTTCAGGTTCCTGATCTTGTTGTCACGTTTTACTAGAAAATACAATTGTCTGTTTTGCTGACATCTATACATCTTTCACTTATTAAGTCTAAAACAAAAGATTGACTCATTGTTATTCTTTATTAAAAAGCACAAAAACAGTGAAACAGTGGGCTACAATGACAAACTAGCTTACATAACGTTTGTTTAAAAAAACATATAAGATAAAACAATAATATGATGCATGGCATACACCACATGCTGTATTATCTTTTTCGCCAGACAAATACTAGCACTTTTCTTTCTTGTCTTGTCTTTCATAAAAAAAATTATAATGAATATATACTTGTTGTTGTTTTTTTAACACAAGAATACCAACATGTTCATCTTCTCTGGTTTAAGAAGCTGTCTTTTACTTAACTTTAGCTTGAAAACCAAATTTTTGCTGACATGGCAAGTATAAACCAGATTCTACACTCAAAGTTCATGTGCTTCAGTGATAGAACATTGTGTTAGTACAAAAGGTTGTGGGTTTGATTCCCATGGACCACACATGCTGGTAAAAAATGTATAGCCTGTGTAACAGAAATGAGTCGAACCAGACAAATTAAAGAGTCTATCAAAGCTGTGCGTTGAAACACGAGCCGAATTCCTCAGGAAGTCATAAATCAGTTCTTGTGCCACAAGTCCCAAGCAAGATGAGCAACCAACTTGTTAACACAACAGCTTTCAACATTAACACCACTAGAACAATTATTGACAATTCCAATTCGAAGAAGAGAAATTTGGTGTCAAATGTGTTGTTCGTAATTGAAATGCAACGCTGGACATCATGTGGAAACCCATGAGTTAAACACTTCCACTGACTTCCCCCCACCTAGCAGAACCAGACTGAAATTCCTAAAGGGGGAAGGGCTTTAAACCTCTGTCTCTACAGAACATCCCTATGTCATGAGAATGGCAAAGAAACTGCTTTTTGTACATGTATATGGACCAGAATGAACTCAAAAAGACTTATAAATGAATCATTCCATCGCTTAACTCCATACTCATTTAAGTGTAACCCACACATTTGACTATCATGTATAATCACTTATTGTGTATGTCTTTTGATAACTATAGGATACATAGTCATGTCTAGTATTGATATAATCGAATTTTCAATCATTTATTTGTAAAATATATCATAACCTGGTAATAGGAATCATGTCCAAAATTAGACCCTGCAAGGCAGGAAAATTCGGACCACATGCTTGGTAAGATAAACAAATTATTTATGATACTCCCGAGCCAAGACAATATCTGCTTGGTCAAGACAACATTTGAGGTGTGGCCAACAGACCACTTTAAATACTTTGGACACCATTAAATCTTGCTTTTAGTTCTAGCCTTGCTCGTGCTATCAGTCATGCTTTTTAGTCTGCTTTTAGTCATGCCTGCTCTTAGCTTTTAGCTTGTAGCTTTGCTACCTAGCTTTAGCTTTTAGCTTCTAGCCATGCTGTTTAATCATCACTGTTCTTTGAGCGCGGTTCCAGCGTGCTTCAGCCTGCAAGCCTGCTGCTACTTAGCCAAGATGAGAAGGAACACAACCTAGTCTTTATTTCTTTTCTTTTCCGTTTGAGAGTTTCGTGTTCTGAGTTTTATAACGTCGAGTCTCCGACGTTTAGTTCCTTTACTGGTGTATCTAATATAATTTTAACCTCATTGAGGAACTCAATGCGAGCGCTAATTACGTGATTGATGGTTGTTCATGTCTATGCAATTTAACGTATTGCTGTAAACTTGGGATTCCATATTTCCATTCTCTTAAACTCATCTTTCCCTAACTTTCGATCTTCCTGCAACTTGTGTGAATGTGTGAGTGTATGCGTTTATGTGTTAGATTAGTTTATATGTCTTAGATTTATCTAATAAAGCCTTATTCATATTGAAAAGAGAAGTATCTTGTGTTTTGTGCTTACAAGTTAATGTCTTAAACTGCCGATCTTGTTACTGTGCTAATTGATAGTGTTTCACTATAGTTTGGATATTAGTATCCAGTGCAGATTTTATGTTAAACGGCTCGTTCACTGAATCGAGGGCGTCTAATTGACCAGCCGTGAAACAGTTATTCTGTTCAAATTCCCTTTAAAATCTTAAATGATTCCCTTTGAGCTAAATTGACCTGTTTCCTTTACACCTGAATGCACTTCAATGGTGTTTTTCCACTGTGTGGTACGTCTCAGTACAGTACGACTTGGCTTGTTTTGCGTTTACACTGCAGTTTAGCACCGCTTTAGAGTGGGCAGGATTGTTCTCATGTCATTTGTAGCTACATGCGTTGCAAATTCAGTGACGCAGGTAGCGAAGATTCTCTCCAGCCAATGAGTGATCAGCAGAGTTCACACTTCACGTTTTGGTAATGATGGTTCACTTGGAATCTCAATTGAGGTGGCATAAAAAAGTACCAGGTACCAGGTACTGTACCCAGTGGAAAAAAAAACAAAAGTGAACCATACCGAGCCTTACTGTGCCGTACCATGCAGCAGAAAAGGTCCATAATTCGCTTTGGATAAAAGTGTCTGCTAAATGCATAAATGTAATGATAATATAAAGCAATGACCGGCCCCTCAGTGCTGCAAATACATCTGATTATTGTCAATGCATGATTATTTGCACACTATAAATCTGACTCACCCATTATCTTACTATCTGTTGCTTTTTTTTGTATATATATTTTTTAACAAACAATTAACTCTACATCACTACATGCACGGCTCTTTTTATGACATCAGCTTGTCAGACGTTTGGCTAGTTATCACTGTCAATCATAGCAATGACTCTCGGAACAATTAAGCAGACTCACTCGCATCATTTTTTATACTCGCGTCTTTTCTGAAACAGTAATTATTATTATCATATAATAATGAACATCGTCCACTGACACAATATATCACAAAAATAAATACCACGGCGGCCCTATGGAGCTGCATAGTTAGCTTATGCCTTGTGCTCACGCTTAAAGCGCCTCTCTTCATGTGATCGGTGAAATCTGACTCCTGCTACAATGTGCCTGGCTCTGCAATGAGCGACATATGGAGCAGACGCTTTTGGAGCAACGCCGCTATTTTCCTCAAAATAGCATTTATGTTCAGAAGAAGAAAGAAACTCATTTAGGTTTAACCTAACTTTGATTGTGTAAATTGTGGTATAAAAATAAAACAGAATTGACAGACAGCTGACAGAATGTTTGTGTACTATGTACTATGGTGAACTATTATTTTAATGTTAATAAAACAACAAAACACAAAGGGAAAAATCACTCACTGCTCTTGAGTGAAGAAATTTGACACAATTGCTTTAGGAGTCAGTTTGCAATGTGTATCTTTGTTATTCTTTTATCTTTGTCATTAAATAATGTGATTTTTATCTTCGCCCTCTTTGGCTTAAATATCTGCCATAGTTTTTTTTTTTGTTTTTTTTTTTAATCTTAAAAGGCTTTGTCTTTATAATAGGGAAATTAGTTTGGCTGGAATGCTCAGACAACTTGCAAAATAGTAAAACCAACATGACAAAGAATTGTGATAAAATCATGAATCGTGATATTTCAAATTAAAAAACGTGATATGATATTTTTTCCATATCGCCCACCCCTATAGTCCTCATTGGCTTCTCATTATTATCATGTTTACAGACAATTCTGAAAGAGCATTCGTCATAACTGGCTTTAGCAATATTAGGTGGCTAATGCACCTTTTGTTTACAGGACTGTCAACATCTTTATTTTATTGTTGTATTCATTTATTCATTTTATTTATTCATTTATTATTATTATTATTTATAAATGTTCTAAGAAGTTTGAAGCTTACTCTTAGAAAGAGAATGTGAGTGAGAGAGCCCTAAAATTAGTATTTATAAAATTTTATATTTATTTATTTTTGTTCTATCATGTTAGTTTTAAAAATGTTCATTAGCTTCATTTTGAATTTTAATGTTTTGTATTTTCAGGTTTTGTTCTGGCAGATTTTAATAGCTTTTGGGTGGAATAGATTCAAATGAATAAGAACATCCAAATGTCACTGGTAGAAAAACAGACATTGATGAACTCAGTTATAAGTCAGTTGTGTTCCATTTATGGTCAGATTTGCGCAAAAATTATCAAATGTAATTCTGACAGGCTTTCACTCAGGGTTAATGTGCTTTAAAAAAACAGCACATGCAGCACAACCAAAGAACATAAAGGGTTCAGGAATTAAAAGCCTAAAAGTTAATATTTGTTTTACTCTGTGTATCTAGTGGAAGGAATCCTACAGAACTTTGCAAAATGTGCAGGTTACTGGGAGATATCATAAAAAACTGGACCTAAATGCAGAAAAAATAAGCAGATTAATGACTGATCTAACAGCTTTTAGTATAGAAGCAATATTCTTCACTCTTTCTCAAATTGTTTTTCTCTTGAATATTATATGACACTCCACTAATTATGTAATGCTGCCAGAGATGGACAGCTGTTGGAAGCTCTTTGTGATAAGGCTTAATACTGTGTGTTTGATAGTGCACATATAACGGTTTGGTGTATCCATTGATAGACTTCCCATAAAAAACACTGGGGCAAATTCACAAAATAGTTTATGTGCTGTTTTTTAACATGAAACTCTGCAACTTTTTCATTAAATACCCATAATGGATCTGCAAAATCACTGACTTAGCACTGCATTTTAGTAATGCCATTGCTATTCTTTGAGGGGAAACAAACTTCTACCTATGTATATTTAAATTGACTCTTTAAAGAGTCTTTCTCATAGAAGCCAGTGCTACAGTATATGCGGAAAGCAGGCGGTAAACTGACTTTCATTTATACATGTCTGTGTGCATTTCTTTATTTTTATTTATTTATTTTTGGTCATGACAGTAGTTATTCATCAAAGGATGATCAAATTATGGAAATTAGGGTTATAATCATTCATGGTGTTTTGTGGTTTAGTTGGGCACACCTAGTAATTCAAGTGTCTGAATTGCTGTGGTGGAGTGACTGTAAGAACTTGTCAGATAACAAAAATGTGCTTTATGTGGTTCTTTATTCAAAAATAACATTGCATATCACATAAATCAACCAAGCTACATTACATCAAGGTTAAATTGAGTAGAAATAAAAATGAAATGAAAGTAAAATGAATGGTGACCTATTATGCCCCTTTTTACAAGAGTGTAAGTAAAGTTTTAGCTCAAAATACCCCACAGATCATTTTTTATAGCTTGTTATAGCCACTATTAGGGTATGAGCCAAAATGCACAGTCTTTTGTGTGTTTCTTTAAATGGAAATGAGCTGGTGCTCCCGGCCCCCTTTCAGAAGAGTGAGGAGTCACGTGCCGATTTGGATTGATTTGGGTCTGAGCCGGTCGGCCATGATGGTAGGAGATAATATCAGTTACCAGGGGCAACGCCTTCAGAACTTCACAGAGGCGAGACTAAACATTCCATATTACATTTACAGAATAATGGACTGTATCATATCTTGACATTGTTTATTTAAGAGCTGCACAGTATCTTACTACAGCTTGTGAGTGATTAGATGTTGAGTGTTATTTGAGTGTATACTGTGGAGCTAATGTTAATTAATTGATGTGAGCCTAATACTCCAACTGAAAAAAATGCAATGTTTTATATGCTTAGATTTTATTGATGGTCCTCTTTATCAATTGACTATAAGCAACTTTGCAACTACATGCCAACTCATTCTCATTAGAGTATTAGTATGAGATAATTTTTTGTATTATCATTTATATTATTATTACTGCTTATAAGTGGTCTTTGACCGCTTTAAGTAAAGTAGCATAAGAAAAATGGCCAGATATGAGACTTATCATACATTATAATTATGAGAAATATAATCCATTGTAAAAGTGGATGCATCGTGTTCATTGTGTTATAAATAGTCATACTCTTAAAAGCTATATCCACAAATAAGTAAATATTATAATATATTAAAACGGTTCTTATGAATATTCATTCGATGATACAACATGTTGTGCATTCATTACAATGTCTTAAGAATGCCCTTATAAGGTATTATAAATACAGGCTTCATAGAAAGTTTTCCTGTATTTTGTTATATATTTTATGTACAGTACTGTTCAAATGTTGAGGGTAAGTAAGATTTTTTTAAAGATTTATACTGTAGAACCTTGAGAATGAATGGTCACATTTAAACTCTAAAGCATAAGTTACCTTTACATTTGGACCCTACGAAATCCATTATACAGTATTTCCCCCTAAATTCTATTGTTTCCTTGTTATTTACTTATTTATTTATTTTTAGATTTTGTTTTTTATTATTTAAAACCAAATTTAAATAAATGATCAAAATAATAATAATAATATTAATCAAAACAAATAAATTATTAACACTTTATAATTTAATTAAAATAAAATATGACTTGTATCCTTTCAGTCGGTCACTCTCGACGCCACGTCAGTGACCGACGAATATGGGATATCGCTTCGATAGACCAATCTACTTAGAGTGTAAACTAAACGATTATTGCATCTAGCTGCCGCTGTTTTATAGGCTACTTTTTATATATACTTTTAAAATATTGTTATATAGACTTTTTGTCTGTCAAATAAACTGCTCCAAAACAGAACTTTATAAGTTAAACCATGGGTTAAAAAAATATCTGGTTTGCATATTTCTTAAAAATATAATTGTAAGTATTAATACTTTAAGAAGTACATTTTAGTAAAAAAATTTAATATATGTCCGTCATAATTTCTACACATTAAGCAAAACTTTATTTTTGGGGGTTTATCCTGCTGTTGGTCCTTTGGTTCATGTGTCATGTTCTCAATGGTTATCTCAGTCATGTGTCTTGTCTCTCACTGGTTGGTTCTTGTCATGTGACCTATATTTGATATACATATCCCTATTGTTGCCTTTGTCTTTTGTCTATTGTTGATGTTGTAACCTGCTGTCAGTGACAAGTCAAGTCTGTTCAAGTCTGTTCATGCCGAGTCAAGTCTCTTTTTGCACTATGTTAGTATTTTGGATTACCTTTGGAAAAAAGCTGCACTTGGCTGATATTCAATTCAAGTTTATTTGTATAGCGCTATTTAGTAGTAGCTAGTAGTTTGTGCACGTTTGACAGGATTTTAGAAAAAATAAAAAATAATAATAATACAAGACGTAGTCAGCTAGACGATGAACTATCAATATTAGTAATTAATAGTTATTATATGATGCAGTCCCACATTTAGCAATAATTGTTAGTTCTGTTTGTTGATTCAAGGTTAGCATCATCTGGGGTCCTCTGAGGGTCAGCATCATCTCTTCTCAGGTGTTCTGGATCCAGACTGGAGCTTGTGTAAATCCTAGTTACATAGAAACAAAATAGAGACATCATTAGCATAGCTGATGATCCAACAAAGTAAAATTAGTTTAACCCAAGCTAATTAATAAAAAATTGTCCTTCCTGTAAGAGCTGTTGGACAAGACCATTCCCCATCCATGCTCAAGGTCCATGTAGCAGCCACAGCAGCATCTCACACTCCTATAGCTGGCCAATTGGTGGGCTTGAACAACTTAGTTGTTCATTTTCTGAAGGGGTCTAGAAGGCTAAACCACCCCATAACCGTCCCTACATAGGATCTGCCCACAGTGTTGAGGGCTCTGAAGAGCCGTCCATTAGAGATGCTACAGTCCATTGACCTTTGTCCCCTGACAATTAAAACTGCTCTGCTACTTAGCATAAGCATCAGTAAAGTGTATGAGGGATCTGCAGGCACTATCAATGAGCCCCACCTGCCTCTAATTCAGGCCAAACGACTCTTAGGCCATCCTGAAACCTAGGCATGGTTACGTACCTAAAGTGCTAAAGTGTCAGGGAAAGGAACAGGACCCAACTGCGGTAGAATGAATGAGGCGTTTTATTGAGTTACTCAGAGGACTTAATCCATTGGAGCATGAGAGAGTCAGCGCTCTGCATGTACAGCCAGCTCGAAGATCCCTACGGCGACCGCCGCACAGCATAGAGGAACAGGTGGCAGATCAGCGCTGGCGAGCCGAAGCGTCCGAAGGCGATGCACAGGTGAGTCGAGACAGCCGCCTGGTTGATGAGGACTACTGAGTACGAAAGGCAAGCAGGGAAAAAAAACAAAAAAGCAGGCCGACTAGATAGAGAAAGATACAAAAACCGAAGTCAGGCAAACTAAGACAAGCAACTAGAAACTTACTCTAGCAACGCTTACGGACTGACACAAGATAGCAAACACAAGGGTAAGATAAAGGGAAGATAATCAGAGTAATACAGGGTGCAGGTGAGGGAGAAAACGTTAACAGGGATAACAAGAGGGGCGGAGAAAACATAGCGAGAAAAGTGAAACACCTGGAGAGCCAGCAAAACCCAAATCATGTGCTCCAGGACAGAAAAGGCCTCAGCCCCCACTGAGATCATGACAGTACCCCCTCCCCCAGGAACGCCACCAGGCGACCTAAGGAAGGGGCTTACCATGTTTGCGGCGGAAGTCGTCGATCAGCGACCGATCCAGAATGTCCCGAGCTGGGACCCAACTCCTCTCCTCCGGGCCGTAACCCTCCCAGTCCACCAGGTATTGAAAGCCCCTGCCACGACGACGAACATCTAGTAATCTCCTAACAGCATAGACAGGAGAACCATCCACTAGACGAGGGGGAGGGGGGGCAGGGGAGAAACTGTTGGTATTAAGAGGGGATCTTAAAACTGGTTTAACCCTGGATACATGGAAAACAGGGTGAACCCGACCAAGAGAGGAGGGCAACTTGAGCCGTATCGCAGCCGGATTAATGACCTTGTTGATCTGGTATGGGCCAATGAACCTGGGTGCCAGTTTGCGAGAGACAGCCCTGAGAGGCAGGTCCTTGGAAGACAGCCATACCTTCTGACCACAGACATAACGGGGTGCTGGGGTCCGGTGGCGATCAGCCGCTGCCTTGGTCCGCCTAGAGGCCTGGGCCAGGGCCTTCCTAGCCTTCCTCCAGATGCGGCGACATCTTCGAACAAAGGCTAGGGCAGACGGAACTGCAGCATCGGGTTCCTGAGAGGGAAATAAGGGAGGGGAGTAACCAACAGAACATTCAAAGGGTGACATACCTGTGGATGCTACTGGAAGAGTATTATGGGAATACTCAATCCACGTGAGCTGTTGGCTCCAGGAGGCAGGGTTACGGAATGCCAGGCAGCGGAGAACTCGCTCGAGATCCTGATTGGCTCGTTCACACTGACCGTTGGTCTGGGGGTGAAATCCTGATGACAGACTTGTAGAGGCCCCAATCTGTCGACAAAATTCTTGCCAAAACCGGGAGACAAACTGGGGACCCCTGTCAGAGACTACGTCCACCGGAAGCCCATGGATACGGAAGACGTGGTCAATTACCAGTTGGGCGGTCTCCTTGGCAGAGGGGAGTTTGGGGAGGGGCACAAAATGAACCGCCTTAGAAAAGCGATCCACCACTGTGAGAATAACAGTGTTACCATTTGAGACAGGCAAGCCAGAGACAAAATCTAAGGCAATGTGTGACCAGGGGCGAGAAGGAATGGGCAAGGGTTGAAGTTGGCCAATGTAGGGACGGTTGCAGCGCGAACACCAACGCGCATTGAGACAAGAAAGCCCGACATGAATTCAGATCTCCGTCATACAAGGGCGGATTATTAGCGTGCGGCTCGGGCTCGAGCTGAGCGAGAGGCTGGGAACCCATCGGGGCGGCGGATGACAGAACACTTTGTAGTTCACGGAAGCGATCACTTAATTCGGCCATTTGGGTAGTGAGTGTCTCTACCTCCTGAGCGGTGGACGAAAGCTGGCTGGCTTGGTGGCCGAGGAGAGCGCCTTGATGAGCGATAGCCGATCGAACGAACTCTTCACCCGCTGGGTCCATTTCTGGTCAGTCCGTACTGTCAGGGAAAGGAACAGGACCCAACTGCGGTAGAATGAATGAGGCGTTTTATTGAGTTACTCAGAGGACTTAATCCATTGGAGCATGAGAGAGTCAGCGCTCTGCATGTACAGCCAGCTCGAAGATCCCTACGGCGACCGCCGCACAGCATAGAGGAACAGGTGGCAGATCAGCGCTGGCGAGCCGAAGCGTCCGAAGGCGATGCACAGGTGAGTCGAGACAGCCGCCTGGTTGATGAGGACTACTGAGTACGAAAGGCAAGCAGGGAAAAAAAACAAAAAAGCAGGCCGACTAGATAGAGAAAGATACAAAAACCGAAGTCAGGCAAACTAAGACAAGCAACTAGAAACTTACTCTAGCAACGCTTACGGACTGACACAAGATAGCAAACACAAGGGTAAGATAAAGGGAAGATAATCAGAGTAATACAGGGTGCAGGTGAGGGAGAAAACGTTAACAGGGATAACAAGAGGGGCGGAGAAAACATAGCGAGAAAAGTGAAACACCTGGAGAGCCAGCAAAACCCAAATCATGTGCTCCAGGACAGAAAAGGCCTCAGCCCCCACTGAGATCATGACATAAAGTGTCTACTCCATTCAGAGCACAAGTAATACCTATATCTGCATATCCTCCTTCAGAGCAAGACCAAGAGCTGAACTTACTCTACCCCGTCAGGGCATTGAAAGTCTACGTTGTGCGCTCCACCCCGTTCAGGCAGACCGATCAGCTATTTGTAAGCTTCGGTGGCCACACCAAGTGATCTCTGGTTAAGAAGCAGAGACTTTTCAAATGTATAATTGACGCTATTATGCTAGCATACTCTTCTTTGGGCCTTTTAATGACCCATGGGAGTAAGAGCATTGCCTCTTCCTGGGCAAGGTCTAACGGTGTGTCCATTGCAGAAATTTGTGCAGGCGGCTGGCTGGGCCTTGCCATCCACATTTGCCAAATTCTGTGTTTGGTGCATTCTTCGGGCTTACCTGAAAAATACTTGGTCCCTCTGGGCCCACTTGGGTGCTTAAGGCAAGTTCAAGTATTATTTGTTCCTCTAGCATAGCACGGTGGGATTGTACTGGTATCCCAAAGTGTTTTAGCAGAAGCAGTATGAGTGAAGTATCGATAGGGAATGTACTTGGTTACTAATGTAACCTCGGTTCCCTGAGATACAGAACAAGTACTGCGTATTTTGCCATGCAATGGAGCTGCAAGACTCAGTTATCGCTTCAGTCGAAGTAACCTGAGGATCCTACGGCATTTCTTAAAAAAATGAAATAAAGAAAGAAAAACATTTCCAGTGCTGATGAAATATGCTTATGTCCACTTGTTTGACTTTGCTTATTGTTTCACTATGAAGAAAATATAGGCGAATCTCAATAAATTAGAATGTCATGGAAAAGTTCATTTATTTCAGTAATTCAACTCAAATCGTGAAACTTTTGTATTAAATAAATTAAATGCACACAGACTAAAGTAATTTATGTTGCTGGTTCTTTTAATTTTGATGATTTTTGCTCACATTTAACAAACACCCACCTATTCACTATCTCAACAAATTAGAATACTTCATAAGACCATAAGACCTTTTGGAAAATATGTTCATTTACTGTACATGTACTCAATACTTGGTAGGGGCGCCTTTTGGTTTAATTACTGGCTCAATTCGCCGTGGCATGGAGGTGATCAGATTGTGCACTGCTGAGGTGGTCTGGAAGCCCAGGTTTCTTTGACAGTCAAGCACACCAACAGCATGGTCATTTAACCAACGTGTGGTGCTTTTGGCAGTGTGGGCAGGTGCCAAATCCTGTTGGAAAAAATGAAATCAGCATCTTCAAAAAGCTGGTCAGCAGAAGTGCTCCAAATTTCTTGTTAAACAAATCATCACAGACTGTGGAAACTTAACTCTGGACTTCAAGCAATGAGCTTCTCCACCCTTGCTCCAGATTCTAGGACTTTGGTTTCCATATTAAATACAAAACTTGCTCTCTTCTTCTCCTTAGCCCAGGTAAGATGCCTCTGACATTGTCTGTGGTTCAGAAAATTCCTTGACACATCTGTGTGCAGTGTCTCTTGATGCCTTGACCCCAGCCTCAGTCCATTCCTTGTGAAGTTCACTCAAATTCTTGACACATTCTAATTTATTGAGATGCACCTGTATATTCATTCATGTGAGAGTGAATGATTTTATTATTTCTTTAGCTAGTGCCTTGATACATATTATAACAGTAACCAATATTTAGCACAACAGAGACAGAGAAAAATAAAGGGAGGGAGAGAAGTGAAAGATAGGGCATGTATGTGAGTGTTTGTTATGTGTGTTTGTCATTGTGCATAACCTTGAAATCTCATGCCACTATAGTTATGTCTGTACTCTGTGTCAAATCAACTACTTGGTTGTGGTGCAGTTGTCTTCTCACAAACACACACACACATACACAAATACACACACACACAAATTTGTCCCTGCTCAGTCTTAACTTCATACTCCCTGTCTCTACCTTTCATCAGTAATGATAACACACACCGACACTCTCTCTGTGTTATATTTAGGTGTCATTAACATCCCTGCCAAAATGTGAGTTCAGTTCACATGAGCTGATAAGCCAGAGAACCATACTACCTTAAACATCTACATTTCATCAGTATCAAAACACTGTCATTGACATTGATGTGATGAACATTTGGTCAACATTTACCCAAACTCAAGTCGTTCCAAACCGTTCTCTATTCTGTGGAACACAAAAGAAGGTTTTTCAAAGATTGTTTCACATGTACAATGAAAGTGGCAGTGGTGAATGAAGTACACAAATCAAGTACTTGAGTACAGATATGTGTAATAAAATAATACTCCAGTGAGGTATGAATAACTAATTTTCAATTTTACTTGAGCGAAAGTACAAAAGTAATTTAATTTTAACGTACATAAAATTTGATTTTATGTAGACTACTTATATAAATGTATTATATATTATATATTTTATATAATCCTATTGCTCAAAATACCAGGGATTTTCTCAGAATAACCACTATGGAGTCAAGATAATTTTTTGTTGCTATGGAGGACTACATTGGCATAGAGCTTACACTGTACCTGAGAGAAAACAGATTTTACCATAAGTGATCTAATTTTCAACAGTAAGAAAAAGTGTTTTAAAGCTTGTTCATTTGCAGAACATCACAGATAATATATGATATGAGAATAAGGCCTGATGTTAGGGATTACATGTTATTTAAGAAATATATCATTATATTTTCATATATTTTTTTCAAGCCTAGTCTGTGTAGGCTGTTACTAGGTTCTGAACATAACATCATTTATTTTTCCATGAATTGTAATATATATAGGTGGATGAATAAAAATATTTGGAGATTATATTTTTTAATTATTTCACGTTAGGGTCAGCTACAGTAGCTATTTAGCTAGACAGTTAGCATCAGATAACAGTGCTGTCTGATTTTCAGCACGGTTAGGAATAAACATTCATATTTTTTTTCAGTTTGTCTTTTTCATTTTAAGCGATAACTGCTTGTTCTTTGATTTTTCTATGAATGTATTCAAAGCAAATGTCTCTGTCAGAGTGGCAGAATCTTACCCAACCTGTGGGAAATGCCCTGGAACAAATTTAGCCAAATTAAAAAATATATATATATATATAAAATGAAAACTCTGGACATTTTACATACTTGGTTTATACTAATTTATGAAATGTCACTGCAAAAAAACACATTTAGATAGACACATTTAACTTTTGATTCACAGAAAAAATTACTGGAGGGCAATTTTACCCACTCTATCCATTAATTATTATGAATTGTCAAGTAGCCTTCACTACTTGATCCAGATACTTATATGCAATTTGGGTTGACAAAACTACAAAAACCAGACATCACATAGGGCTAAATGAATAACATTTTATTAAGCAGCAGGCTTAATGAACGTGCTTTTGTTATGTTAATTTGTGTTATTTTAATGTTTTGTTCTTTGATCTAAAACACAGACATTGCATGGATATTGCTTTCATTTCAGTGGGCTTAAACAGATCTATCTTTACATCAGATTTAGTTCAAAAACAACTGACAGTTGTGAATTAAATATGATTTTCAGTTACAATAATTAATCTTAAAATTCAACATCAATACCCTTCATTTTGTGGCATCAGTCAGGTTCCGGTCCTTGTCAGACTTGTGGATACAGTTCACTGGAGACTCGTTCTGAATGGATCATTTGAATCAGTGAGTTGTTGACTCATGAACAGCTGCAGTCAGATCAGTCCAATTCATGAATTAATCATTTGGTGTGATCTGTGAACCGATTTAACAGGTTCATTGAAAAGAATCAGTCCTTTCATGAATCGGACAACACTTTTGTGATTTCTTTATTTCAAAATAAGGAGTAATGATATGTTTTATGAAATGTAGTGGAGTAAATGGTATAATAATTATGTTTTGGAATGTAGTGAAGTAAAAGTTACTCAAAATAAAACTACTCCAGTAAAGTACAAATAATTAAAATATGAATCACAGCTGGAAAATGATTGGCGTACAAAACAAAATTCTAAAATGTCATACAGGTTTAGCACAATGTGAGGATTAATTAGGTGAACTATTCCTTTAATGTAAAATTTATTTATGGGCAAAACATGTCTATGTCTAAAATATGTTTTTATCTGAGATATGTTAAAATGGAAAAGAGTGTTGGAAGCAAAGGAATGACAAACACAAGCCTCACACTAGGTGAGGAAGCATGGGAAATAATCGTACACCTAACAACAGAGGCACAAATCATGGCAATAAATTTACTAAGCAAAGGTGAAGATAAACGCATGCTCCCCTTCTAGTATTTCATAAATGTGATTTGGGTGTTGTTAAGCTATCAAGTTATGGTGTATCTATAGTAGTGAGGAAGATTAAAGATCTTGTCAGTGGTAATAGTAAGTGAGAGCAAACCAACACCATCTGAGTCCCAGGTGAGAGTGTGTGTGGTGTGACTGCTCTGGCTCGGAACCTCAGTGCAACTGTATTTTTAGCCCAAGTGACCTTCTTAAACATGGCGATGCATGAGGTCAAAGCAATAGCTGCCATAATGCTGATAGTGAGAGACACCCAGACCCTGTGATTGATATAGCTTCTTTGGAAAGTGCCACAGCTGGCAGGTCAGTCGTGTAAGTGAAACAACCAAAACACATCCAAAGAATGCCAGGACTCCCATACAGCATAAGAGTGATTTTACCCATATCAAGGCCTAACTGGAATCTGCACAGATTTCTGGAAAATTCTAGTATTGTGATTTACAAAAGTTCCCACACGTTTAGTCATTATTTAATGATAAATTTAAAAAATATTATTAAATATCTATTTCCTGATTAAATTGAATGAAAAAATTGAACACTAGGGGACAACAAAGTTTTATAATGTAGATGTTTTTTTTTATATATATATATATTTCACATACCTAATGCAGACATGTTTTCAAGTTGAAATGAATGGTGGTTTTCTCGTTATTTATTTCCTGCCATTATTATTAGATGGCCATCTTTCCATTCTTTCATTCATCTACGGGGTTGATCATTAATTTGTCATCAAGCACACAGATCGTTAGACTCTCGGAAATATCATGAACCAGCAGCACCCAATCGTGTGTATGTAAGCAATAAAGAGGTGAAAACAAAGAGAAAATAGAAAACAAAGGTGACAAATGAGATTTCTTTTTTCCTTTTTTATGTAGGTCTGGACTGTAACAATGTATTGCCTGAGTTCTCTATTTCTTTATTTTAGTCTTTCTTTTACTAAAAGTTATTATAATATACAACATTTGACCACTTCTTCTTGACAGCCAAGAAAATATCAGAAATATGCCCTTGTCCTAATCGCAGTCATTTCGTTCACTTTTCCTACTGTGTGTGGGGACAGAATTGGCTGCCATCATCAGAATGGAATAATCATGCTGAATGACTCTCTTTAACTCAGAATCTTTCCATCATTCCTTAAAGAATGAAGCAGTTATTACCCTTTATTAGAGACCTGGCACTTGCATTAGGATAATGTCACCTCTACTTACCACCATCATTTGACCAATGACACACACAGGCACATGCACCAGCTTTCAACTGTGCATTGTCATAGGGAATGGTATCACTGCATGCTGGACCTGCAAACTTCTAATTTAGCAGCCTCACACTAGACAACTGATGTAAAACTTCAGAGAAATTCAGCTACAACCTACACTATTTTTATTCTGCTCATCTGAATGTACACATGCATGCCCATTACTCCTACATTTCTGTATTTGTTTGGATGAAAGCTGGTATGCATGATCTGTTCAAATTACTTATTATGTATCTCATATTTTCTTCACAATTGACATTACAGTGGAAGGACAAGTTCCATGTTTGTAGTATAATTGTTTTTTTTTCTGCAGATATAACAGAATGTCAGTGTTTTGTTATGCCATTAGTTTATGCTGTGTTTTTATGTTTAGGTTTGATGGAGGGAGGAGTGACATTTTCCCAATGGAGTTTTTCCTTCCTCCACAGAGGACGTGCCTAATTTGCTCTGATGAAGCATCTGGATGTCACTATGGAGCCCTCACTTGTGGAAGCTGCAAAGTGTTCTTTAAGAGAGCTGCTGAGGGTAATATAAATACACTCATTATAACAAAAGTCTGGCTTCGGATTGTATTAACGGCTAAATATATTCACCATGTGTGAGGAGGAAATGTATCACTTTAATTAAAACTTTAAAATGCAGCTATAAACTGTCATTAAAGATGCATTAAACGCTGCCATAGAACGAATATACTTTCTGACCAGTAAAGCTTTTATTGTTTTTAATCATATCACTTAAAATTGCAACAATTGGCACATCACACACAGGCATTCAGGAATTCAGTAAAAAAGAGAAAACAAAAAGTGAGCAAGTAGGCGACACTTTGTGTCTTAAGTATACAGAAATTAGGGACACATGCTTTCCCTATTATGCAAGCCAAAAGGACATAGAAATCTAATACTCACAAGCCTAGAAATTACAGACTTGGTTGTGAGATGTTTGAAGACCCGCCACAAACAATTAGGAATCAGTAGCTGGTTTTCCCCTGTGGGGCCAGTGTGAGCTAGGGCTTTCCAAGGGCAGGGCAGGGCTAATAACCTCAGACCCGTAGCACAGAGCCCAAAATCATGCTGTGTTTCCACCATTGGGCCAGAAGCTCTGCTGCATTTTATTAAAACCCACCGTTTACGTGCCTCTTTAGATAAACGTCATGCAACCCCATCATTTCCCCAACAAAGACAAGTTATCAGAAGAAATCTGTAATTATAACAAGATCACAAAATGAAAATGATAAAAGATTCTGTTTGTTTGCATATTTTGTTGTTTACTTAAGATTTAAATCCAGAAGCATCAATGTTTTACAAGTTTTACAGTAATAAGTGATACATTGATCATAATGAATTAATTTGTCAGGATTGAAAATAAGTCACACAGAGATAAAGTGGTATTTACTTTTATTTCACCGAAGAATGAGGACATACATATTCGTGTCTGTTTCTGTTTCACATTTAGAAAGAATGTTCATTTCTATACTTTTTCCATCTCAAACAGGTTATTTCAAACACTCACTTCTGTCGAAAAGTGAGTTCTGAGCTAAAATTATTTTAAAAGACTTAAATGCTACTGTTAGCTGTTAACTATATGAAATCATCTGTGGTGCTGATGACCTCCAGATGTGGAGAAACTCCACCTTTGTTCATAACCACTTCTCAAGCCTGAGCCGCCTCGTTTTAGCCCAAGGTTTTTGGTGGGGCAAAAAACCCTGGCCGTTGGCCCCGCGGAAGCCCTGACAGGGCACGATTAAGCCCTGGAAGTGACAGTGGAAACATGACTGGCCCTGGCACGCGCTAGCATGCTTGCTTTTGGCCTGAAAGTGGAAACGCTAGTGGGACCCAAATGCTTAGCTCAAAGTGCCCTAAGCATAGATTTCAGCATTATTCATGTCTCTTATTCATTTTCTCATTCTCATACCAAACTTGTATGACCATTTTTCTTTTTTCTATTAGGCAGAATGTGCAAGATGATCTGTTCTCTTTGATAAAAGTGGGTGGGGACCAGGCCAGGGAGAGTTTCTATTGGTCATTTTCAATGTATAAAAAAAAGCAGGCCTTGAAATTCTATTTGATATCTTCATAGAAAACTTTTTGTGTTCAGAAAACTTTTTTCTGTAGGCCCACGTGACACTGAAGACTGGAGTAATGCCTGCTGAAAATTCAGTGTACAGTCAAGTATTAAAACATGTAAAAAAAAAAAAAAACAGGATATTTGCTTAGAAATTGCTAACGCTTGTGTTAAGATGAACCTGTAATCAGAGTTCCCACCTGATGATCTGTAGTCCCAATTCTTTTAAAATGAACTATTTGTGCTATATTCCATGTGTGCTTTTTGCAAAATAAAAAAAAAATCCAAAAATCATTAAGATGCATACAAACGAGTGCCAATCCTGCTTTTCTTCACTTGAAGTAATTACAGGTACCTTTTACACCCAAACTTTTGAATGGTAGTTTATGTTAGGTTTGCAACATGAGGATCAGTAAATGAATACAGACTATGAGGTGAGGGTAGACTGAATATACACATTATATACAAATATATGAACTATATATATGCTATATATAAGAAATGACATAAGTGATAATTTTAGGATCTGTATAAGTGTGCAAAGTTAACCCATGTTCACCCTTCAAATAAATGTTCAAATTAAAAATATAATACACTCTTCTGATAAAGTCATTACCTTTTTGCTTTGAACATCCACAGATTGTGGAACTAAACAATTTATCAAAGTTAAGAGGAGTTAAAAGATCTTGCCCTACAGCCAACAATGAACTTCAGTTTAATCAAATACAGAAATAGCGCACTATTATACCATTTCAACCGTCATTAATGGAGACCTGGAACAGTATACTAAATGGAGCAGTCTTATTGTTTTTTATGAATAATTGTAGACAGATGTGTAAGGTTAGAGAAGTCTTTCTGAATTTGTTCAAAGGTGACATCATTTCTTGCACAACTTAGCATCGCCACTTTCTAAGAAGAGTCGCTCTTTTCAAACAGGTGTCCTGTGCGCTGACGAAAGATTTATAAATAACACATCTCAGCTGTGTAAAAAGATAACCTGCAAGATCTGATTACAGTTTGTACATTTGTTTGGCATTATGTCAAATCTGATTGTCATGGTGTGTATTTTTTTATAAATTAAGTTAATAAGTTAATTGCATTGCTTTTGCACTCAATTTAATGTTGATTAGATTTTACTTCTGTTTTATTCTTAGATCTTGTTAATTTTATGTAGGTCTCGCAGTGGATGTCTGTGACATGTCATTGTAATTTTATGTCAGACATGACTGCAGCAGTTTCTCTGTATTCCTGATTAAAACACACACACACACACACACACCGTGGAACCTCTTTTCAAATCTCACTCTGCAGTTTTCATTTGGCTGTCCCCAGGTGCCCAGAGTGAGGGCTGCGACTGGCTAGTCATGTAACAGCTCCCTCTAATTGGAGCATTCTGCGTGTGTATGTGTGTGTGTGTGTGTTCTCCATTTTTATTCTGATCTACATTTTATCTTGGTGTAAAAATTATACATCTTACATCCAGATACAGAGCTTTACTTTGGCTGCCAACTGACCAAAAGTTTAAACTTCTGAAAAACATCTGCTTCTTCTTCTAGGGAAGCAGAAGTATCTCTGCGCTAGCAGGAATGACTGCACCATAGATAAACTGAGGAGGAAGAACTGCCCATCCTGCCGTCTGAGGAAGTGTTTCGAGGCTGGGATGACCCTGGGAGGTAAATTGTGTGCTTCCATATGTGCTCTACTCTGATGTGCTATATAGTGACTAATAGTTCACCCAAATATGTTGCCCTTCATGTACTCTTATGTAATTCCAAATTATAGGTAACTAAAACCAGATTTGTTGTTTTTTAATTGAAAAAAAAAAATATAATTTTCATATTACAACAATTAATAAATACTTTTTATATTAAAGTAATTTCATTAATTAATTAAAATGTTTTTTTTTTTCATTTAGTTTTACATGATGTACTAAAATAAATAAAATTAAAACTCAAATAAAAATGAATAAAAACTTATTTAGACATATTTTGAAACGAAAAACTAATCAAAATGACAAAAAACACTAAAACCTTCCCCAAAAAATTATATATAAGAACTATAGTAATATCTCAACGATACTTAAATAACTTTGGGTCTGAGTCTTTATCATTGTATTTTTCTTTTTTCTGTGGAACAAGAAGAAAGATTTAAGAATCCTCGCTCATGTCTTTTACATTTCAGTTCACTGTCTCTTCAGTCTTACAGTTCATTATGACCACTGAAAAAAAGTTTTGCACTTTTGTCCAGGTCTTTTGAAGGCATACTACTTTTTTGTGTGAGGAACAGGTCAAAACTTTAAATCACTATTCTTCTCCCTCCAGTGGGTAGAGAACTGCTGTGAATCATCCAGTAGTGAACCGAATCAGTCAAATTTGTGAACGAATCATTCAATTTGATTTGTGAACCTCACAGTCACTCAGATCAATCATGGAAAAGAACTGACTCAAAAGAATAATTTGTTCACAAAATGACCTCAAATAACATCAGCAGAGAAAGTGGACTTACATTTCAATAATGACATTGTTGGGTGAACTATTTCTTCACAGCCCAGACATAGTGATGAGAGGTTTTCTGGCTCAATCACTGCAAGGATCAAGTTATCTTAAGTAACCCTAGGTTGTCCTTTTAAGTTATGGAAACAAATTTCACTGTTTCTGGTCATTTGGTAATGCATAAAGTTTTGTTTTATGTGATATGACGGATGGCTTAAATTACATAAATCACTGTTATGATTTATACAGGAAGGAAATTACAAAGATAATTTACATTTGAAAATTTGAGTATTGATCAACCTAAAAAGCCCTCACCGTGGCTGATTTTTGTGTAAAAGGGCCAAAATGAACTTTTCACAGCACCTGCCATTTGTCATTGAATTGAGAAAAATGACTATAAATATTCTCAAAGGCCATGAAAATGCATTTTTAACTAATTTTATTGAACTGATACATTTTTGTCCATATTACAAAAGAGTTATTAAGCATTTTTCTCTTGCAATTTATTGACAGACAATGCAAATGACTGTATTATATTTCCATTTTGGCACCTTGCAGGAATAAGAAATAAAGAAATAAAAATTAGATAAGATTAGATTCAACTTTATTGTCATTGCACATGTGGGTACAAGGCAACGAAATACATTAAGGCAACGAAATACAAAATAAAGGTACAAACATTGTCACTGGGGTAGGCCTACCGCGATAGTTTATAAATCAATTAATTGCACAATAAAATAAAATTAGCTCGATAATTTTTTTGGCCGCAACAACTTCCTTATTAAATTTTTACTTAAAAAAAATGTCATAATGTGGGGTTAGTCTAGAGCGCAGACTGTGGACAGAGAATTAAGAAATAATTTCTGGCTAGAATGACCTGCTTTGGGAAGTGCCTTTCATTTGCTTGTGGATGTTTGCGTTTGCGATGTTTTGCACACACACAAACACAGGGGCCATTCACATGTTGTGCCTAAAAACGCGCGGAAAACGCTAGGCGCTAGGTATTATGAGTGTGCATTGAAATAACGAACTTGAGTGCCCAAAACACATGATATGTAATGTAACACATGAATGTAAACTGTCAATATGAGCATCCATAACTGGCATATAAAAATAATATCACATACAAACATACAAAATGTATTAGTTTTAAGCCACACGAAGTCAACATGTTGGTATTTCTTGCTCAGAATCTGCCATAAAATAAGATTAAAGTTTATTGATCTTTGAAAAAGTGTACCTGCGTAATTATGCCATTATCATTATATTAGTTGAAACTGGTCTTAGAACGACAATATTATCATTTATCGCGATAATTTCTTAGACAATGTTTCGTCCAGAAAAATGTATCATGACAGGCCTACACTGGGGTGGTACCTTTACAAAAGTTACACTTTTGTACCTATTAGATTCTAACATGTACACTTTAAGCACTAATATGTACCTTTAATGTACCAAAATTGACCCTTTAGGTACAAATATGGACCTTTTGAAAAGGTACCGCCCCAGTGACAGCTATTGTAGTGTAATTCACCCAAAAATGAAAATTATGTTATCGTTTATTCACCCTCAGGCTGTTCCAAACCTGTATGGATTTGTTTTATGAGTCTCTGTTGAACATAAAATATGATATTTTGAAGAATGTGGGTAACCAAGCAGTTGCTGGTCCTAATAGACTTCCATAGTATGGAAAGAAAAAAGTTTTCAATGGGGACCAGAAACTGTTCTTCAAAATATCTTCTTTTGAGTTCAGCAGAAGAAAGAAATCCATCCAGAATTTTCATTTTTGGATGAATTAATATGAGAAATATCCTATGTATCCTACCACATGCAGTTCCAGGCAAATGTAAGAAGGTAAACTGTCCACTAAGGATACACAAGTTGCAAAAGATTATTTTGGACATGGATTGTATTTCTTTGGTTTAAATCGCTCCTGTGGCTTCCATCAGCGTGAGTCATGCAATCATTCTTACACTTCCGCTTAAACCATGTATTGCATCGATGCCCCTAATAAAGTTGCCTGCCAGTTGAAGAGTAACTCACCAGAACCAATGTTTACAAGGATATGGCTGTCGGAGAGTGCTGATTTTGTTTGTGTATGAAGCTCTGAATCTTTAGATAAATTGAGTTGTCATGGTAATGCAGCTTGATGGCAGCTGAGCCATTTTAAAGACTGCTTTGAGAGAGAAAGAGGGAATGCATGTGGGGGGTGTCTTCAGGTCATCTGTGGGGAACTCCTTTCCTGAAGTAGTGCATGATCTCTCCCTCTAGGACACTCTGATGAATTATTGATGAATAATTAAGGGTTTATCTCTCTGGTCTACATTAAGAGGTCTCCCTCCTTTCGTCTCTCCAAAGGGCTTTCACTAATTGAATAAATTTGCACAGCAATAGATAATGGAACAGAATTGTTTATTGTATGCTGCTTTTATCACTTAAATTACAGGATACTTATTCTTCATTCAGTTTGTTTTATAACTTTTTTTTTTTTGAGACTGTTTTCAGTAGGTCACTGGGTAACGAGTTGCAATCAGCTTGATTGTAATCACTGATCCTCTTTTAGTTTTTCTGTCTCATTCTTGAATGGATTAAATTAACTCCAACTCCAATCCACTATTAATAAACTAATTAAACTGTAATTCAAAGAATATTTCATTAGTACTGCTTGAGCACAAATTACAACTTTAAAAGTACAACTTCATTGATACTCAAGAAGGCAAAACATTGGATGGTCGAAGTAATCTGTATTTATTTAGTCTTCTGCAGATTATGACTTAAGAAGCTTCCCAAAGAACAGACCTAAATGAATGAGAAAGGTTTAAATAAAAGTGTGAAAATAGGAATCTTAAAATCAGACATTGATGAAAAGATGAAAGATGTCTGGACAACATGAAAGATGTCGGAGAACCAAAGAATTTGCAGTTCCTGGAGGAGTTTTCTGAAGAACAGTGGGCAGTTTAAAAGCAACTAACAATATATCCCAAAATAATAAAAAAGTCTGAGCAGTCTCAACTAAAAGAAATGTGCACTTATTGATGTTAAAATATGTCAGTGCCCTTGTGTGGCCACGACTGTGTGCATATATGTACACACTACCATTCAAAAGTTTGGGGTGATTTGATTAAATTTTTTTCGTGTTGATTAATGATTTGGTGTTAAGAAAGATTCCTTATAATTACCAATATATGTAGTTATTTTGAGATATATTGAGAATAATTTATAGCTCTATAAGCTGTGCAAAATACAGTTCTTAACTGTAATTTTGTTACAGCAGTATTCAATAGCAGACAAATTACTCATTAATAAAAAAAAAATCCATGTGGTCAGGAAAGTACAGAGGTCAAAATTAAGTTGAGGGTTTCTGTGACAGAACTTTGCTTTTTTTCCCCCATGCAACTATAGACAGCATCACCTTGACCTTAATAAATTATGTATAATTGCTATTATCTAGAACATCCACTGGCATATATGTTATAAAATCAGAGTTTTAAGATGCAGGCTTGTTGCAATTACATCAAAATTTGAATAATAATCTGAGCAAATGCCGGTCCGAATTATTCCTCAGGTGTGCTTTATTCTGAAGTAATGCATGGCTTTTAGGTAATCAAGTAGTAAGTTCCTGAGCAGATAGGTGCACTCCTTGACTTGCACTTATTATATTTAGGCAGCTGATATAGGGCAGCATTACAGCACACTGAGGTTGTTTTCTTTGATTGCTGAGGAGGTGGCGGCACAGTAAGGGATCTAAATGAGGAGGAGACATCCAGTTTCAATTGGACACTGACTCTGAATGCACCCATCTGAAGTTATTATTGAGCACATGCTGAACAGGAGACAGAACGAGAGCATGTATTATACTATGATCAGTCAAATCTGTAACAACTTCCATCAGCGTCTAAATTACAGGAATAAGAGATAGAACTGAGATAGAGTGTGTGAGAGAGACTATAAAGTTTGGCAGAAAATATGATAGATGTGTGGTATTTCCAAAGGAACTGAAAGAAAAAAAAATGACAGGATGGGGAGGATTAGGAGAGCGGTCTCTCTCTGAATAGAGAAAAGAGAGGAGAAAGAGTGTTATCAGCACATTATAGAATTATGGCACTTTTGCTCCTCTAGACCCTCTCTGGCAGCTGGAGGCCATATTAACAGCATCTCAACACCTCTCACACTGCTGTCTCACACACACACACACACACACACACACACACACACACACACGCATACACACTGTTACACAGTCCTCTGCTCCTCGGTAAGATCGTCAGGGGTCTAGGTGAAAATTGAATATGTGATGAAAGTCATTGGGCATACAAGAGGAAAGAAGGAAGGGAAAAAGAGGGTAAAACACCATGGGAGAGAGATGCAGAAAGAGAGAGTGGAAGATGGATTAGAAACACGGACAAAGAGGTTCAGTAATGAAAAGTTCAGACTCATTATATATGATTAACCTGCAAACTAGGTACATGAAAACATGTAGAGATACTACACATTTTTAGACTTCTAGCCTGAAAGCTACAATTTAACATCCAAATGTCCATGTTCACCTTTTTGGACTTTAAGGAATATTTACAAAGTATATTCTGCAAGGACAAATGTGATGCTTGTGTTAAGTGTTGTTTTACACAGGCAATGTCTGCTGCTATATCACCTTTCCTTCTGGGTATGGATTTATTTTTCATATTTCTAAACCATCTGCCACTCTCTTTTGGTGTATTTCTGCCCCATGGTGTTTTCCCCTCTTTTACTCCTCCTTCTTTAGTGTGAGGAGTCACTGTCTAATTTGGGTATATTATGTCAGCTAAGAGTAAAATCAGTAAAAAATGCTTGACGTAGGCTTGTACCTTGTACAGTAGGTCAGATCGATTTGCTGATCATTGATTAGTTGCATGGTACCTTCTATGAATAAGGTACAAAACAGGGTTTTTAAAAAATGCTTTAAAAGTGATAAACCTAATCTTTCTTTACTGTTCAGCTCAGGTCAAACCAAACTTTACATAAGCTGCTTTGATATCTTGTCAGTTTATGAGACTCAGAATGTGAGACATGTTTATATTTATAGTTGAGAAATGAACTGGGATTTACTTTTTGGCTCGATGAATGTCAAAACAGCAATATTTCTTTAAATGACTTCTGTTTTAGCAGACTAGAGCTGTTACACTGCTCTATTTCAGTGTTAAATCATTACTTCATTTGAACAAAAGAAACAAAATCAAATATTGGAGTTATGTCAAATTTAGTGGCCTGGTTCTGCTAACCTTTCATTCAAATACTGATTTAAATTTAGCACATATTGTCTTCATCGATTTGAACAGGTTTCTGCAAGTCTGTGAGATGCATAAATGTAATGTTAACATAAGCATTACATTGTAAATGTGAAGCTCATCCTTCCTTTGGGAAAGCCTATAAAACCATAGCTTCCCACTGTTGCCAATAAGACTGTACTGATTTAAAATAAATAAATCAAGGATTGGGGAAATTCAAATGAAGTGATCCTTGGATCTGCCTGTTCAAAGAGATTGCTGACAAATGGAAAGAACCTTACATTCAAAACAAATCGTAGCAAAAGATGAAATTCCACTGAAATCCGAGGCAGAAGAAGTATTTAGTCAAGAAGAAAGTATGATTTCTTACCTTAAAAGGAGTAGAAATTAGCTGAGTGAAACTTTGTGAAACTCTGTGAGCTTAGACTCTTAATCAAGATTGACAGATACAAGAACAGCTTCTGAAAAAGGTACTTCTGTGCCTGTGGTGCAGATTAAAATCGGACCTTCCCATGAAATATGTTTAAATTAAGGCAAATGCATTTCTATTCAAGTATGTAGCTAAACATACAACAAGCCTAGACTACATAACTAAACTGTTTAGCTAGTAAAGATAACATATAACATATTTACACACTTGAGAGTATATATTTTTTTATTTCTTTCTAAACTGATAAGTTACTCAATACTCTTTATCATCTTGCAAATATCTATGCCAGGCTTTCGATTTTGAATTCTGACTTTACTGAAGGGATTGCTTGGCAAAATCACGGCTGAAGGGATTTTTCTGATTTGGTAATGTAAATGTGGGGAATGTGGAGTGGATTTAACATCAAGACTGCCCACGAGCTCTCCCACGAGCTGTCCCAGTGCAGAGCAGGGGAAAGATTTCACTCTGTCGCTTTGTTCCAAGCAAAGGGGACGTCCCAGGGCTTGAGGGGTGTAGTGACACTGGGTGTAACTAAAAATGTGACATTGTCTGCTGAGGTCCGTTTGGGGAGTTACGGAACAGCCTAGCTTGGCGATCTCACATTGCATAATTTTATTAACTGCTTATCCCCTGAACTGCATCTTTCTTTACCACGCTATGAAGCACATATCCTGCCGTGCAGTCCATTTCACTGGTTAAGGTTAGGGTCAGGTGTGGGGTAGGTTTAGAGGTTAGCAATTTTGTAGCATAGAATTTGAAATCAACACTGTGATTAGCACAACCAATAAAATCTTTAAAATCAGCTGTGGGCTGAGTTTGCGCTTGAAGTGGATTGGGAGAAAAATTGCACATATATTGGACACATTTGATCAGATGCAACTACACTCACAATTTAAGAGATACATTATTTGAATACTCGAAACAGAAGGATTTAACTGCTTTTATTGTTTCAATGTGATTAATAAACACACAACAATGACAATATATGGTTTATCTGAGTTTGTCTTACCATTTTCATTATAATAAAGTATATAATAATGCAATGCTAATCGACATAGACTTTATCATAGATCAACGCTAAGGATTGTTCTTTCTACTGGCCCAGTTGATTTTTTAGCATCGACAAGGTGGGCTCGGACCCAACACTGTTGTCCCTACTAAGAGAGCTTCCTGTGATGATTATGTATCATATGTTCTCTCAGTTGGGTCATTTTGCAAATTGTTTGCAGCAATATCTTAATTGACATTAGTTATTCACTCTAGTGGACTCTAGAGGACCTGCAGAGTCGAACTGTGATCTTAGTAACTCTCCTGGGTGAATCCTTCTTGGTATTGAGTCAGCAGCCTTCGAGTTAGTAGCCCACATCCGTAACCATTAGGCCCCATCCAAGTATATTAATGTATCCTAAGCTAGTGGTAGTGATTGCTTAATGCTCTATTATTTAAGACATGCTTTTTGCTACTGTAAGGGTGGAGGTTGTATCCTGCTGTGAGTATTTCCGTATCTATCAAAAGTATTTCCTTGTATTTGAGCTTGAAATAAAGATGCTATACCTCAGGCACAGAAGACAGTAGAATGCTTTATTTGTTTTACATGCCTTTCCAAATGGTGATCATGATTTCAACATGCTCAACAAGTACAACATGCTCCTGGATCAACATCCTTGATGATCCTGGAACAAAATTTCAATTAACGAATCAGAATCGAGGGATAACCTTTCAGGAAATATCTGTTTTAGGCTTACGATAAAGGATAGGTGCTTCTACACCCTTGTTCATTTCAAACACTGATTTTAGGAATAAATTATGCACTGTAAAAAGTAATACCTAGATCAAACTTATAAAAAGTGAGGCAAGTGGCTGCATTGGATGTTTTAAGTTGAGTCAACTTGCAGCCTTTTTCAAGTATAATAAACTCTGTAAAATTACTTAATTCAAACACAACAAAATCAAGTTGAGTTAACTAATAAGTGCTATATTAGTCAGTTAGATAAACCTAATGTTCTTGGTATATGTAACGTATTTATGTGTTGCTACAAGTAACCTGTACTCATTTTAGTTAGGTTTTATGAACTTTATGCTCATAGTAAATTTAACCTAATCAAGTGTGAATAAACATTTTAATTAAGTCCTGGCTATTACCTCAGAAAATACATCTAAATGTCTATATTCTAAGCAGTACAGTAAATCACTTTACATAAACAGACTTTATCAATAACAATTACAAATTCAATTGAAGAAGAAAAAGATGGGAAGACAGATTAAAGACAATAACATTTATTCAATGTCAACTAGTGTCACTTTTAACAGTGCCTACAAAACATACAAAAGTATGCATAGGGTTCAATCCCACAAAGAGCCTGTGATATATCTCAGAAGTATACACCAGATTTGAGTGATATTAGAGGTTGTGGGCATAGACAAGTCCAAACAGGAGGTTTTCTACAGGTTTGGCACACCTCTGACCATGGGCTGTCCTTCTACTGTGATAATCCCAATCGTGTTTGGCTGATGGCGCATGTATATTGTCAGTGGGGAACTGCCAAGCTCAGCGTGCACCTCTGTTTCATCATGACTCTATTGGGGAGACAAAAAAGAATCAAGAGTTTGGTCAGACAAACAGGTATTGAGATGAATATAGCAGACTGATAGAAGACAGATACGACACAAAGTCAAAGTTGTACTTTTTAGTTGCTTAAGGTGATGGATACTAGATGGATACTTTGACTAGAGCATGTGACAAGAGTGAAGTCTACCATGACAATGTCATAGAGTGGTACTATAACCTCTGTATTTCAACCATGCAATTGATGTAAAAGGTTGTACTATACATACACCACTACCACTGTACTGTACAAGATCTCACACTATCACCAGCATCTCACAAAATTGAGATTTAACTGACCATGTAGGCTGTATTTATCAGTATGAATCAAGCTTCTATTAGTGCAGTAGTAGGAAGCAGAAAGGTGATCATATCTGCCTTCTATTGGTGGTTGGTACATAAAACCTAATTCAGAAATGTAATTGTATGGAGCCAACACTATTGTTTGCAATTTTACCTATGTTTTACTTACCTGGGAATAATTATAGCTTTAACTGTATCTATTCTGAAGTTTTTCTTACCTGTATCTGAAGACCCCAGGTAACAAAAACGCTTGGTTACCTAAAGACAGAAAAAATATGCATGTTAGAATAAGTTTAAAAACCAGTGGTCCATCACACTTTAGAAAACATTATATATCACCTGAAAACATTAAATCTCAAAATTCATCCTTTGAAACCCATTTTAAATTCATCTACCATGAAAATTGTACATCAAAATCATGTTACAAAATGTTTTCAGTCGTGAATTATAGGTTTGGATCATGCACTTTCAAGTCTATGTTCAAAAATGTGAATGGCAGTTAACAGGGTAAGTTAGCGCTAACTAACGATTAAAAGTGATATTATTGGTAAAATTAAAGCGAAAGTAGTCTTAAAACATAATAGGCATTACTAAAGCACTTGTTTAATTTCATATTAACAACACGGTCTTAACTGCTGTTGTCTTCTGATCGTTGCATACAAGACTTCACTGCTTAGCACTGTGTAGCCAACTTAGCTTGCCATGTGTGCAGGATAGCTAGCTATACAGTACAATTTGCAAACCTTACTTTAGCTTCCTAGTTGAGTGAACGATTTTGCGTGACTTTACATCACCAATAAATTGCCAAAACTTGCACATCTTACCGTGTTAATCAGTCTGTGAAATTTAGATCCGCTGCAGCTTTCCAACAGTTGAAGTGCCGAGGAAGCATCTGCCTTGGAAAGTCCCCGCCAGTGAAAAAGGGATAAATCCAACTTAATTTTTATGTGTTTTTTATTTCAAATATTTAAGTTTGATGAACACACATGCCACATCGACAGCTGCTCAAATAAATTGTGTATTTCAACTCACTTTTATAACATTTCTTGTACACAACAAACTCATACAAAAAGCTACCCAAATAAATTGCTATTGTTTTACTTAAAATATATTGTTATGTAAAAAGTGATATATTTTAAGTAAAGAGGAAGTATATTTATACTTTTTAGTGTAAAACAAATAAAATAAACTAGATTACAACTATTTAAAATATATAAAACCTACTGTGTGGGTGTAGCACTTTTTACAGTGATGGGTAGGGTTAGGTTTAGGGGTAGGGATTGGGTTTAGTCTATATTTTTGGACATTAAACAAAAAAATCCAGGAATCCATTCATTCATTCACTGTAGACATCATCTGAAGCCAATTTGGTAGACATACCACACCCAAGTATGGACTATGAAAGCTCCAAAGAAAGTAATAAGAGGACATTTCTCTGAAGTCAACCTGACATCATCTGTTGAAGGAAGTAATACATTTTTCTGAATCAAACACACAATCACATTCACGGTTTGCTTCATCCACTGCAAATTAATACCAACATAACCAGACTATGTGAGTGAGTGAGTGTGGATCTGTTGTATTTAAGTTTTTTTTTTTTTTTAATGGGGTTCGGTATTAGATATTTGATGGGTGTGTATTTCAGTTATAATCATTATATGTTTGTGTATGTGTGCATGTGTGTGTAAAGGATGAGCTCAAGGCTAAGAGATTGTTCTATTTGTGTTGGCATTCATTTCAGTGGGTGGAGTAGGCGAGTACGAGCAGGTCAGTCTAACCTGACCTATTTACAGTGTGTTATGCAAAGATCAGACTACCAGTAAAAGTCACAATACAAAGAATTGCACACACCAAGTTGCTCTGTGAGCGAGTATAATTTTGATGAAGATACCAAGTCAAAACTTCTGTAATATTTGCTTAATACCCCCCCCACCCATTCTCCTCACTCTTCATTAAATGTGAATTATAAATTTCATGCAGTTTGATTACACATGATGGCAGAATCAGGTTTAATTTACTTGTTTGCATTAGAAGGAATAATTACTGGATTTATGAGAAGAAAAGGTGAAATGAAATGAAGATCAATGACTGTTTTAGAATACGTTCATATTTGAGAGTGGAAAGCAAGTAAGAGCAAGAAAACTCTAAAAGGACTTTACAACCTGAGCAACCGTTAGTGCTAATGACCAAGTGTTTTATTCACAACACTTCATTCTCTAATGATGATTCTCTAATGAACTATATATCATTTTTAAATAAAATAATTTAATTATGTTTTATTAATAATTTATATTATTATTAATTTTTCAAATAATAATGTTACTATATTAAAACTAATAATTGAACATTGTAGTTTTTCATCATATTGTTTTTGGCCTTTTGTGAAATCAGTAACGGTTATGAATTTCAAGGCAACAGTATGGCTTTTTGCGTAGTTCTCTAATTAATACAATTGGCAGTAGTTGCATGTATTTCACATGTATTAATATGCAAACTTACATAATTATTCAAAACCAGTTTCACACATCTATGTTTTTCAACAGAAATGTATGCTTTAGATTCTAGAAAAATTGGCCTAAAGGCCATCTGTTTAACGTCTTCATGTGAATATTCCTATATATTAACATTTTTTCTGATTTTAACTACACCTCTAAATTTATGATCAGAAAATATTCCTGTGTCCCCCTCTCTCATAGCTCCATTGTATGAGTAGATAGTTCCCATAATTTGTTAGTAAATCTTCACTATCGAACACCTTTTTTTCTGCAATCAAGCACACTTTTTTGGGAGTTACTCTTCCTGTGGCTCAGTGGTAGAGCATTGGTTGTGGTTCTGCAAAAGGTTGTGGGTTCAATTCCCAGGGAACACACATACTGGTAAAAATATTATAGCCTGAATGCACTTAAAGTTACTTTTGGATAAAAGTGTCTGCTACATACATAAACGTAAACATTTAATTTTTATATTTGTACCGCTGTTCAGAACTTTGCTAACTTACTATGTGCTGATTAGCATCTTTGAGCTAGGTTCAAAAGTATCTAAAATTGTCACGACTAAAACAGTCACTACCAAAACATTTGGTGGACATCTTTGTTTTTTGGAAGTTATCCCATTAAATTATCACAACTGAAACGTCATAAAAGAGAAACACATAATCCTCATATTTGAGAGAAATAAAATTTTAGAATTATATATATATTTTTTGTATTTTAGTATGTTTTAGTATGTTTTAGTAGTGTTTTAGTATGCAAGTTAAAATTATGTAATGTGATGTGGTCGCTACCAAAGCATGGGATGTTTTGTCACTACCGAAAATGTGCAGCCACTACTGAAACATGAGATTTTTTGTCAAGTATACTGAATTATCAACGAAGATGTTATGTTAGTTTTTGTTTCAATGTATATTCAAACTAATGAATCTTTAACTTTGAAATAAGTATGATCAACTGCCATTGAATTATTAATTAATTATTTAAAAAAATATTTAAAATAAAATTTTAATACAGGTCTAGTGGAAATAACTTTTTAAATATTATAAGATTTTTTTTCTTACAAAAACACATGGATTCGCTACAGGAGGCCTTCATTCACCCTCCGGAGATGTTTAAAGCTCATTTTATTATGGATGTGCGTGCTTTATTTGACTGCTTTTGAACTACTGAACAAAAACACCCGCCCATGCCATTATAAAGCTTGAACACAAAAGAGCAAGGATATTTTTTTTATATAACTCCCATTGGATATGTCTGAAAGAAAAAAATCATGTACACCTGGGATGCCTTGAGGGTAAATAAAACAAAAAAATAAAAATACTTTTTTTGTGTGAAATAACCCTTTAATATTTATTAATTAAAATCATAAACTTGTCTATTTCGTTGGGAGTGCAGTGTGCTTCTGTTCTTCTCAATGGCTGTGATATTCGAGTGATTCTCTCGCATCGTGGTGTTGTGTAATATCTGGTATGGACAGCCAAATTGCTTGTCACTGAAATCTTGTCGAGTTGCATCTGGTTAGAACAAGGTGTTAACATTGGCCGGCAGAAGCCGCCAAGATACTCCTCTGACAGATCGTGGAAAGTGCAACTTAGATCTGTCACACAGGTGGTTGGATATATTCATGCTAGTTAAAAATAATTTATTTAAAGCTTCTTTCTTTTCACATTTTTATTTACAGCATTATCATAATAGGCTGTGATATTAACTAATTGGGTATATTAACTTATTGATTTATTGGGTAGTTCAATGTGAAATCAGATATTGAGCCAAATGACATGATCCTTGTTTCACCAGCTTCGTTTGCTACATTACAGGGCTGTAGCTTTAATAATAATAATTTTTAAATTGAATCAGCATCATAAGTCAATGCTCTCTCAGTGATCAATAAAAATGTCTGTCAAGCAGGCAGACAAGCATAATAGTTCCGTTAAGTTGTTTATGCAACAACACTTCCAAACCAGTTTGGCAACAAAACCAGTATCATGTACAGGGCCGACCTCATATTGTGACATAGGCAAAATAAATGTTTGCTGTCAGCTGGAAACCTCCTAATGGTTGGAATTGTGGCTTTATTGTATACAGATACATTTATGTAAATGCATGTTTTATGTGCCCTCTAGAAGCTTGCAAGTTCTGCAAGTGAACATCATGGTATCCCAAAGAAGCACAAAATTACTTACACGGACATTTACATTAAATGTTCCCTCTGGGTGGAATGACCTGGCCAACTCAATCAGAGTCCTTAGCCATCTTCAAGAATCAGCTAAAAACACATCACTTCCATCCTTATTTGACCCTCTAACTCTAGCGCTCTCTATTCCAATTATATTCTTAAAAAAAAAAACATGCCCCTTTCAGACTTGCACTCTATTTATTTACTAACTGCTTGTTTTCTTAAAAAAAAAAAGACTTAACACACTAGCTTGCTCTATTCTTTTTCTATTCAGTCTGTTTCTTTTTATTTTTTATATGATTTTTAAAAAACTTGCTACGTGTACTGCATTAACTGCTACGTGTTAATAAAAGCATATGGATAAAAGCATCTGCTAAATGACTGTGTCAGTAGGAAATATCAGTTTTCATTTCAAAACATTATTTTTGCCATTAAATGTAATAACCCAGTGAGATTTCTGTTCGCACAAGGAGTCTGACAGCAGCCAGTGCTCCACACAGAGATCTGATCTCATCATCATTCAGTCTGTCTGGAATAACATAAAGATTGTGAGGTGAACGGGAGGATCCATAAATTCATTTCTGTTTTATTTTGTTTTTTGTTTTGCTTTTGCTTTATGTACTGTGTTCTTTGCATCACAAATGTCATCAGTCCCTACTGTGAGTGTGTTTACATATTAGGCCAATTAACATCAGCTATGTCTTAATGAAAAAGAGATATTCTGTATATTTTTTATATTTTTTAACTCTTGCAGATTGCTGTATTTTATTGTCTATAGTAATGATATTGTCTGGACAACATTGCACACAATTGTTTTGCTTTTGATTAATTCGGCATGCTCTTGCCTCCTGCTCAGATTCCTATTAAAGCAGGGACCTAAACAGTCACACAGATAGGTTATAGCTCAATCTGACATTGAGTTATCATCATGAGTAATCAGCTGGTAAATCATTTCCAGTTAAAGGAGATTTGAGTGGATGCAAACATTAAATATGCATAATTTGCAAATAAGCAAACTTAATAATGATCCTAATGCAGTATAAGAGGATTAAACTTTCAAAATGAATTAACAATTTGATGCATTCAGTCCATTACAATGGACAGATCTTTAAAATAAATTTTTAAACATTCAGACACATCTGAACCATCATGAATGACTACCTTTCACTTTTTTATTTTGTGCTTTTTATTTATGATTCAAATGACAAATGTGGTTATACTGTACGTCAGAAACTACAATACCAACAGTAAAAACAACACATATGTTGCTGGAATCAACTATTTACTGGCTGCATGATCCATCTGTCAGATAAATAGCTGTCAACTGGTTGATTATGTGCAAGGTAAAAATGTGGATGTACATTTCTTTATAACTCCCAGTGTGGTCATTATTGTTGTTGTGTTATGTGACGCTGCACAGAACACTATGAGAGCTCCAATCATGAGAGAGGGATTTACCACCAGAACTGATTACCGCCTATTTTATTTTACATTATTTATTTCTTTGTTTATGAATAATGGCTTGTTTTTTTTCTGTAATGCAGTCCAAATAAAAGTTTCCCCACAATGAAAATACTTTGATAATGTATAGATGTAAAAAATATACTTAAGTACAAAATTGGTCCACGATTGCTTAAATTCATAATGTAGGAGCCAAATTATTATTTTGGTTGCCCCGTGACATCATTGCTTGATACAGTTATATATGGTAGCACTTTTGTCCACGCTTAAATTGTTTTGTGGATAACTTTTTTAGAAGATTAAACTGCATTACACTTATTAGTTGCAAATGTGTTTCAACAAGGGATGTAATGGTACAAATATTCTATTGCAAAATTTTAATTTGGTTTGCATGTGTACCAAAAAAATACAGGAATGGTTTAACCCTCAAAGACCGAGACAGCCGCCCCAGAGTGCATTTGTCTGCTTATTATAGAATAAAAATCAACTATAAATCACAATCGGAAGTTATCACAAGCACTCAATGATGTAAGCAAATGCATTTTCAAGTGTAGCTTGATGCTAATTGTACACTGTAAAAAATAAGTGTAATTTTAACTGTAAAATTTTGTAAAAACGCTACGGAAAAAAACTGATAATAGGTTAACAGTAAGTTCCCGTACTATATACAGGGAAAAACTGTAAAAGATCTAACAAAGCATTTAATGTAAATTTACAGTAAAATTCTGTTAATTATACAGCTTTTAGAAGTAAAAAAAGAACAAATCAATGTATAATTTACAGTCTAAAACTGTAAACTGATATTCCCAGAATTCCCTGCGTGACACTCCACGTTTGAAAGTATTTTGTTTAAATAATCATGTTTTTAAAGAGTTCTTGTTATCAGTTATGTACATTTGAGCTTTATGTTACATCTTCTGTTGCTTAATGAAAGTTTTTTGCATTATTTAAGTATCACATGTGTTACCATGATGGTGTTTTGTGTTTCCAGAAATGTGCACCTTCTATATGTTAATATATACTTCTGCTTGTGGTCAAGCTACTTGTGATGAGCTTTGATACTTCATGTGACTTTCTCTTATACAGTACCATCTTTATTATTATGGTGGTTGTCAGTATTTTCAAGGTACAAAACAGATTTAATTTTGTGTGTTGTTGAATTTACTGGTTTATATTCACATTTTCTTGTTTGTAAATTACAGCTTTATATTGTAAAATTAACAGTTTTTGACGTAAATGTGTTTACAGTTTTCTGTATTTTTACAAAATTATTCTGGCAACCACAGCTGCCAAAAAGTTTTTGTAAAAACAACAAGAAATTTTTTACAGTGTATTTCTAATTATATTTTTGGATGTAGCTTATTCTTGTAAGCATGATAGTTTGTGATTCTAAAGTTTCAAAGTTGAGCCAAACTTTGTTTATCTTAATAGACCAATTCAGAGTAGACGTCACAGTTACGCCACTTGCAGCTGCACACGCATAGTGGTTGCAAGTGGAGGTAAATGGGTAAAATCCATGGTATAAGTGAAAAATATATATATTGTTGTGCCTTTTGATGTCAAGATCGGAATGCAAATATTTTTTATAGAATACTGTCATCAAAGACTCCATTTGAAGCTAAAAGCTGACATTTAAATTGACATATTTTGGATGAAAACTGCTATGATTAATCTACTTTTAAAGCATACATTTGATTTAAACAATAGGTCTACATAATATTCACATTTGTTGTTGATGTATTGTATTAGCCCTACAAACCTTACTATTAAAATTTTTACGTAACATTTATTTATTTTGTCTCGCAATTCTGACTTTTTTTCCTCTTTATATGACTTTATAAGTCAATTAACTCAAAAATAGTTTGAGTTGAGTTTGTCAATTCTGAGAAAAAAAAAAATTAAGAGCTGAGGGGAAAGGAGAGAATGACAAGTTGTTTTTCGTTATTAGAATTGTGAGATATAATATCGGAACTACAAGACAGTTCTTTTGACATAATTTTGTATGTATTTAACTGTATTTAACCTGTTGGTTATATCTAAAGTGAAAGTAAACAGTGGAGAAAGAAATCGGATGTTTATCATTGCAATAGATGCATTGTCTATTAAAGTGACCGTGCCTAATTTACTAGCTGCTATCAGTTTCCTTAATGTTAAACCAAGAAAATGAAAGAAAGAAAATCACTCACCGCTATATATATATATATATATATATATATATATCATTCAAAATTATCATAACACATTTGCCAAATGTGTTGTATAACTGTATGGCTTTTCACTTTCAGGTGAACTGTTCATTTAACTCTTGGCATGAGGATTTAGAGCTATCTATTTTATACATTTGAGTTCTGCCTCCTTTTGTAAGAATAATTTTTTTGAATATTGACCCACTGTCCCATTACTCTGAGCAAGATAAACTGTGTGTTTGTTTGTGTGGGGTGAGACAGGAAACGATGTGTATTGGTATAGCTCTTAGAGTCAGAGAAGGATCAGAGTATTGCTGATTTTTAATGGGACATGGTGTCTTAGAGACAGACCGAGCAACGGAGCACAGGTAATCTCTCTCCCCAAGGCCCCTCAGATCAACTGCTTTAGTCTTAATCTTACTGAATATTCTTTTAGTCTAAGAGGGGGAAAGAGTTAAGAGGTTAAGGGATATGTAAAAAGCAGAACAGAGAAAGAAAAAGAAAGGAAAATAAAGAGACAAAATAGAATAAGGGTAGAGGCAGCCTATCATTCTGGTAAAAATAATCGAACGTACCTGCCTGACTACCTACACTTATCTATCTGGTAACACTTTAGTTTAGGGATCAATTCTCACTATTAACTAGATGCTTGTTAGAATGCATATTATTAGCATATTAGCTGTTATGCTAAAAGTTAGAAAACCCATATTAATGCCTTATCGTACATGACCATATTTTAGATCCCTTAATCCTACCTTGAACCTAAACTTAATAACCATCTTACTAACTACTGCTAACTAATAAGCAGCAAAATAGGAGACATAGTTAATAGTTAACAGAAAGAATTGTTCCCTAAACTAAAGTGTGACCATTTATTAGTCACTTTCATTCATTCATTCATTACATTTACATTTAGTCATTTAGCAGATGCTTTTATCCAACACAACTTAGAAATGAGGACAATGGAAGCAATCAAAATCAATATGCAAATTAATAAATTCATTAATTAATTCATTCATTCAATTTCAAATGCAAAAACTGCCTCTGAATTGCAAATTAATAAATTTATATTGTGTTGGTTTATCAGAGTTGTGTATGTTGCAGAGTGCACATTTTTGGTACAAAAATGGATGGATCTTTTCTAACACTAATCAGGCTTATTGTTTTGCATTTTAGGCTCACTTTAGGCTCAGCTCACAAAGTATGTGCTTTCTGAAAATGTAATTGTGCATGTGTCATTTTTTGTCCACATATATACTGTATACAGCTGCAATCAAAATTATTCAAATTATTCAACCCCCTTGACCTGAAAGACATTTTACTGCGGAGAACATCACATTTTATGAGATCTCTGTTGACATTTTTGCTACTCAACTTCAGCACATGCATAGGCTAGCTCAAGTTCTGTTTGTAACAGAGTTTCTAAAAACTTAATTGTGTTTTGAGACTGTTTTATTCCCCACCATGCAAATAAGTGATTTAAAAACAGCAATGTTGAATAGGGGTTGAATAATTATGACATAGCAGTATTATTAAAAAATCTTATAACTCAAAAATATTACATTATATATTGACAATATAATTATTAATATGCCAGTGAATTGTTATAGATACAATTTTTATTTTATCCTGGATCTTCAGAAAAGCTTGTATTTGTAAAGTACTTCAGTCTCTGAGGGGTTGAGTAATTTTGATTGCAACTGTATATATATATATATATATATATATATATATATATATATATATATATATATATATATATATATATATATATGTATATATGTATATATATATGGTTTATTTCGACTGTGAGAGAGTGTCAGCCATGTCAAAAATGCGAATAACTTAAGTAATTTGTGGATTCATGCTTACTGGAGATGCGAACCATTTCAAATGATTCAGTCCTACTTGGTGAACTGGTTCAACCGGTTCACTAAGAACCGGTTCAAATGAATGATTCGTTTACGAACTGGACATCACTAGTCATCACTAGCACAAAGGGATATTGATATGTAGTATATTAAATCTGTGCGTTAGTTTAATGAGCCTTGTCTTTGAACAGTTTTAAACCTCAGTTACTGTGCGCTCTTGAAGAGAGTCTCTTAGTTTTGACTGTGGTAACCGAATGCAACACGCAGTTGGATTGCTGAAAGGAGGATGACAGAGAGCCGCAGCAGAAAGAAGAATTTGGGTGTACTTGAATTTAATGACTTCAGTATTAATCTGTACCTCACACTGAACTATTTAACAATTTTAGAATACTTGAAATATGTGCACAGAAATGATCTGGTGCTTTATGTTTTTGTGACTTTCGTGGGGCTCAACAATAACACAGAATAGTACACGCAATATCGGATTTGGATTGGTCTCGTCTGACCAATACCCGATTCACAGATAATGCCAGTATCGGAGCTGATACTGATCCTGACGATTGGAACGATGCATCCCTACCTAATAATAAGAAAGTAACAGGCCTACATTAATTGGAATTGCCAAATACTCTTAATATTGCTTATATTTGATTTGCTTTTGACAATGTATCTGGCTTTTGTTGATACATGATGTGACGCAACTTAGCACTGAAAGGTTATCGAAAGACCCCCCCCCCCCCATACGTGGGCACTGTGGGCCTGTCTGCTATGCCACTGGCAAAACCCACAATACCGCGATCAAATTCAGGTCTCTTCTAATTCCTAGACTGTGAATGATAAATAATGTGAGTGGCGTCACTGCGATTTCACTGAGAAGCTGCAGCTGTGGTGGAAATGATTTTGGTGGCGGCCCGCCATGGCAGAACGAATGTAGCGGAAACACTGTTTTAGCAATGGTAGCCCAATGTGCACATTTTGTGTGTGTGTGAGTAATAAAAATGTGTGGTTTCAGATAATGCAGAAAAAGATAAATGTGTCTGGTTTTAAGTAGACAACTGAGACAGTTCTCAGATATTGAGAACACCCTCACCCACGCCCCCTGGCTCTGAACTGTGGCCTATTCATTACTTCTTCTTTTTTTTTTTGATGTATTAATGTTTGCCTCATGATCTTCTGTCCCTTCAGAATTATAAAAAAAACTTCACTTAAGAGCCACTGAGAGTTTGGTGTTTGGAGACAGTTTAACTCAAGGCTTTGGTTTGTAGGTGAAGGTATGTTTAGACGGAAGGTACAGCTCCTTCTCTAGGTGCCTGCATTATGTGGAGGTATCTTTAAATGTATAGAATGGTAGTAGGTGGGTTTTGTGGAGGTATTGTGCCATAAAAAACTTCAGCTGTTTGGTGCTTCAGTTTATATTGGCAGAGATAGTAAAACAGCTGTTTATTTATTTATTGGTTGATTAATTGCATGGTTGTAGCTGGTTTGTACAATGGAAATTTCAACATATCTGCATATGGAAAATAGAGCTGTTAATTTTTTTTTTTTATTGATAATGTTATTCAGCAAGACTGAATTACATTTATTGATGTGATGGTTAGTACACTCGCAGCATTACAAAATAATTCAATGAATGCTGCACTTTTTAACTTTCTGTTGATCAAATATCCAGAAAGAAATTAATTTAAAAAATTGGTTTCCACAAAAATATTAACCGCCTCAACTCTTTTCATCCTTGATAATAATATTAAGTTTTTTTGAGCAGCAAATCAGCATATCCACCTAATTTTCAAAGAAAAAATAAGCCATTTTCTGTGAATGTGTGAGACTTCCAGTTCATTAGCTGCTGTAGGGAAATGGCAAGAAGAAAACAAAGTGTAGTAATCATTAAATTGTTTGCACTTCAGACCAGAGTTCATAATTAGTATAATGCATTAAAATAATAAGACACACCAGTTTGCAATATTAAGCAATAAAACAAGCTGTTTTGTATGGCTAAAAATAACTGCAAGTGAATGAAACCCGGGAACCATATAAATACATTTTATAAATCGCCACGCCTGCTTCTACTGGACAAATAAGGTGGATTAGAATGATTTTTTTGAAGGATCATGTTACACTGAAGACTGGAGTAATGGTTTGGCATAACAGGAATAAATAACATTTGAAAATATTTTCAAATACAAAACTGTCCTTTTAAATTGAAGTAGTATTTCACAGTATTACAGTTTTACTGTATTTTAAATCCAACCTTAAGAGTATAAGTGATGATAAACAGGGCAACTTTTTCATCAATGCAGCAGGGCATTGTTGCCAAGCGATGTTGCTTGGGCGCTTTCCCACTGAGACAGGGCAACTCTCTGTCTGGATACTTTAGATCAGTTGTGGGCCCTGTGTCTCGCCTGGTTGCCCTTTGATGGAAACATTGTTCAGAATTTGCCCTGGGTATCTCGTATACGTACAGTATACTGTATGTGTGTCTTCATGAAGGCATAAGGCAAAGCATATTTACAGCTCATTTTATTATGTTTGTTTTAAACGCACCAACAACAACAGATGCTTTGATGAAAATCAAATCCCACTTCTTTTTTTACATCCTATCTGGTTTTGATTTTACATTTTACATTAATAAAATGTTCTCCATTTAGGATAAAAATTTAGTGTTTTTTTTTTTTGTTTTGTTTTTAAGCACATCGTTTTCTTTTAGCGGTAGTGCTGTGGGTAAACATATTTAAAAGGGGGACACTCTGTTTCTGCCAGTCTCATGTTACAGTAATCTTTTGTACCTAGAGTAGTATTGCATCGTTCATATCTCTGAAGAGTCTTTAGTTTTATTAGATTTATAAAAGACATATATGGGCTACAGCTTTTATGCTTCATGCTCAAACAGTTGAGCGGGTAATCTTTCACTCACAGCCAAAAACATATTACTTATTAAACAAAACAACAAATCCTTCTTTACCAATGACTTCTATAACCTGAATGAAGTGCTGGGAAGTGTTCAATCAAGGAATTTTGCCCTTTATGATGTCATACAGGGACATACTTGAGAGAGAGAGTTAAAAAAACTGTCAGAAACGAACCCTGAAGATGTGTATTTGGCACAGAAATACTGTCATACGTCCAACTTCTTTTTTTTTTCATGTTTAGCATGAGAATCCAACCCTTTAACAATGTAAATAACTCAGAATGCATGAAATAGCATTAGACATCCCCTTTAATTACATGAGTTTTAAGGAAATTGATGGGTAGTAAAAGTGAAAATGTCCTTTTTAAATGATTTTATAGCTTTGGCTAAAAACTACTGGTGTTTATCATAATTTGTCAGTCTCTAACAGTCAAGTCTCTTTTCTCATTTTATTTTTGCTCACTCCTCCTAACAGAACAGAGTATCATATTTCAGGTCCACTTACATCTCAGACTCAGCTTTGTAACAGATGGCCTCACATTCATCTTCCTTGTGCATGTCTCACACAGTGCAAAGTAATGCAGTCTCTTTAGGATGCTTGACTTTTGCACCCTGACTGACATCAGCTCTTGGGATGAGCCTAGCAGATTTTTCTGAAATCTTTTCCATTTATAGATGGATTGTTGATCATCTTTCAGTGTGGATGTGACAGTGATGTGATGGACTACAAAATGCTTAAAAATGGCCACAAAACACTTTCCAAGGCTCACAACTTCTAAGACCAAACCAGGCCACGTTCCTGTTGTTTATATAAGTCTTCCTAGTCTTTCTTAATGTTTTGTTCATCTAATTTCAGGTATTTAATGCAACAACAAAGGAAGTCTAAAATGCATTTCTGCTCGTTTAATCAGTATATAATGTGATTTTTCATTTTTAACAAGTTGTATATCCCCTTTATCTTTAATACTTTCAACAGTATAATCACATCACATTTGAATAAATAAGAATGCAAACACAATAAGATGTATGACTACAAAAATCAATATAGCAAACACAAACAAAAAACTCACTAGCTATTTAGTTTGTTTCGGGGGTTTATTCAGCTTTCTTTTTCATTTTGTTTTTGTGTAAATGTTTAATTGTGGAACTCAAACCTAAATTGTCCTAAAAGCCTAAAAGCATTTCACCTTTTGGACTCAAATAACACTGTGGATCAATATACAACTAAATGCATCCTATCTGTTTCTCGCTTATTCATGCTGTAACGCTAGCAATATTCTTTATCTCAACTTTTCTCTTCTTTGTGGTCGTGTTTGTTGTAATTGTATTCCTTAGTAAACAGCTCAGAAATAATGAGGCTCTGGTGTAATGCAATCAGCTCAAAAAAAAAAAAAAAAAAAACCCCATATACTTTTTCTTTGTTTTCTTTACAAAATACTATAATTATGCAAATATGATCACACCTACTCAGAAATTGTGATAACCATATAGAGCAATCACACATTTAAATATGACAGAAGGGATCACGTACAGTCAAAAATACACCCCAACAGAGCAATCAGGTATTGCATTATCCTGTAGGTCCCTGATGTATCACTTGTGGGGTTTATTTTGTGATTTTAGTTGCAATGCAACACGTCTTTGTCTGTTTGAAGCTCTCTCTGACAGGTTTTCTTCTAATCTGGGTTTTCCTGAACATTTTGCCTTGAAGGGTTTTATGCTCACTAAAATCTAGCCTTCTCATTTTGAGCAATTTTGATTCAGAAACACATTTAGAGTTTTTCCAAGAAAAAAAAAAAAAAAGGAACGTCTCAAACAAGTATGAAATGTCTTGTTATTTTCTTTAAGGACCTCTAAATATGATTTTTTTTTGTTCTTTTTTTTTGACAGACAAACAACATACTACACATTAAAGAATTACCACATTAAAGAGTGCCACTTTTTTCCTTTTGAAAATCGACAAATTCAAAGCAGACAAAATGTTTTTTATTTTTTTATTTAAGTATTTCTTTGTATAATAACATTTCTTCACAAATAAGGATTACAAAAAATCTGATTGTTTATTAGTTGATTTGGCAGTATGTACATAATCTCAAATGGTCTCTCAGTTCATGCCTAAGTTGTTTAAAACGCTTTTGAGACTGAGAACTTATAGCATCCAAAAAGTCCCAAAACTGTTTTTCTGTCAGTGAGAGGCATAAGTTTATATGCACATATCTGTCATCATGGCTCAAAGTTCACATCATTCAAAACTTTTCACAGATTCGAAGTGGAACCCAGAATTCCAAAACTCCGAAACAAAACGTTTTCTTTCATGTAACAGTAAACTGTTACACTATATATAAGTAAACACTTACCTACGGCATCCACTACTGGCTTCCTCACTCATCTGTGAAGTTTTAACACATTCATCTCGTTCCTCCAGTTCCTTCTTAAGTCTGAGAAGATTTTCTCAGCAGCACCATTCACCCAATTACACACCTTCAGAGAAACTCAATTGGATGACTTCACATGTGTTTTCAAAGTTTTGAGTTTCAGAAATGCCCAATTGAGTAAGTTCACTTTAGAGATAACCTGATGATGCATCTTCTCTCATGGGTGGACTTTATCTTCTGAGGAGTACTGGATATGGACGTATGCTAATCTAAACTGGCATCTGAAGACATTGCAGTGCAAAGCTGGTTTGCACAATTGGTGTTTATTTGCCACAGTCTATGCACTGAATGTTAACATTACAGAATATACAGAATTATAAGTCTTCCTTTTAATTTGAAGTCTTTCTAGAGCCTGTTTGAAGCTGAAGCTCTACTCCTCTCTACACTGGAGTGAAGTTCTACTCCATGCTGAAGACATATCAGCAAAATTAGCAAATGTTGCAAGAGACTATTGGTGTTTACAAGAGAATATGGGGGTTTTGCTGCAGCAATTTTTGCTGTATTTGCCATCTACATTACATTTTTGCTTGTATTTTGCATGAGTGGCAGGTTTATGTCTTTTGAAGAGAATCTCAGTGGTGGTGTCTTTGGCACCTTGCCACAAGTTTACCGCAAACCCATAGGCTTTTGATAAACCACCTCAGGATAAAGTTATTATTTCACTCTCTTCCCTTCTCTGTCTCTTTACCACACTTCATTTTAGACCACAAGCAGAGAGGCTCTGGTCTCTCGTCAGCAAAATTGGAGCCTCCTTTTTATGGGGATCTCAGAGGGCTGAATCATTATCATGTTGAGTTTGTCCTGTTAGCCAGCAACGAAGTGCTTTTTAGGCATTTAAATAAGCTGCCCTCAATTTTTTTTTCTTAATAGAACTTGTTTTTTACATTTTGGATTGGCATTAGTAATGCGCCATTAAAGTCTGCGAGTTGTAAATCATCTCAACCGAAAGTTTTTCATTTCTCACCCTATCTCTGCCCAATGAATAATGAGCATCTCTGATTTATAATTCAGAGTGGAAACTGTGAATGCTGGGCATCATAACAAAACTGCAGGCACTTACTGGAGCAGGAGTGAAACTGTTGCTACTGTCAAAACTACTTAAAGCACACATGCACATTCGCATGCATATTTATATCTTCATTTAATTCCTTTTATTAGCAGCAGCCTCAGAATACAGATGTCTTTACTCTGTTGTGTATAGTAAACAGCCTTTTCTGGTGAAAGAATAGAATGCACATCCGCACAATTATGGAAACATAGTTTTTTTGCATTGTTGAATGACTGTAGTTCTGCTCCACATTACTGAAATATATCAATGCAATTACGCTAATCCTGTCAGGTCCTTTTGTTGTAGTGAAAATCATGTTGTCTCAGGTGTGTTTTGTGGCCAGTAATCTTTCTTTGTGCTGACTGGCAGGAGATAATGTGGCGGAGAGACTAGCCGTCGCAGTGCAGGTTTTATCTTCTGTTGTATAATAGAGATATTCAAGAGCAGAAATAAGATCATGCCAACCTCATTATTTAGAGACCACCTGCTTCACTGCCTTCAAAATAATATGTACTGAATAAAATAAAAAAGTGTTCGAGATTAATAATGTGTTTTTGTGCAGGTTGAATTAACAAAGGCAGTACTCCCACCCTGTTTATTTCCGTATATTGCTTTTGTTCTGTGCCGCAGCCCGCAAGCTGAGGAAGATCGGACAGATGAAAGGTCCAGAGGAGGTTGGCCCTGTTCAGGGCCCATCAGAGACAATCCAGTGCCTGTCGCCCAAGCCCAGCCTGACGTTCCACTCACAGTTGATCTTCCTGAATATCCTGGAGTCCATTGAGCCCGAGGTGGTGAACGCGGGCCATGATCATGCTCAGCCTGACTCGGCAGTTGCTCTCCTCACCAGCCTTAATGAGCTGGGAGAGAGGCAACTTGTCAAGGTAGTGAAATGGGCCAAAGGACTTCCAGGTAATTTAAGCATGTCACATTTACATTTCAGTTTTGCTTTTTATAAAGGGGTCACAACCTTGATGCTCATGTTTTGTTTTTTTGCATCTATTAATAATAAATAAATAAATTACACAAACATAAATTGTATAGAAATTTGATTAAACCTCTATGCTGAACATGTTTTTACATTTTTGGATCAAAATGTATTTTATTTTTTTTTATGATTATTTATTTATTTTCCAAGGTTGAACAAGGTCCACAATTGTGACCACAAATAACTATGTACAAGACCAGGGTTTGCTTGTACAAAAAAAAAAAAAAAAAAAAAAATTAAGTTAAGTTAAGTTAAGTTAAGGGGTGGAATAACAACAACAACCCAGCTCCAGGATTTCCATTGCTCCTCCTTGATAGCGCTCAGAAGTTATCCATACGGATGGCCTATTGAGTTATTATCAGAGATAGCTTTGTAACAAATTCACTCCAGGCCCTAAGTGTTTTTGGTTTGGCTTTGTTAATTCTCGCTGTAGTAAGTTCTAATAGTGCAATGTATTTAATTTCTATGAGCCACAATTTACCTGCTGGGATTGTAGGCTCATGCCAAATCTTAAAGATTATCTTTTTGGCTGAAGTTAGAGCAGTGTGAAGAATCCTACGCTGGCTAACAGTAAGATCAAGATCTGCATCATCATTCAACAAACAGAGACTGGGGTGATTACCTTATCACAGATCAAAATGTATTTTGATATATTTTGATGGAAAATAATTAAAACGGTCAAGGTATATTAAAAACAACAAAAAAAGCCTCATTCAAAATTTGTTTTGAAAGAATAATTTGAATTCAGTTGAATTCAGAAACTCTAGAAGGCTCAGTCCAATAAGTCTAACTAAATCTGACCTAATGACATCATCACATGGCACAGCTGACCCTAACGAAAGGAAAATATATTTACCAATATATTTCTTAAAATATATTGTGATATATTGTAATATATTATTTTCCCTTTTTATTTCTAATATTTTATATATTTGAATAAATTTATAATATATTGATGACACCTATATTATATAATATATTGCAAAATATACAAATGATTGCCGCTTTCAATATATTGCAATATATTGGAAAAAAAATTATATATATAAGAATATATGCCTAATATATTACATGATATTTTCCAATATACTGCAATATATTTTTGTTTCATAAGGGGACTGGTTTCTCTCCTGTATTGGTATCCAATGAGCTCGCTGCTCAGCATTCAAATATATGACTAGGGATTACTGTAGCAGTTACAGCTTGCTTCAGAAACCCTCCAACTTCCCCAGTTCCACCTGTATAGATCTGCTATGAGGTGATTCATGTATGCTACAGTATATGGGGGTTATTTCATGTATGTCATATTTGCAGCAGCAATATTTCTTACATGCTCACAGCAGCATGTTGTGGATGTATTGGCAGTAGCAAGTCTCTGTACTTGCTCTGCAGCAGCAGCAGAAGCGTAGCAGATCTCTTCCGCCAAGACCAAATACATTAAGATTGTTATGTACATAACCATGCCAGTCCCTCAGAGAATTGTCATGACAGAAATTAATGTATTATTTATTTGAAAACAACAACAACAGCAACAACAATGCCACTTTAGTGCTTATTTTTTTAAAAGCTTTTCTTTCACCAATTCAGAATTATACAATAATTCTGGCATTTTGAAAAAAAAAATCGTAATTGAAATATTCTGAGAATAAAGTCGAAATATTACGAGAATAACAACTTTTTAACTTAACATCAGCTCACACACAATCTACATTCCTTGGGGGGGGGGGGGGGGGCGCTGTAGCTCATAAATATATGTGGGATTATTAGCAGAAATCATACCATGTGTCATACTCGCGGAGACAGTATGCTTGGAAATAATATTTCATATCTTCCATTGCGTTCGTTATTTGAAGAGCACCAGCCACACAATAGCAATAAGATTTGTGCTTTTGATAGACCTACTTTTAATGTCTCAGCTTTCAAAATCAGTTTTATAGCTCTTTAATCATTAAATCACTGTATTTATGTGAAACAATTTGAGTTAAACTTTTTAATACTTTCAAAACTTTCAAAATATGTGAAAATGTATTCTCATAATATTTAGACTTTAACCTCATAATATTTCGACTTTATTCTCAAAACATTTCGACTTTATTCTTGTAATATTTAGACTATATTCTCATAGTATTACAACTTTATTCTCGAAACATTTCGTCTTTATTCTCATAATATTGCAGCTCCTCATGACTTTGTAAAGATTAGCGAGTCTATATATATTGACATTTTCATTACAAGACAAGGTTAGTAAAATGTCATGTGATATGACCAAACACTTGATATATTTATCTGTCAATGGTTAGTTAATGATATTTGCCAAAATAAAAAAATATATAAAAAAACATTTTACCTTCAGCAATAGAATTAGAAACTTTTTGAATTTTTTTTTTTTTAAATCTGTATATTGACATGTATTCATATGACAAAGAAAATATTAGTTTTTACCCAATCCCCCAAAAATGGCCATGATTGACACAATAGTATAATAACCAGATATAGATCAGATCCTGTCTGGTGATTCAAGTCGGGACATCAGTGGAAATTGATTTGGTTATTTTTTTTTCTCAGTGATTTAATTATGGTTTGTATTTTAATTCAGAGGCTTGAGAGGTGTTGTGTAATCTCCTTCACTCTAATGGCTTTGATAAATGGCTTTTTGAAAAGCAAAGGCAGACTTCAGTCATATGTAAAATGCAGCGGTGGCATCAAACCATCAAATACTGAGAGAAAAACACCAGGATGGGAGATAGAAAGCGAATGGGTTGTGGCTTGGCAAGAACCCTTTTTTGAAGCTCAGTGTGACAGTGTATGATCGGTTGATTGAATCAGCTTGATGTGATTGGTTGCAGTTCTCCAATTTCCTGTTATTGATAGCATTAATAAAACTGTGAGGCCTGGCATTTTAATCTGCACTGAATCCAATGATAAATGTGTTATGAGGGAAGTGAGATCAAGTTTATCCCAGAACGTTCAGCTTGTTTCCCCTTTGTTTCCTGAAAGTGGTGCATATGCTGCCTGGTCTTCTACAAACTGTTTTATTTGGTTCAGATCAATGTACTGAAAATCCTCGGTTCAGATTGACATGCATACTTTTTTTCTGAAAGTAACATCAAGTGAAGTGTGATTCATGGCATGAGATGGTGGAACTGAAATAGTTGAAAATGCAGTTGGTCTCAAAAAATATTACCCAAGCAGCAGACAAACTGTAAGTTATTGGCAGCAAACACAAACCACAAATATCTCTCCCATCTCTCCTGTCTCTCAGGTTTCCGTAACCTGCATGTAGATGATCAGATGACAGTCATTCAACACACCTGGATGGGAGTGATGGTCTTTGCACTGGGTTGGAGGTCCTACAAGAACGCCAACGCGCGAATGCTGTACTTTGCACCAGACCTGGTCTTCAATGAGTCAGTCTCATTCAATTTCACATCCGCTCTGCTCTTATTTGCCTGTTTTCTTTTGAGTCCGACACCCATCTGTGTTCTGCATTGTTGCCTTCCCTCTCCCATTCCATTTTCTTCTGTCCATTTGTTTGTCTCGTATATGTTCAAATCCATCTTTCCTCTCACTCATTTTTCTTTCATTTCTCCTCGGCGGCCCTTTCTCTACCCCATTCCTCCTCTCTATCTTCCCCTGTCTCTCTCTTTCTTTCCTGGGCAGCTACATATCTTGTACTTCATGCACACAATAAGAGTCCCGTCGTGGATTCTTCCAAGATTCATTTATAATTTATTGCTGGCTTATTATGGTGTGGAGGATCTTTGTCACAAACACAATCCCAGGAGAGATTGGATTTTCGGGGGGTTCACATGCTCTCAATGGCCTTTTTCAACATTTTCTGAAATAGAAAACTTCCTAAATGCATTTTGGCCAATCCCATACCACTGCTGATGACAGAACTTGTGTATTACAGTTCGTTTAGTGAGAGATTTGGGAATCATTAGATGATTACTCAGTAGTCAGTATTGTATGGTAATTAGCAAGAAGAAAGTTGTTACAAGCTGTTCGTTATTTTCAGATGTTTCTTTGTTCGATTCTTTCTCTGTGTATGTCAATTAATTTGTCCCTCATCTGTCAGTCATAGGATGCATATCTCCAGTATGTACGAGCACTGTGTTCAGATGAAGCACCTCTCGCAGGAGTTTGTGCTGCTGCAGGTCACGCAGGAAGAGTTCCTGTGCATGAAGGCCCTCCTCCTTTTCAGCATCAGTGAGTCTACTGCTGTTTGTGTGTGTGTGTGTGTTCAGAATATTGTTCGTATGGATACTAAAATAAACCAAATTAAAATACAACTAATAATAATAATTAGAGGCATCATTCCTGTTTTCCGGTGTGAGATATATGTTATGTAATCTTCTATAACATATAATGAGCCAAGCTTTTCAAGAAGCTAATAGAAAATATCTATCCTGACTTAGTCTGTAAGAGCTTTTAGACCGTATTCAACAAATCAAATATAATATTTAGCATGACCCCTAAAGGTACCCCCTTTCATTGACCATTTTCTTAAATAGTAGTTAAAAAAAAAAGAACAAAAACATAATTTTTTAAAAAACTAAGAGACTAGTGTTAAGAGTTCCGGTACCTTGTGTACCCTGTTTTTAGGGTATTTCCTATTTGTATTACAAAAAAAACATTACCAGCACAGTGTAATAAATCATGCAAAATGCAATAAGCAAACACACAAATTCAGTACATTTCAATTAAATCATGTTATTTTTCAAGTGTATGCAGGTATGTGTGCATGTTCAAATGAAGGTTTATATTTCCATTTCTGCAGTTCCAGTGGAGGGGCTGAAGAGTCAGAAGTATTTTGATGATCTGCGTCTGACATACATAAATGAGCTTGATCGTTTAATCAACTATGGCAGGAAGACCAACTGCGCCATGCGCTTCCAACAGCTGACCCGACTGATGGACTCACTGCAACCAGTTAGTAACACACACACACACACACACACATGCCACACACTAAAATACTGATTTTTGTCTTATATGCAATACTGGCATGATACACTACCATTCAAATGTTTGGTGATAGTAATATAAATAAATACTTTATTCAAAGATTTATTATGTTGATCAAAGTGACAGTAAAGATACTTACATTGTCACAGAACATTTCTATTTCAAGTAAAAGTTTTCTATTCTTTCAAACTTTCTATTAATAAAAAAGTATGGTTACCACAAAATGTAAAGGACCACAATTTTTCTCAAGTGTGTGTGTGTTTTCATACACATGACACAAATATGACAATTACAGACAAATTCACTAAAAAGTTGTGCCACTATTCCATGCATTTTTTTTTTTTATCATTAACAATCTGCAGTCCGGTTTTAACCAGATGCTAAATGTGCGGAAAGTGTATTTAAATTAACTGTCATTCTTTTCAGCACAAACACACCATTATATGTAAATTAGGCTCATTATTGATGACAATACTCAGCGCTATTTTAATTTAGCAGATACTTTGATCTGAAGTGACATACACTGCATTTAGGTTGTGCATTTTCTCAGTTGATCCATTGCTTGAGACCTAGTTCTTCAGACTTTATGTCATGAATTACTCACCCTGAAGTTGTTTCAAACCTCTGGGCAACCAAACAGTTAAAGGTTGTATATCTATTTTTATTGAATATATATATATATATATATATATATATATATATATATATATATATATATATATATATATATATATATATATATATATATTTATTTATTTATTTATTTATTTATTTATTTTTTCATACTTTGAAAGTCAAAAGGGATCAGCAAACGTTACACACATACTTCTAAATATTCTTGGGAGGACTATACCTTTGACCGTGTCATTGATGGCACAGTGCACTACTTTCCAAGCTACTGTAATGCCTAATTTATCTTATGTTACACTTAAACGTGCACTAAGCTAATATTTAATGTTTTGTTCCTTTGATATTCCTTTGTTCCTTTTATATAATTCCATCTTTAATCATAAAGTAAAATTAATTTTATGAATTAGACTTTTGTGTATATTTTTGTTTATGATGGCAGCAGTAATTCATCAAATGATGGAGAAGATCATTAAGACCAGGAATATGTGCTGTGTAGTCAACATTTTAAAGAGCTAATGCAGGTGAATGCTGTGCAATCTAGGGCAGGGATCCTCAAATATGGCCCACGAGATCCTCTTTCCTGCAGAGTGTAGCTCTAAACCTAAAAAAAAAAAACACCTGAGCATGGTAGGTGAGTTTGGTAGGTAGGTGATTTTGGACCTATACTCTGCCGTGCATTGTCCCTCCTGGCCAAGCGGAACCCTGATCTAGGGTTGGGCGATGTCTACCAAATGGGCATCGGACGATGTCCGTGAAAAGGCACGGAAAATACATAATGTGTTCTATAATGTGTTCACTAAAGGGAAATGGCAAGCCACTTGCCTGCAGTAGCCTGTTACCTTACAGTACAAACAATTTCACTCACCATCACATAAAGAGAATAAGAAGAGATTACTGGGGAAGATGGTAAATGTTTTTTTTTTTTATCCTGAGCTCCACTGACAAACATCTAATCTTGTATAATTTGTGGTAAATACTGCTGCTCCATAGTATAAACTGAGTGAGTTTGAAAGTGAAATGAAAGTAAAATACAAGCTCGCATTCAAATTGAAGGGTTCTATAATACACTGAAGGGGTAGGGAGAAGGTATCACGATGCTTGCTCAACATCGTGTTGTCTGTCAGCCATTGGTGATACACGATTGCATCGTCTATCTGCCCAACCCTAGTACAATCTCAGCATAGTATGCCAGATTGTGGTAGTCTGCTGCATCATCCACACCTAAACGCTCAGAACCGGCCTCAGATGGTGATCTGTAACATGTGCATTCAGTTCACTGTAATTTCTTATTCTTTTTTTGGCTTTGTTAGTGCCATTAACTGAGTTCTGTTATTTATTTAGTAAATCTGATTCTAAATCAATGCAGGCAGCACATGGAAATGATGATACTTTACATGACACTTATTGAATTTTTCTATCCCTACATGTTTTTCATGTTGTCATTGTGCTTGTTCTTATCTCTCCTTTCCCCTCTTTTTCTCTTTTCTCTCCCTCACCCAGATTGTTCGGAAGTTGCACCAGTTCACCTTTGACCTCTTTGTCCAAGCTCGGTCTCTGCCCACGAAGGTCAGCTTTCCCGAAATGATTGCAGAAATCATCTCGGTCCAGGTGCCAAAAATCCTCGCCGGCCTGTCTAAACCAATCCTGTTCCACAAATGACAAGACTACACCCCTGAACAACGGATCCATACCAACCCTACCCAGGCCATATGAGCCGGTCAGTTTGGCCTAATCCAGTTTGATCCAGCCTAAACCAGCCTGCAATGCTTTTAATCTGGACTTGAATCAAGCGACGGGACTGAGTGATACAGATTTTTCCCCCTTTTTTATTTAGAATTTCTCCCCTTCTATACCTCCCTCCCTTTATATATATCAGTGTCATCTCTCTATCTCTCTCTCTTTGAAAAATGGCCCTGAAAAGTAGTGGGACCATTACATCGTTACAGTTGTCTATCTTCTCAGCAGAGATCATTTGAGCTCATTTTCTCAAACTGACAGCATGGTATCAAGCAGGTTTTGTTCTTTCTTCTTACCAGCAGTTATCCTTAAAGAGTTACAATATGTTGCCTTGTGGACAGTTAGGAAAATAATTATGACACTGAATTTTCATTTGAGCCCTTAATCAAAAAAAATAAAAAAAAATAAACAAGGACACTGCACAGATCTCTATCAGAGTCTGGGACCTGGCTCCAATCTCTATGCATCGCAGGATAAAAGGTTTCATTTATTGTCCATTGACTTGAGAGATCAGGACAAAGCCAAGCAGCATGCATAGTGAATACATAAGAATGTGACAAAAAACCATGACCGTTTCTTTGCTTCGCTTTTTTACTCTTTTTAGTTAGAACAACACACTTCTAAATACAGTACTGTATTACAACAGTATGGATTTCAGTACAGCAGGCTGGCTTTCAGTCTCCTCCCTCCTTTATTAGTTTATTGATTGTAAAACAAGCGCTTCATTCATTTCTTATGAAATGTAGAGGGTCTTTCTAAAAGCTTTTTAAAAGGCATTTATCATTCATTTGGGGTCAGACAATTTGTGACTTTAATTTGAAAATCGGTCACAGTTGGGGTTTGCCTCTAAGACTGAAACAACAGCACAATTTTATACAAACAAACAAAACAAAAACATCTCGCAGTCATAAACTTGCCTCGTCCAGACAGCAGACTTTTGTTAAGACGGGGCTCAGTGCCCTCTTGTACAACCTGGATATTTTAGAGCAGGTTTTAGAGGATTTTGTTGACAGTTTGTACATAAATACAGCCACGCTTGGGTAAGCACAGGTGATCTTCAAATATAAGGACATATATAAAAATCTATGCATGCTGTCTTCATATCCATCAACAAAACAACAAACAAATTATTGCATGCTAAAGTCCTAGCTATTCAAACAAACCAAACTGCATTTCCAGTAAGCTAAATTGATATTGTTAGGAAACGGTATTGTTTCCCATAAGGCTCTTATGAAGTTACTCTCTCTTTCTCTTTCAATATCCTTAATGGACGTTTTGGCAAGGTAATATTATTGTATACAGGGGTGAACTGACCATCTGGATGTTCTAGAGAAGTCCTGGCTGGACTTCTTCATCCTTCATTCTCAAAGTAAAAGTGTCAGATTAAGTGACGTTGACAGCTGACAAAAGGGGGCACTCATGCAATCTTTTTTTTGCTTATAAAAAAGTGAGAGTGGGCTTGTGATGCCAAGCAAAAGGCGTGAAGATAAAGGCAGTTGGGAGAAGCTTAAAGGAAAAAAAAAGCAAACAGTTAAATCAGGTTACCTTTGCCCGCCTCTCTCTCTATACACAGCATGTAGCCTTTAGCTCTAGAGTCAAATCCCAGGACAACCCTAGTCCGAGCGTCCACTGCTATTTATCACTCCACACTGTCGCATTCATTCAAAAAGAGACAGCAATGATTTTACTGCGGGTTACATTTGAGAGCTATTGGGTTAGAAAATCTAGTAAATTAAAGAGCCTATATAAGGTGATTAGTCTGATTAATATGACACACACACAAACACACACACACACACACACACACACACAATTTGAGACATATGAATAATCAAATTGCAGAATTTTGTTGTTTCAGGTTTCTAGATTCTAGGTTTATGTTTATCATTGTCATATACATTTAGCATTCTGCTTTTTTTATGTAGATTTCAAATATTTTAGTTCATACAATAATACATTTATTTCAATCCTCTGTAGAAAAAAAAAGAAATAGAAACCATCACGTAATTTGTAATGATTGTTCTGGTTATTATGAAAATTGTATTGGTTTTTAATGGAAACTGTAATGGTGCCTGTTGGTCTCTACTGGTAATTGGTCACCTTCTATTCATTACTTTTGCTAAAGCCACTGAATCTTAATGTAATATGTCCCAAAACACACTACAGGAAACCATTATTTAATGGTTTTAATTGTTAAAAGTTGATGGTTTGTAATGTTTGTAATGGTATTTGTATTGGGAATCATTCAAATTTCAGTGATGGTTTCTATTGTTTTTTGTCAGCAGGGTCACCATGGGTTTCGTGATGTTATTTGCCATAAATGCGATAGGATTGCTGTAATATTGTGAGATAGTAATGACTTTGTAGTTGTGGTGGGCCTATTTGGGAGAAAATCCAGGGCTGTTTTTTACTCCCAGTCCATCCCTTCTTGTATATACAGTATATGTAAAGGTTAAGCGTGGTTCTTTTCAACCTTTCAATGTGCTAATTTATGGATGTAGGCAATAGTTTTACAGTACAGTTTCCTCTCTTTCCTTTATAACAAGAGATTTGTATTTCTCCCCGCTAGCAATAAATAATCACATGCTTAAGACACTCTTTTAACAAGCTTTTTTAGAATACCAAAACATGCTTCAAATGGTGCACAGCTTTAAAAAAAAAAAAAAGAAGAAAAAAAAGAAAATGAGCTTTGTGTAGCCAATGTGCTGACATGGGACAGAACTGTTTTTTTTTTTCTCAGAAACTCATACCAAATATCTTAATCACCATCAGCTCTTTCAAATCAACTACAAGTGGTGCTAAAGCTGTCCTTTAACACCCTCAAGGGTTTTAACAAGATAGTTCACCCAAAAATGAAAGCTTTCATTTACTCAACCTCAAGTTGTTTCAAACCTTTATGAGTGCTTTATTCTGAAAGGAACATATTTTGAAGACTGTTAGTAACTGAACAGTTCCTTGTAACCAATAAGTTGCATATATGGTAAAAATGCTATATTAGCTTTTAGGTAAACAGAATTTTATTTATTTATTTATTTATTTTTATAATTTCTTATTCAATATTTGGTAGAAAATGGGGGGGGGGGGGAAGACTCTTACAGGTTTGGAACAACTTGAGGGATTATTTTCGGATGAGCCATGGCTTTCAATGAGACAAAAGACAAAAAAAAAAAAACGGCTTCTGCTTCAATTAAATCATTCTCTATTTATCTGTCAGAAAGGAACCTCTTTACTCGCTTTCCTCATACCCTGGTGCAGCGCGTATTATCTAGACGTCGTGTCAACAACTTCCCTCCGCGCGCTCTTCGTTTCTAAATGATTGAATAATACCTGCAGCGTTATGTATGTAGATTACTCTTTAAAGAGCCCCAAAATCGCGGCGCTGTGTTATCTTTGTCAGGCCTGGGGTGACCTGGGGTGTACTTTCGGCAGAGCACGGAGTTTTCCGCCGAGTTAAAACGACGAGGTGTGGTTTAGCTGCTCGAGCTCTTGTCGCCGCAGAGCATGTTGACGGTTTGAATGCGCCAGGCAGAGAATATTCTGTCAGAGACAGCTCCTCTGCGCTGACAGCACCGAGCGCCGCGCAATTACACGCAGGTGTTTACCCATTTAGACGGCCCAAAAGCACTCATTAGAATTTGCAGAACTCCAAACTGCACTTGTACCCTGCCAAAAAAAGAGCTCGCGACTTTCAACACAAACATGCAACGCTGTAGGACAGAGCCGAAGCCAAAGTCTGATCAGAAAGTTTTTTATTAGCCGGCTTTCGGAGGGGACACTCGCATGCAAACACCGACTTTCCGAGAGACACACTCTCTCGCGGTCTTATTATTGTCTGTTTACAATAGAAAGCTTGTAATATGTCAGTTAGCGACACTCTTTTAACACCTCGCGCTGCGCTCGTGAAAATACTTGTGCTTGGATGACTTGAGACTTTTCTTAACACATCTCTTATAAGCTATGATGTAAAACATTGTGTGTTGATTTTCAATTAAAGTCTTAGGATTTACTGTGTGCGGTGTGATCAACAAATAGCAAACCGTGTATGTTTATATGCGCTCTTGTTAGCAGGCTCTGCTTCGCCGCCCTTATGTGCTTAAAAGGGGAAGAAAGCAGTAAGGACATTGTTTTGGTGTCTTTTACAAAATACTGAATTTGGTCTGTTAATGACAAAAAAAGATTTGCTTGAATCCTACCAATGTTTCTGCTCTCACATGAACAAGAGAACCTAGAGTCTTAACAGTCTGCATGTCACCAGGATGCTTCCTGTGGTTAATTTTATTTTTTTTTTTTTTCATAAATTGGGGGGGATTTTACCAAACGATTTCTCACTGATATACAGTAGTTCCCCCATCTATTTGAGTCCTGTTTCAGCTTTGTGAACCGTATAAAAACTTGCACATGTAACATGACTTGGTTCTTTAACTCTCTTTGCTGGCTGACACAAGCAATTACTCGATTAATCATTAGCGAATGCTTTTTTACAGCTTTTTTCTCTGGTGTGAATAATTCCTGTCTATGCAGAAGGAAGAGCTAAATAGTTTGGCTTTATATGACTAGAAGAGGAAATTCTGGCTTCTTAAACAATGTTTGTTACTCAAATCTTTGTAACTTTATAGTCTTTTTTTACAGCAGTTGTATGTGAGAGTGGGTGTGTGTCTGTGCATGCACGCTTTTCACAGATTATTTAGTAGGCCTACTGCTATTAAATGTTGTATTGACAGTTGTTAACTAGCGATTTCTTTCGAGCAGTTTGCGAACTGCTTTCTACTTGTGTGGAAAATACTTATCTGATTGCTGTTGTGTAGAACCTGTGTAAATCGGGTTTGTTTGTGTTTTACCGCATCCAATTCAATAAAAAAATATTTGAAAATCTATGAAATTTGTTCCCTGTGATTTTTTTTGTGATATACACCCTGAATTGGGTGGATTTAAACAATATCATGCAAAAGCACTGCACGAGAAGCGTTTCTGTTGTTTTTTTTTTCTGTGATTTTGACTGATATAGGCCTACAGCTGTTTTAATTGAATTGGATTCCAAGGGTCTATTCTCCTCCCAATTATTTATTGATTATTATCATGAGGCCATTACATTGTATGGAGTTATTTCTACTTTGTGTCGGCTCAGTGCACTTTCATCTACAGCTTACGTTCATAAGAAAATACAAACACATTCCATCAATTATTTTTTTTATTTAATATAAAGTTGTATTTTCCTGCAGCAGTACATTCAAACGAGGTTTAGGGACTGTTAGGTATTAAGAGCTTGACAAACAGATAAAAAACAAAATATTTACAAAAAATACATAAAATGTCAACTGGAAATCTGGAGCTTTATGATAATAATAATATTACATAAGAATGTGCTCCAGTCTGCTTCAGATTTGAAGCTGAGTTCATGCCAAACCCGCATAAAGTGACCTAAAATATCTTAAGTACCAAAAACATTGACATATCATCTTTTTTTTTTTTTTCAAATTTACAGTTGTGTGAACATGAGAATGAAAGAAAATCTTTAACTTTCGCATTCAAGATTCACAATGATTAAAATTAAGTCTGACAAAAGTCTGACTACGACTGACAATTTAAAAGAGTGATAAAGAGATAAAGTGCGAGAGAGAAAAGATCATTGAAGCAAACTCTGCTCTGTGGACTAGTCGAAGTAACGAAAGGTTTTTTTGGTTGTTGTTGGGACACCACTAGCATGTCTCGGCAGATAAAAGGAGCAACACTTTGCAATTACAGTAACTACTCTGTTTATCAGAAACATTTAGAAGCAGCACCCAGGTCATTCATCTCTCTCCAGTTACTAATTACACAGATAATAACAGGTAATTAATAAAGCATGTTCAGCTTTTGCGCAATTAAATACTGATTAGTGTTGATTCAGAGTATTATATATATTACATCTGGGCTATACCACTTTCTATCGCTTTTAGATTGAAGTCAGTAGAGCATCTGTAGAGTGAGATTGGAAAGCGTAAGTCTTATCGGTCTCTTAAGTAGGTCACAGAAAGGGGGAGATACTGATAGACACAATAAGCGGAAGAATGGAAGGGAGTTCTCCATTTGTGTGCAGGAAGGTAAAAACATTCAATGCTTTTCTTTTTGTTCTTTGATCCAAGCAAGAATCAAAGACTTGGTTTTAATAAAGTAAAGCAGAAACAGTACCTTTTCCAACTCATTCAGAAAAATAAAAAAAACTACACTGGAGTTGAGGGGCATTCCTTCATGCTCTGTCAGTAACAATAAGTGATCTCTCAAAACCATGACCAGATGCCAGCCTGTGCCATACACGGATACACGGTCTCATGACCACTGATGTGTGTTAACTGGTCCATAACACACTCAGTTTTAGCAGTGACTGGAAGACGGTTCTTATTTTGAGTTCTGCAAAGATAAACAAGTGACAATAATGAGCATTAACACTATAGGTTACCTCCTGCCACTGATGGAATTTTCCATCATTTATGAGACAACGCTTCCCCTGCCATTGACATACTCACTTTCAAGTGTTGATAAAAAAATTATGCATGAAGCTTTTTAATGCGTTCTTTTGGCATATTACATGTTGAGATATTCAAACAACAAAACATTCTGGGGGCCATTCAAGTTTTATAAAAAATGATAAAAGTGTCGGCGGTGGCTGGCGGCTAAAGAGTAAAAAAAAAAAAGAGAATGAACATGCCGTACCTCATCTCTAGAAGCTGCAGGTGAGTCATTTGGAGAGGAACTGTAGGACACAAAACGGTAAGCTATTATATATTTAATTATTTTCAGCAACTTCAAAGTTCACCCAATAAAGACAAATTAGTCATTAATCTTCTTGTTACATGTTTTTTTTTTAACAACGTATTATTTCAGACTTCAGTTTTGACTACAGTGGCAGTACAAAGGGATGAGCACAAAAATTTCACAGTTTTGACATCATAAGGTTACCTAAAACTACTGAAAACACTTTTGTTAACTGAAATAAAGCTGAAATGAAATATAGATATAAGATGAAAAACTAAAAGATGACAAATGTTAACATGGTAACTAACTGAAATATGTTTGTTGCAGTACTGAAAATTATTAATATAAATAAATAAAACTGATATATTTAAACCTAAATAACGAGAAGGACCAATAGAAAGGACTTCTGAAAGAATTAAAACTAATAAAATTTATGAAAACACATAGCAAAATTACAATGCAATTGAACTCAAATGAAAACTGAACATCTAAAAAAACAAATGCTATCTCAACAAAATAATCTAATACTGATATAACACTGATGCTTAAGACAGTGATGTTTGATGTTCTTGATATCCATCCCTATTTCATCTTAGAGCTGCATACTTGGTTTTAGACAGCATATGACTTCAGATGACTTGGAATATATGAATGTATGAGGCATATATCGACCATTTATTTAGTCATTTTGGAGCTTGACAGCCCATGATCACTGGAAACTGTCATAGTACATAAGATATAGTATCTTCAAAATCCTCCTTTTGTATTCCAATAAAATAACAGCATACAGGTTTGGAACGAAATGAGGGTGAATAAATGATGACAGAATTTTCAGAAATTTCATTTTTGGCTGAATTATTCCTTTAAAATGTCCCTTGCTCAGTCACCTCACCAGTACATTAGATTTTATGCCCCTGAAATACGGGCACCTGCACAGTGAGCTCTGTGCACGGGCTCGTGAAATGAATGGGGTGTGGTGTTTTATTACAGACGTTCGTTTTTTGTTAACTTTGATGCTTTGCATTGCTCAAGCCTTTTATCATAGTATCCTCTGTGAGTTCCCTCAGGAATCTGTCCTAGCATTGTAAAAGGCCTTGAACTGCACAAGTGTGTGCACAGGCTTGGAGAGCAGCCATGAGCGCCGAAGACTATCCTTCTAAACATGAACAGGCGGCTGAACTTGCCAAACTGCTCCTCATTTCATAGTTCATCGTTTATTAAAAGATCAGGCCATACTGATTTTAAATTACGCACAAACTGTCCACAGAAGCTGATATCTGAGCAGTAGCTCGCTTTCCACCGCAAAACTATAGCTTAACTTCTCTGCACATTCCTGTCTGGCAAAATGCTACAGGCACAAGTAACCTTACGTGAACCCTTGGGCTTAAAGAATAGTTCAGCCAAAACTGAAAATTCTGTCCTAACTTATTCAACTGGGAGACTTTCAATATTCTAGGAAACATAAATGGAGGTATCTGAAGAATGTCGCTTTACTTCATGCAATAAAAATGACTGAGAACTAGAGTTTCCAAGCATAAAACTGACAGAAAATCAACAGGAAAGTGCCATTGAACTGGTCCATTGCATTTATGACCAAGGGATATCAAGCTCCAAAAGTACCAAAAAAAAAAAGGAAAAAAATGTTCATGACCCGGACATTTGGTCAGAAAAGAGCTAGAACAGACTCTTTCTCACACAAGGCTCCTGTGGTAATGAGGTGTAGCACATGAGACAAACCGGACCAGTTTTATGATGCTTTAACTTCCTTTTAGAAGCTTGAAAATCAATTCACTTGAAATTTCTTGAAAAAAAAAAAAAAAAAAAAAACGGTGGCTAGATTATGACTCATAATTTATCATGTTGTGCTCGAGTAAAAGAAGATGATCTTGATTTTTGAAGGGTTCAGATAAGACTACTGTGCAATCTGTGCAAATCTTAGTGTGTGTGTTGCCTTTTCCTGAATTACCTGCTATGAAGTAAAAAAAAAAAAAAAAAAAAAAAACAGGACTAAACAACTGATCAGATGTGTGTCTAGTCTAGTTTTGTATTTGGTTTGTAACACAAGGACTTTCAGCATGTGGTCCTGTCTTAAACACAACTTTATTTAAAAGCACCACATCAAAAGCGCACTGAGGTTTACTGTCTGCACACTAAGTGAAATCAGGCAGCTGCTTGAACCAATGAAAGGTTCACTCGCACACACTCCTGAGCCAGCACATGCTCTCACATACACACACGTACCTCCCCATGTGCCTGGAAGCGTTCTCAAAAAACTTGGTTTTCGAGGCGACACTACGAGGAAAGAGAGAAAAAGAATACATCAATGCATCGCTGATCGGGAACAGAAATCATCCAGTACATGAGACAAAACTGAATATAACTATGTTGTCCGTATCGTTAACATTTAGTTTTTTGCGTGCAGTTGTTGTTTACATGCTGCAACAAGTATTACAGACATGACAGGGATCATAGTTTCTTCTGAGGCTGAAGTTGGAGTCTTGAATCCTAAATATGGGAAAGTTGTTTCGAGTTCCGAGTCACTAAATTTAATTTACATGTACTGACATTTGCATTGAAACTGCATGCGTGTGCATGTATTGTATGTATACAAAATTCACAGTGGACAAAAATGTAACACAAAACATTAACAAAAATGTTCAAACAATCTTAAAATAAAGCAATTAGCCCCAAAAAGCCATGGTTCACAGTGAATTTATAACAGCTAAAGGGCGTTGTTGTAAGTTGATATGTAATATGATTTTAATAAAAACTGCTAACAATGTAGTTCCTCAGAAACTTTCGTGGTTGCAATAAAGTGGTTGCTGAGCAACACACAGATGTCAACAAATTTGTATGTTTACAGAGCAATTAACAACAGCTTCGAACGTGGCTCAACCAATCAGAATCAAGGACCGGAACTATGTGTTTTATAAAATTATTTTATACATTTATTAATTTATTAAGCAAATAAACAAAATGTCACATGTGAAAATCTGAGCTGTTGAACTAGGCGTATTAATATACTGAAGCATGCACTTTGTTATGAACATTATGCTTTTATTATACTATATATAGTAGATCATTTTCTGTGTTATAGGGAACAGCATTATGCAGGGCATGTGGTTATGGCAACAACATACTGTATTTACAGTCTCAGTTAAACATTCTGTCTGGCACATTCAAGTTCAAGCTCATCAGTACATTAAATTTATTATCTGTGCAGGGGATATTTATGAAAATGTGCATCAATATATGTGTTTGAGTGAGTTAATTCTGCAAGCAAAGCTGTTCACTTAAAAGTCCTACAGCTCAACACTGTACATAATGATTTGATTATCTAAACCAGTTCTTTCTACATTTTTCATTTATAAATATCTTAATTCTGTTGATGTAACTACTGGTACTGCTGTGCTTACACTTTTGAGGATGTCCATGAGACATATTGATTACAATTAATGAGATTCTTTAATTAAAACACCTTTGCCTATTTTTAGATTTTAATTAAGACATAGTTGGTTTTAATTCATCTGTACATTTCATTAGTATTATTACTATTATTAACAACTGTATTGCTGTTGTTTTTTGGGGTTTTTTTAGAGAGAGAGAGAGAGAGAGAGAGAGAGAGAGAGAGAGATTTGCCCTTTAATTGACTAACTCTCTCAGTTTTCTCCATCCCTGCAAATCCTTTACTGAGATTGGATAACTGTATTCCCAAGAACTGAAACTCAACATTAATGTAATGTGGCTGTCTAGAAATGTTATTTTTTTTTTCTGTTAAAAATATATATTTTTTTAAACTAAAGATGTTTGAATAAGAATTCCCTGCCTTTGTCGCAGAGGTTTTGAGTTTACACAGCTGGTAAACAACTACACAAATGCCATCAAATTGACTTCTACCTGTGAAGCATTAAAATAACTGTTGCATTTTCTGGATAAAACCCCTACAGTTAAGGGATCGTTACTCTAGCTGCGATTCTTTAGGACTGCTGTGAAAATGATGAGTTTAGAGCAGTATTGGGTCTGCATTTAAACAAATGCATACATTTTGTAAAACATTTAAAACTATATTAAACTGTTTGGCTGTCCCAGTGGGCACCGTTGGTTAGATAAAATCTCAAACCTCCCAGACGTTGCCTAGAAAAGCTCATCCCTCAAAACTGTGTGAACCAGGAAACTTCCAAGAGGACTACGCAATCATCTGCAGGATCTACAGCATTCGCTCCTTGACAACCGAGTAAACATGTACCAGAGAACCATTGCACGAGTCCTGCAAAACGCTGGCCTGTATGGGGAGGGTGGCAGCAAGAAGCCATTCCTCAAAAAGAATAATGTGAAAGCATGTCAGGAGTTTGCCAAAATGCATAAAAGCCATCCAGCTGCAATGTGGGAAACGATCAGCTCTTGGTCAGCCTAAAACAATCTGGGTGGCACAAATCTACAGTATATCTGCCCACACCACATAAAAACCCCATCCATATGCCAAAGTATTGCAGTGCTGCCATCAGGTAGGCTAAGAACCGGGCATGTACATAAAAAACATGAGAATGGAGAATGCAAAATCCACAAAAATACTACAATATAAAGAAGCATATATATATATATAAAATTATGATTGAAAAGTTTTGGTGCTGATACACAGTATAGAATGCATCATTAAAATTGTGCAAAAGAAAAGCTTGTTTTAATCTAAAGGAGTTCTTCCTTCAGAAGGTCCAGATACAGTATGTCTAAGTGAACATTAGAGTGGCAGAAGAAGAAAAATGTATCTCGATGGCCCAATCAAAGTCCTGAACTCAATCCAACTATGGCGTTACTTGAAAATTGCAGTGGACAGGTGTCGAGCAAGTAACCGGAACAATGTGGTGCAAATCTGCCTGGATCAATGTGCCAAATAACACCTGAGCAGCATGCAAATCATGCAAATCCAATGCTGCTCAGATGTATCTTGCCACTGTTGCACAAATGCCACTCCCTGTGAGATGTGCAACATATTTCAGCTTTTGGCAATATAAAACAAACAAAAAAAGAAATTACACTGCAAAAAAGAAATCAAAATTGAATTTTCCAAAATCTATTACCACAGAGAATCATTAAATCATTAATCAGTAGGATCCTCACTGTAAAGCAGGGTTTGTGGTGAGTGATGTGCACTCACTATGATGCTGGAGAGTCTTCGTTTGGAGTTTTATTGAGGACACGAGAGGGTGGATCTGGTGGTCGAGTGGGGGGCCGGCAGATGGAACTCTTCTCTGAAAAAGATCGTACTTTCGCCCCCTGAGCCTCCCCTGTTACACACACATACACACACCTGTTACAACCAAGACTCACTGCATCAGGGTTACTGTACGTCTGTGTCCTGCTGACTCGAGATCATGATCAATCAAACCTCAAATGCCATGCTGTGCCTTTACATCACAGGAATCAGTTGTTTAGGGTTCACTGACATACAAAAGGGCCCGTTATACAGAAAAGAGAAATAATTTAATAAACCCATACCAAATTCTTAGAAATGTGCTATTTGGTTTAATATTGTTTCAATGTTCTTTTTTTTTCTTTTTTTTTACTATTTAAAATAAATTTTCAAGGCATTAAGTTTTTTCATGTATTATTCATTTTACATCTTGCATTTCATAAAAAGGTCATATTATCTAATACTTTATGATACTTACTGGCCTTCTATATCATTTCTTGTTTTGTGTTTTTTGAGTGGATGTTAGTTGAACCAAGTAACTTAGATTTTTGATGGACACTAGTTTGGAAATGTTTATAAACAGTGGACAGTGAATAAATAAGAAAAAAAAGTTTATGCCAAATTCATAAGGTTATCCAAAAAAACAAACAAAAGAAAAACAAGTATTCTAATGATCCTTCTGATATCAGGACAGTTGTATCACACCACCAAAAAAAAAAAAAAAAAACTGTGATGGACCGTTTAAGCATGTCTGTTGCTTGTTTACCGATTGTTTCTCTGTGTTGTGGCCTCCTTGCCTGGAAAGACTGAGCTCGGTTCACTGTGACTCTTGATTCCCCATTGGTTGTCACCATGCCGTCTGACCTCTGACCAGCCTGCATCCTAACTTCAAGCTTACTGATGTCCGAATCAAAGGACCGGAGAGCAGGTATGGGGTGAGCAGGCTTCCGAGATGTCGGAGAGGAGAGCGGGATCGATGGAGGAGAGATGGAAGGAGGTGCCAGTTTTGTTCTCTGATGAGGAACCGGACTGGTGAGGCCAGTGTCTCCCTCGGATTCACCGCCATTGTGGGTGGCGCCGTTCTGCTCTCGCCCTGCAAAGCAGAGTCAGAGAATGCAGGCAGTTTAGATAAAACACTACTAAACGTCAGGCAGGTCAGAACATAATTGCAACAGTTGAGCCCTGAACATTCCGCACAGGGGAGATTGTATCAGGGGTGTCGTTAAAATCGTACATTTCCTGTTCATGTAATTCTGGCTTAAAAGGGGAGGCCTTGATGGTTCTGATAAATAAAGGAAGAGAACAGCTCGACAGATGCTCCGTCCTCTTGTATTTCCACAATACGAGAAATACAAGCCAATAAAGACTCAACTAGTCAAAATCTAATTATCCAAAGTGAGTCATTTCATTCCAACAGCATCAACACAACCAGAACATATCGGAAGCTTTCAAAAAATATAAAAAAGTATATAAAGGAGCCATGAATGGCTTAACTCAAACAAGCTGATTGTTATTAGCTCAAGCCACATGGTCAAAGTCTATCTTTTGAAAAGCCTGCCGCTTTTAACTTAACTTTAATTATCTCTTTTTAAAGAAATGACATTTTCTCCAAATGGTAAAAGCTAACTGCTTTTAGTATATACCCAAGAGTACAAATTCTGTTCGCTGTTGGCATTTACACCAGACTCTAAAGTTTCTTTGACACAATGAGGTTTTTTATGGAGGGAAAAGTGTTTTATAGACTTTGCTTATTTAACTGAAAAAATGTGAATGTAGGGCAGAAAGTACCTTGCTTAGACATTAGGTAGGAATAAAACTTTTCACAGTCTCCGGTTTAGTGTTTGAAAAGGTGTCATATCAAAAAAGAAAAGGGAAAGAAGGTTGCTATGGCCATGTGTGAACCAAGGACAAGACTGTGAAACAGAGCTCTCTGTGAGTGTGTGTGTGTGTGAACCGCACCAGTCAAAACAACCAGTTGTGTGTGAACTAGCCAAACTGGACTTGTACACATTTGATGAACACACATTCACAAACACATTCGTATTTTGGCGGGGTTCCCACACAACCAGTTGCTCCTAATACTCCATGACCGTATCTTTATTCTCAACACAAACACAGAAACGCACACATACACACAGGGCCAAGTTTAAGCACAATCAAAGATGCACTGAAACAGGTGGCTTGACACTCACACACACACACACACACACACATGCACAAACACACAGATCCCACCACCAACAAATTCAACGAACAGGAAATGAACAGTTATGATCTACTCAGATTAATGATTTGATTGAAAAGTACACCAGAAGGGGGAAATAAATTTATTCCATTGTTCAGAACAAGCAAGGATCCAGCATGCTTTAATAAGCCAAATTTCATGAATATACAAATGAATCAGAGAGTCACATTAATGGATTAATGCACGCAGTCGTTTTCGATCAAGATGGAGAAGAAAGGCTCAGATGTTAATAATGAAAATAGCTTATTAGTGGAAAAAGGTCCAAAAGCCAATCAGAAACAGATCACGAGAGACTCATAAACACATGCAGAATCACTGGGTTGCACACACAGGACACACACGATGGCATACCAACACTTGTACGCAGGCATTAAAAAAATACAAGTATGCTCGCACTCGCACACACTTGCAGACCCATTGGCACTGATGCACAGACACACACATACACACACACTGCAGAAAGGCAGGTAGTCATTTCGTTTTCATGCTCTAGTGAGTGTACTATAAGCTTAAGTGTTGTTAAACACTACATAACATGGCTCACAATGAGGGGAGGACAACACGTCAGAGAACGAACATTTATCAAGGCAGACACGCATTCGCACACACATGCCTCAAGATCCTGCAGATTTAATCATTAATTGCGCAATGTGCATGGAGGCTTCTAAACTGGCACATGAGGAGTGTGTGTGTGTGTGTGTTTATGTGTGTGACAAGAACATCTGGGAGGATTGGTTGTATTTTCCTCACTTAAATTCCTTTCCTTAAATCACTTAAGGAAAACAGATCCAGTCCAAGGCCCCTTTTAGAACATATGAAACCTGATCAGCTGTTATGTTTGCGTGCCTGCTAACAACATCATTGTTAAGATGTGTGTGTATTTGTGTATTTAAGCTCGCGGCACAAAAAAGGCCTCTGCAGAAAAGCTCAAAGCAAAAAAGGAACATGTAGAAGACTGAAAGCTGAAAAATCGAAGAAAAATATCGAGAATCATTTTAAAAAACACCATATATAGAAATAAATCTAAAACATAATATGTCTTATCTAAGCTGTTTAGATCTTTATCAAAAAGTCGTAATCAATCTTAAAAAAATGTAAAAATGAAATAAAAAATAATACAGTTTTTAAAAGTACAATATAAAAAAAAATGTATTTATCCATGCTCCAGATAAATTCTCAAAAACATAATTGACATTCATAATAATTCAGTGATATGACCAAAAAAACATGTATTATATGACAGCGAAATGATGATGATGATGGTGATGATGATGATGACGGCTATCATGCTGAAGACTATTTACGCTCAAAAACTGGAGACTGAAGGCCAGGCGAGATACGAGGTGGGCGTTTTGAGATTGTAATTGGCTGCCGTTTCCGTTCGGTCACCCTCGGAGGCGGGACAGGAGGCGGAGTGCTTTCTTCAGGAGGACCCTTAAAGATCTGCGAACATCAGAGATGGCAGTAATTACAAAAACAAATTACATCAATCTATTTTCACTACTAGTGCCACTGAATAGGTGAAAAAATATTGTACAAACTCTTCTCTCAAAAATCACGCAGCATTTCTGTTTTGGTTTAAAATAAATAATAAAGATAAAGGGTGCATGTCTGACCTTGCTGTAGTCCTCGATGAGGATCTCCGTGACGATGTTCTGGAACTTAATATCCAGCATGGCCGCTACAGTCTCCTCCTCTGCTCTCATAAGAGTTGGGCCAAATATCACACCCATATTCGACACGGTCATCAGATTCTCAGCGCTATGGCTGCAAACACTATAAAAACACAGAGATAATGGAGTAAGTTTTTGGAAAGGTTACAGGGATTGTCCCCTGTGATAAGTACTGTATAACTTTGGATAAAACTGAAAAATGTTACTCAGAGTGTCTGCGGCTTATTATAACAGGCCCGCTAGCCCAGGGCCAGGGTGAGAGAGTTTAAGGAAGTCTTTTGGACCAGTGTGGCATTGTCACTGGATTTTACATTCGTTAATAATATAAATGTTCTTATGCCGTGCAAACTTTAATGTTTGGTTTACTGTGATGTATTGAAAATAGTTGAACTTGTTACCAAGGTATTGTGCTCAAGCTGACTTAATAGATTAGAAAGTGTTTAAACATTTCATGAATGTAATTTACGGCACATATAGAAAATAACTTACTATATTGTATGATTTTAAAATAAATGAATACTTTTATTCTGTAAGAATGCATGCAAATAATCAAAAGTTATGGTAAAGACATAATTTTTCAAGTTTCTATTTCAAATAAATGCTATTCTTTTGAACTTCCTATTTCACAAAGATATTAAGCAGCACAAATGTATTCAACAGACAATGGGAAACGGTAATTTGATCAGATCATCATATTCTAATGATTTCTAAAGAACCATGCAACATTTTAAATTTTAAATTACATTTTAAAATAAATTAACCGAAATTGCAATAATGTTCCACAACATCTGTGTTTTTACTTGATTTTTGATCAAATAAGTGTGGCCTTGAAAATCTTACCAAAACTCCCTACATTTAATTTCCATTTACTACATTAGCTTGTTTAGTATAAAGTTCAAGCTACTTATGTGAATATATTGTACGTGACACACAACACAACAACATGAGACATGGAGCTATAGTTCGGATGATTTATTGTCATGTTTGTCAAAACACATTTTCACACACACAACCTGTCACATTAATCAAATACAACTAGAACATTCAATTAAAAAGGTACACCCAAGCAAGCTGAGCAGCGGTTAGAAAAACCACAGAATGTGAGTGTTGTGTGTGTGTGGTTGGCATAGCCGTCTGTGTGTGCGTGGTTACCTGACCAGGTGTTTGATTAGCAGTTCCAGCATCTCTCTGTTCCGCTCTGGGAGTTTGTAAACAAGCGAGTGAACCGCCCCTAACCGATAGTCCGGATTCTCTGACTCTATGGAAAAAATGTAGTCAATGAAGTCACAAGCACACACTATAAATTATTCACATATTGTTCTACCTTAACTATTGCGTCACAGTCGCACCCACAGAAAGTACGGTTCATGCTACATTTCCCTGCCATGACTCACATTAAATTATACCAAAGGAAAGACCTTAAAGAATGCAGCGTAAAGGCAGAATGAAGCAGACAGTACATGTCAGTGCACTTCTCCATCTACGCTAAAACTAATAGAGCTGGTAAAGCTAATACGGCGGTTTCTAGAAGTGCTTGTTTATTTTCTTCCTGCCGCCATCTCACGGCAGTTTGCCAAGCGTCTCTCAGCTCGTACAAAGATAACTTATAAAATCCTAAAAGGATCAGTTCAGACTCATTTACTGTGAAGTGTTGGATAAACACGGCATTATCTAAAGATACAACCTGTGCTGAACCATAACAAAGCTTACTTTGTAGTGAGTGGAGCGAATACGATTTATTGTGAGCTCACAGTGTTTTTTAGACTTGCTGTAGCATCTTTGAAAGAGTCGGACAAACCCTCTTGACATCTTTAAAATATACTGTATATGTAAAAAAACAAACCAAAAAAAAACATGAAAGACTGGGAGGTCACTTGGTTTCAAGCGAGTAAAGCGCATTAAAGCGAGCCGTTAATCCCTCGGCAGGTGTAGCCTTTTCCTCTGCTCCGTGGAGTTTGTTTAGCTGTGTGCTATATATATTACAGCTGACATGCTACAATAATTAAAGCTGCTTTAATGGCCTCTAATCGTATTATGGGGAGGATTACAATTCAGCACTTTCAACACAATTCACTGAAATGCTCGAAGCTGGAAGCACACACACTCATGCAAATAGTGAGACATAGAGGATGACTTGGTCTTTCATTTCTGATTGGATGAGCTGCGTTCTAACGTGTATCATTATACTACATTGCTGGCATCAGGAAACAGCATAAGATAATGCTAAATGAACTATATTTCCTCCAAGAATAGGTTTTTCTGAATGCTAAATCTTTATTTATTTAATGTCTTCTGTCATATTCATATTGTCGTCATTTTATAAAAGAAATCGGTTACTTGAAGCCAGACTTAATAATACCCATCGCTTTCATAAAATTACTGTAAAATGTCCAAAAGTGTTAAACGAAAGGGAAGACTTCACAAAACCAGTACAGTACAGGCAGAAGCACGTCAGTTTGGGGGATGATATGATGAGTCAAGCATTACTTAAGATTCATCTAACAACACAAGCCATTTTTCTTTTAATGACGCTTTTATTATACGTTCATGTAAATGTCAGTCTTGTAAATGGCTTTTTCTCGGCCAGCTGCATGCTTGACTACAGCAGCGTGAGCACAGGGATTCAGAGAGCAATCGGATACTGTGAGAGGGCTTTTCTGTACGACTACAGAGAACTTAAGTCTGAGCGCAAAAATAAGGTGCAATTTACCCTGGCTTCATTTATTCATTGTATAAAGGAGAAACAGTAGGGTAATCGTTAATACTGCAATATCTTGCTTCGGTTCACAATTCAGAATTCTATTTAATTGTGTGTGTAAAACATAGCTTAATAAATACATATTAATATAAGGACGTTTACAAAGTTTGCCAGATGTTCCTGTAATGGAGTGCCTACAGGATGGCACAAAGCATACAACCAGTACAAATGAAAATATGTGTGTGTGCATTAAATATAGTTGTAGCGTATATAGATTTTTTTTTTTTTTATTCCTTCATGAGGCTGGTAATTTTGAGGTATCACTTTAGAATGACTATGGACTGGGATTGTACAAAAGTTGACATTTTGGTATAAATCCAATCCTAGTTCCTTTAATGTCTATATTGGAAATATTATATTGGAAATAATTTAGCATTACTAGTAATATTATTAAAACAGTTTTACTTGAACTAATGGTACTTTGAACAAAATAAATAGTTTCAAAAGTCTGGGGTCTGTATATTTTTTTTTAAATGTTTTTCAAATAAGTCTCTTATTTTCACCAGGGGTGAATTTATTTGATAAAAGAATTCAGTGAAAACTGTAAAATTGTTAAGTATTATTACTATTTAAAAAGAGTGTTCTATTCGAATACATTCTAAAATGTAATTTATTCCTGTGATGGCAAAGCTGAATTTTCAGCAGCCATTACTCCATTCTTCAGTGTCACAAGATCCTTCAGAAATCATTCTTATATGCTTGATGACCAAGAAACATTTCTTATTATTATCCATGTTGAAGTTTGCAGAACCATCATTTTCTTTCAAGATGATTTTATTTAAAGTAGTGAGCAATTATTTGAAGTATAATTTTCTAGTAAGATCTGTGTTTACATAAGTTTAAAGGATCCTTGTGGAATAAATGTATTATAGTAAAATATAAAAGTAACAGACCCTACATTTTTGAATGGTAGTATAAATAAATAAAAGCTGCATATTTTTTTTTAGGGTTAACAAAGCATAATGAAAAGCACACCCCAGAAGCTGCTTAGTTACTCACTCTGATATTTATTATTGTTATTACTACAACTATAACTTCTTATTATTACTATTATTACTATTATTATGGACCTGTCCCCACACATAATAGTGTGTGTCTGTCTGTGTGTGTGTTCGCTGTCATACTTGCTGCTAAGATCAGTTGTCCATGCAGGCTGTAGGTCATCAGCGGTTCACTCAGACTCCTGGAAGAGCATGCAAACGCACAAAACACACTTTTAAAAAAAGTCTCTTTTGGACATCATAAAATCATGTGTGCTTAACTCACCGTAGATAGAATTTCAGAGCACTAGTGATGGTCTTAACGTCCATGTCAGTGGAATCGAAATCTACATCCGCTGGAGACTTTGGGTCTACAGAGAGAGGAGGACAGATGAAGACAGAGAGAGAGATAAATGGCCTTCCTCAGACGGTTGTTACTGTTGTTTAGTATGTGTCAGGGATTTTGTAACAGCTCAAGGACGCTCTCATGGACGTATATCTCTGCTTTGGTTTCCTCAGCATAAAATTATTTTTTAGGAAGTTCAAAAAGCTCATTGCAGATATTAAACACGCCACAATAAGCTGGACTCAGAATTATGATTCCAGAAATTTATCTTCCACATAAAACATGCTAAACTTCTTAACAAGAAATAAAACATGTTTATATGTCTGGCTGTTAATGTTTGTGTAGAAATCAGTTTTACTAGAATAAGCAGCGCAATGAGTGTATGTGTGTGTGAGAGCATGTTTGCATGTCTTCCTCTCGCACACACACACACACACACACACACACACACAGCAGATGTTCTTTTGGCCATTTCCTCACCAAAGAAGGCATTCAGAAGTTTCTGTACTTGAATGTTGCTGCCCACAGTCCTGTAGGCTCCTTCCTGAGTCAGGCCTAGCAGAAAGAAAGAGAAGAACAGAGAAAACGAAAAAAAGAAGGAAAGAGAAAAAGAATGCATGATATATTGACCGAGAAAATGAACCTGGCTTGAAGGAGAACAAACGGGGGGAGTGTCTCGCAGTGGAAAAGTACAGCTCTACCTAAAAAAATCAGCGGTAAATGTTCCAGTCCCTCTTTGGGTTCACGCTCAGCTGTCATTAGCTGTGCAATAATCTCAGAGGATAGTTTGTCAGAGTTTACTGATTGTTAACATACACCATGTTGTGCCTGACGACAGGGCTGGACTAAAACAGCTGGGAAATCTGAGTAACGACACGCTTGGCGACTCAGACAACGCTACAGTCCCTCAGACAACGCTACAGTGTAATCACGCTTATTAATGGCCTTGAACTGCCTCTTCGTCATTTTATTCTCATACTACAGTATAACAGCCTCTAGCACAGAAACACTATAGCCCGGTTTCAAATGACTTGCCATGTTGGAGAAAAAGTGAGGGAGAGCGTATACATGTCTGCTATCAATTTGTATTCGCACAAATATTTTCTTTTCTTTTAATTTGCATATGTTATTGATGAGATTATTTGTTTAAGTGTGTGTGTTTCTGGTTTTTGGCTCAATCAGCAGCATAAATATATTCTGGAAAAGAATACTTTCTATTTACAGCTGGCTCAAGTGCTGGATATGCTTGTGAAGACAAATGGTGTGCTGCTTCCCTCTGCTGGCTGCAATTGAGACATGAATATAATAAATAATAGCGGCATTGTGTTGTCATCCCATCTCTGATGAATTAAGGCATATGGTGGCCATGAAGTGCAAAAGCAGCAGAGAGAGTCACTGATCTTCTCTACTAGCCTAATGTGAGATGGTACCTTTTGTTTCCATAAAATTGATGCATTTTCTGACGAACTTGAAGCCGAGGTCATTTAGCTCCACTGAGGAGAGAGAAAGGAAATTCATATTACATATAATAAACACAGTTCATCATCCCTGTATGCATTCCTCAGTAGGTTACTGCACACTATTTATGGTGCAATTTTATACATGGTATTGCACAGGCTTGCAAATATCAGAACCTATTAAGCAGCATTTTAAATCCACCTATTTTTAGAATTTCCTGTGTTCTGCAACTTCTCTCTTTAATAGCTAACAGACATCACTGAGATATCACACCTGCACAAACATATTAGGCAAGACTTTTCTGGTTTTTGAAAGAGGTCTTGTGCTAACCAATATATGTTTTTCATATATTTTAAACATTTAATTTCTTCTTTGATGGCAAAACTGAATTTGCAGCATCATTACTTCAGTCTTGAGTGTCACATGATCTTCATTCATGCTGATTTGGTGCTCAAAAAACATTTCTTATTATTATCCGCGGTGAAAACAGTGGTGTCGCTTAATATTTTTGTGCAAGTTGATACATTTTTCAGGATTCTTTGACAAACAGAAAGTTCAAAAGTACAGCATTTATTTGAGCAGGGATCATTTTAACATTATAAATGCCTTTTACTGTCACTTTTGATCAATTTAAAACAACATTGCTAAACAAAAGTATTAATTATTATTTTTTTAATCCTTTAAACCATAGTGTATCCAGAGAATGTGACATTCCTAGGTGCTATAAAAGGCAAAACAAAATTGCTTGAGGAGCAGTCCACCCTTTTTGCAAATGCTATTTTCCTGTGAACAATTTAGCACATTTATGTTGGATTTTTGGAGATTGTGTGAAGTAAAGAGCTGAGGCAGTCTAACTGATTATTACATGTATGCAGCAAATACATGCACGTTGTTTCTGATACAAATAAGCATCTATACTAATACGCTAGTGCTGTGATGAAGTGAAGTTATACTTACTTTCTGCCTGCTTTTGATTCGGAGAATGATAAATCTGGAACAGAAACCACAAAGGATCAGCAGCACGGTCATACAACGAGACAGACTCTTAATGGAGTGAATAGTGATAATGTGAAACCAACTGGTTCTTTGCCATCCATGGCCTCCATCCACTGCTTCCTGTTGACCTCAGAAATAGCCTGGAGCAGGACAGGGCTGCACCTATGGGACACAACACAAACAACTTCAATAAATAAAGTCTCTCGTTGTTTGTGTGAAATTTCTCCAGTATCAAACAAATGCCTACATTTTGGAGAGCAACTTCACAAGTAAACAAGAAAATGTGCTTCGACAAAAATATGAACTTTCCAGTTTGCTGACCCTCCTCTGATCCTACTAAAACTTTCAATATAGGTGAACTTTCTAAAATGATTCGAGAATATGAGTGAATATGACAGGAGTCTCACCTTTCATTTGTTTCAATGTCAAAGCAAAAGCGTTTGTCAGTGGAGTCTGTTTTACGGCGTACACAGGACTTCAGTGTGAGCTGAGATGTGGTCTAAGAGAAGCAAAGAGACAGATGTAAGAAAAAAGGTGACCCTTCACAAAGTAATGATCGTATCTGTAATAGTCCTGCACCTGTTTGGTTCCTGTCTTTTGTTCCATCGGCACCATGATGAATAACTTGCTGTCTTTGAAGTATTTACAGTAATACTTCACCCAGTTTATGCCAAGAGTCCCTAGGAGAGAAAGATTAATAGCATACTATAATTTTAATTATATACAGGGTGTGATCCAATTTCCAATAAATCCAATACTGTATGGTCAGTTGGTCAATACTGCAAAAATAAATCCTGACAGGGTGTCTGACCCAGATGAGTTTATTTTATAATGTGAGAAGTTGAAGATCACAGAGATCTACAACAGAGATACCAATCCATCACAACTACCAGAAATTCAGTACCAACAACAATCAATTACTCAGTTTAGCCTCATATAACAGTCAATATTCAAAAAACTTTTACTGCACAGTGCTGTTTGACCAATCAGTACAGTGTGTTATGGAGTCTTTTATTAACTATAACTCTTATTAAGATTTGTGCTCTGTGTGGACACTGACTTCTACAGACAATTACTAGATGCTCTTTCTTTGACAAACAAAATATTTCCTAGTGGTTGCACTTTTGTCCCATTTTGACTTGTCCCATATTTTAAAGAAATTAATGAAAAAGCTTTTCCAGTAATTAACTTTTTTTTTTTTTTTTTTTTTTAAAGGATAGCCCTTACACACATGTAAGCATGAGACTGAAACCTATTTGTGTAAGTTTCATACAATTTTATCTTATTTCATGGCTGATATTCACCAAAGCATACCAAGACAGAACACGGAAAGGATGTTAAAGCAAAACCAACAAGCCTTTTGTTGATGTTTTGCAATCTCAATCCATTGTTAAGTATAATCACAATTTCTTACACCTAAATAAAGTAGTTCTATCCTAAAAAGGATTCAGATAACTTCTTAGTTCATCATAGCTCAGCCAAGCTCCAGTCTCAGCCAAAACGAAACGACCTGGAACAAATAATAGATTCATGAGACTAAAGACTGCCCGTAGACTTACCCAGAATGAATTATATCTCATGTTTCATCACTAGAGACATCAGAGCCAGCGGCAGATGTGAGAAGGACTAGCTGAGTGTAGGCTGCTCTAGGTGGGATACAAGAGCACTGAGCTCCCTCTCAGCATCTCCGAAATCAGCGACACATATTTTCAAATAGGTGCTGTCTTTTTAAATAAATCGTAGATTTGCGTTTAAAACAAATTCTCACCTGAAATACTTTTTAAACTACATTTCACTTACGATAATATTTTTAAAAATGATGCAAATAAATGGTGGTTGAAATACAATGCTGTGTGAACTCAACCAATCAGCATGCTCAGCGCCCTGGCCCCTCCCATGAAAGTTCTGGACCTTTGAAAAAGTAATGCCTGGTGAGCAGAGACTTTCTTAGGGGCAAATTTTTACCCTTAACTTTATTTAGATCCTGGTTCCCGTGGTGGAAACACACTGAGTACCGGCCCAAAGTCCCTAGTTCCTGGGGAAAGCTCCTGCGGTGGAAAAGGGCTTATAGCAGCTAAACAGCTAAAAAGCACTCACATTTCTCCTGCACATAAAGGTATCCCTCCATAGTCGCCTGCTGGCCGTGTCTAATACAGATCTGTGCTGACTTCTTCATCCTCTTCATTAGCTCTTCCATCTCCTCCCTGGTGCTCTCGAAGTGGTTACGGGTCTACAACAATAAAACCATTGGCACCCAATCAAACACACATTACATTTTACATAAAATCAGGAACAATTACAAAAGATATGCTGCTGTTTTTTGTTCCAAAATGTAAACTATAATTAATATATATTTGGGGTAAGTCATTTTGCTTTAAAGAAAAGTATGCTTTATTCATTAAGGATACATAAAATTAATCAAAATTGGCAGTAAAGACATGTATGCCAGCATTTCTATTTCAACTAAATGCTGTTCCTTTCGAACTTCCTATTAATCAAAGATAAAAAAAAAAAAGTATCAGGTTTTCCACTAAAATATGATGCAGCATAAACAAATTCAACATTAAAAATAAGAAAAGTTGCTTTTTGAGCGGCAAATCAGCCATTCAGAATGATTCAGGTGATACTGAAAACTGGAGTAATAGCTGCTGAAAAAAATCAGCTTTGCCATCACAGGAATAAATTAAATGATTTAATATATTAAAATAAGCAATAATAAAACAGTCATTTTAAATTATAACAGTATTTGTCAATATTACTGTTTATACTGTATTTTTGGTCAAATAAATGCAGCCTAAACTATAATCTAAATTTAAAATATTAAAATAATAATTGCGCAAATCTGCATTTATTAATGCCTAAACCATATTAATAATTAGTGGGGGACTTCAGGTGGAAATTCTGTAATTTGTAAGACGCTTTAGATAAAAGCACCTGCTAAACCACCACTCAGAAAAAAAAATCCCCACAGAGCAGCATATTGAATGACTCATAATCTGCTGATCTGATCACGTGACAATAAGGATGGAAAGTTAGATTCATTATTGATTGGTGAAGCTCTCACGTTCTGTAGACTGAGCTGCAGCTCCTGTTTATATGGAAGGAAGTCCTGCGTCATCTCCACAGTGAGATCATTCAGTGTTAGGATGCTCTGAAGAAATGCTAAAACCTGTCAATCACAAACAAGGACACACCCCTCTAAGCATAACATGCTTTAGTCAATTCATTGTTTGTATCAGCATGAACACAATCGGTGTATGTTACAGACTTGTTTTTATCCGTGCACCTGTAGATGCCATCTTGTACACGCAACACACCATCTGTTACCACAAAGCATCTATAAAAACAAGAATGCATGTGCTAAAGGAAAAGGAAGCTCTCACATACAGGCTCCACAACATCAAACTTCTTCCTGTCCTGAACATGCTGGATCTGGAACACATATTCAATAGACGACTCGTAAAATGTCTGACGCTCCTTCTCCAACTGTTCATCAGCCTATAAGCGCATAAACACACAAAAAATAAAGATTATATTATTGGGTCTTTTTTTGTTTTTGTTTAGGTTAATGTTTTTACAGATATACCTCTTGTAGCTGTGCCTCTTTTTTCTTTGAGGACATGTTCACATGTTTGTCCAGCTGAGAGTAATACTTCTCACTCTCCTTCTCAAACTTCTTTCGTCTATCCTGAAACACATGCACACAAGCAAACAAATAACGCAAACCTGAGAAAACAAGACTGAAAACTACAGTGGATGTGCTCCAGCTCACTAAACCAATTCCTCATGAAAAACAAAATACTGAAATTGTTCTTATGCATTTTGTTTAACCAGTTCCTTACAAGTTACCACCAATAATTGCAAGCAATAATCTCTGAGTAACCACACTGAAACAATAGCGAAATGAAACTGACACTTCAGTAATGTTAACTGAAGCATGCTGGAGTGGAAAGAGTCTAATCCAGTGAGAAGTCTTTGGAATTTTGAAACTTTCCATGTGTTGTTTTTCCAACAAATGATCTCGCTTTCCTTCTAGAATCATGATAGCTCTGTAACTTGTTCTCAGTCTATCTAAAACTAATAGTTTTTCCATGGATGCTCCAGTTGCTGACACATTATTCTAATTTATTTTGTGTGTATGGTTCAATCCTAAAACACACTGACATGAAAGGCCATGCAAACATTAATGTGTATGTATATATGACACATTAATATTTGCATGGCCTTTCATGGCAGTGTGTTTTAGGATCGAACCATATACAGCACCATAGACAGTTTTAGGATAGAACCATATATATTTATTTATTTGTGTGTTGCATGATTTTGATCACTTTGCTCTGAAACAGGAAGTAGAGGCAGAAATGAGGAGTAGGCTCACGCATGTGGTAATGTGGTGTGTGTTCTTAATGTGTCTAAATGCACATAATAAACACTCACTTTTGTGACGCCAATCTGCTCTTTCCTGAACTTGTCCAAAGGTTTGATTAGCAAGTCACATGCATTCTGCACCTGCAAGCAAGAAAGACGCGTGAGCACAACTGTTTTCTTCCTAAAGTCTCTTAATGTATCTACAGTAGAAAGTCTTGTGCCTGCTTTTGTTCAGTATGTCTGAGTGTCACAAAGGCAGGGGCCCTGAGTAGAAACAAAATAGCAGAGTGCAAAATGTACTTTTGACACACTGGCAGAATGAATAAATTTAACTGCCAAAAAAATGATGTTTATTTATACATTATAATATAGAAATAAGTGTATAATAATTTTTTTATATATTGTATTATATTATAATATCCACTTTTTTGTCTATATGAAAATTGTATTATTGAGTGGTTTTTCCATATTAGCACAAACTCTGTGTCACTCATATTATCATATAATATGAGTCTTTATCTCTGTGTGAAGCTCCTATTACACAAACATTGTTATACTGTTTTATCATATGTTTATCCTGACAGCTTAATGTGTGAAATACTCCTTGCTACATTACCATTCAAAGGTTTGGGGTCTGTATTTTTTTTATTATTTTTTTTTTTATAAATTAAGACTTTTATTCAGCAAGGATGCATTAAATTAAAGTGGCAGTAAAGACATTTATATAAAATGTATACAAAATATTAAAAATCCAAATTTTGGAAGTGTCTATATTATATAGGGAACAATTGTTTATGAATTGTGGATGTGGATTTTTTGGAATAAATAAAATTCAGTCAAGCACTCCATTGCTTTATGATTGTGCATGAGTATAGCATGAGTATTGTTCTCATAAAAATGATTATTTTTATCCTACACCTTTTGAGGAAGGAAGAGGTATTTTTGTCTGAATCTGGATTTTCCTGTTATACATGGTTAGATCAGATAAGATTTAGAATCAAGCCTGAATTCTAAAGATGAAATTTTAGGTATAAAAGCTACAAAACTTTAGAGCACAGACATCTCAACAAACAAAACCACAAGTTCAACTGGCCATCAGCGCAAGAAGCCTAATCTTGTAGAATGTTAATAATTGACACACAGTATCTGAGAATCTTAGGTGCTTTTGTTATACAAGGTTCGATTTAGATTGATAGGGTTTTGAAAGGGTACAGGAAGAAATGTGTTCCACCAACCAGCATCATTCGACCCTCTTCCACTTCCTGCAGCAAACCAGCAAACTCTCGAAATGATTCAGCTGTGTAGACAAAACATGTGGTGATGTAAGCTGCACATACAAATGAAACACAAATATATGCACAAAACCAACCGCCAGAGATTGGCACAAACATGCAGGCACAGTCCAACACACTCACTCCACATACAAACTCAGCAGAAGTAATTACGGTAACAAATCAGCAAATACATCACATAAATGAAATGGACAGGCCAATTAGCACTACTCCAATCAGACCTGCTGTCAACTCACCAATGTTCATCTCATCATCAGTCAAAGTGTCCCCGATGAAATCAAACTGGAACGACTGAAGGGTGTGAGAGAACTTCTGCACTGCGAGAGAGTACTCTGCAAATAACATCAAAATTATAAAGAAAATAATCAAAAATCCACATTAGTCCCTGTAGGTTTTGTAGTTATTTGTCAGAATAAATTGCTACTTATGAAGAACATCAATAGGAAAGCATTGCCTGGCTGAACATATGGGTCGCACATGCTAGCAGCATTACAGCCAGTCCAATCGTCCACATACCTGGGCAACTATTTTCTAGGCATGTTACTGAAATATTGACAATTTATGTACTTTAATAAAATGTAATCATACTCCCAAGCAAATGTGCACGCATGTTCCAGAGTAAAGATACAATCAGTGCCTCTATTCATAAGGCAAATGGCTCTTTTAACTGAAAGGCAGGACATTCGTGTTCAAGTGGTCCTTCTCATCCACCTCATACTGTCTCTGGCTTCAGCCCAGCCCCAATAAAACACTCTCTATGTCAACTCTCAAAGTTTCACAAAAAACTGAAAGACAACCATGGCCAGGAAATTCAAACGCAAACAACCTTTCACCACGTTGCTTGGTTGCTTGCCACTTAACATATGAAGCCATTAATTACTGAAACTCTGAGAAATCAGAAAAGCAGCTTTATTGCTAAGTGAAATCAGATGTTGTGGGGATCAGTGAGGATGGAATTATGTCTCAAACCCACTACACAGGACCAGTGCCAGAACACACACACACACACACACACACACACACACAGGAAGACAGACCACTGTCTAATGCATTCATCCAAAGCATTTTACAGAATTATTATCGCTGGGACACACTGTGTGAGAGACTGTCATGATGGTGCTTAAAGCACGGGAGCTTCATACACCCTGGCTTGAACAGTTAAATACGTACTTGTTAAATTGTAAGAAGAATAGCATCTACGCTAATATTAGTCTGTTTCTTTCTTATTCCAAGGTCAATTTCAGCGGAGATCATGACAACTAGATGAGCCCCAGAGACATCCCCAGTGAAGACCACGGGAACCAGATGAGTCCTTTGCACAATCTGCCATTGCTTCAGCATGGATCAACCTGCTAGTTTCATCTGGCCAGAGGGGAACTTTTAAAATTAACCACAGCATTAACAACGACCTTGAAACAAGAGCGCAAGATTTAGCTGATAATCAGATGCATGAAAGTAGCGTTTGTTTCATTAGCAAGACAGACATCTGGCGCGTTTTTTTTCAGAATCATTTGCTGATGGAGAGGAAAAGTTAAATAGAGATGAAGACGTTTTCACAATGAAAGAGAAGCGACCTCGCTCTCATAGACGTGCCAGGCTATATCTGCAGCTAAACTGAATAAAAGCAGAATGAACTGATGAAAAAAAAAAAACCCCACAAACAATTTATGAATGATGCAGTGCTAATTGACATTTATTACAGTACAGAAACTATAAAGTATATTTTCTACCTTAATCTGTGCAGAAATTTTTAATAATTGCTAATTAAATGTAGCCTAGTATATAAAATATATTATTATTATTATTATATAGGCTACATACATAAAATGATTGTATTTGACATTTCTGTCACTTCTGAAATTATGGCTACGCCCCTGGTGTGACAAAATGTTAGCTTATACATAATACTCTTTAATCTCTTTTTTAAAAACTTGGCTTACATACACTTTTACGTATGCCATGTCGCATCATTAAACTAGCATTTAACAATGGACTAAAGTTTTTTTTTTTTTTTTTTTCTAACCTATGGTTCTCTAACCATAAATGCTACTGTAATTTGCCCCCTGACTAAGCATTTAAAGAATTTAGTAGAAGCATTTAAATAATCCCGTGAATGCACTTAAAGAATGCAGAATCGAATTGTTATAATCGAATCGAATCGAATTTAATTGTGAATCGAATCGAATTGAATCGTTCTAAATTTGTAAAAATCGTTCTTGAAACGAATCGAAAACCTATGAATCGTAATCTAATTGAATCGCTGCCTTGCCAAAGATTCACAGCCCTAATAAATATACACATAAACCACTGTGCTGTGCTGCTCATATTTATCACACACAAAAAAAGCCCCTCCCCGCTCCCAAAACGTGTTGCCTGTGGATGAGTATCCAAAACAATGTTGTCCTGCTCCACTTCACAGTTACTGAGTGAAAGGAGAGTTTTATAATGACAGGACACGCGTTTATACAACACTTTATTTAAAAGGAAGAGCCACTCGTTCCGTTCGTCATATGTCATTATGTTATTTCTGCGTCACTGTTCATTCAGTCCATTCAGTTTCGTGGTTCATTCCAATCGAGTGTTTACATGCACGCTCAATCGTATTAGAAGAGGAATAACCCCCCCCTTCGATCCGATCGAAATTTCATTTGGATCGAAGGTGTTTATATGAATGTTTTTCAATCCGATTGAACCGTCAATCCGATTACAAATGGATTATTTGGGTGCATGTAAACGTAGCAAGAGTCACATGATGCTGAAAACAGCTTTTGCTGCTTTGTATTTTTGTGGAAACTGAGATCATTTTTTTACGTTCAAAAGAACAGCATTTAATTGAAATACATTTTTATACCATTTCGTTATGACCATTTTTAGAGAAAATTAGGGAACCGTTTTTTGAGTACCAGCATTCAGCATGCTAGAATGATTTCTGCAAGATCTTGTTGCACTGAAGAATGGAGTTAAAATTCAGCTTAAATTCAATTGATAATTTGAATTTAATTATGTTAATAATGTTAATAATGTTTAATAATGATAAGAGTTTGGTCATATCGCCCACCCCTAAGTGGGATCTCAGCACATCTCTAACTGTCAAGACCATGGGTTGTCAATATCATTATTATGCAATTTATGACGCAAATAACACCCAGAAAAGAGAAACTCTATTTGATTTCAGCTATTACTCTCTATTACTGATCAATTTGCATGTGAGCCATTCATTCATCATTCTCTCTGGCTGTGTTTTAGGCCTGCACGCTCTGTGACAGAGGAGATAGTTTAAATGATTATATCCCCTCTGATGAAAAGGACACAAAGAGTGTGTTTGTCTAAAGCATGAGGAGCTGGCATGACGGACTACACTCTCCAAACCAGATCACAAAACCCACCCTGTTCAGCCCTGTGACAAAAACACACACGGATCTCAAAAGAGCGCTATTTTACTCTCTCAACATTAGACTAGAAATTATGTATCAGGTGTTCTTGAAAAGCATGATAGAATGTATGACAACGTGTTAAGGTCACTGGGCCTGATTTTAATGATCTAAATGCAAAGTGTAAAGCGCACGGCGCAGGTGCACTCAGGGCGTGTCCAAATCCACTTTTGCTATTTTAACGTTGGACAAACAGTTGGCGCGCCCAGGCGCATGGTCTAAACGGGTTGTCCCTATTCTCTTAATAGTAATGGTTGTTTCTGGAGCGTAACATGCAATAAAGAGCCAGTTGCACTCGTACCATGATGGATTTGCTATTTACACGGCAGAATTTGGCAAGCGCAAAGACAGAACACGATTAAACGGACCTGCTTGTGTGCGAGCAAATATATACCCTAATTCTAATACATGCGATGACTATCCATTATGATATGTATGCATTTATATATATATGGAATTATATATGGAATTATATACATAACAAAAAAGTGTGAAACAACTGAAAATATGTCATATTCTAGGTTCTTCAAAGTAGCCACCTTTTGCTTTGATTACTGCTTTGCACACTCTTGGCATTCTCTTGATGAGCTTCAAGAGGCCGTCACCTGAAATCGTCTTCCAATAGTCTTGAAGGAGTTCCCTGAGAGATGCTTAGCACTTGTTGGCCTTTTCATGGCCCACAAATGCATTTGCTAATTAAACGGCATGGCACTGGACGGGAAAATGCACCGGACTGAAACTAGCAACCACACTTGCGCTGCGGCTTGCATCGCATTGCGCTGGGTGTATTATAGTGCCCATTGTTTGTATTGCAAGTTATAAGCTACTAAACCTCAAATGAGTCCAAGAACCACCTGATAAAAGACAGCCAGACTTGGTTGATTTGAGAACCACTCAGTGCAGTTTAAACAGATGACAGAAAGAGACTGCACTAACTAAATAGGGCTGGGTTTCCCGATAATGATTGATCTTAGCGTTTAAAAGTGGTTTTTTTACGAATATTTTAAGATCATTTGTTATTGTTTCACGTGCGGTATAATAACTATATCCAAGATATATACAGTACAATATTATATTGTAGTTTATTATACTTTACATAATCACATATTGTACTTTATATCAATAGAGAGAGAGAGAGAGAGACGTTATTGGTTTTTGTGCATTTCAGCAAGTTGTTGATATATTTTTCCCCCCAGTCTTTGAAGCATTTCCTACATTAGTTCTTTTTTTCATGTTTTTTTTATTTAGATGTGTATTTCTGTTTTTTTCTGCCCCTTTTAATTATTTCATTTATAAATTTATAAAAAAAAAAAAAAAAAAAAACCGAGTCATAAAGTGCACACTAAAGCACAATCAAATCCTTATATTATAATCACATTGCACTTGAATCAAGTTAAAGGTTTAATCTGCCGATTGTCCTGCAGGTGACTGCATAAATCTGTCTTCTTATGAAGCACTTAGGGCTTTATGATTTCTCCAGAGCAACCGTAGATCTACGACGATTTTCAAGTGCTACTTAAGTTACAATGCTTTTGGGAAACAGATCGTAATATTAAGATCAGTCGTCCAATAGTTTTTACGAACTTCTTAGGCTTGCGAAGCAGTGCAGTCTAAAACACATAAACGAAGGTCCATATGAGAGTGCATCTTCATATTAATCTGGTAAAACGTAAATTCATTTAATCTAACTCTGCAGTATCTGATCTGTGTTATATATCTTCCGGGATGTTTTAATTACGATCGTGACAACTGTAACATATTTCTCCAATTTGCAATGTGATCTGTATTTTTACATATTTGTTTTAGTATCTTTTATATATCCCTCCGTGGCATATTTAAGTCCCACTTGAAGGTCCATCTGTGTCCCAATTTATCAGAAACACATAACCAACAAATGAGCAACAGTAAGTCGTGGCCTAGTGGTCTCTGGGTGGCGCAGCATAAATGGTGTGTTCACAGTGTGTGTGTGTGACGAGTGGGGCGGGGCCGAGAGGCGTGGGAACGAGGAGTGAGGCCAGGTGTAGTGATTGGAGATGAGCTACACCTGCGACCCACCACCGGTCTCGAGTCCCATGTAGGAGATGGAAGGATATAAAACTGGAGCGACGACTGTGAAGGACGAGAGAGGACCAGGCCTGGGTGTTAATTTATGTTTTGCTTTTTCTTTGTGCGCATCAGTCATCCGTGAGGGGCTGATGCGCTGTTTTGTGTTTATTTTGGGATTATTAAAGTTTCAGTTGATTGTCCGCCGGTTCTCGCCTCCTTCTTGCCGATGATTATGGAGTCTTTATAATTACAGTGTATGTTCACTGCTCTGTGTTTGTGCACTTTGGATGGGTTAAATGCAGAGCAAGAATTCTGAGTATGGGTCACCATACTTGGCTGAATGTCACGTCACTTTCACTTTTCACTTAACTAAGGGGGGTGGGGCTTACCGATAGGGCAGTTGGCTCACTTGTTTAAAGGAGTCATATGACGTTGCTAAAAATAACATTATTTGGTGTATTTGGTGTAATAAAATGTGTTTATGTGGTTTAAGTTTCAAAAACATTATTTTCCACATAATGTACATTATTGTTGCTCCTCTATGCCCCGCCTTTCTGAAAAGCGAGCTGTATGCTGATTGGCCAGCTATTCAGTGTGCTGTGATTGGCCGAATGCCTCAAGGGTGTGATGGAAATGTCATGCCCCTATCAATATGTCTACTAAATGCATAAATGTAAATATATGCACCAAGAGCTTGAAACACTCAAGGAGAAAGGACAATTTTTTATCCCATCATATGAACCCTTTAAGATTAATATGAAAGCTTCCTCAATCCATCTGAAAACCTGACATGGTTTTGATATTCTCTGTTTAGTCATAACAGCAGCAATTGGATCTCCAAAGAGGTTCCTCATCGTTGAAGAAAAGGAATTGCTACACTTCCTGTTTTAAGTTTCATATCCACACAGCACACACGGTATTTTTCAAAATGTGCAAACCTACATAAACTCAGGAAGTAAGCATATCGAAAGCTCTGAGTCAGGTCATATGACTTTAGAAACTGCAGAACTTCAAATAGCGGAAACCCTAGAGAAAATATAGGTTGGGCTCTAGTGACTCTTTCAAAAACTGAAGCACTGAGGAACTCCTTCCAAGACAGTGGAAGCATCCGAAAAGCAGATGCAGTCATCAAATTACAGCCATTCATGCATCGCACAAATCCACAAGGAAATCTGCCTTAATGGCTCAGCATTCTGGTTTTGGAGTGTTGCACTATTAGGTATAAAACAAGGCTTATGGTTAGTCAAATTACAATCTTGCATACTCCCTCAGGCAAAATAAAAACTTAAAAATGCTATCAGCCCTTCTGTGTTGTTAGAAAACTAGCGTGTTTATGGCTTCCCTTGAAATTAGGGAAAGAAGCCAAAAGAACTTTACTCTAGGAGATAGATTAAAGCTGAATCATCATATTATCACTGAAGAAGACCAGCTGTCAATTCTTCATGCCAAACTTTGAGTAGTAAAATGCAGACGGAAAAACTGAAAAAAACACCAATCACTCTCCAGTAAGTCAAGAAAACATCTTACAAAGACACAGTTCCAGCTTTCTCCGACCAGTTAATTTTATTTACATGATGCATTTAATATGCTCATATATTTTTATTTTTATTATTCTCTTAACTCCCTCCACACATAACAAGTTGTGTTAATTCTAAAAAAAATGCAATAACTTTGTAATATTTTATACATTTTTAACAAAATTGTTTTAGTTTAATGACTCTATTACTTCCATTAAAAAAAAAAGAAGAAGCTATTTTTATTTTTGTATTAATTTCCATGAACAGGCCTGGAAATCACATTTTATAAGTCCCTGATATTTCCCTGAACCCCAAATTGACACTGAGGACCACATATGAGCTGTGCACTTGGATACATAGAGCTTTTATTACTTTTATATCTTAAATACAATAATATAGATATACTGAGTTCAGCTTATCATTAGGCAGAAGATTATGTCAAAAGTGCATTGTTGCGGTGACATTTCCTCTACTGTCAACGGCCTCGTTCGGAGGGAACAGTGGTGGTAGAGCTGGACTGTGAAAACTTTATATTAGTATTTTGTTGCTTCAAAACACTTGTGAATAATAAGCCAAACCGAAAAGGAAAGAGGAAGAGAGACGTTTCACCCACTGGGGTGTGTATTTCCATAGAAATGAATGCTCTGTAGACTGCTGGTTTTACAGCCTCCATCTCTCTCTCCTCCAGTCTGAGGATGCAAAGTGCCTTAATTGACTTGAGATAAGCAGAATAGTGAGAAGGGCTTTTAGTCACAGTATCTGAGTTCATATGACTAACGTTACTGGCTCTCCCTCCAGTTTTCATCGTTTTGTTGACACTTTCATACCATCTCTAAACTTTCCAGTTCAATTCCATTCACCAATCTGGAAAATTAAAGGTGCCTGCTATAAATAAACCAACCGTCCCCTGAAAGGGCTTGCCAGCATCTCTGAGAGGGGGATCTTCCAAGAGCTGCTCACCATCTGCCAGATCACTTCCTCCCTCTACAATTCATCCTCTTTAAAGTAAGCAAGTACTCGCAAGTGAAAGCCCATACAATAATAAAATTAATGTAATAAAAATAATAAAGCATTACAATTGTAATGAAATATGCCTAACATTAAATCACAGTTATGAACTGATCTTGCTCGGTTTGCAAAGGCGGAGACCTCCCTCCATCCACCTCCCACTGCGAAGACAACCACGTCTGCTGTAAAGCACAATTTTACCTTTAAGCGTGTTGATCACATTGTTGCCGTCCTTGATGACATCTTTTAAGAACTTGTTGGTTTTCTCCAACTCGATTTCGTAGCATTTCAATCTCTCTCTGAAATCTGGACTGTCGGAGTAACAGTCGCTGAACTCTAGTGGAGGATGCCCCATTCTCACCCTCTGATCGATCAATGAAGATAACCGGCCTTTGGTTGTCAGAAAAATAAGTAAAACAAACCACGACAGACGATCACTCGGCTGTATTAATGATTTCCCATATTTGACATTTGGATGAAATGCAGTTGTAAAAACAATAATCCTGCGCTCCAGTAGTAACTGTTTCCGTGTGCACGCGGTTTTGTTACTTCAGCCTAGCAACACGGATGCAAACAAAATTGTAAAAGTGCTGATGAAGAAAGTATTTTTGTTTCTACACTTTTCCTTGTTTTAGGAGCGGAGGGACTGACAAACGCGGGCAGGGCTACATACTGAGTACTCCCACACCATTGGGCGGCAAAATGTCACTAGTAAGTAACGTTAGCTAAAAAAAAAAAATTAATCATACGCACATTGCCTTCCTCTGGGGGGCGCTTGAGGGCTCACGAAAATAAATTCTCTATTGAATTTCATTAAAATGTAAGGATGTGTTTTGTTTTACAGCAGACGTTTACAGACTGAAACATGCAATCATTGAACTATTTATTTTAAATTATTTGTACCTGGAATACAAATGGAAACAAGCCCTTTCAGTTTTCTGTAAAAATAGTTAATTGTTGGTTGTGGTATTCAGCAATCATAAACGAATATGATTGGTCCATCCTGAGCAGCGCTTTGAAAAGTAACACGTTCAACGTGATAAGCTGCTAAAGTGGAGCGTCAGAAGTGTTTTGGACAAAAGCGTTGCACCTGAAACAGTGACAGAGGGAAATTTAAATAAGCATTGCATTGAATCACAGTTAATAGTTAAAACAGGACAATTATTATATATCATGCACGTCCTTGTCCCACATCTGGGCCACTAAGCCTCGCCTATGTTGTTACTTCTGGTTCTTGTTAGTTGCCATTCTACTCATTGTATTTCTAAACCCACACTTGCTCCGACCCTTAAAGAGACCGACACTCCTCTGGACCCAAAAGCACTTTTGATTTTTAAATTATGATTTACAAACTTAGACCAGTTTAAAATATAGACCATATGATATATTAACGACACTTAAAATATTTAACGTGCCTTCTCGGCTACTTATAAAATATGTGAACTTAACAATTGACATGTTGTTAATATAACAACGAGCTGAATTTGTATATTAAAGTGCAAAGAGGCTATCAGAGTAATTGATATATAAATGTAATGGAGTTCAGCCTTGTTTAAATATTCTAATTGTATAATGTATTTTATTATATTGTTATATAAATTATAATTGTATATATTATTATTCATTATAATCCGCTTAGTGGCATGTTGGCGTTTTTGACGTCACATGTGTCCGTGACGTAAACGTATCCGTGTGAAGATGGCGGAAGTAGAGGAGTCTAGCAAGCCTTTGGTAAGGGACAAAACATGCTTTTAAAACGATTACACGTCTTTAAAACACGTTGTCAGCATTTCCGTCGAGTTTTTGTTTTTGTCTGTATGGTTACCGACCCTGACTGGAAGCTTGAAAATTTGTTAATGTGTCAGTAAAGCTTTGTTTATATAAGGTTGTACATGTAAACGCAGATGGTCGTTTCTCAGCTCAAGTGAACATTTACTACATTGAACGTTTGTAAAATTATTAAATTATAATTTTTTTCAAAGATCGCCCAAATTTCCATACTGATATATTAGCTGTCTTCTATTAAAAAAAAAAAAACAATAGTACACGTTTTATCGTGCAGTGTTACCAAACTATGTAAACAGTGATGGAACACAATCTGAAATCTGAAACTGTCGACGCACTGTCTGACCTTTATAAGTTTAAACTTCATTACTGTTCCTACACGAATGTTCCTAAAAATGTGATTTTGTGTACATAGGCTACATCTCGGTGATTGTGAAATAAATAGAACATCAGCTGTTCTTCGTCCCCATTTACTGATCTATCTTACTGTAAACGTTACTGTAAAGTAATTGTTGAGCTCGTCCCTGGTATACAGTGTGTCATTTAAAAGCTCGAAGTGTGAGTGTAACAAACATCAAATTTCATTAGGTACATTTTAAACAAGGCCAGGCAGCAGGAGCCTAAGGGTTATCCGGTTTCAGGACAAAATTGACCGTTTTAAATAGTGTTCATATTATCATCAGTATACAACCTGGAACTTGAAATAGTGTCACTTCTATCATTCAGTAATTTCCCTGACTGTTTTATTCTTGTTTATTTGAATAAATTAGACTTTTCTTTGAGCTAAATGAGCTGACTGTAGTACTATAGTAACTGTCACTTATTATGAAGAAAAAAAAAAAATGTTAGTATAACTGAGTTAATTAAATATTGATGTTATTAGGTTATGTTTATGTTTTGTAAATACTGCTGTTGTTTAAATAGTCAGTCAGCTCATAGGCCACTTTAAATTCTGGACGGACCACCAGTGGACCACATTTTTAAAATCACTGCTGTAGATGAACGTGAGCTGCACCTAAAGTTTTCGTTAACGGGATTTGCCATGAATCATCTAACCAGCCATTCTTTATGTCACAGTTTGCGGGTTTGTCTGACATCTCCATCTCGGAGGACATTCCAGTGGAGGGAGATATATCTGTGCCGGTGGGCTCACAGAGTGCAGACAATGATTTCTCCACCCTGGATGAGCCTGTCAAAGACACTATTGTAGGTGGAACCTTGCATTACAGGCAGGGTTAAAAATATTGCCGTAAATGAAACAATTATTTCATAGTATACTGTATAACAATGGAGGGCCCCTTTAACATCAGTAGTTCTGTCTAAAGAGTTTAAGGATCGTTTCTTACTGTCCTTTTGCCCTGTTTGTGGGTCTCAGCTGAGGGATCTGAAAGCCGTTGGACAGAAGTTTGTCCATGTGATGTACCCCAAGAAAAGTTCTGCACTGCTCAGAGACTGTGAGTCCACCATCAATCACTGATGACACGTTATCAATCACAGATTACATGTGGGCTATTTATTATCACTTATTATTATAAATGCTAAATGTTCATCAGCTGTCTAATGTGCATGTATGTGCTCTTTTTAGGGGACTTATGGGGCCCTCTCCTCCTCTGTGTCACTCTGGCCTTGTGAGTAGTATTGTTGTCTGAACTATTGTCACTATGACTCCAGCAGATATAATATATTTATAATATTGTCTATCCCAGAATGCTGCAGGGTGGGTCTGTTGACAGTGAGGAGGATGGCAGGCCACAGTTTGCAGAAGTCTTTGTCATCATCTGGTTCGGTTCGGTAATCATCACTCTCAATACCAAACTTCTGGGAGGAACTATGTGAGTAAAATTCAGATATTCATTTATTTATTAGATTGTTAGAAGCCTGCATTAAAGAGAGCTCCTCAAATTCTTAATAAATTGAATAATTTTAATTTATACATTTAATTTAATTGAATTTAAATATGCCTTTATGAAGCCATTAGTAAAAAAAATAATGTTTACGCAAAAAATATAATAAAATACAGGGTAGCAAAATTTCACCACTGATTTTGGATGAAATAATTGAAAGTTTTAACTTTACAACTAATTTAGGACACAAATGTGTTTGATCAATTAAATAGTGTAATAAAAACTTTAATCTACCAATTTAAATGTCAATTCATTTTTAAGAACATTTCAATTTAGATCAAATATAGATGTCAAAGACATTTTCAAGGTGTCACTAGAAAAAACAAACAAATTTGATATAGATAACAGATACTTTTAGCAAACTGTAGCACTTAATAGCAACTTTTGTCCCGTCATAATGGTGATAGCTATTAAAAGGATCAGTGTCAGCCTCTGTTTCTTTACTTTATAAGCCTGCTATATTATTCTTTAAGCCCTTCGGCTTAAAAAAAGTTGCATCATATAGATTTCAATCTCAATATCATGTTATGTTCAGAAATTTCACATTACATAAATAGATGGTAACCCTCTGAAGAGATTTGTTCATTCGCCTTTTTCACTCTTTGTCTATACAGATCATTTTTCCAGAGTCTTTGTGTGTTGGGGTACTGTATTCTGCCTCTGACTGTGGCCATGATCGTGTGTCGTATAGTTCTCGTGGGAGGCTCAGGCCTCGTCAGTTTTGTAGTCCGTCTCATAGTTGTCACCGCCTCCTTCAGCTGGTCAACGTTTGGTAAGAATCAATCAATATTTTTTATCTTTTTTCAGCATTCCCAGAATACTAAAGGCCCTGTGGTTAAAATATTAATATATGTTTTCTGCACCAGATGAGCCTGACTAGCCAACAAGCTCTTCAGGCAGTGCATACAGTGACCACCAGGAGGGAGTGTAGACTCTTTTAATGTTTTTTTTGTTTTGTTTTGTTTTGTTTTATGGTTAAAGTATTTGAGCTTCATATGCATGATATATTTTTTTTTTTACATTTGAATGGCTCACAGTGCAAAATAAAGAAATAAAAGTGCAATTACTATAATTCTTAATATAATAGTCCGTATTATTTTAATATATTACTATTATAGTATTTACTATTTTTAATTAGCTTTCATTTTTATATTTTCAGCTTTCATATTAATTCTAATAAGTTTAAGTAATTTAGTTATGTGCGTGTGCCTTTTTTGAAAGTTTTAATTTTTATTTTAGTTTTAGTAATTTTAATGTTTTAGTCTGCAGTGCAGACAGGAAATATTGCACTAACCTGCAAATCTGCAATTCAGACAAAATATTCAATTACCAGCTGGTTTTTTTTTCCCAATAATATAATGACAGCGATAGCGTCAGTTAAACAAGTTATTCAAATGCTGAAGAAGACAATTAGACTAGATTTACCAATAATAAGTAGACACAGATGTCAGATGACAGATCGTCTCTCTCGTACACACAGTCTTTAGGGGATTTCATTGAGATCTGAGTTAATATCTCTGTGTTTGTCTTTCATTCACAGCCTCCACAGCATTTCTCGCAGACAGCCAACCGCCCAATAGGAAGGCCCTGGTCGTGTATCCAGTGTTCCTTTTCTACTTCGTGATTGGCTGGATGATTTTGACATTTTCGCCTTCTCATTAGCATATATAAACCCTATGCCAATCGGAAGATAAACTCCTCCCATTTGCTAAGACAACCAGCAGACTTTCTGGGAGCTGGCTAGAGTTGGCCTAGCCTAAAAAAAAAAGTGTAACACTTTGATGGACATATTTATAAAGGGACAACCCGAGGGCAGTAAGTGGATTATTGCATAGATATTGCTCCTCCCCATCCCTCATTCAGTTGAATAAGTGGAGAGAAAAGAAGTGGAGGACATTAATCCTTCAGTGCTACTAATTTAACTACTAATTTAACAACAGCCTACATGTATTCATTGTAAGAATGTTTTGTTGTGAGAGGAACATTAGTGCTAGTGTTCCAGATTCTCGCACCCCGAACGTGGAGGTGTATGATGATCTGTGTGTGTGTTCATGTGTGGGTGCGCTTGCTCATGCATAGTATGTGACTATGTGAGGGTGCATGTATTTCTTATTGTCTGATTGAGTATTATCTCCGTTGGAAAAAAATCAGCTATCATCAGGTCACACATCAGTTACTATACACATTGCTGCACGCGTTTCTTTTCTTAGTTTTTTTTTTTTCTAAATGATGTTTGGCCTACATTGCATTTATTTCTCATCGGTGGAAGTTAATACATTCCAAAGGTAAATAAAGATGGACTTTAATAAGCGCTGCTTATATGGTGTGTGCTTTCTCTTTTTTGCACATAGAAAATGAAAAATTTATCATTAGGTTGAATTGAAAGTGCTGTTTCTCTCTTTTAAAATGTAGTGTGTCATTTAAACAATCCTTTTACACACATCTTCCTGTCAGCCTGTCTGAAAAAGACAGTTTTCCATACGGAGTGTCTCCTCAAGACACATCGGCAACCTGTCTTTCTCTGTTTCCCTCACATAGAGAAACACATGCACACAGTCTTCACTCCTGTCTCTCTACCTTTGCCACTCTATGTGATAGAAATTCTAATTAGACTTTCCATCTTGTATGTCTAAAAAAAGACTTTAATTTTCACTTCTAATGCATTGCAACACCTGAACAATAAGGTGCAACTGAGGTGTGTGCACTGATTAAATAACGGTGTGTGAGTGTTAGAAAATTGACGGTGTTTTCTTCTGACCTTTATATGTCTGTATCCAACAGTGCTGTGTTTGCTGATCTGTGATGCTATGATGCCTCTCTGTTATTATTCATTTCTCAGTGTCATCATCACTGCTGTGGAACTTAAAAGAAGGTGTTTTGAGAAATCTCAGTGCTTTTTTGCCCATTGTCTACCACTGAATAAAAGAAAGTCAAACAGGCTTGGAATTACATGAGGGTGAGTAAACAATAACAGAATTTACATTTTACAGTGAACTACCCATTTAAAGGGATAGTTCAGACAAAAATGACATATATATATATATATATATATATATATATATATATATATATATATATATATATATATATATATATATATATATATAAAAGACCTGGCTCTTTCAAGCTTTATAATGTCAGTGTATGGGTGTTGATATTTTGAAGTCCAATAAAGTACAACCATCCATCATAAAAAGTACTCCAAACAGTTCCAGGGAGGTTAATAATGGCCTTTCTGAAGCGAATTAATGCATTTGTGTAAGAAAAATATCCATATTTAAAACTTTAAACCATAATCTTTAGCTTCAACTAACTGTCATACGTGCATTTACATTCACAAGAGAGTGATTCATCCATTCCAGTGAATGACGCAGGATGTAGGCATAGTGTAATCTCCAATGAGAAGCAGTTATGATTTAGAAGTACAAAACAAGAATTTGTAAAGAAAAATGTCAGAGGATTTCAGTATAAGCCAAAAAGAGACTGGTTTTACTTTGCTTGAAACAAAAGTTATTTTTGTGCAAGATTAGCATAATTTTCACCATAGTTTATGCTATGCCCACATTGTACATCATCTGCTGGAACACCACTCTTTCTCTAGCGTATGACAGTGGAAGCAAGTTTGTAAAGTTTTAAATAAAGATATAACTGCAGATGTATTCGTCTGAAAGAAGAAAGACATATATTCCTGATGGAATGACCTGCCCAACTCAATTCATCTTCGAGAACTGGCTAAAAACACATCTCTTCCATATTTATTTGACCCTCTAACTCTCTATTCTAATTCTATTCTTGAAAAAAACTAATACTAGCTTCCTCTAGTCTTTTTATATTCTATTTGTTTTTCTTTTATTTATTATACAGTTAGTAAAAAAGCAAAAAAGGCGTCTAGCACTAGCTTGCTCTATTCTTTTTCTAATCGGTTTTCGTATATTTATAATATAATAATGAAAAAAATAAAAATAACCTTGCTACGTGTACTGCGTTAGGCTAACTGACACTTGAATATTGCTCATTTGTTGATTATGATTGCTTCCATTGTCCTCATTTGCAAGTCTCTTTGGATGAAAGCATATGCTAAGTGACTAAATGTAAATATATACCTAGGATGGCCTAGGTATATATTTATGTATTTATTTAATTTTCATGTTTTTCATGTTTGTAATTTTCATGTTTGGGTGAACTATCCCTTTAAGTGCTTTTCATAGCAACATCAGCACAATTAATAAATATCAGGCTTTGTGTGTGGATTTAATCATTAGTGACAGACCCATTTGCTGTGTGTGCTGAAGTTCCTCCATCTTTTATTATTCAAGTGTGACAACCGAGAACCAAAGGATGATGGAACAAAGAGGAAAGGAAAAGGACAAATTGGAAAACAATAGCAAAGACTGGTTTCCAGCTATCTGTTAATATGAGGTGTGACATTTTATGTTGGCACTTTAAAAGAGATTCATGTTAATGAATTTGAGATATAATTAATATGTTAATGATTTGTTAGCAGCTGATTAAAGCCTGTGATAGGTTGTTTGAAGTCTAACTAGGGAAGTCGTGGCCTAATGGTTAGAGGGTTGGACTCCCAATCGAAGGGTTGTGAGTTCTAGCCTCGGGCCGGAAGGAAATGGGGGTGGGGGTAGTGCATGAACAGCTCTCTCTCCACCTTCAATACCACGACTCAGGTGCCCATGAGCAAGGCATCGAACCCCCAACTGCTCCCCGGGCGCCGCAGCATAAATGGCTGCCCATTTCTCCGGGTGTGTGCTCACATTGTGTGTGTGTGTGTGTGTGTGTGTGTGTGTTCACTGCTCTGTGTGTGTGCATTTCGGATGGGTTAAATGCAGAGCACAAATTCTGAGTATGCCTCACCATACTTGGCTGAATGTCACTTTCACTTTCACTTTTTACATCACTTTCACTAACTGAGGTCTCTTGCTTCTGTAAAGGTAGACCGTATATGAAATGCATAGATATGCGCTGCAGCCCAACAAACTGTTGTATTTTGCTATTGTTAATTGCTCTTCTAGGTGTGAATTACTTGTGTTAGAACCATCTGGCTTAATCATTTTAATAAACAGCAGATGTCAGAGCTGTGATACAGTGGCTCAGCACTGTAAGAGCTGTTGAAATCTGTCTTGATTCCATTTCCATCACATTCCCTTTCTCTCAGCCATACTTTCCAATCTCTATTCCACTATCCCATAAAATAGTAATAATAAAAGAATAGTTTTATTATACACTAGCATGCATAAGTTTTGTTTTTTGTTTTGTTTTTCTTTAAACATAAGATTAAATAAATTGTATAAAAAGTGACAGTAAAGACAATTACAGAAGATCTCTATTTAAAATAAATGCTGTTCTTTTAAATGCTCCAATGATCAAATAATTTATACTGGTTTCTACAAAAATATTAAGCAGCATAACTGTTTTCAACACTAATAAAAAGCATGTGTCTTGAGCACAAAAACAACATAATAGAATAATTTCGGATGGATCATGTGACTCATGGGATTCATGTTTAAAATCTAACTTCATTTTCAAGTGGAATGAAATTAATGAATTCAAGTGGAATAATTCTTTTTTTTCTATTTAAAATTGCAATTCTTTTCTTTTTAAGTATTACTGTATTTTTCAGATTAATGCAGCTTTGTTTACGATAGATTTATTTCAAATTGAATAACATTTTTCCAGATCATCATGCTTGTTTGAGTCATTATCAGAGCAGCAGCTGCAGTCTGTCAGAATGAATGATCACAGTCCAGACTCTCTGTGGTTCAGTTCTAGGCTGCTGTAGAGGCGCCCCGGAGCGTTGTGAACGCTGGCCGAAGTACTGTTTCTGGCCCACCAGAGATTATGGCACCAGGAACGGTGCCAGAATTTTTTCCTTTACTGGTGCTAAGGTGGGGCTAGACCAATATCTGGGGGTGCTAAGAAAATAAATGATATTGATGACATCAGAGTTACTTCATAAAGAAATGGGGCTAAACCGTGGCTATTAAAAATTCTGACAGGGCTATATTCCTCCCACCATCCCCGGTGTAGCGCCGTCAATCTATGGCACAGAGAAAGAAAATCCTTCTCAGTCACTCAAGGGCATGATGAGATGCTAAAGTGCTGGAACCTTACTAGAGCAATCCTATTCCAAGGTCTATGCCCAGCACAGGGGGCTCAGCCTCATTACTGTACCAGTTACCTGAGCTTTACCATATTGGCCTGCTCTAAAACCTCTGGAAAAGCATTCTGCTGGAGCCGACAACCTCATGGTTGTGCTTTGGGCAACCTGAGTTCGAATCTTGGCCCATTTTTTTTTTTTTTTTTTGTCTCTTCTTCTCTCCCACATTGCTTTCTGTCCACTGTATATTGTACTATACAAATAAAAATGCCACAAAAAGGCAGTGGAAAGTGTGTAAGAGAGAGAGAGACATGTTTTATTATAAACATAACAGCAATGAGAAAGTTCACTGTTGGGGCAGAGGAGAAAGGTCACTTTTAATTGTGAAAGATCCTTCAGACCAGCTGTTCAAAATCTCTAATGTGATCATTATAGCATTTTCAGACTCCAGAATTTATACTCTCTCTTTCTGTCTGAACTTCTAATGCTGTTGCTGGTGCACTTTGGTTTAGTTGACCCAAAGATGCTTTTCACCTGTTATCCAGGACAGAAGTAGCACTGGACTCCCATATGGCTTTGATACAGCAGCCAATCAGAATCAAACCTCATCTGCTAGATTTCTGTGGCTGGACTTCCTCTCAAATTAGCTGTCTATATAGGTGTTTATATTGTATTGGGACTTCCAATTCCAATGATCACCACCGAAATTGCGTAACCAAATGATGAATTGTAAAAGATTTGGTGACAAATTAATTAATCAGCTACTTACAGTTTATATTTAATCTCTTTTTTAGGATTTCAAGCATGTAGCACTGATTTGGTTTGAACTACTGAAACCCTATTGTAATTGTTAGAAGGATCAGTATTCTCCATCTAAAAACCAAACCATAAGTCGTAGAGACCTGAAACCTGGAGAGAAATGGTAGTACTCACACCATCATTCTGACCTGTTCTCCAGCCAGCTATCAGGAAGTGATCAACGTGACCGCAGCTTCATTTTCAGGACTTGTGAGGCACACCCAGCATACACACAATATTCATATCAAATGATATATTTCTCATTTTTAACTTTGCCTAAAGATACGCTATAGTCACTCATTAATTATGCACGAGTTTCTAAAAAAATGTACCTACTTTTGTAAACTAGTCCTGGGTTTTTTGGTCAATCTTGAGAAAAAAAAAAAAAACGATAAGGTACAATTGTCTGAATTCAGTAATTATCAAAAATTTTTGAATTTTACAGTTTGGTTAGTTAGGGGAAGTCATCGCCGAAGGTTGTAGGGTTTGAGTCTTGGGATTAATACCATGACTGAGGTGCCCCTGAGCAAGGGACTGAACCCCCAACTGTTCCCTGGTGTCATGCATGGGTGCTGCAGCATAAATGGCTGCCCACTGCTCTGGTTGTGTAATTTAGATGTTTGCAGGCTTGCTAAATTATATAGGCCTAAAATGTATTTTAATGCCTTAAATCTCTTGAACCCCAGTAATCAGAGTAATCATCAATATATATATATATTTTGCCCTCTATGTATACTAGATTACTCTGTATGCAGACCTATTTTAAGTTTGGGATATTTACTCTACCTTTTTTTTTTTTTTTTTTTTTTTGGTCATAGAGAGTACAGGCCAAATTAAAGTCTGCACAGGAACATTTTTTAAAGTTATTAAATATTTAGAGTCTTTCCTGACACTTGCTATAAGTGACATGAGGTGTATCCCAGAGCACATGACACATTTTCACTGTTCTGTCTTTCTAGTATCTGCCAAGATTTTGTGGGAGCAGAGCAGGAAGGTGAAATTGGTCTTTAAAAACCCCAGATACTGACAATTTACAAAATGACGGTTCTCTTGTATTTGATAGAGAAGTATTTTTTAAGCATGTTTCTTCTTTCTCCTTCTACTTCTTGTTCTTTTTTCCTTTTTTCATTTAGAAAGAATGTATTTAGCTTAGATTAAGTAAGATTTAACACAATACAAAGATATATTTTGGTTGTGCGATGCATCTGGCAGAGCAACTTGATGTCAGACAAGGTTGAGTTCTGAAATGTACCTGCAGTTCATAACCAATGCAAGTACACTTTGGATTTTCAGAGCTTCTGCAAGGGGCGCTATAGTGAATATTGGCATCTGAATTTTTACAATCAGTTCTCTGTACTGCTATCAGGGTATGCTTCTTCCTTGGTTGTGTGTGTGGGTGGTACTGTATTAGCCTGCCATGCCATTCAAAAACTGTTGTAATGTAAGGTAAAGGAACATGGCATTCCTAACAATAATGCATGTTGGTGTTGCTTGTGATAACATGAGTCAGTCCTGCACAAGCAGAAAAGAACAACACTGCACAGGAAAGCAAAAGAATTTCTCAGCTTATAATCTCTCGTCTTTGGAGATAACATCGCAGAACATAAGAGAAAGACAACACTGAGCCCATCTCTGAGGAAGTAGCAGTTGTGACCTGAATGTCAATGGAACATTTGTTGTCTGCAGTATTTGATGTAGATATTGATGCCTGGAATCCTGTTCTCTGCTCACAGTTTAAATGACATTCTTGAAAGATGAGAGAACAGATTGCTCTTTCAAACCCTTAAATGCCTCTATTAGAGACAGGAAGCACATATCATAAACTGGTCCTGGTAACAGCTCTTTTCTAAGATACCTTTGCAGCCACATCTGGTTGCAATAAAAAATTTCTCTCAAAAGATGGAACCAAAAATTACATGTTTATATCCCTGGAAGGATGGAACTGGCTTAAGAGTTAGCAGAACCTTTTCCATTTGAGAGCAAAACTGGTTATAGCAGGTTATGGGAAAATGCATCATAGAAATGTTGGTGGTTTGTTATGAGCTCATATATCATTCATGTTTGGTTTAATATTATGTTTATCTCAGTTCAGTTCAAATTTCATATGTTGTTTCATTAAATGTTTCAGCTGTTTTCCACAGGCAGAGCCATTAAGGAAACTCTTTATTTAAATGCATGGTCTTTTCAATGATTCATCTCTCGGTCAATTATAGCATATTGTTTGCATATTCTCATTTTACTTTGTTCAGTTACGGTCATCCTTTTCTTCTTGGAGTGGAACTGATCAAACATCATTTCTTCTGAACCCAACTTTTACCAGATATGTGTATAAAAAATGGGTGTGAAATGAAAAAGAGAGAATCATTATCATTTTAATAAAAAACATATATTCCATAGTGAGCCTTTGAATCACATAACCATAAAAAACTCATTCAGGAAGTAATTTTGAGAGTTTTTGAAATAATGAAGGGCATATATTGTAGTCTGCGCTGGCTGAGATTTGGATTTGTCATTTTCTCCTGACTGAGAATGAATCAGATAACGTGAAGAAACTCAGTTAATGTCTACTGACAGGTCATTTACAGTGTCTTCTCTCTGTGTTTGACAGAGAAACAGCAACGATGACGGCGATGACAGAGTTGTTTTAAAGATGAGTGTTATGTTTGATGGGATATTGCAGGGTGACACTTACAAATGAAATCAATTAGAATTCAGAATCATCTTGGACTTTGTATGTAAATTGTGTTTTTATCAGTCAGGGTGAGTGCAAGAGTAAAAAAAGTAATGTCCTTATTACTATAATTATTAATCAAATTGACCGCACATACTGATAACATTTTTATATTAATGTGTCTGGTTTAATATCCACATGAAGCCAGCCATGAGCCAACAATAGTGTATTTGAGGAAAGCAAGGTTGTGCATGTAGTGAATGAACTTTTGGAAATGAATTCCACTTTTCCTGTCTGTGTGGTGATTAATTTCCAAATGACTGTAAATGATTTGAATGTTGATTAGTTGCAGCAGAACTTCCTCTAATACAGTATTCTCAAGTGAGAAAATCTGCTGACGGAGGTGCTCATGGGAATCGGACACATTCTTGTGTGTAGGCCTGTGTAAAGGAGTGTCTGTGTGTGATCTCTGGCATGCTGAAGTGGGAGAGTGAAAACACTGTTAGTTTTTGTTTTCTGTCTTTGACACATAACAACAGTGGGTGAGATTTCTCAAGAGAGCTACTGATAACTATATTCAAACAGTATATACTGTATGTGTGTCTGTTTGCCTGCAGGGGTCTGATATAATAGTCTGAAACAATGTCATCCCTTTTTGATTTTAAGTGTTTCCCACCCCTGTTCTGTTGACACTACACATTTTGGTGGTCTCCCTTATCTAAAATATACCCATCTCAGGTCCTCAAGACTGAATTAAACAGTTGAATCAGATATAAAGGGCGAAACCAAAAAGTGCAATAGGCAGGCATCCAGGAACATAAATACTGGCTTAATTTTATATTCACATCATTTAAACTGTTAAAGCTATAATTTTTTACAAATATACAACAAATATACATAGGCCTTACACCAGTGATCATATGTTAGTTGTTTAGAGCAGGGTCTTCCCAGGCAAAAAAAAAAAAAAAGATGTAATACATTTAAAATGAATTTATTTCATACTAAGTATAATTCAAATCTATTAACATATTTGCTGACATATTACTTACTGATATAAAAAGTATTTATTTGGAGTGCTAATTGTGCACATTTCCTATTAAAATGTGTTTTAATGTCACTATTGATGAGGGTTGTATAATCTTTGAATAAATGCAAGATATTAAAAGTGTACCTAAAGTATACTTGCAAAAATTCCACTTTAGCTCGATCAGATATATTTAATCTTTAGTTGGACGTCAGCACTACTTCTGCATAATTAAAGTGCATTAAGCAGATTTAGCAGACTTTAGGTATACCAGTTTAGCATACAAAAATACAACTACATTCCACAAAAATATGTAAATGTATCTGTAGTATACTTAGCATGAAATAAATGTACTTATATTATATATACATATATTTTTCACCTGGGCTTTTAAAAAAAAAAAATAAAAAAAAAAAAATAAAAACATTTTAAGACAACAGTCAAAATAAAATCTTTACTAAAAAATATAAAATATTTTTTTGTTCACCTGCATGTTATGTGACCATTAACCAACATCAGAGAAACATGCACATACATAATATTGAAATGTTAACTTAGGGTGTATGAATTTTTTCATTTCACAGTAAAGCTCTTTACGATTCCAATGAAGCAAGCTGAATATTTTGGATTGTTAAAACAATTGCGTGAAGTTACTTTTGTGAGATTCTGTATGTTAGTGTTGTTACACTCAAAAATGATCTTTCCATTTGGTTATTTTCCTTTTTCTGTAACACACAAAAAGTTGACAGAAAATACACAGATTTTTGGCAGAATATCAGAATGACTCTTGCACACTATTCACGTTGATGTTTTTCATACTGCTGAAACAAAAGGACAAAAAACACAATAAAATGGTCCTTGGGCAATATCCCAAGTCTTTGCAAGTCCATAATGCAACTATAATAGTTTTGTCTGTAGAATAAATTTAATCTCACAAATCTTTTCGAACATTATGATGAGTATGATGAATGGTATAAAATAACAGTAGCTCATTCTGGACAGCATCTCCTTTTGTATTTCACTGAAGAAAGGAAAGAATCCCAGATTGGAATAATAGTGGAGTAACAAGCTTGCTATGGTTTGCTGATAGCAGATGCGGCTGGGCTTCAGTGCTTTTCCCGCTGTGTGTTAGCATTTAGCTCTTGCTCCAGTGGTATGCAGAGAATCTTTCCTCTTGGACTGCTGAAATATGGCCTTGTGGCCCCTCCCTATCTGCTTCTTCCAGCCGCTAAACTCTGGACCATCAGACTCTCATCGAGCCGTTAATCTGACCAGACCTTCATGACTGTTCCGACACGACCTTTGAACCTGACCCTCAGTGTGGGTACCTGTGAACATGGCTTTTGTCAACTGCCTAAGAGCACTCATCATCCAGGCTAAGGTAAGACACAGAGAGACAGAGAGAAAGAGAGACACACAAAACACAGTGCATTGATTTAAAAGCATGAGTATACCTGCTTCGACTGACAGCTATCAAGATCAGGTCTATATGAGAAACCAAACCACTGCTCTTAATCTCTGTCGCTATAGGCTCTGAACACTTTCAAACAGTACCATGGTTACCATGCTCTTGGATATGATTTTCTTTGAGTACCATGGCATATGAATATTTTACACAGTAAAATATAAATGTTTGAGTTTTTTTTGAAAAGGAATGGTTTGAAGAATATATGTATGAATAGATTTTAGAAGGCACTTCATGAGCATGTGTAAGTGGTTTGGGTGGTTCAGTGGGTGCAAGGAAATGATCATTTGCTGGACTGGACTCACTCACTGGCTACTCATAGTGAAGTGTGAGTCGGCCAAAACTCTGTTACCAGGGCAACGTCTTTTTAAAAGCACCCATTCACCCTTTCCACGTTGCTCAGCCAATAGGCTACACTGCAAACCTTATGACATCACAACGTTCCTTAGTGAGAGATCCTGATATATTTAGGTTTTTTTTTTCTCCATTTCAGACTTAGAATACAGTGGAATCTCTGTTTAGCTGAAATTACACACAAACACACACACACATACACACACACACTCACACACACACTCACTCAACAAACTCTGTTACTGAAAAATTATTTGTTGGGTAGATTTTCAGTTTAAGTTTGTTCTGTTCACCAAGACTAAATTATTTTATTTTCGGGAAATATTAATTGCAATTTAATAAAAAAAATATTTAAAAAAATTAAAGGGAAACGCTTAATTTTGAAAACAGTTGTGCTGCTTATTTTATGGAAACAGTGATACCACCCCCCCACCCCCCAGGAATCTGTAATGAATTGAAAATTCAAAAGAACAGTTTTGACTTAATAATAAATCTGTTGTAACATAATAAAAGTCTTCATTGTCACTGTTGATTAATTTAATGTGTCCTTGCTGAATAGACGTATTCTTTTCTCCTAAAAAATATATATTTCTGACCCCATACAAGCTACATGCATAAGCTATGTAAGCAGTTTGACATTGAATTTAATGCGAAGAAAAGCCTGTATAGCTTCTCAGTAAAAAATGTACTTCAAGTATTCTTGTTAAGGGTTTATTTTATCAAGGTGATGCTGAAGCACAAGTGAGAGAGCCCCGATAAAAGCAGACACAAAGATGTTTTTATTTTATATCAAATATGACAAATATATGACATTTCTTCCTGATGTTTCAGAAGCTGACCTGCTGTCGTGTCCAGAGCTCAGGTAAGGATGTGAGATTCTATTACAGCTGAATGGCTTTGCCACTAACAACATTACCATGGCAGCTGCTAGAGCACCTAGAAAAAGACTGTGAGTTGAGTTAAATTGCAGGCAGTGAAGTGGACGCAATTCACTCTTAAATAACATAATGAAATGATACTAAAAAAAAGTCTCCCTACTATCACGTTTAATGAAGATATATGTAAACAATGTAGATTGGAGGCAATATCCCGTGGTTCTACTTTACACTCTGATGCTACTTTGTTGATGTTTCCTGATCTGTAGTTTGAGCTGACCTCTACCCTCTCCGTGCAGTAATCTACTGTAGTTGTCACCCAGTTGCATTTTAGGAAAGTCATGGTAGTCTCCAGTCATTGGATCACGTGACACAGAAAGTAGATCATACTATTTTTAACACACCTCAGATGGCATGGTAGATATCTAATGTGTAATTATTCACCACAGACTGTGAGGCACAGGAGTCCTTATGTGTGCCATTTTAGGAGCCGCTTTCTGGAAGTGCATGCTATAAAAAAGCAAAAATAAAAAGTACAATGTATAGCTTTTATTTTATATTTGTATGTTTTATGTGGATGATTACTTGCTGATCTTTGCATGAACATTAAAATAAGACTATAAGTATTTTCTTGTTCTAGTTTAAAATAACTAATAGGATTCAGTCCCTTTGGGAAGCATATTTTAAGCAGACCGTTCTCAGTTTCTGTTGAGACTTTATGGGTATATGGTTTATTTGACTCTAATTATAATGTTTGTAGTTCATCCTAGTTTGCAAAGGTCCCCACAAACTATGGAAATGAACAAGTTCAGTAAACAGACTAATGTGTGTGGTTGTAATTCAATGCACAGATGAGCAATCTTAAGGCCACATGCATGATAGCTTGGTTCTTTACTGTCAGGGTCTCTTAATGCTTATTTACTCAGTTTGATTGCTTCATGTTGTCACTGTTCTCTGGCATGTGAACAAACAACCCCCCCCCCCCCCCCCCCCAGCAGTCATTCTGATGTAAATTCAGATTAGATATATTTTTAGTCACATAGACTGGTCAAGCACTGTAACACAAGTGTGTGATATTTACTTTGTATATTTACAGTTTCATTCAGATCAAAGTCTGCGAAGTATCAGTCCACAATGGCAGCAGCATCAGAATCTACCGGGCATCAGACCAACCCATCCAAAAGAAACTATTATTTAAACAACTTCAAATATTATATAATTTGTTAATTTGTTGTGTTATATCCATGTTATGGCTGAGTTTTGATGAGGAAAACAAGACACATATTATGTGAAATAATTATTTGTATTTTTTTTAATAAAAAAAGACACGTTATGTGGAAAAATTACATTTAAAATTAAACACACTTTATCACTATTATTGTGTCAGATTTTGGATCTCTTGATATGCAAAAAAATAAATAAAAATAACTAAATAATATTAATAATAATAATATTTTTTATTTTAAATATGTAATATTTGTCCATACCAGCGTCGACCTTTTGATTACGTCTTACCTCGGACAGTTTAAAAAGTCCGCTAGGAAACTACTAGAGTCAAAAGACGCACACGTGAAGAGACTTCATGTCCCATGATGCTTAGCGGTTTGAATGGTTACAGTGAGCGTCTACGGAAAGTCTTTTTAATGAGAGTTTTTAAAGAAATGAAACGAGAAAACGCTAATATCTAATGACGGAGCAGCATGCGTAATGACTTAGGACTAGGACTTACGCATCAAGAATCAAGAGATTCACAAAGAAAAAGTTCAGGGTTAAAAGTTAAGTTCAGAAGTCAGGAGAGTGTTGGCGAAGGAGTTTGGAAATGGATAAAAACTGCAATGGCCAACAAACGAGATCTCTAACTTCAAAGTTCAGAGAATCTACTTACAGAGCCCTAACTTTACTGCGGAGGAAGGCGAAACAGAGGCAGATAGCGGGTAAGTTATACAGAATGTTATTTTCCACCTTTTTTTGAGGAGAGTAATATTTTCTTAAGGCATCGAGGGAGACTGCAACGAGTCAATATATTAAAACCTTTGAACGGAGTTCGAAAGTCTGTCCAAGATTGCTTTCTGTGTGATTTTGGGTAACGTTTTATATATATATATATATATATATATATATATATATATATATATATATATATATATATATATATATATATGAAATATTGTGAATTAATGTGTTTGCATTAGTGAAAAAGACCCATGAGATTCCCTTCAGGCATTGCTGAACCCTCGGAAATTTACCGTGGTAACCATGGTTTCAGCCAATTTAGTACAGTTATAGATGAGATTACGTTACTTCTATATAATCAAATAGACGAATCTATTTTTAATTAGGCTAATACAAAGTTATTTTTTAAGTCTTACTAGACTGTGTAGAGGTTTTTTTTTTTACATAGAAACGATCACGTTTTGACTAAAGCTATGTTTACCATGGTAAAATGAGTCTGTGTACTGCCTGTGTCTTAAATCATAACGCCCTTCCTACCTAGATAGTTGCTGCACAAGCATGTGTTGTTCAGAAGTGCTGTTTAGGAAGGAATCTCAGTTGGTTTTGAGACAGCATACAGTATACATTAACATAGCACTGCTAATAACCATCTTTGGCTGCCCACAAAGCTTTTATCTGGTGAAAGAAAGAATGGAAGATTTTGAAATTGCCTTTCAATTAACTTAAATGGCATATGTGTGTTCACATCTTTGGTATTCTAACAATCCCTGCAGTCATTTTATTTATTTTTTTTTATAAGGAAACTTTCTGCTGATCTCATTACAAACATGACTGTGAGTTTCCAATTTTCATTGAGACTGTGATTTATCTTAATGAGTTTTGGAAGTGCACCACCTGTCTTTAGAAGTAGTTGCCTTGTGCTAGTGGACTTTTATCATGTTGCATTGGTTTGCCCCAGATGGCGGGGGTGTTTGTCATTGTGAAAGGGTTTTTTGACATTAAAAGGAGTAGTTTAAAAAAATCAACTGCTTTTACAAAGAATTTACATTTCCTCTTTCTTGTGATTTGTTCGATGAGCATGTGATGAGCAGGTTTATCATTGACCAAAGTGTTTCAAATAAATGAATAATTTAGAATTTTTTGACTAGTTTATTGGGCGACTTTTGAAGCTAAGGGCCTGTTGAGGCCAATTTTAAAATATTTTAACTAAAAGCTGTACCTTTAAGAGTCCTACGTAATGCCATATTTGCATGTAAAATGAAGTTCTATGACTGTGAGCTGATGTTTTTATATTTGAACTGGTCCATCATCATTAAGTAATAGCCTAACTGCATTCTGCATTGTGCATTGTACAAACAATTTACAAATTGTTAAGATTGAAATTATCAAGGGTCTTGTATAAAATAATACTTCAGCCGCTATTTTTAAATATTGGGATCCTTCAGAAGATATGATATGACTTTTGAATGGAGGCAGTGAGTGTGTCATACAGTATATGCTGCTGTGTCTTTATGCTTTGAGCTTGCGCATGGTTCGTCTCTTGAGGTTTCTTTCAATTGTCATATTTTGATTAATGTTAAGTAGTAACCTCTGTAGAATGTCAGCTGAGAGGAAACAAGCATAGAAATCCAGTTTTGCAACATAAAATGTTTGTGTGGTTCATTGAAAAAGTCCTAATTTGAGATGTCCAGGGGGCTCATGTATAAATAATGTGTATGCACAAAATGTGCATAGAAATGTGCTTACGCTGTTTTCCATGCACATATCTGGAATTATAAAAAAACGTATGGATTCTCTTGACTGTGCGTACACACTCTTTTTGATGTTGTGTGAAGCCATCTACACAACACTATGAAAAATACCGCTCTATTTGAAGGACACAACTTGGAAAAAAAGGTCTGAGAACTAAACAGTTTTGTTTTGATGGATATTTTAAAATATTCTAAAACATTCTGGATGGCGGGGTTAAACATGCTGTCACGTGGATGGGAATATACATGGAAATGATATGCAGATGATAGGGATGCACGATAATATCGGCACAATATCGGTATCGGCCGATAAAAGCTTAAAATGACCATTATCGGTATCGGCCGATATGAATATTTCTGCCGATGAGCCAAACCGATATTCTCCAAGTGAAATAATTGACCTGTTTTTCAGATGTGAATGTCTGTCTACATTTGTAAAATAATAAATTTATGGTAGAATCAGTACAGAAGAGATACATGGATTTCTCTTCAGTAAAATTAAAGTTTAAATATATCAGTATATATTTGTATATATATCGATATCGGTATCGGCATCGGCCAAAATTATTTTGAAAATATCGGCATATCGAATATCGGCCAAAATCCAATATCGTGCATCCCTAGCAGATGAGGTTATGCATCATAAAACTAGGCGTTGTATGCTCCATATATGGTTATTTTGAGGAGGAGACGTGGAAATGCACGTATGCGCAATTTTCCCATGACTGGGATTTATAAAGGGATTTTTGCACAGGTCCTGGCATACGCATTGTTTTATGAATCTGAAAACCTTCTAGCTTTTTTAACTTTTAGGATGAAATCTAAGGAGAGTTTTATACTCGAGGTCCCAGGTCGTCTTTTACTTTATTACAGAAAAAAAGAGGTGCTTCTTTTTTTTTTTTTTTTCTCTCTGCGTCGTGTTTATTGGCAATTTTTCTGACTTTGTCATATCCAGAGAGAAATGGATAGACTATAATATTTGTCCAAATTTTTTAAGCTTTGTTAACCTACTGTTTCTTGTTGGATGAGATCGTGACCTCTAGACCGTTGTAAGGCAAGTGGAAATGTAGGCTTGTCAGGAATTTGATTATATTTTCATACTACTTATTTTTAATAATTTCAAACATTAAGTGCATTAGAAATTTTAGCAGGAATGTATTGGTAAATTGCAGTCTAATCATCAAATAATAATAATAAAAACATGATAAAAAATTATATATTTAATATGATGCCCCTGTAAAAAATGTATGTCGGAGAAACATCTCGCCATTGAAGGCATTGCTTTACCCAACCCAGGAATCCGCTTAACTGAGGGGATATAGCAAAACCAGTGGCAAAACATTTTAAAGAATGCAATCATCCTGTGCCCTCCTCCTTGTTCTTTGGTAATGAACGCATTAAAATTCCAGTAAGAAGAGGTGATATTAACTTAAAAGAGGCATTTTAGATTTTCCATTTAGAAAGTTAGTTTCATATTGAGATAAATGAAAAATTGCCTCTTAAAGAATTTCTGTAAAAGGTTTAATGTTTTATAAAATTGTCCAAATTGTTGGGATTGTTGATGAGATCTCAGTTGTATCTTGACCTGTTGGGTCGATATTTGGCCAGTCATGTTGGTCTGATGAGGTCTCAGTGGTCTGCTAGATTAACCTTAAACAAAATTGACACTCTGATCTTCTCTGTTGCATCTGCAAATAACAGTGTGTTTGAAGTTGATTTCTGCTCCTGTGTTTATCTTGATCCAGACAGTTGTAAAATGCCACAGAGGAAACCACTGTTTTTCAACCCCTGCTGCAAGAAACTCAGTGAGGGCTGCGTATCACAACACAACAGACACTCACATACAAAAGGGCATGAAAGTACAAAGCAAAAAACAGTCATGTGCAAACAGCCCAAAAGCTTCTACAAGAGGAAGTGGATAGTGTAACACGGTCTCACATTCTGTTTCATTATTTTTCTCTTTCTCGTTAGTGTAATATGTGTGTGCGTGCTGGATTTCCGAGGCCTTGTTCAAGAAAAGGTCACTGCAGTTACAGCCATGCAGAAACATCTTGTGTGTGTGTGCCTGTGTGTGTATTCAAATTGTGATTCTGGCAAATACACGGGTAAAGTGTTCCGGCAATTGTTCCTGGGTCGCTAGATTTAGCACTTTTACACTGCCAGTGATTACCCGGAATATGTGTGTGCTTTCACACACAACCCGTAAAGGTCCCGTTACGACACGTGACATTAGAGTGTGACATGTAATGTACGAGTCGAAAGTGCTAGGTACGTTACACTTTCACTGAAGCTGGCGAACGATCTCCGTCTTAGTGTGGAAAGTGAGGAACTAACTGATCTCTGCTTCATTACAGTTTGCACATATTTTTTGTCATGAACGCTGATATTCCTTCAAAACAGCCAGTAAACGAGTTGCGCGATAACGTGTGTCACCACTACAACACCGCACTAGATCTGGCTTTTGTTCACACATTGGTCATTCCGGGACTGAACCCGGCAATGTTACCCCGACCCGGGTTCAATGCCGGAATCAATCCCGGGACGTATTTGCTTTCACACAGAAGACCACCTGGCAATGTTCTGGCAATTTGCCTTGTCCGACAAGCATTGTGAAAGGGGCTTAAGGGAAATACTTAAAGGTGCTGTATATAGGATTGATACAGAATGGTTGAACTAGGTATCGCAGTCCAAATTCTGTCCCCCCTCCTCAGACTTGATGCACTCACAGGTTGCCAGACTGATGACACCAACAGGAACAAGCGCACTTAATGATGATTTGAAATTAAATGCGCTATTTTTTCCGCCAAATGGTAACCCATGTGCCGAAATTGGGTAAACTGGCGGTGGGTGAGTTTCACAAACCAAAACGGAGACCAACATTCCGGCACCGGAACTCACATTTTCAAAGGAGAATAACTGACTGTAGCATTGTTTTTCAGATAAACAGGTATGTTAACTTAGCATGTTTCTTAAATGTCTGCAAACAAACTATGGTATTTTTATGATTTAGTCATAAACGTGCAGCACCTTTAAATAACTGTTCTCAATTTTGGAGCTCTAGACCAAATATACAGGTGTCTACAAGACAGGCCACAAGCTGCTTGTTTGATGTTACCTTGCGTTTTCGCCTGCTGATCATAGTGATTTTGACTGGGGAGAGTTCAGTGAAATGGACCTATTTTCTGTTATTTTATGTTTACAGATGTAAATAGAATGTGTAATGTTTTTTTTTTTTTTTGTCTCGTCTGTAATGTAATTCTTTAAATAAATAATTGGAATTGGTGGATGGATTTATAGATTCATTCTTTATGTGATTTTTCATGTTTACATGCTTTGAGCAATTCTTAAAAATGTATAATTCTAATAAAAATTATCCTCCTAATTAATAATTCTGATTTTTCTTAATGATTCTGATTAGTTGATTTCTTACTCTTTGCACTTTTGAAAAAGAAATGGAGTAATGTGCTTTGTTTAACATGTTCTGTCTTCAGTGTCCTGTTGACGAATGAGAAGGTCACTTTGAATTTCAAATACGTATTATTAAAATAATGTGTGGTTTAATAAGTAAGTAATTATTTTAGTTATTCTTTACCATTAGTGTTTGGAACTGGTTTGGAATAAAACAATGGTTCTATTCCCAATCTTAATGGCACGTCCACACCAAGATGAATGTTTGGTGTAAAAATTTGTTACGATAAGTAGTTTAATTGGAAGGCATCTGTTCATTTATTTATTTATTTTACCTTTTTTTAATTGTTTTGCAAGAAAACCAGCCAACCAATAAGATTCACCCTTTTGGTTACTGTATTTTTCGGACTATAAGTCGCATTAGTCCAAAAATACATCATGAAGAGGAAAAAAACATAAGTCGCATTTATTTAGACCCAAGAACCAGGAGAAAACATTACCGTCTACAGCCGCGAGAGGGTGCTATATGCTGCTTAGTGTAGACTACAGGAGCACTGAGCAGCATAGAGCGCCCTCTCGCGGCTGTAGACGGTAATGTTTTCTGTTAGTTCATTTCTTTCGGTTCATGTCAAATTACTTTTGATAAGTCGCACCTGACTATAAGTCGCAGGACCAGCCAAACTATGAAAAAAAGTTCGACTTATAGTCCGGAAAATACGGTACATCCTACAAATTGAACATACTTTTTTTGCTAAGCGACAGAAATGCAAAGTTGAACTTGCTGCTTTTCTAAAAAGGCATCTATGCTTTTACATTCATCGTGTTGTTCTAAACTAACATATTGCATGTGGAAATCTCACCAAAGTTTTTACCAAATTAATGCCTTAACTCTAATAGTTAATAGTGTCATGCTGAATCATTTTACCAGCAGTAAATATTTTTGGTTAGCAGCAAGTTCTAAGCTCACACTGCTTAAAAATGCACAGTGTGTTTGAAGAAATCTAAAACGTTTGAAGTGGCTTTTGATTTTTTTCCTAGTTCTCTTCCTAGGTTGTGTGTGTGTATGTGTGTGTGTGTTCATGTTAGTAATGCTATGTTTGGGTTTGAAGTGGAAATGCTGTGTGCAGCAGTAGATTCGTGTGTGTGCTGATAATTCTCTTTGAATGTATAGGTGTGCATATGTAAAGTGTCCGTATTTAAAAGAAGGGGAAATTGTCATGCCTTTAGTTCTTCTGAAGCCAGTTTGTCTTAGTTTTTGTGCTGACTTGGTCTTTAGCGTGTTCATCTTTAGTCTTTAGTGTCCATCATTTTTTGGGATTGTGAGGTCAAAGCTGAGTTACTCCCTGTCATTAATTTCCTCTTTTAGATTACATCGTCTCTCTGTCTCACTCTCATGATTCGCTTTTGTCCTGTTCCCCATCTTTTTGTATCTGGGGTTAGCGAGTAGTTTATGTGTGTTTGTGTGTTGCCTGTCTGTTGCTGATAGACATCGAAAAGGAAGTGATGCGTATATGATGGCGCCACACCCTTTTCATGCCGTAACATTTTCCTTTGTGCTTTCCTGTATGATCCCTTGTTTCCTGAACTGTCTGTCCTCCCCCCCTCTCCTTTCCTTTGCCCTCACTCTCATAGGACACCAGGAAATCCCAGGGAATGGGAAATGACTACAGGGTGTCTGAACTTATGTTCCGATCAGAATTAATACAGTGCCATCAGAACACACTTGCTATATTTAACTACTCCTCTCAGTTGTTTTTCAAAACTATTGTAGAATTTCAAATGCTAAATTTCTTTTCAACATCCTATCAAATCAGAGGACTTTTTAGCACTTTTAGCACTGACTCAGCCTATTAGAATTAAGTTAGAATACCCTCAGAATTGAAAATATGGAGTTTTTAACTTGTATAAGAAGTGTAACACAGACACACATAGGCTATTACACGCAAATACTTTACAGAACTAAATATGATCAGTTTTTGATAATAGAAATATTTCCAAACAAAGCTGTAGCAGAACCATTGCACGAGAGATTGTTCTACTTCTTTGTCCTCATTATATATCGAGGGACCTTCATTTACTGTTGATTCGGGAGGTCTGGACAAAAAATCGAAAATCAAACCGAGAACTCTTTGGATGTGTAATATCATTGTTATATTCGTGTTTATTAATGGTTGTTCATTAATGTATAACAAGTGTTCAAGTGTTTAAATGACCTCAAATCACAAACCCACTATAGTTCTTACATTAAGCCCAGTTTTGGAAACCCTAGATTTAATGTAGTTTTTAATCCAGTGTATAATGTTGATATTATTGAAAAAGTTGAATATTTTCTTTCTCTTTGTGTCAGTTTAAAACAGGAAATTGCTATGCTGCCATTCACAAATTCTCTCTCATGGTTTCATGGGATAGTAAAGTGTCCATGGGTTGTGCACTTTAGAGTCTCTCTGGAAGTCGTAGGTTATCCAGGGATATTTTGCCTGAGGTGAATTCAGAATATTCTCTTCACGTAGCAGAATATTCTGCTTTACATTGGGGATGTATGTATGCAGCCAGTGACTAACTCATTAAGTGAATTGCCACCACCTACTGTTTATTTCTCACACACACACACGCACACACACACACACACACACACACATGCACACACACACACACACACACACACACACACACACACACACACACACACATTCTACACACAAAAAATCTAATTAACATTACTGTTACAAAATCCCAGAAGTCCCACAAATTGTTTGTCAGAATTGCACAGTGCCATGTTCAGCACAATAACTCACCAAAACACACATGCACACTCCTTATCTGAGAGTTGCAGGTGTGCAGTTGGGCTGTGGGCTGGTTGTTATGTTATACTTCACCAAATTTAATAACTTTATGAAGCACCTAACAATCCCTCAGGGCCTAACACACAACCCTAATAAGGCTAATGACAGGCCGTCTGGATTACAGCGCTTGAGCTTGTTTGGCATGTTGAGGCACACAAGCACCCACAGACTGTAGTGTGGTACGTGGAGGAGGAGTTTTCGAGGGCCGAACATTTGGTCTCAGGATCCAGATGGTGTAAATGGCGTGGGCAGGAAGGGCTGGACCCCCTCCCCCTTCCCCTCAGGATACTGCCGCCACAGTAAATCAGATCCCACTCTACTTCTCAGAGACGATTTGGTTAAACGTGAATCTTCGCTATGGCCTTGTTTGGATAAAAATGAATTTTCTGTTTGGAAATGTAAAAGTGTATTTTGGTCTAAAGCAGGTTTAGGTTTGGGAATGGCTGTTGCAGGCACTTTTCTGTGTCGCCTTGATGGTTAACACGTAATGTTGGACCACTGGAGTTTAAGTGATTAGGATGGAGTGGTCGTCCACACAGCATCGAAAGGGTCATGGTGAGTTTTAACCTCACTTTATTCTTCAGTGCGTCTGGCTGTGCTCTCCATGCTAAGTGCCTCCGGGTTGTTGGCTAGTTTTCTGTAGCTGTGTGATTTTAATTCCGAAATGTGAAGAGTGATTTAAATCATTCATGTTGATGTGCATCAGATCCTGTATATCAGGGTTTTTCAAACTTTGCTGCCACAAATCGCCAAATATTTAGTGGCCTAGAATCTTTAAAATACGTCCAAGAGTTTTACACACCAGTCTGTTATTGTGGCAACTTTTCTTCACCCCGAAACGTGATGATGAAACTAAACAAACTGTGACTGGTTGTTTGACATGTTGGTCAAACGGCTTCACGGGTGGGCCTTGGCCAATGAAAGCACCATGGATTCCTGACCTTCAGCCGTCAGTCTGAAGTTCTTGTTACGCGAGACTACTGGCTGCTGAACTAGCTGCTATGGAAGTGCAGCACTGCTTATGACACGAAGGGTTTAGTGAGAATGTGACCTTTGAACCCTGAAACTAATGTCAGTCTGTAAGGAATGTTAATCTACACTTGTTTGTTTGTTGGGTGAATGAGAGGAAAAGTGTAAGAGGAGAAAGAGAGGCATAAACAGGATTGGTAGAAGAAAAGAAGGAGAAGTGTAATTGGTGTAAGTGGAGGTGGACTATGGGATTGTGGGTAGAAGCCAAAGAACCACTGAGAACAATGAGTTGTAGTCAGCCAAACACACAAATAGCTAGAGTGCAGAAAACATTTCCTTCCCCACACACACACTTCACGGATGCTGTTCAGTCATACAGCAGATGCTTCTGTCTAAAGGCTTGGTTATCAATGACATCCATCACTGAACAAAAAAACAAAAAAAACGGAAACACTGAAACATTTCTCAAATATCTTCTTGCACATTGCATGGAAGAAAAAGTCATACAGGATTCGAATGACATGAGGTGAATAAGTTATAGAATTTTTAGGGTGCACTGTTCCTTTAACAGCATGTGTGGGCGTGATCCGGTTCTCTTTAAACAGATGTGTAAATTCATGAAGAATCAGTCGTGTACTGTACATGTACCATAAATATCCACAACCCCAGAGCAGCTAGTTCACAAATGCAGGAATCTTCTTCAGGGACATAGTGATACTCTGTGGAAAGCGTGGAGACTCTTCAGAAGCTCCTCTCAAGAACACAGGCGCTCTTCAGAAATGCTAAGACACTCTTTGAAATGCAGTCTTTCGCAACACTGAGACTTTTCAGAAACACACAGAGGCTTCTTAGTCCGTTTCTGAACAGTCACAGTGTTTTCCTAATAAGCCTCTGGATATATCTGTGACCTTTCACTTTCATCAGTGATACAAAGATGTCATAGAATTATCAAAAGTGTACCCTTGCACATTAAGAAATATTCCAGAAGACCTCTTGAAATAGTCAATGGAGTGGCCTTGTTTGCTTTCAACCGAAACACTTGAGACAAAAATATGCTTTGTTAAGGATCCAGTCAGTGGAATTTAACTTTTGTTCACTTGGAATTTGATGCAGATTTAAAAGATGCAAATATTGAAGAAGTGTGGACTATAGATAATTTTTTTTTTTAATATATAGATAATTTAGCATTAATGCATTAAGTATCGTTAACTAACCTTAACTTTTTTACATTTATTAATCTAGGTTTATATTAATTTTATAAATGTACTGTTTATTGTTAATTCATATTTGTTCATAATAGATTAAGTGTTCACTTGTGGGAGTGTAAGGAGGCAGAGAAATCTTGTACCCTTAACTGTACAAAAGTGTACAAATTATAAACCGATATGATAACATATTTTATTAATTCCCATAACCTTGGCATTGCTTGTTGCATGCTTTGTCAGATCAAACAGTAATGCATTCATAAAAAAACCCACCAACAATAATGCAGAAATTATTTTTATAATCATTTTACAATATTTATATATAATCATGCAAGCAGTGATTAAACTATTTCACCTCCTGTCATGGGGGTGCAAACTCTCTTCCTATGCATAAAATACTTCTAAATGGGGGCGCAATTTGATTGCATCTCTCTCATTCTATAGCTTTTTTTTCTCGTCTCACTCAGTTCTTTCTCTGTCACACAACACAACATAAGTTTGGTCATCTTAAAACCATCTGCTCTTGGTGCATCCGCTCAAGAAGCACACACCCTCACACATGCAGAGAAAGAAGTAAGGCTTCCTCCCGACACACAGCAGGTTCACACTACATTCAATTTTCCGAAGGTCACTCCCCGAGCCCCCCCATCACAAACACACACACACATACAGATACCACACATATGGGATGCCAACAGGCTTTTAAAGTGCATTCAAAATGAGATGAAGTACTTTCCTTCTGCTTGCTCTGTCAGCGCTCATGGGAGCATTTAGTAGTGTTTTTCTCTTCTGCTTCAGGGTTTTCAGTGCTTTAAATGCTTCTCAGTCTAATTCTGGTTTGTTTTGTTCATGCAGCAGGGATTACCCAGGCTTACTACAAATCACTCTCACCCGCTCAGCGCCGTCTGTGTGCGGTTTGGAGCTGAGACGGAGTGAGTGGGAGCATATCTTATTAATCATGCTGTGTTTATTTCAATTGTTAGTTATTGAAGTTCTTTTGCACTAATCCAGGTTGCCATCGCTTATAAAATGTGGTCCTAAAATAGCTGTAGAAATTCTGTGTCTTTTGCCACTGGTAGTGTTATTTTGCAGAATTCCGGTCCGGATACATGCTGGGTTATAATGTGTCATTATTTGATGAATAACTGTTGTTTTGATCAGTTAAAAAAAAAAAAAAAAAGTACACAAACATCTTTTGAATTAAAGTACAATGACCACCTGCTTTCTGTGGGTGGTAATAATGTGACCTTAATTGTACAAGACAAATAGTGCTTTTTTTGTGAAGTTTTATGAAGTTATTTACATAGACTTGTTTACTCCATTGTTCCAAACCTCTATGACTTGCATTCTGCTGGTGAACACAAAACCAGTTTTTGTGACGATACAATGAAAGTCAGTGGGCTACAGGGTTGTTTTGAATTCTACTGATTTCCACTGTATGGACAAAAACAGCATTCTTCAGAATCTCCACAGGACTGTTTGGAATGGCATGATGATGACTAAATGATGAATTTTCACTTTTGGTTAAACCAACCCAAGTCTTAATGCAGAAGAACCCTTTTTTGGAGGCAGAACAGTCTGTATTTAATGAATGTGAATCTTGGTTTTAACTAAAACTGACAAGTGCCTGATGACATGAACATGTACTTTCTACAGCATGCCCTGAAGGGACAAATAAACATCACACAAATTCACAGTGTAAAACCTCCTGATTCACTGTGTTGCAATCACCTGCCTCCTCCAGTGCTCTTGTTCTCATTTTGTTGAACTTAACATTGATTTGCTAATAAAATTTAGTGAGTAATGTAGGCCAAAAATATGATGGGGAATCAGAGAGAAGTCATAGTGACAGTTCAGTTGATCTCTTCTTCAGTGGTGAGTGTGATGGCGACATATAATGTATATAGGGCCTTAAGTTCATATTTTCACTAAATCCACATGAACAACCATTAAAAGTTTGGGGTCTTACGTTTTTTAAATATTTTTTAAATGCTTTGTCTTCTGTTTGCCAAGATTAAATTTATTTGATCAAAAGTACAGTAAAACTGTAATATTATAAAATAATATTTCACTTTAAATTAAAATTTTTAAATTTTTAGTACATGGTTTATTTCAACTGTATGAATCAGAATTTTCAACTGAATTTTCAACAGCTACTACTTCAGTCTTCAGTGTCATGATCCTACAGAAATCATTCTAATATGGTGATTTTGGTGCTTTTTGGTATTGTCAATTTTGAAAACCGTTGTGCTGCTTAATATTTTTGTGGAAAGTGATACTTTTTCAGGGTCCTTTGATGAATAGGAAATTCAAATGAACAGTACTTATTAGAAATTTACTGTCACTTTTGATAAATAGATTAAATTAATAATTTCTTAAATCTTATATTTATCTTACTAACTCCAAACGAGCTCATATGAACATTTTTCACAGAATTTGTATACAGTGAAACAAAGCAATGCACTTCTACGAGAAAAGTAGGTGGTCTAAAAATATCCTTTGCTGGTTTCTTTGCCGGTCTAACAAGACAGATGCTCAGTGGCAAGAGGTTACAGCGGCTGTCAACATACATTATTTTAGATAACAAGTGATACTTTTGAAACATTTCAAAATATCAGTAACGGAGAAAGAGCGATTTCATAGCGTGAGATATTGTGTAGCGTTTTAGCATGCATGTCAAATCAAGTTACGAAAAAGAACTTAATTTTGTTTCTTTTTTTTATGGGATCAAAACATTGTTGACTTGCTGTTGCATTGATGTCTGCATTAGTTGGTGATTGATGCGCTTGGTCTCAGAATTGCAATATGAATGCAGTCGATTACATTTGTAAACCACAGGAGTTGCTTAAACGTCAATACCATTAAAATGGTATAGACGTGCGGTCGAATGTTTGCGTGATGTATAAAACATACCAAACTGTTTTTTATTATTACTGTTATTAATCTGTGTGCTTTTTTTTATACAAATTATCTTGAAATCTGTCTTCCATGAGAGAATTTATTTTATTCCTTCACTGCATGACCATGTTGTATCTCAAATAGTTGCACGTACAGCTAGCCGTGTCAAAAGAGCCAGATTATAGTGCTCTGTGTTATTCAGGTCACATATCAACACATAGAGACACTTACGAATGCTGTAAAACCTCAAAGCATGTTTTTGAAACAGCTGTTGGAGGAATGCTGATACACTCCCTGTATCACAAGAGCTTTATTTAGCTCAGAGCTGTGGCTGACATTAGGCCCGTCACGATAACAACTTTTTGTTATGTGATATAGTGCCCCAGAAGTAATTGCGCTAATCGATATTATTCTCATTTTAAAGACCATTTTATTCCACTGAATATAAAATCATAATGTAACAGCATAAAATGCAAGAAGGCCTACACACTTCCAAATGACAACAAACTTTTAGTTTTTGAGAAAATTTTAATCGTTAAAGTTAAGTATCCAAATATTAGATACCTTAAAAACCTTTAGTAAATAAACGTTATAAGTAATTTTAAGTAAATATAATGGGTGATATATTGCGTCACCAAAAATGATTGAGGTCATGTACATATAATGCGCTATAAGTCGATATATTGATTATTGCGACGGGCCTAGCTGACATGTCTTTGGGCTGTATTGATGTTATAGATGAAGTGCAGTCAGTGTCAAATGCTGAGAATTTGGTGATTTTTTTTTTTTTTTTAACTATTTTTCAAAAGTAACTCATTACACATTCAACAGAATAATTTAATAAAGAGTGTTTTTATCACATCCTTGTTTTATAAAACATCAAGTGGTTCACACAGTTTGACAGCGTGTATTGATCTGGAAGTATAGGACATAGTCATCAGGGATATCCTAGCATCCTGTTCACGCTCATGAGGACACAGCAGAAATGTCTGAAAAAACCCAAGTGAAGCAGCTGCCTTTGAGGCATTTACAGGAATGTTTTTGCTGTATGTGGAGACTAGTTTTGCTGTAGGGTTTCTAATTCAAAATTTAAATCTGATTCACAAGCTGTTGATATAAATCTGACTTTAATGCAGCTTGATCTGTTTTTTTTATTATTAATTTGGGTATATTTGGGGTCTTTTTAAAGGGTTCATGAACTACTTTTCTCCTGAGGTCCACTTATAATGTTATCAAGATTTTTACACACATACTTCACAGATGGACACTGCTGTGTTTTAGGTTAAAAAAGCATTAATACTCAGTACATATCAAACGATCTGTAATAACAGAAAAAGCTATAGTTATCATGTAATAGCAACAGTCACTCACACTTTTGTGGCGTGACATCATTGTCTTTTAGAAACTTCATAAAAAAGAAAGTACATCAAATAAAGTTAGTTTTTGTTTCTGTGTTGAACTGCGTTTGCTGCTCTTGTCATTTACCTCCTATGTGAGTGAATTAGTTGGCTTGGCTACAGTTACAGTGTTGCAATGTAAGTTAGTGGTTCTAAATTCACATTAAAACACAGCTTCGTGTTTTATTTTTTTTGCTCTAATTTATTTTTGGTTTTGTGCTGGTATTATATTTTGTGTGTGTATAAGGTGTGTGTGTGTATGTATATATCACACGGCTATAAAATCGATGCACTTTTGTACTAAAAAAATATCCAAATTTAAAATGTTATAATCACTTTTTTCTCACTTATGCTGACTGTCAGACATGCAAGACGTTCCGGGTGGATGACGAAGGGCGTAAGCGTCACACACACGACTGTAATTAGTGATGAACGTGGAGGAGAGACAGCAAAACTAAAAGCTTGTCATGAATTAGAAACACAAATTGAGGATTTGTAAAGAAAAATGTAGGTGGCTTTCGCTCAAGTAAGGAAACTTTACTTCCTCTGCTTGTCTTGAAACTAGCAAATCTCGCATGCACATTCGCGATGCATATGTCCTGTGTCATCCACCTGGAATGACTTGCACATATGACACTAAGCAGAAGTGAGAAAAAAACCATTGACATTTAAAATATGGATATTTTTCTTACAAAAACACATGGATTTACTACAGGAGACCTTGATTGACCCTGATTTGCCTGGATGTGTGTGTTTTATTTGACTACTTTTGGACTGTTGAACAAAAACACCCACCTACTCCCATTCTGATGCTTGGAAGAGCAACCCATTCTTTTTTTTTTATGACTGATTGGATTTGTCTGAAAGAAGAATGTCATATACACCTACGATGCCTTGAGGGTGATTAAAACATGGGCTAATTTTCATTTTTGGGCGAACTAACCCTTTAAATCGTAAGCTGAGTGAACAGCTTTGGAGAATTTAATGTTTCCCCATTTAAAGAGATAAAATAGCTGTCCAAGAGGACTTTCGAAGATGGTGAAATGACTTGCCTTAAAATGACTTTTTTTTTTGATTCATTAAAAAGAAATGGCTCCTAAGGGTCTTATTTTGTGATTCAAGTCACACTGGTCACACTATATGTTTGTTTGCAGCTGGCAAGGACAAATATATATATATATTTTTTTACATCTTTTTATTGCACATTCAGTGCAGACTTTACCTCACATTTGCAACTCCAATAAAATATAATGTCTTTTATCATGGTGCTCTTTTAGTATTGAAATCACTAGAAATCAAGTGTGTCATAGTAAAGGTGTCTGCTGGGGTCATGGATTGGAAATGATTGTTCATATCTACTGAAATAGAAACTAGTGAAAAATTCCCAGATCTTTGATAATCCATGAATTTGACATCTGCAGTTGAAAATGATTGCGTCATTATCAGCCTCACAAACAGATATTAGTGACGGTCACTTTTGATACCATAACTCTTTAGACTTCCTGTTTATTGACCAGAGAATGAGGGAGGGGGTGGCAAAAGGAAGAGAGAGGGAGGGGTAGTGGAGAAGGAGAGGGGAAAAGAAACACTTTACTTAGGAGGTTTCCACCTTTCCTGAGATATGATGTGGTTTCTATATATCATGGTCAGAAAATTCCTGCTTGTCACACCATGTGCATTTGCTTATTTATGTTATTGAAAAAAATCATCCGGATGGAAAATGTCAAGTGCATGTACATAAATCCTTTCCCTCAAATGTCTGTCAGATTCAGACTGAATCGACTTTCGCCAGACAAATGTATGCAGTGGAGAAAATGTCAGAGAGAAGTGAGGCTGATAGCACCATCCCTCACTGAAAAAAAGTAAATTAAATCAGCAGTGTAGAGTTATTTTGGACATCCCAAAAACTTTCAAACATACATTTACTGATATTGAAATTCTGAAGATATTTTTTTTGTGTAGAAAAAAAACAATTGTGTTTTTAGTGCTTTCAAATTTTTTTTTCAGTTACAAAACATTCCTGAAACGGTTATCGTACTGTGAAAATCTCTTGGTATTGCAACCCTATACTCTTGCCACATATCATATTTGTGGATGGAAAGCAGCATTTGAATGGATTGTCAGATATGCCTGACTTTGTGTGTGATCTAGAGGCAGTAGAAATGAGGGCGTCTGGGCGGGAAATCCCAGAGCACTGCTGGGAATCAGGGAGTTCTGGAATGCTGAAGGGGCAGAGCATGGAGGCAGGAAACGGACAAAGCTGATCTGATCATAGGAATGAAAAGTGTGTGTACGTGACCATTTGTGTTAATGTGCACATTAATATTTACACATATATTTTCATGTCTTCTTTAGTTCTCTTGGCATCTGATATTATAATTTGGTATTCTGCGATTTAAAAAAAAAAACAAACAAACAAACAAAAAAAAACCTGTTGTTTTACTCTTCACTTTTCACCTTCGTTTCCTCTTGTGCTTTGGTTATGGCTTTTGGCAAACAGAATTTATTTTTTTAGAATCGCTTGAATAGACTCATGCATTTGCCCACAATATGTTTGTATTTTTCTATTTTAGCATCTCTAAAATATTTAGATTTTTTCAGAATGCAGTGCCAGTACACTCATTGCCAGTAAACACATTTTACAAGGTCATAAAAATAAATAAATGTGGAAAATTAAAAATTATTACAAAACGTATTCAGCATTTTATAAGTGATAGAAAATTATATGCACAAATGTGTAAGATTGTTAATTTTACGTATTGCAGATCAGCAGCATAGTAATGGGTTAAAGGTTTGTAAGATATTTGCAGTAAAATATCCAAAAACCACTAGGCTAGTGTTATATATTTTGTCCAGCTGATTACTAACAATATCTCTAATGTTTACAACTAAATCATGAAACCATCATTCCACCCTCCTCTTTAGCGTCATCAAACTACGCAATTAGTATTCTTAAAATGCATTCCAAATTCGGAATAATTTGTAATATATAAATATTCACGGTATTTAGAAGTGCCCACGATAACAATATTGTGCAATATTGTGCAATTAATTGCTTTGTTTTCTGTGGTATGGGCGTATACATGCTGCGGACTTCACGTGGAACATTAAAATCTCAATACCGCGTTCAGCGTGTGGGTGTGGTCACAAGAATATTTGTTTTCTGGCACTTGTTTAGTTTAAAGTAGACATGTCAAGCTTTCTATAGATATCTCTCTCATGTCTCTTTGTTGATTATTCACGGAGTTACAGTTCATTTTAATGATTCGTTTCTAAATGAAGATCTGCAGACAGCGCACCTTGTTTGTTATCTTTATTTTATAAATGCACAAAGTTTTGTTGTTATTATGTGTGGATACAAATAAAAGTAGACCCTTTACAGATTCGACTGATGTTTTACTTTTATCTGTATGATCAAAACTGAAAGTGTCATTTAATTTATTTTCGGGGTTATCAGGAAAAGATGCCTCATAATGCATATACTCAGGGATTGACTCCAGAGGGTTAAATACAAATTTGCTTCAGTGTGCCAGAGATAGTCTTTAAGGGCTTTCATCAGACCATTGCTGGCTTTTTATAAATAGGCCAGAATTTCAGATCCCAGCTCAACCTGACAGCTATATCAGCCCAGCCTGCTTATGAATACAAAGACTGTTACTGACAACATTTGCAAGCTGTGTATGATTGTTTTGGATTCGGTTCACACACATTGAACTCTTTTAAATTGTTGCTTTTCCATGTTTAGTCATAATGTCAGGTTTGTGCCACAGCTATTATTTTGATTGGGAGGGTTTCTGTTGAAAATGTTGGTTTCCCGGTTCTTGCCTCACGCAATAATGTCATTGGTTAGTCAGTGAATCTATGGATCTGATTGGTTAGTTTCCCAAATGGCAATGGTTTATGCTCAGAATGTTTATGCTAATGTGACTTGCTTATGAAATCACCTTATTGTTGTTGTTTTTTTTGGCATTCACAGGACACAGTCGCAGTTAATCATGGTTTCATCAAATGCATATTCTGATATGCCATTCAAATATATTTCGCATTCTTTTAGGATTATGTGTTTCAGCATAATAAATCCCTATTTTATCCTATGCAATACCAAATCAATATATTCAATAAAAAAATAAAAAATATTTTGCTCTTCCCCAAATGTACATCAAACTGTATCTGGATACTTTCTAGGGACAATACCGGAGAATATTGAGTGTTTACTAGTGCTGTGTAAACTGTCAATCTTACGTGGTGATCTTGCATGTTTCCAATCAGTCTGAAGTCATTGTCCGTCACATGCACCATGTCTTGATGTTCTTGTATCAGTCTCATTGCATGTTAAACACAGACAAGCCTGTGTGTGACCACATATTATCTAAATAACCTTAAACTTATTCATGGTAAAATGAGTAATCAAGTCTGTGGTATTCTGTTTTATTTTAATTAAGTGATGATTAATGAAAGATACATTTCTTTGATTTAATAAAGAGCTTAACGTTAATTTTGATAATTTTCTTTCATTTACATCAACCCTATTGAAAGAGTATTTTGTCTTACTGATTTCGTTCATTCATATTTTTTCCCCTCAGAGCTGGAGGCGAAGGAGGCCTGTGAGTGGCTTCGAGCGGCGGGGTTTCCTCAGTATGCTCAGCTCTATGAAGGTAATCCAGAACTCATCCCACAAAAGTCCAATCATCCCTTTATTTTCCACACTATTATCTGTCTCTTTCATTTGCCCCTTAGCTCTGCTCCTTTGTTTGACGCAGTGTTGTTTCCCCATTTTCTTTTATTCTGGTTTCCCTCTGTATCATCCCTTTAGAAAGGTGCAGAGATGCTCTGTTTATGTCCGTGACTCAATGGATGGAAGCGCTCCACTGCAGAAAGCACTGGTATTATTTTGTTTCAGGCTTAGTGATTGGGGAAATACATGTGAGACCAGATGGCCTTTGGTTTTGGTTTAGATCCCTTTTGGGTTGTGAGTGTAAAGCCATGCTGAACCAAGTTCCACGGGAGCCAACACAGGTTCTGCAGATATTCAGAGTATGCTTTTTTTAAATCCTGCTGGCCCTAAGAGATTGATTTAGACCATTTCATACACACTGAAGTTTAACAAATCTGGAAAGCACATGCAGGCTCACTTCACATGTGGATTGGAATTCATTTTTGGGGGAAATTCGTTTGAGTTTGAAATAATTGGCAGATTCGCCCAAAAAATGAAAATTCTTTCATCAGAAAATCTGATTATGTCATCATTTACTCACCCTCATGTCAGTCCAAACCACCTAACTTAATTATTTTTTTCCCGCAAAGCATGAAAGTATTTCCTGTAATGAAAGTAAATGAGGACAGGTGCTGTCAAGTTCCACAATTACAAAAAAGCACAAAGTATGATAAAAGTGAGTCATATTCAAGTCTTCTGAAGCTGTACGATAGATGTGTGTGTAAGGAACATGCAGACTGACGGCAGAGGGTCTGGGACCCTTAACCACTTTGAATAGCCAAGAGGACATATGACTGACTGTTAAAGGGTTAGTTCGCCCAAAAATGAAAATTATGTCATTAATAACTCACCCTTATGCTGTTCCAAACATATAAGACCTCCTTTTATCTTCAGAACACAGTTTAAGATATTTTAGATTTAGTCCGAGAGCTCTCAGTCCTTCCATTGAAGCTGTCTGTATGGTATACTGTCCATGTCCCGAAAGGTAAGAAAAACATAATCAAAGTAGTCCATGTGACATCAGAGGGTCCGTTGGAATTTTTTGAAGCATTGAAAATACATTTTGGTCCAAAAATAGCAAAAACGACGACTTTATTCAGCATTGTCTTCTCTTCCGTGTCTGTGTGAGAGAGAGTTCAAATGAAAGCAGTCTGGATATCCGGTTCGCGAACGAATCATTCAGTTCACCAAATCGAACTGAATCGTTTTAAACGGTTCGCATCTCTAATACGCATTAATCCACAAATGACTTAAGATGTTAACTTTTTTAATGTGCCTGACACTCCCTCTAAGTTCAAACAAGCCTATATCCCGGAGTAATTCATGTACTCAAACAGTACATTGACTGAACTTTTCATTTTTGGGAGAACTAACCCTTTAAGGCTATCAGTCCCTCCATTGAAACTGTGTGTATGGTATATTGTCCATGTCCAGAAAGGTAAAAAAAACATCATCAAAGTAGTCCATGTGACATCAGAGGGTCAGTTAGAATTTTATTTGAAGCATCGAAAATACATTTTGGTCCAAAAATAGTGGAAACTACAACTTTATTCATCATTGTCTTCTCTTCCGTGTCTGTTGTGAGAGAATTCAAAAATATGCAGAGTAGTGATATCCTGTTCGCGAACGAATCATTTGATGTAACCGGATCTTCTTGAACCAGTTCACCAAATCGAACTCAATCGTTTTAAACGGTTCGCATCTCTAATACGCATTAATCCACAAATGACTTAAGCTGTTAACTTTTTTTTAATGTGGCTGACACTCCCTCTGAGTTAAAGCAAACCAATATCCCGGAGTAATTCATGCACTCAAACAGTACACTGACTGAACTGATGTGAAGAGAGAGATGAACACCGAGCCGAGCCAGATAACAAACAAAAGATTGACTCGTTCTCGAGTCAAGAACCGGTTGCATGGGTTTTTGGATCACCAGTAGTTATTTCGGACAATTCGATTCAATAAACCGGTTGAAGAAAACGGTTCACCGGTTCTTTTGCGCTCGACTTAATGACTTCATTTGCGATGATTGCCCTTGATTCAAGCCTTCGGTTTACCCGAATCGGACGCGTCTGACAGAAACGGTTCTTGACTTGAGAACGAGTCAATCTTTTGTTCATTATCTGGCTCAGCTTCAGTTCTCTCTTCACATCAGTTCAGTCAGTGTACTGTTTGAGTAAATGAATAACTCTGGGATATTGGTTTGTTTGAACTCAGAGGTGTGTCAGCCACATTAAAGTTAACAGCTTAAGTCATTTGTGGATTAATGCGTATTGGAGACGTGAACAGTTTAAAAAGATTCAGTTCGATTTGGTGAACCGGTTCAAGAAGATCCAGTTAAATCAAATGATTTTTTCGTGAACCTGATATCACAAACTGCTTTGTTTTGAACTCCTTCACAACAGACATGGAAGAGAAGACAATGATGAATTAAGTCGAAGTTTTTGCTATTTTTGGACCAAAATGTATTTTCGATGCTTCAAAAAATTCTAACTGATCCTCTGATGTCACATGGATGGTGTGTAAAACTCTTGGACGTATTGCAAAGAGTCTATGCTGCAAATGTTAAATATTTCACATACTTTTGAAAATCCAGAGTATAGTTGAACCTGATAAGCATTCGTCATCACAATTGTAAACACGACGGCTTTTTTTTTTATTTTTGTTTAGCGTCATGGCATCCTTGTTTTTTTTTTTTATGTGGAACGTTAAAGAACGTGACACACGTTTCTTGGAAATACTGTATAATTCAGCCAATCTGATGACATCTTCAAAAATCCTGAAGCATTTCCAATTTTGGGTGCCATATGCATAAGACGTTCAGCAAATGCTTAAGCCGAACAGGACTACACATGCACAATAGAAACTTTTAGATTACTTTTGACATCATCTAACACTCACTTATATAGATGGTAATATTTTACTGATATTAATATTTTAATAACTGTTAAATGCTATTTATTTTAGCAAATCTCAATAACATTTTCATACTGTAATTTATATTAACACGATGCATGAATTAATTTTTGTCATAAATGTATCACTAAACAGAACTGCATTTTTGTCCATAATCACTAAAACGCAACCCCTGTGATGTAGTTTTAAAATCCAATTTGGCGTCATGAAACACACTTAATGTTTTTCATTGTTTGTGATCAAATGTTAAGATTTCAAACCTAAAAGCCTAAATTTTTTGAGTCTTATGCACAAGAATACTCTTTAATTAAAAAAAATCTCTAGTTGTGGAACTATTTGGGGTAATTAGAATGAATTTTCATTTTTGGATTGAGCTATTTTTTAATCTGTGAACACTCGCTTTTTTTAAGTGATCTGTGGTCTCAAAAGGCCACACTATTATGATTCTTTACTTCCTGATGTTTTTACTGGTACAGCACCTAAAGGATTCTGTCGGTGATGCTGTGTGCTGTGTAAAGCAGGCGTGCCTGTGACCCAGACAGTGACAAATCCACAGACAAGTTCTAATATTAGCCTACTCAGATTTCACTGCAGGGCTGAACCTGCACCTGATGTAGATAAATCCAAATTTTTTAACATCAGCCCTCAGTAAGCTTCACACTTATGAATATGAAATAAGGACAAAAATGTCTCTGAAAAATGTCTCTTTTTTTTCATGCATTTTAATAATAGAAGAGTGTCTTTTTGTTGTTGAAATTATGGTTCTCTTTTCATTAGTAAGCCATGATTCTGTCAGGTCTGTTTTTAATGTTTTTTTAATCTAAAACTTTGTCACCTTCCTAATTATGCCTTCATATGCTTTTGCATTTAAAATGTTAATTAAAGATAAAAACAAGTTGCTGGATGAGTAATAGACTGTCTTTACAATGGCATGCACTGTATAAACTTTTTGATCACATCATTCCAAAACTCCAACTCTCAAAACTGTTTTAAAACAGTTGTTTACTAAAGCTATTTCAGAAAGATGAACAATGTTTGGTCAGCTGAACGATTGGTAATGTTTGTTGTGAAACAACTGTACAATCCATTCAACAAGCTGTCCCTCATGGCGTGTGTGTGTGTGTGTGTGTGTGTGTGTGTGTGTGTGTGTATATATATATATATATATATATATATATATATATATATATATATATATATATAATATAATAATAGCTAATCTTACTAAATAATTAAGTTTGTTTCCCTAAAACAAATAACTATAATGGTTTTCTTGCCCTCAAATTCTGCCACCTGCACAGTGATAAAAATTGAAAGGTGAATGCAGTCTATTTTCCTGCTTCATGTCGCAGAGTAAGCTGGCAGTGGCCTGACCCGCGTTGGCTGTGACAGAAACAGAGATGTGCTGAATTAATGATATGCTGGTTGCCAGGATGTTCCCGCTGTTCTCTGTGAAAGTCCTGTATTGTATTTTTTTTAAAACCAATATATATCAAAGTGAACTTGGAATCATTCATCATCTTGACATTTACATAAAAATAACTTTAAAAGAAGATGTGACATTAAATAAAGCAGCGCCTGATCACAGAGTAGCTGCTATGAATCGCTATAGGTCAGTGTTGTGGCATTGTGTGATCTCTGTTGGGTATTGATGTCCAGTTTCAGTGTAACAGTCAGCAGTTTCCGACTTTTATCTCTGCATCATCCCCTGATGCTCTGTCAAAAACTCCGTAGTCGCTGCTGTCTTTTAAAACCGCAGAAATGCTGGTGTGTGTTTTGTCTCTTTGCAGATGTTGAAAACAGGCCCATGTGTAATAATACCTTTGAAAATTGAGCATACGGCAATAAAAGATTATTTATTACTGGAAAAAATAATTGAGGATAATTGTTGTCACTAAAGCACGGAGCATAAACAAACAAAATGGTTGGGCTTCTCCAAGCCACCAAGAAAATAATTGGACTTCAAATGAGGAACACTATTATGTTCTATTCTACATGTATGCTTGTATTTTTAGGAAAACAAGACAAAAAATGTAATTCAGTAGACTGGTCTGGACGCTTGTTTGTTCATTTGTGTCTGGAATTCGCCTTCTGAATTTGAGCAACCAACCTGATTTCCTTCAAACAGAGTATGAAATATGATAACTTAAAAAGTGTGTGTTTAAGAAAACTTGTTGGTGTTCCTTGAACTCCTGTGACATTGTGAGAGAAAGAGACAAAAAGAACTTCTCGTTCTCTGATAAACAGAAAAAAAAGGCAGCTTTTAAAGTTCACACTGACACTGTATGTGTCATGTTGTATTGCATACTGGAGAAATGCCTAGTTTGATTTCAGTGTAACTTTGATTGGCAGCAGGTTGATTTCTCTTTCTTTAGTTCTTGTGGTGTGAACTGAATGCTTGCTGGCACTACTGTCATTAGTTGGACCTGGAATTCAGAGAGGAAGGAGGTTGAAACAAAAGCTGGAAACAAGACACCTCAGCAATGCTGACGCTCGCTCTCTCTCTCTCTCTCTCCCTCTCTCTCTCTCACTCCCTCTCACTCCCTCTCTCACTCACACACACACACACACACACACACACACACACACACACACACACACACAATACTCAGGTGTACAACGCACTTGCATTCGGTCTCTCTGTTCCATCTAAAAATGTGCTGTAAGACATAATTGCCATCATAGTGTATGCATTTCTTTATTTCAGAGTAAGGTTCTTCAACTTTCATCCAAGGATCTCTTTTTTTCAGACCCCTTAGTAGAGGATTGATGGACTACACACATGTAGAAGTCTAATTTTAACATTACAATCATCATTACTGGCATAATTAAAAATAAAGCTGAATTTTAGCTACTTTATAATTATCATATGTTCTTTAAACACTTAAAAACAACAACAACAACTGATGAAAGCCATAGACATAACCCCCAAGCGGTCATGGACCCCTGTTAAACATACATACTTATGCTTGTTATAGCAGAAATATATATGTTGCACAGAGACCATGCTAAATTTGATCTTGCGAACATCCCTCAAATATGCATACATGTGTTTCATGCGCACAGAAAATGCACATACGCGTCTCTTTCAGATGTGAAATCTATGTATAACAAATTATCTTGAACTTGTGCGCAACCGAATGGTTTCAGCTCTCTGCCTTGTAAACAACTTCTAGACTAATTAATGTCATTAATATATAAAAGATTACCAGTCACTGTCCAAATTCTTTCATTTGGAACAGTGAGCTGCAAGAACAGCTTACATTTCCAAAAGATTACAGTACCCCTACAAGGAACAAGTGTGTATATCTGCTCAGAAACTGACTCTTACAAACATGAGCATCAGCATGGATTTAAGCATACAAACACTATAATATCAAATTTGTGCATAAACACACTTTATAAATGAGGCCCATTATCTATTGTGTTATGAGGGATATGTTCAAATCTGACCTTTATGTCTCAATCTCATCCCACCACATCCTCTCTCCACTTTCCTGGCTCTTCTCTATTGTCCTCTACCAAAATAAAACAGAAAGAAACATACATCTTTAGTCATGAAACTATAAATATATTCATGTAAATACTGTACAGTGTATCCCATAAGATATTAGGGTTAACCTCTTTCCCCCTGAATTTTTTTTTTTTTTTTTTTTTTGTACATTTCGATTGAAAGTGAAATGCATCAATCTGATGTGTTCATTGAAGAAGAAAAAAAAAAAAAGTAAAAGTTTTTGCATTGACTTTCCATGACTTCAAAGTGAACTCAAACCACTTTTTAGTTTACATTCACAATGACGTGATGTTGTTTTTTAGGATTCCAAACAATTAGAAAAACAATCATTTTTTTTTCTTTATATAAACATTATAACATGTATAATATAGAGTTATAGCAAAGGAAAACATGAATATCAATTTTATAAATGTTGATGTGCGTTCGCTAATAAACTGTTTATGTATTTTTATGAAGATTTATGCATGGTCACAACCACATGCAAACACTTTCTTTTTCTGCTTCCTCATGTGAGGGTTAAAGTTGACCATGTCCTGTGATGTTTGTGTGATTCCTCTTCCTTCCTCTTTCTCTCTTTCTCCCTTTAACTGACCACTGGATTAAATGTAACAATTGGTCTCAGTAGGTTTTAATTACCCCTATTATGGAGTTGAATGAATAAATGAATGGGTGCGTTTCTGTGTGCCTTCAGCCTCTCTGTTCCCCATCGAGATCTCTGCTGTGAGGAGAGACCATGAGTTTCTGGATCAGGACTCTCTCAAGGCATTATGCAGGTGAGAAACCATTGCATATTCACTTAAATATTAATTACAGTGCTTTAAAAATATCCCATCCTACACCGTAATCCCCTCTGGTTTGCTTTTAACTTCCTATGTACCTGACTGCACTATGGCATTCAAGATTTTTCTATAGTCTTTCAATATGCATCGCTAATCACCATGGCGACAGGCTGTTTGTTTCAGCAGACCTTGCTACGGTTCATTGTTCTGTATTTTTTATTCTCAACTTTATTCTTTTTCTCTTGACCCCTCAATGTGGAATGCGTGATTAAGTGACCGGTCACACCTGCCCAAGTCACATTGGAGTTGAATGGCCTTTTTCGAAAAGATAAGGAATAAACAGAGGAGGAAATTATATTTCCTAGGGTGCAACTGGTGTCACTGGTCCTAAGGCGATAGAAAAAGAGAGAGATGGAGATTGGATATATATACCATTTGTCCCGCAGTGGCTTGTTACACACTGTATGCTTGGCTGCTAGCTACTGATAAAAAAATAAAATAAAAATACCTTCAAGGAGGCTCAATAAATTAAGAGAACAGAAACACACACACACACACACACAGCAAAATGTGAAATAATAGAACTCTAAGTTATAGGCATGTGCATAGTTATCTACATTTAAAGCTGTGAAGAAAATGAAGCTATATGTGTGTCTCTATAGTGCTGGATTGTATCCAAAATGTTGGATATCTGATATCTTCAACTTATAAACAGCCATGGGCGTCTGATGGAAGAACCTTTTAATAGAATACTTCCTATTAAATAACTTCCATGATTTGAATAAATTTCATTATGGTGCTAAGCCTTTTTTTTTAATGTAAAATGTAATATAATATGAGAAGACCATTGAATGACTTCTGCAAAAGCATCAATTTATAAGTACCTTACCCATTACTCTGCAGGGCTCTTGTCTTAAAATGTCTCATAAAAAGTATTAATCATCCTTAAATTGTGTTATTAATTATAATTTTAAGGGATCTTGGGGTCAGAAAAAGGGGGAATCATGATACAGCCTAATGTGAATATTAAACTTCAAAAGGCAATGGTTTAATTAAATACATGGGACCACTGCAGATTCTGTTTTCAGTCTTGCGTTTCAGAGCAGTTCACAATCAATTAATAGCATTCATTTGGGATCGATCATTGATAAATGATGACCATGTTTATTTTATAGATTTCATGTAATATATTGCAGATGGAGATAAAATCTGCACTTAGTTATAACCATGTTTTTGAACAAGCAGCTGGAAGTAGTAAAGCTTTTAAAATGTGGAGGTATATTTCTGGCTTGTTTACAAATCCTGCATTATGCATAAACGTATTTACTTTTTCTCTGGATATTATTGGTATTGTGGTTATGCAGTATCATTTAATTTAATAAAAACTCTTATAGCTTCTGTCTGGGTTACCCTGCCACTAGAAACAAAGTCTAAGACTATTATTTTGCACATTAAATATATGTATTTGACTATATACAGGCGTATCTAAATAAATTAGAATGAAGAGGAAAAGTTCATTTCAGTAATTCAACTCAAATTGTTAAACTCGTGTATTAAATAAATTCAATGCACACAGACTGAAGTAGTACTGAAGTCTTTGGCTCTTTTAATCTCAACAAATTAGAATACTTTATAAGACCAATAAAAAAACATTTTTAATGAATTGTTGGCCTTCTGGAAATTTAGTTTCATTAACTGTACATGCACTCAATACTTGGTAGGGGTTCCTTTTCCTTTAATTACTGCCTCAATTCGGCGTGGCATGGAGGTGATCAGTTTGTGGCACTGCTGAGGTGGTATGAAAGCCCAGCTTTCTTTGATAGTGGCCTTCAGCTCATCTGCATTTTTTGGTGTCTTGTTTCTCTGTGAATTTGCCCCATGCAGAGCCTGTCTCACTGCTTGAGTGAATATGTAAGTGTGGCCATGTTAATGATCAGTCAGTTGTCTACTGTAAACTACTATGAGATTTATTCATTTGGAATTGTGTATTTTTGCAGGGCATTTTCCTAAATATCTACACTTCTAAGGTAGTGGATGTGAATGTAGAAAACATGTTTACATTGGATCTGTATTTAGTTGTTAGTGTTACATTGTGATTGTGTTGATTTAAAGGATTTGGTTCAGATTCATGTCATAACTCAACCAGGGCTTAAAACAAGATAGCTTCTAAATTACAAAAATAAGCCATATATTATTATTATTATTTTTATATAAAAAAATCACGTAGGGAGCAGTATATATTTATTGTGGTCCTTTGCCCCATAGAATTTCCTGTTAAATTTAGAATTTCCTCTTGAACCAGTCCTAAAAAAGCCTTTTAAAAAAGGAAGAAACACATTAAGATATTTTTGAATTCTGCTGATTCATAAGATGACCATTTACATTTTTATATATATGGCAGATTGCATCCAAGTTCTACATTTTATCATTTACTGAACCCATGACCTTGGTGTTGCTAGCACCGTCAATGCTATTTATATTCTATTGTGGAGTTTTGGTTTTCTTTGGGGTTCAGGTCTGGTGAGTTTGCTGGCCAGTCAAGCACACCAACACCATGGTCAAATTTTCTTGGTTAACACAGTGGAACAGTGGACCAACATAAGGCTGTGGTTCTCTCGGTTGGTTGTGCATCTTTTTCTTCAACACTTTTTCCTTCCATTTCAACTTTCTGTTAACATGCTTGGATAAAGCACTCTGTGAACAGCCAGCTTCTTTGGCAATGAATGTTTGTGGCTTACCCTCATTGTGAGGGTGTCAATGATTGTCTTCTGGACAACTGTCAGATCAGCAGTCTTCCCCATGGTGGTGTAGCCTAGTGAACCAAACTGAGAGACAACTTTGAAGTCTCAGGAAACTTTTGCAGGTGTTTTGAGTTAGTTAGCTGTTTGGCATGTCACCATATTCTAATTTGTTGAGATTGTTGTTGGGGTTTTTGTTAAATGTTAAATGTGAGCCAAAATCATCACAATTAAAAAACCAAAGACTTAAACTACTTCAGTCTGTGTGCATTTAATTTATTTAATACACGAGTTTCACAATTTGAGTTGAATAACTGAAATAAATGAACTTTTCCACGACATTCTAATTTATTGAGATGCACATGTACTGTGCTATATTTGTATAGAAAGTGCCTTTGTTTTAAGACAGCATCGCATCAGCAAAAACTAGTGTCACACGATCTTAAATAAACATGTATTGGTTTTTACATAAACTAATTCAATACATATGTATATATTGAATAAACTTGTTGAGACTATGCCCCAGTCTGTTTGATGAAGTAAAAAAATCTGAGATCCATGATTTTGATATTGTATATGTCTTAGCTCACAACCCTTGTGTGTATTAGTATGTTCAGTCAAAGTTTTGCCTAGTTAAGGTATTCACTCTTGCAGCAGCACTATTAAAATCAGTCTTCCTATACAAAACCACTTGCAAAACTCGCACCCGATGACCCTCTTGCATTTTAAGAGTTTAGGTTACTAGTGCACTTCAAAATCCCTGACTGTCTGTCTGTGAATTTGCATCACTGCTTGAGTGAATATGTAAGTGTGGCCATGTTAACAAATAGCTTTAAGATTAACTAGTCTGCCAAGTATACTTCAGTTGAAATGTCCTGCTGTCAGTCAGCTGTCTACTGGAAACCGCTATGAGCTTTATTCATCTGGTAAAATTTCCTCGACTTAATTTCTACACTTCTATGGCAGTGGCTGTGAATGTAGAAAACGTGTTTACATTGGAGCATTAGTCTAGTGATTAGTGTTACATTGTGATTGTGTTCATTAAACAATTTGGTTCAGATCAGTGTCAAAAATCAGCCAGGGCTTAAAACAAGATTAGCTTCTTAAACACAAAAATAAGCCATATATTATTATTATTTTTTTTTTAAGATTAAAAAAATAATAATTTGATTGCACTTTATTTTACAGTACGTATACTTACATGTACCTATAGTGTACTTACAGTGTATTTATCTAAGAAAGTTCTGGTAATACAAAGTAACTACATGGGGTAGGGTTAGGTTTAGGGGTAGGTTTAGGGTTAGTACCTAGTTATTACATAGTTATTGTAATTACTATAATAATTACATAGTATGTACAGTACATGGGGAACAGGACTGTAAAATAAAGTGCTAACAATAATTTACTGTTAAATTTTCTCTTAAAAACAGTCCTAAAGTTTTTTTTTTTTTTTTGTTTGTTTGTTTTTGTTTAAAAAAAAAAAAGGAAGGACCATATTTAGATATTTTTGAATTCTGCTGATTCATAAGATGACCATTTACATTTTTACATATGCCAGATTGCATCCAAGTTCTACATTTTATCTGCTGCTTACATTCTCTGGGAATCGAATCCATGACCTTGGTGTTGCTAGCACTATCAATGCTTGAGACACAGTCACATGTTTTATTTATATTGTATTGTGGAGTTTTAGTTTGATTCGTATTCTTAATAATCTGATTTTTTCTAATTCTTTCAAAAAAGAAAGAAAAGAAAGACAAGCAAGCCAACAAAGTAGCTTAGTTAACTCATATGGGAAAAAAAGAAAGAAAAGGCAGACAAGCACACAAGCGAAAAAACCTAATGATGCATACAGCTAAATTCTTTCTGAGTGTTTGTGTTCTTTCGAGCTTCTTGTTAGAACTCTTTATCCTTATTGTCTTCTTACTGATTATAATTCACAAAGAGAAATTTGTTTAATATATTGAGGAGCACAAACTCACAGACTCTTTTATTATCTGTATCTTAAATGCCACACCAAACACACTCCCCTCTTGTGTCTTTGTGTTTTCTTGGATTAGTTTTGGTCTGTCATGCAGAAAAAGCAATATTTCGAACAGAAATCCTGTGGCCACTCGTGCCAATCGCTATAGTTTGACTAAACATGTTACTGTGAGCATTGGTGCAAATCGACTCCCATCAGTCAAAACAGAGTCATTTATGCTTGTAGTTGTTCATACTGGCTGAAGTGGACTGTATTTATCTTTATCTCACAATATCTGTTTCAACTGTAATGATTTTTTTTTTTCAGCTCAATCATAAGGAGACATTTACATGCATGAAAATGATTCATAATTTTACATATGCACAGATAAGAGTAGGAATGAGATCACGCAGCACACTAATTAACTGAGAGGGCCAAATGCTCATGAACGCATCGCTTACGAGGCTACTCGCATCAACTGTTAACAGATTGATAATCAGATAATGACAAGGTGATGAATGCCTCACTACCTCTTACAAAACTACAGTCATGTCATAGCTGATGGGGAACAGATGGAGGGAGCAGCAGAGTCAAGTTCAAACTGTTCTAGAAAAGATACATGAGCTGATAGATTCATCACTCTGTCAAGTGTGGCATTAATGCAATTCAATTGGGAGCATCGTCAGGGCTCAGTCAACATTGTGAAAAACACACACAAACTCACTGAGTGTGTTGATCTTTGTGGCTTGGATTAGTTGGTGAGAGAATAATAACAATAAAGCTAAATAGTGCTCTGGCATTTGCTGTTAACAGAAAGTATGTCCATATTTGCATTGCTGTTTTAATTTGTGGTTTTGTCTTTACCACAAGAACATATCATTTGTACTCAAATTATGCTGTCATTTAGCTGACACTTTTATTCAATGTGACTCGTACACTAATTAAAGAAACAGTCCCTTTGAGGCAAACTGAGGTTAAATGTTTTGCTCCGACACATTGGCCTCATTTACACTTGATATTAATGTGCCCTTTCAAATGAGGAACGATCATAATTGCAATTTCCAAGCACATGAATGACCAAGCAAAGTCACATTTACAAGTCTGAGCTCTAAATAATTTGTGTGTTATTTGTGAGTGATCACACGAGTGATGCCACTAGTGGTGTGCCGATGTGAAACATAGTGGAAACACAGTCATAATATAGATAATCTATATATAGAGATATAATCAATGATTTGAAAGCTAGTCTGTACATAATTTTAATGTAACATGGCATGCTGTATTTTCAGTCATTATAAATGACTTGTCTATGAATTTCATAATTTCTTTGGTTTTGTGACATTGCTCATATGTTTACTTGGTAAATATTTGACAAAAATCTGAATATTCCCCCATAATTGAGTGTGGATGCTTATTTGAAGATGATTTGTGAAGTTTTGTGTTTTGGTACATATTTCAAAATTTTGAAAGGTTATTTTCATGTTTAAAAATTCAACCTACTGCTTTTTTATTATTATTTACAGATCAAGATTTTTAAATCATACATCATTCAAAAATTATTTTCCTTCTGTCTATGTGTGTGTTTTTAGGAGGCTAGCAACCCTGAACAAATGTGCTGCGATGAGCTTAGAGGTTCATTTCCTGTGTAAACAGGTAAACAAACAAACATGCCATCCACTTCTAATTCAATTATGTGATCTGATAGTCTGCTGACAACTGCAACTTTGCTTTTCTGTTTGCATTAGTTTTTACTTCCACTGGATGGTAGCTTAAACACTTAACTTTAACAATCCTTTTAGTTCTAATATTTGCCCTTATGTTCTTGCTGTTTTTGGTACTCTTGTTTAGCTATTTTGCTTCTTTAAAAATACTTTCAATGGAAAAAGCTTTTCATTATCTAAGGGTGCCCATTTGTGTGTTACCTTTAGCAGAGTGAGGACTCCGAAGAGGATGATTCATGCGCCCTTAGCTCTCGCTGGGCATTTCAGCGTGAAAGTAAAACTTGGTCCCGTCTCCGCTCTCTTTCACCTGCCCCTGCTGCCAACCGGGCCTCCACTTTACGACCCTCAGGCAGTAGCGATAGCGTGCTGAGTGACAATAGTCTCCTAGATGTCACCTCACTGACCTCTGACCTCAGTGCTAGCAGCTTAAGCTTAGACAGTGCCCGGGAAACAACTTTTCCAAAAGTTGCAGCTTTCAGTGAAGTCACAATGGGTGAGGGCGCATCATTAGTTTGTGTCTCAGCTGGCCAAGATGAGAATGATGACACCGGATCCTCATCTTCCCTGCCGTCTGTAAGAGAGAAGCCAAAGCGTCCTTCTAGATCGTTGTTATGGAGGAAAGAATCAATAAAGAAGCAAGAGATGGTCCCAAGGATCATTTCAACGGTAAATCAACACCAGCCACCCTCAGACCTGCACTGTACATCTGATTCAAGTTTGCCAGGCCAAATCACAAATAAGTGCAGAATTGCCAAAGATGTGACATGGAGGTCACATACAAAATGCCACAGTAAAGTTAGCCCAAAAGCCACTCGGAACAAGCCTCACAGAGCATGCCTTTACCTGGAAGACTACCAGTTAGCTTGGGAGATACCCAAGTTAACCAATCAAAACAACTGTCTGAGAAAAGAGGATCATGTGGTCCACCTCCCTTTTGACCACAAGCCTGGAACTTTCCCCAAGTCTCTCTCAATCGAAAGTCTCTGTCCGCTTTCTGTTTCTCAAAGTCATGACCATATTGACTGGGCAGGAGAATATGGAGACCTGTCCTTGGATGGAAGTATTAGTCGCAGTGGGTCGCAAGACTTTCTCTCAGGTTTTGGGAGGAGGAGGAACTCTCTGAGCTCAGTTGGAAGCATTTATGACAATATTTCTGAGACACCAGGCAGTCCATGTGATATTTTTGACCCTGGAAAAGAGAAAGCCTTTCAGCATCTGGATGACATTCTACAGCATGTACATGGGCTACAGCACAACATCGACGAATGGTCGCGGTCACTTGGCATTCAATCGCAGGACCAATCAAATGTGGAGACTGAATCTACAGCTGACACAACATTACCCAGTAGTCTGAACTATGATGAGCAATCCATGTCGGATGTTGGGACAACCGTGAGCGATTATGATAGTCCAGGAAACTCTGTGAATGAGGGAGAAGGAGAAATGAGAGAAAGGAGGGACTCAGGGGTGGGGGCATCACTCACAAGACCCAGCAGGTGAGTAAAACTGGTGGTTAGAGTTGATAGGAAATTCTGGCCTGTCCACACTGCAGAGTGATGTTAGCACTTATCTAGACAAGGAGTTTCTAGTGCTGTGAGATAATGTGATAGAGAGCGAGAGATACTCAATTTGTCTTTATCTGGAGATGGTGACAGCTGTGTGTACCTTGAAAGCCTACTTGCAGCTCACCCGTGTTTGGGATTTAATAATTTTTTTCTTCTCTCCTCCATATTAATAACATAATTCCACTTCATGCAAACTCATCACTGATAAAGATTAAATTACCTAGAGTGGAACCCTGGGGTATACCAAATTTGTTTACTGGAAAAATGCATTTTCTGTCTAAATCTGTTTTGTTTTCCAATGAAAGTATTTAAGCATTCTTAAAATAAGATAGATTTGTAATTTTATAGAGCAAAATTGTGTAAGATAATAAGGATATATATATATATATTATTTTATTAACAATAAAAATGTTCATTCTAATTATAAGCATAGGTTAATTTTTTTTAATGAATAATTTATAAATTAAGATACATTACAAAATAAGAAAGACAAAAAATGGAGAATAGAGAAAAACACTGAAATAAAAATACTGATAGTGAGCAAACACAATTATTATTTTTAAGAAAATAAAATAAAAAAAAATAAAAAGAACTTGACAAATATAGTTCTGAAATACAGGTCTATAACATATAAATTAGAGCGGCTGAATTTTAAACAGGTCAAAAGTGGGGTAACCTGATGTTGGAGCATTGGGCTCTGTGAAAATTGCAAATTACCAGTTCTATTCATTTGTTTATAAATTGACATTTTAACACGGAGATCAATGCACAAAATGGAGACCGTATTAGAGGTGGAGGCACACTGTGATTTGGTTTGAGCAAATGTATGTTTTCTTAAAATTAAATAATTATCAAGTAAGTTTTTTACAGCTTGGGGTGTCATTCACCTGAGACTTTTACATGAAAGAGTAATCCAAGTAAATGGGCCAGCGTTCATATTTATATCCATCTGTTTGTCCTTTTATAGTGTTTTTTTTTTTTTCACCTATTCCTCTATCCTCAGAAAGTTGCGCTGGCACAGTTTCCAGAACTCTCATCGTCCAAGCGTGACCTCAGCGTCTTTAGAAATCAACAGGCAGTCAGCTGCTCAGCTAAATCTTCTGCAGAAATTCAGCCTTTTACGACTGACCGCCATTCTGGAGAAACACACAGACACCACCAAACACAGCTGGAGCTGGTGAGAAAGCATATTCTCATTCACACAAACTCATTCATTGTCACACATTTTCTAAATAACCCACAAGATTGTAGCTCAAGGCATGTTCCCCTCCAAAAAAAAAAAAATAGCATGATTGTGTACACGTATTGATGTGGTGGACACATTCTCTGACTTGTGAGGTCAGTTGTGGCATTAATGCTCTTATGTCTGAGGCAAGAAATCTCATTTCTGCCAAAAGTGTTTTTTAATGGCACAATCAGTTGAGTAGAGTAGCTCTAATAGATATGGTTAATGACAGGATCTTTCTCTCTTCCTCTATCTGTTCCCCCGCTGGCTTTTTATTGCTTATGAAAATTACATTCCATATCTACCTCTGCCAACAGGGCTAAAATTACAGTTCTATTTATGTACACACACAGATGCATGCATGCACGCACACAAACAAACACACACTGATCCGTTCTCTGGTAATTTTCTATTTGGCATTGCAGAAGCGGAGTGTAAATTGGTTTAGAATTTTTGCAGATGTCCATTTTAAACTTCAGCTGCAGGAAAGGACTTCTGATGAGAAGCTTATAGGTCTATTAGATACTGTCATGGCTCACAGATCTAAAAGATGATTCATTTCATTCTGCACCAATGACTGAGGAGGCATTATCTTTCCCCTTTTGTCCATTCTCACACACCCCACAGTCAAAGGCTGGCGTCAGTGCCATAAGCAGCAAACAGATTCAATTTTCACAGGGTTAATACATACATACTGCAATTCCATTTGGTCTTGCTCACACACTACAGCCTGCCACTGCGATTTTGAATCATGTGACCTTGCAGTTTCCTTCTGTACATCCATATATTGGATTATTGTACTATTGTGCTTTTTAAACCTCCTTTTCTCATCTATGCATAATTATGGTACATAGTAATATCAGTATATACTCAATTAAAAATGCATTTTTTTCTCTCTCATTGGTCAGGGTGGTTTCGAAGTTTATGAAACGTTCCAAAGTTCCAGATTATAAAGATAAACATGTGTTTGGAGTTCCGCCGATCGTAAACGTCCAGCGAACTGGTCAGCCTCTGCCTCAGAGCATCCAGGAGGCGATGAGATACCTACGCAGCCAGTGTCTAGAGAAGGTCTGCAAGCAAAAACACAAATCCACAGTTTATTTTCTTTTCCACTTCTTAACTGTAATTCTTCTCTATAGGTGGGAATATTCCGGAAATCGGGGGTAAAATCCCGAATCCAGGCCCTCAGGCAGCTCAATGAGAATTCCCCCGATCATGTGACCTACCAGGGCCAATCAGCTTATGATGTGGCTGACCTGATTAAACAGTACTTTAGGGATCTGCCTGAACCTGTGCTCACCTCCAAACTTACAGATACGTTTTTACATGTGTACCAGTGTAAGTGACACACATTTTTAATGTTTGCAAGTTCACCTTTTTCTATGTGCCAAATGCATCATTGCTTCAATCAGCTCTACAGCTCTCTCCCCGGTCTGTATGTGTGTGTAGTTGTTCCAGCAGAGCAGCGTTTACAGGCTGTGCAGGCAGCCGTGATCCTGCTGCCAGATGAGAACAGAGAGGTTCTACAGACGTTGCTCTATTTCCTCAGTGACATTGCATCTGCACAGGAAAACCAGATGACTGCGGATAGTCTGGCTGTGTGTCTCGCACCCTCCATACTTCACCTGAATGCCTCCAAGAAAGATGGAGCTTCACCAAGGTGTGTGTGTGTGGGTTAAGTTTTGCCTTTATTAGGGGATCAATAAGGAATGAAAAGTTTCAAGAAAGGTGACTTTGCATAAAAAGAAGTCAAAGGAAATAGAATTAAATTAGAAATGAATGCTTAATCTTTAAGATCAACTCTTAGTCCAAAATGCTTACCCATATCCAATTGCATGTATTCTTTTCAACTTCTCTCATTGTTAGAAGTTTGATCATTGTTACTTATGTTTTGTTTTGTTACAGGCTCATAAGCAGGAAGGGTGGAGCCAAGCCAGACCACAAGGACCTGAGTGAGAACATGGCTGCCACACACTGCCTTAGTCACATGATCACAGAATGCAAGAAGCTATTCCAGGTAGCCACTTTTTAAATTTCTGATGTCACACATTACAGGCAGGCAAACCATTCATTTGTGGGAACAGGGAGCAGCTCATTTTTGCACTGATCAGCTTTCGGTCACTGTTTCTTTCTGCAGATCCCACATGAAATGATGCTTCAGTCTAGGAATTCTTATGTGGCCGCTGATGCTCAGCCGCTGCCTCTCCATGGGGTCGGGGTGAATGCCCTAGGCAAGCCTGTGGATTATCGGGCGTACCTAGAAGACAACATTCAGTGTCTTCTCAGAGAGGCATCTGAGCGGAGTAAAGGCTGGCACCATGCCCACGGACCTGAAAACACTGAGCTGACTTATAAAAAGGTAGAGATAGTCAAGTCGAGTTTTATTGTCATTCTACTACGTGTGGACACACAGTGGGAACGAAATGTCGTGCTTCACAGGACCACAGTGCTACATAAATACAGACATACAACAATTAAGTAAGACAGTATAAACCTACAACTAACCCACTGACAGATTTTGACTATAAATATACTATATATAAATGTTTACCTATACATAAACTAAAAAAAATACAGACTTTACGAATGTTTCACATAATAAAGTACATGTGCAAAGAGAAACATCGTAAGTCAAGCAGCTAGCTGGGGAAAAGTGCAGGATGATTTGTAGTGCATGAGCATGTAAACATATTACAGTCTTTTTTGGGATTATGCACACACAGCAGTGTGTGTGAAAAGTTACTAGTGCACATAGAGGAGATTGTGTTACTACCGGTGGTTTGAACAGGCCCACTCAGCTGTGTTGTTTTATATTTATAAATTACATTTTAAAGATCCAAAAATCCAAAGAGATATTCTTTATAAAATTAAGACTTATCCACCACCTTCTTAAATGGCTCGTTTTAACATGCCCCCACATCTCTACATCACTGTGTGGTGAGATTTGCAAAACGCCTCCCAAATGTTCACATAAAGAAAGAAGGCGTACCTTTTGTTCTCGCCATTGCCATGTTGTGGAGAAGCACTGTGTTTCATTCTGAAAGTGAAACTACTTTGTTTGGCCTTTCAAAAGAGCATGATATCTGCTTCATCATGCATAGAGCTTATCAGTGTTGGTTGCTGAGGAAATACATTAAGTTTGCACAGTGGATTGCCGTCATCACATGTGGTTTCTGCAAGCCCCCGGCCACTCCTTCATCGAATCCCCCGGCCATTCCTTACTCTAGCCGCAGGCCATTCCTCACTGTTTGCAAGGACTCTCTGGCGTTTCTTACTCACAGTATGCAAGTAGGTTTACATATGTAAAGATTTGCCACTGATGATTCAAACGTGAATTTTGAGCAGTGGAGAGTAGCACATGTTGTTTGTCGTTTCTCTGATCGCAAATGCAGACATGGTTTTATGTTTACGCTGTGCACTATTGTAATTATGTCCCCACTGGATGCAACAACTGCCTCGTTTGTAATGGGTTCTATTATTTTTGTCCTGTCACGCCGGTATTCTGACCGGGACATGCCATAACAGCATATGTTGAGAGGCGTAACATTTCCATCAGACGCTTGAAACATTCAGTGCACTGGATAGCTGGCCAATCAAAGCACACTATGAGCTTTGTAAAAAATGACACATTTCAGAAAGATGGGGCATAGAGGAGAAACAATAATGTACATTGTAAAAAATGTGTTTTTTTTTGCCTTAAACCGCATAAACACATTACATTACACCAAATACACAAAATATTTTTTTTTTTTTTGCAACATCATATGACCCCTTTAATGACAAAATATTTGGGTGAACTAACCCTTTAAGATCAGCCTAGACTTTAGTTCGCATTTATGACCCTTTCGAGGGAAACTGTGTTTATAAACAGTTTTATTCCCCCTTGGACTCTTGTGTAATATGCTGTTACAGCATTGATTCACAGTGGATTAAAAACATTTTTTGCAGTAGAGCAATACTCCTTAATTACACCTATAAAAATAGTCAAAATAATTATCTATATTAAAATAAATGTCAAGGGATTTCAGTTGTTTGTAGTATAAATGCACCTCTGCAACTGTTTGGTGAGTCAAAATTGTGGCAAAAAAAAAGAAGCACTTTAGCAACTCTGTGAGAAAGGAATGGAAAAACATGAAGCTAGGATGGTTCCAAGCACATTTCCAAGTCTGTGAATATCTATCAGAGTGTGGTTAAATCAATTTAGAAATGATTAAGAAATGGAAAGGAGCGTGGCACAGCTGTAAATCTATCTACAGCAGGCTGTCCTCAACACAGTGACTGTGTATGAAGGTTACAGGTTTCAGTGGCTGGGACTGGGACTGGAGACAGTTCATGCAACCTCTTCCACAGTACTTCATCAGTCACAGCTTTAGAGTGGCACTGGAGCAGATGAAACTCACTGTTAAAAAGTCATTTGACATATACAGTTGGCCAGAAGGAATCTGAAAATAAAAGTGTGAAGAATGTTCTGTGGTTTGATGAAGATACACGGCTATTCTTAGAGGATGACGCCTGTAGCTTGATATAGGTGTGTGTGTGTAGATTTTTTCTTTAGCACAGTGTGTCTTGAATTCTTACATTTCCATTAAAAAGACTTGGAAGGTGTTCGGTTTAATTCCCTCAACCACTATACATAACAGCTTCTCTTTATCACACAAACAACCTAATAAGCTCTTAATTGCCTTTGATGTAAATGTTGTTTGTGAGGTTCAGATATTTTTATTTTGACAGGCATGTATGTTAACTATAAACTACAAGACCGTGATGGTTCAGAAATCACTTAATGGATTTTGGCTGTTCTAATGAACATTTAGAAATGACCTCAGATGTCTGAATCATTAAACAAACACATCGATCACACATCTGAATGGGCTGTGTTTTTAATAAGCTTTCTAAATAATAAGTGTTCATTCTGAATGTTATTTACAGCTCAGTTAGTTTTAGAGCAGATTATAGCAACAGGGAGACTTTGCAGAAGAACAAAAGCAAATTAAATTGGAGTATTGTTATGTTACATAAGAGTTTTTAAAACTGTTAGAAACCTTGCTGTTTTTATCTTTTTCCTGATAATTCCAGTTTTTATGAACTTTTGGGAAAGATTCCCAGTCCTGCCTTCTGAATGAAGACAATATGTGTCAGAATAAGAAGAAAAGTTTGTATAATTAACTCATCAAATTTCAGTCATATTCTGTACTTTCAGTAGAGATACAAAATAAGATCGCTATCGAGGATATCTTACTGTTTGTAGAAACATGTGCTGACTTGTTTTGATTTCACCTATTTATTGTGTAAAATCTAAGCAAAATGGATTGGTTTTAATGGAGCTCATTGTGGTGGTCCGCTGTGAGAAATGCACAAATATGCTCTTCTGATCGACTCATTTCCAGTTGCTAAAGATCCACCTCCAAAACTTTCAAAGCCATCTGTGTTATTATGTGTGATACATTCATCATTGTAGTTTTGGCATGACCCTCATCATTTAATGACTGGTTGTTTGCAGGTAGGAGACGGGCACCCGATGCGTCTGTGGCGAGTTTCGGTGGAGATAGAGGCCCCGCCTGCTGTGGTGCTGCAGCGTGTTCTGCGAGAGCGCCACCTGTGGGATGAAGACCTTCTGCACAGTCGAGTCATTGAGCCTTTGGAAAACAACACAGAGGTTTTCCATTACATCACAGACAGCATGGCTCCACATCCTCGTAGAAACTTCGTAGTGCTCAGGTACACAGCTGCAGGAAACTTTTTTTGTGTGTAATCGGTTTAGTTCTTTGTGTTACATCCAACTTACACACTTCTAACAGAAATGTTTCATGTACATTGTACATGTTTAGACCTTAATAGGATCACATAAGAATATTCTTGAATAAGACTAAGATCACGATTTCTAGGTTGTTTTGGGATTCCATTAGGATTGTCGGTTCCAAATTATGATAGAAAGTCCATTAGAAATCCTTTATATTCCCGAGTTCCCAAGATAAATTAATAAATGAATATAATGACCGCTACAAAAACCCATCAATAAGCCCTCGAATCTGTTGTCTTTCCATCCATGATGGATTACAGCTATGGGTGGAATTCCTGAAAATAAATCGTGGAACTTTGCCAGTTTACTCGCATGTGACTTGTAATAACAATTTTGGTCCGTTAGAAACTTTGCCATGTGAAAGCGAACCGCACCAAGAATAAAAAGCAACACTGTAATAATTTCTAACACTGTTTTGGAACAAAGCAATCAATCTACAGGAGTGAAAGCACCCTAAATGTAGCATTTTGTGTTGCAGACGTTGGTGTGATCTACCAAAAGGGGTGTGTGTTCTAGTGTCATCTTCTGTGGAACATGATAATGTCCAGTTGGAGGCAGGATTACGGGCCGTGCTTTTGACATCACGCATCTTTATTGAGCCATGTGGAATGGGACGGTCCCGGCTCACACATTACTGCAGAGCTGATCTACGGTAAGACATGATGGTTTGCCACATCACTCAACGGCATGCTTTTGTTTAGAGTCTCTACAATATGATGAAAACTAAAATAGCAGGCTTGTTTACAAAAATGACATTAATTCGAACCTTATGTATTTCTCTCCCACAGGGGGCGCTCTCCTGATTGGTATAACAAAGTGTTCGGTCATCTGTGTGCAATGGAGGTTGCAAGAATACGAAGTTCTTTCCCTGTTCTGTCGCCACAAGGACCTGAGACCAAACTCTGAACCCACTTGGGTTAAATCTAAGACTATTTTGAATGATAACGAATTAAAATTCTGAGAGCACAGGTGCAAAACCAAAATGGCCTCGCAAGTCAGAAAGTGGAAGAGTAAGAATAGTAGAGAATGGCTTTTTTTTTTTACCTGATTTATTAATCAGTTCAGGAATTGATGAAAAGGAAGACAGTACTGTGTAGAATAGTAGAAGGACTATGCAAAAAAACAAACCTGTTGTGGTTTTAAAAGCCATGGGGGATTAATGTGAAAAAAGCTCAAGCTCACAATCATACTGTTGAGATTGCGTCTAATCTTGCTTGTGTTTCGATTGTGTGAGTGTTTATATCGGTTTGTGTTAAGCAGTAGGTCTATGTAGACATGTTATGCCATAAATTCTTTGTCTAACAATCTGATGTGGTCTGTCAAACAGCTCATTCATTCTCAGGGTAAATGTAAACAAGTTTCGCTTTTTTTAATTGCACAGGAATTTTGCCATGTGGCACTGATAATGACCAGCTGGCAAACAGAAACAACCAAGCATGTATTACATTTATAAGACACTGGGTCTGTTGTTATAAGCTCCCTGTGTGCTTTTCATTCTGTACATCATCAGTCCAGCAGAATCATAGAGACTGGTGCTGTTCAACAAATATGACACGCTTCCCACTGATACAGTATACATTAGTTATATTTGTGACCTTGTTCCCTTTCTTCCTTTTCTCCTACCCCCTTTTTATTTATTTGCATCAGCCATTTGCATCTGGCAAACTTCATTTGTGAAGTTTTAATAAAGTCTGCATGGAATCCATGGGAATGATATTCAGAAGACTTTAATACAGCTTTAATTTTTTACTTTTACATTTCTATCTTCTCTAGAGCTAAAAAAATATTTTTTTGTGATATAATTAGATAACACTCTTTATTACTGTTCTTAAAGGTGCCTTGAGCAACTAAATAGAAAACTGACTATTTGTTTTTCATCTTATATTTGTCATTAAATCGGTGCTGTTTCACCAGGGCATTATGTAATAATAGTATTCTATTTATTTTAAAGTATAACTGCATGTATGTTGTTTTAAGCATTCTGCCTCAAAGTGAAATGGTTCAAGTCCCACAACGTGGTTATGTGTGCTTTTTGTGATGTACAGAAATCCATTTACATATATTGATTATTTGATTGTTTCAAGTCGCTTTTTTGTTTTGTTTATATATAGATCGATAATTCAGTGTTAAACACAGGTGTCATTTTATAATAATGTTGATTTGATACATTTTCAGTCATACTCTCTTGTGTATCGTGCCAATTTAGCCTCCAGTGCAATTAAAATAAAGGGGAAAAAAAAGTTTTGGTGTTTCTGTTTGCCTTTTTTTTACAATCCAAGATGTTAAGCCTGAAAACAGAATTTAATTCTGCTAACAGGTGTCTTACAGTGTGCAGCAATCCATTTAGACCACATTGGTGTCCTGCTGGCACTAGGTGTTGTAGGACACCTAAGGACACAGGTTTAGTGGGCAAACATGTCGGTAAATGTATTTTAGGGAAAGTGATGGAGAGCTCCCATTTATACAAGCTGCTTTTCTACGGTATTCATTACAAATTTATTTTGATTGATACAGAGTAATTACTGCGTCTGAGTCTCGGTCTGTGGGCTGACAGTCTGCCCTGTCACAGTGAAAACTCCTTGTGAGCTGTCATTTCTCTGGGGAGATAAAGCGCTCCTTATTTTTTGCCTCGTTAATTATTAAAGTGTCTAAAATTGGCCAATTATGCTGTGCAGACAGCCTAACAGGCGGCAGTTCCCAAGCACCTTTTAATGTTACATGAGACTGAAATGTGTTTAGAATGGCCAGAAATACAATACACAATGGGTTGGATTTTTAAAGGAAGTTTAGTTTATTCACAGAGACATTTCGAGCTCTGTCAACTGCAGAAAGATTTTTTTTTTTTTTTTTTTTTTGTCATTAGCAGACCATTTTATCATTACAGGAGCTGTTAGTGATTTTAATTTATTAAATTATTTTATAAAAAAATTATATTCCCTGAAAGTTATCACCAAAATATCTGTCACGTTGAACTGTGATGCCTCTTTGTTTCTGTAATTATAGAAAATTAAAGCACCAGTCCGTTGCTTTTGAATTCTTTGTTTAGCCAATCAGAATGTTTTGTTTCATTCTCTGCCTGTTAACTCTTGCTGTGTTTGCAGCATGTAGCCCATATATGGGCCATGGGAAGCTTGGTGAACTTTTTTCCATGATTCACGATTTGAACTGTCAAGAACCACATGCACAGCTAAACATCTTAAAATAATAATAAGACAAATAAACAGATGAAACGCAACAGTTCCAAAAAAATAAATAAATAAATGTTTCATTGCTAGAGTTAGTTAGGAGTTTCATCATGCTTGATAGCAAGTTTAGCATCTGATTAAATAGTGCTACCCCAAAGCAGCAAGGTTTTAGAAAGAATAGAGTGTGTCTATGAGTTATTCCTTGAATGGGAAGTCTTCATAGAAACTCATTTGACCTCCAATAGAGAAAGAAAGAAGTAAGCAGTTCAAGAAAGGTATAAATATGTTCAAAAATAGTCATTGCATTATTGATTTCAACACAACAGTAACCAGAAAAGGACAGCTGGACGCCTGGTCATGAGTGCTTGATAAACTTTACTGGGTGACGACTGGATGCTTAAACATCCTCAGACACTCATACAAGACCCACAGAATGAAAATCTGATACATACAATGGTAGCAAAACAGTCAAAATGTATAATACTCAATTACAAGTACCTCAAATTAGTACAGTATGAGTGAATATACTTTACACTCCTCCACTGAAAACAAGCCATGTCACAGGCCCCGATGTTGAGTTTAGTTGAGGTAAAGATTAGATAAGTTTGTATTTCCAGATTTATCAAGTGAACCATGTGGAAATTATAGCCATTTGACATCTATTAAACAAGTTATATACTTGAGAAGTTAAATTCATCAGGACCAATGTGTGTTTAAGCAAAGGACTTACCCACTACACCCAGGATACCCCAGACGCAGGACGTCCCAATTCAAAGGGGCTTCAGATAATATAGCATGTCAGGAATAATGGAAAGTAACATCCTGCTGATCACCTGCCTAGAAACCAAAGTGTTTCCTGTTATTTCAAGCAGCTTGGCTCAGAGCTATTCACAGGCCAGTGGTCTTTTGAAGAGTAATTAATTTCCTTGTTCTTTTGTGCTTCCTCTGTTATCTTCTGCTACAGATTACAGCATAACGAAAGAATATACACTAGTCAACATTCGGTGGATCAAAACCTTTCATCAAAGTTGTCCTAAAACTAAAATACATTCTTGTGTTTTTTTGATCCACTTCAAATGTTGACTACTGTAGATTTATTTGTCTCCCTTTAAAAAATTCCCCGTAGCACTTGATGTGGCAGGTCGCATAAATGCATTTTGCAAGTTTTATTCATAGGGTCACAGATGAGGTTGGTTTTTGATTTACTGCGATGTTTTCACTCTCTCTCTTTCTCTCGCTCTCATTTTCTCTCTTCTGTCTTGATTGTGTCTCATCTGTTGTATCGATTTGATAAATGGATTGTCTGACAGCTTGGCTGGCTCAGGTGATTGAAAAAAAATTATTAAAGCCACATTTCAGGCCCGTTAGAAAGGATTTCTTGTAAAAATGTTGTTTATGTCAGCATATACTTGAATAAAATTGTGTAACCGGATCAAATGTAGCATTAGCTGTTCCTGATGCAACATTATAAGCTCTAAATCGGTGTAAGGTTATTATACAGATTATTAAAATGAGCCTCCACTGCTGATTTGAGGACCCATTGAAAATAATAGCTGGGAGATCAAAACAAAGCATTGTCTCAGCCTCATATGAAATGCCCATAGCAGTCAAATGATAGGTTGGCAGTCAAGGTAATTTCAGTGCATGGAAACAAAAATGTGCTAATAAAGTACTGGTAAAGAGCATGAAATAGTCACTGGATTTTCCATATTTACACAGTCAAATTCTTGTTTAAAGGCATTTTGTAGCAGGTATGATAAGAGTTTATGTCCTGGGTAAACAGCTTTTAAACAGAATACATTGAAATCTGGATCAGGTTGTATGCTATGTAACTTTGTGAGACTAAAAGTCTAACCGCAAACTTTCATCCAGCTCAGTAGACAGGTGATGGTCCTGGGATGCTTTTTAGGACTGTGTGTGCAGTCCAGGGAGCTCATGAATGTCTTTATCCAGTGAAGCTGCTCTCTGGTAATGAAGTCTATAAATCTTTCTTAAAAGCTGATTTAGTGGTAAGACATATACGTCAGAGCAGAAGAACAGAGGATGATTCTGACAAACCGGTGCAATGAAATGTAATGAAATAATTATAATTTATTCATTGCAATTATTTGGATGTTACATTCATTTTACATATTGTAGACAACTGACAAATTACAGCAGACGGTGAAAATGAAAGCCGTGAATTCCATAAATAATAGACTTATACAATAACTTCATGGAATCTTAATAACCGCAATCTGGAATAAATGTGTCCTTTGATGCCAACGTGAACACCATAAAGATCTGTATTTCTTTGTATTATTTTCACAGATGCTAGGATTGGTTTTAGTGTGATCTTCACCACCATATAGTTTTTGGTCATTTTTTTTATCCTGACTGCATGCACCTGCCTCTTTGTTTTCCAAACACATCAGCACAAGCACACTAAAAATGCAATTAAATCAGTCGGAAGGGTTCCAATCCTCAGCCCACCGGGGTCTGTCCCGAACCCTTCCTCCCTGCATTCTCTGACAGCCACAGAGTTTGGCTTACCCTGCATGTACACACACTGCTCTAAGTCTATACGGCAGTTGAAGTCTCTTGGATTTGCATGTTTGTCATTTCTTAGTTTTTCATATAAGGCTTGGTTTTACTTGCATAAGCATATATTGTTTATGATGGACTGCTGGTTGAATATGAATGTTGCGGTGTGTGCTCTCATTACTTCAACCCTACAGGCTCTTACAAGCCTTATTAACTTGTGCTGAGGATGAGAGCATCTTGTGTGTGTGGTCATTATCCTGTCATCTATTAACCTTTTATTCCACATGGAATATTAATCTTAGAGCATGTGCATAGTGTGTGTGTGTGTGTGTGTCAGTTAGTCTGCTGACAGCGATATTTCAAACACTGTTTGAGTTTCTGCTGAAAGGCGCTGGTTGTGATAGTGTACAGGATGGGGTTCAGGGCGCTGTTTATGGGAAGGATAAAAATCACCACCCACAGAATGAGGGTACCTGGAGGAGACAGAGGGAGAGAGAAAAGAAAGTGCAGATTAAACCGTATTGTCCAAGGGAAGAACTGCAAAGCCATTCTAGCTGATAAGTGTTCATGGGTGCTCATAGCGGTTGAATGTCTAATCCTCCCTGTGCCCAGGGCTTCAGTTCCTCAGCCATCTACTAATCAAAATATGCCTCTCGGCTCAGACCGGCTACTTGCTTAACTCACATGTTTACTCCGGATTTGTACAAGGAGTAAACAGTTATATCTGGATTCAGGCTTAAAATTCAGGATTAAGGAAAAGAATGAAATTGGCTCATTGGGACTTGATAAAGTCAACTGTTTAAAAAATTGATACCCATTCATCAGATGTAATGTGCATATTAAGAGCTGTAACCCCCCTAGAAAAGACAGCATATTAGTTGAAAAAAATATATTTACCTAGGGGTACAACATCTTGTCACTTAAAGGGATATCTTTGTGCCTTATATTCTACCTTAAAAATGCATAGTGTACCTACACTGATATTTTATTTTAATGTTTAATATTTATTTTTTGTGGATGTATGTGTGTTTAGTTGTCGTCCATGTGACGCAGTTTATTTTTATGTATAGTAATTGTGTTTGTGCAATGTGTCGAGTTTCAAAAAGTAAAAAATCAAATCAATATTTAGTGGAGAGGCCAGATCAGAGAATGTAAATCTCTGAAAAATCCTTCTATATCGATCAAACATCCACAAGAACAAACTTGGGGAATTGCAGTTTTATTAACTGGAAAGCAGGCTAGGCTTTGCAATACACAGGTCTCATTTAAGCATGGTATAATATTAATGAGCTGCCTCATTCAGATCATTAGCTAATGTGCAGCCAGACTGCGGTCACGGCAATTATGAGTTAAGTGATACACTTATAAATAATATCCTGTCAGTGTGTTCTTTCACACATATTAGCTTCTGCTTGTAATATGTGTTCACACGGATCTGCTTACCGGCGATATGTACTCTTAGTAGTGATAGTATCTTTAAGAGGAAGATGGGGATCCAGCACATAGCATCAGTGAACACAATGAAGAAAAATCGCTTTGCAATTGTGACTTCTCGATCAAATACTGTTTGACGTGCTGTCTTCGCTGTCTTCTGAACGGAGTAAAACATACTGGAGTAAGAGAATACAATCACCACGAAGGCCAGCAGATTCAGACCTGACGAAGAAACACACACACACAAATCTTTAGCAACGTCAAGTTCATTGTGTTGAGCTAAATAACCTTTTCAACAAACGTGAATTTGACTCATTTCCCCAATTTAGAATTACTATATATATATATATATATATATATATATATATATATATATATATATATATATATATATATATATATATATATATATATATATACACACACAAAAATATTTTTGTTATATATTTTATATTTTCTAGTGCTAATGACTGCATTGAATTGACTGAATTGATTTCCAGTTTTTTTTTAAATACCCCGTACTCAAAACAAAACATTTACTTGGGAAGGAATTTTTTATAGTTTATTTAGTATATACATACATCTATATATATATACTAAATATGGAAAATAGACTTGTGTTTTATTAGGTTTTTGGACAAATTTTTTATTGTCTTTTTTTACTCCATTTAAAAACAAATGACTGACGATGGGGAAATTAAAAATTCTTAGGCTAGTTCAACTTAATTTAGTGTGTATTCTCTGAAGACAAATCCTAATATTTTATACAGTCTTTCCAAAGAGATTTACCATGCCTTAAGGATGCTTAGCTACTTTTGTTGGAAAACTAGAACAATAGTGATTATAGACCTTTTTTTTGTTGTTACAAGGGAGGATCTTTTTCTGAGTTTACTTTATTAAAAAAGAAAAGAGCATTGTTGAATCTCCCGGGAAATGCAGTTAAATTATTAGATAACTCTGGAAAAGCCCAATTTAAAGCTGAGTCACCTCCAGAGAATGATACAGACACACACACACTGGCTTATCCAGGTCTCACACAAACACAGTACAAACTTTACACACTTCACTGCACTTTGCCCTCACCGAGAAAAATAGCTGTAGAATAGCATCTGGCTCCAGGTTTCTCCGTCTGGTCTGAGTGAAGAGGGAAGCATACTCCGTTCCGCCCATAAAAATTCCCAAAGGTCTGTTTATCCCAGAAGGGAATAACAGCAATGATAAATCCTAGCAACCAGATGAAGGTCAGTGAGCACAGGGTCTGTTTTCGTCCGGCACGGTAATGGTGGAATGGGAAGACGATGCACAGGTACTTCTCTAGTGTCATGTAGGTCAACATCATGACGGATACCTCTGTGGACAACATGGCCAGAGAGCCAATCAACTGGCAGGACAGACTCTCCATCCATATCTGAGCATGACGGTTGTACTCGCCACAATACTTGATGTCAAAGGCACCAATGAAAAGCAGATACACACCCATGAGACAGTCTGCACCTATTAGAGGTAAACAAATAAATAATATATTATTTAACACCTGTTCGTCAATCTATATATCAATTCTCATCTATAAGATCATCTGCCATACATACAGTCTTGTCTAACCACCTATCTTAAGCCTCAAAATCTCGAGTCACTTCATGAGAATTTTAAAGCTTTTTTTAGAACAACTATCATCATATCATAACAGAAACTTAAAGTTCCTGATGGCAATCCATCAAAAAAAAAAAAAAAAAAAAAAAAGGAAGTGTGGTTTAACTTGAAGAAACTGTGACAGAAATAGCCTACATTACTTAATGTTATGATACTATTAAATATAAAATTATTTTTTACGGAATGAACATTTTGTAGGGCTTTTTTTTTTTACTTTCAATAAATTGCTTTTAAATTGTGTAAGCTTCATGATTTTAATTAATTAGACATGATTTTGATTACCATTAAAACAGAGCTCAACACATGTAAACAGAAAAACAATATGGAATAGTAATGTCGATCCATCTGTTTATTCATATTCCATCAGTCAGTCTTGTTCTAGCTCTTTGTGCTATATTTAATTCTGTGGTGTGTGTGCATGGTCAGGCCAGTTTGTGTCTCTTGTTATTAGGGTTGGTTTTTTTTTTTTTTTTTTTTTTTTTTTTTTTTTTTTTTTTTTTTTGCAGTTCTCTATTTGTGTGTCCCAGAAACCTGCTGAGCAGTTGATTCAGCTGATAATTAACAAGCACCAAATCAGCCACACACTTTCATTCACTGCACTGCCTCCAAATCATTTTCTTTCCCTCACAGATGTCTCTCCCCACTTCGGTTTTCATTCATCAAAATCAGAGCATGCCAAGGTGAGATGTTTCACACACTGTGAATGGGTTTTTGCAAGCAAGAAATGATACCGTGTTATTGTAGTCCTAGTTGAATGAGTAGTAGGCCTACAGAGACAGCTAAACCCTCCCCCTCCCCCTCCAACTTTCACCACCACTACTAAACCTATTCTAGCCACTGTCAGCCAGTGGGAAACTCCAGAGTTGGAGCTCTAACCTCTCTCTGCATGTCTCTCATCTGAGGGGGCGGCAGGTTTTGATAATTTAAGAGAGAGAGACATGTCCTTTCAACTCTATGTGGGTTAAAAACTGCACCTCTCCAGCCATCTGTTCATCTATCCATCTCTTTTCAGCCCCCTGTCTGCTACAGTATCTCTCTCCATCATTGAGACACAGATTAGTCCTCAGACTCTGATCCTCAGCTGAACAGCTCTAGATACCGTAAGCTGATCCAACCTTTTCTAATAACACTTTTCATTTCTGTAGTTGAATGAAAGTGTGTGTGTGCCCAGGTACGAGTCGTGTTGTTGCAGTGTGCGTCATGTGTCAGCGAGGTCGTGCATAAGTCACAAAGCTCTCTCTCTCTCTGTGTCTAAAGATGCCAACTGTTGTAATAATTTATCTGCCTAGCGGGCGGGAAAGAGTGTTTGTGTTTTGATGTTTATTAAAAGCTTGTGATACTGCATAGATGTATAATTTAGTGAGTTTCAGAGTAATGTGTTGATGTGTATGATTAGCTGAGTGTGTATAATGGCACGTGTGTGTGTAATTGCTCCAATTAGAGGGGACGACGACCCTTTAAGCCTGTTTGTCTGACGCCTGTGGACTTCCAAAATTAGACCTTGCATTCACAGGCTTCCATTTCAGAAAACGTGTTCAGAAAAAGTGTTTGTCAGGCAATCCTGTCTCCTGCTTAAATTAAATAATTTATGTATTTCTATTGTTTTAATTATTTTGTGGGCTGACACCATTACGCAGAAAGGATTCATTACATTTATTAAGGGACAATAAAGACTTTTGGTTTGTGACAATTTTCATTTAAGTAATGAGCTTTCTTTTGAGCTTTCTATTTATCAAACAGTACTGAAAAGGCAGCAACTGTTTGCAACATAAAAAAAAATAATAATAATGTAAATAAATATTTCTTAAACTGAAAGAAGTATATTAGAAAGATTTCTGAAGGATATTTGACGACTGGAATAATGGCTGCTGAAAATTCAACTTGAGGAATCGTTTAAATTAAAATTAGTATTACATGAACAAACAAAACACTTATTGAAACTGGAATGATGTTATTATTGTTTTGACTGTTTTGATTTTAATATACTAAATACAGCCTTGGTGAGCATTGAAGATTTCTTTCAAAAATATTGAAAATTCTTAAATCTACTGGCTTCATTCTGGTATAGAAAGTCTTTCATAATCCAATCAGTTCCTAATGGATAAAATATAGTTGAGATCTATTTTCTAGTTGAACACTTTGTTTGAATTTTAAAGTATTACAGAATTAAAATGCCATGTGAATGCTATTTAATTTTGACTTTAGGTGTTTACGTTATTGTATTGTGGAGATGTAGAAATGTCACTCTTATCTGGTAGTCAGACAATTAATTTGAGTTTGCAAGATTTTGTCTCACTTTTTAATGCATGAAATGAATTTGGACTGATTGATCATCTGAGCTTCACTTGGGTTGAGTATGAGCTGCTTACTTGTTGTGTCACGCTCATGTTTGATGCATAATGGACTCACAGCAAAGGGATTTGATGGCCATTGTGTGATGTTGATTCTCTGAGGCAAAACAGGAACGTAGACAGATGACGAAGATGTTTCCAAAACAAATGATGAAGGCGACGACCCAGACAAACACGCGCAGAATGATGTTTGCCAGCAGATTCTCGAAGGATGAGATTCCGTCTGTGTTTGGTTTGCAGCTCCGCACATTGGGAGAATATCCACAGAATTCAAAACGCTTAAAATAACTGAAATGGTCCAACACATAAATGACATAAAAAGAGAAAAAGCAAAGTTATTTTACACATAATTGCATTTTTGTGGTTAAAAAATGTTTTTTCACTCAAAAAATTACAATTCTCATCATTTACTCATGTTTTCCAAACCTGTATGACTTCTGTGGAACCAGAAAGGTACAGTATCCTGATATTCTTTTATTTTTCAGTATAATAAGTTGACTAAGGACCGGGGTTGTGTCATAAATGTGTCATAAAAGTATGATAAAAAAATAGTCAATGCAGCTTCTATAGTTTTGCATAATGGACATTTTAAATAGGACTAATTTGAAAATCACTCATTGAGCGGTCAACCAGTGAACACTGAAACAATATTCAAAACACAGTTAAGTCTGATTCATAAACAACTGAACAAATATTTATTTGGTAATACCCAATAAAAAAAAGACTACTTAAAGTGAACACTGATCTTTTGTTTGACTCCTATGGCTGAGATTTCAGTGCTACACAAAGCTTTCATTTGGATTCAGAGAACTTGGAACATATCACACAAGTCATATGAACCACTTTAATTATTATTCATAATCATCATACAACAGGAATTTAATTTTGTGTATGTGTGCTCCACAGATTCAATAAAATAATTTAGAATCAGCACGAGTCAATTCTGGCAGAATCCCTAAAAAAACATATTTATAATGTAAAATGACATATTTGAGCACGTTTAAATAAAAACCTTTACCTAATCCTTATACCTGAATGAACACTTTACCCTGCTGCACAGTCAAACACTTCAGCACAAGCATAGTATCTGTTCCTCAGTTTGTTCTTAAAACAAATGTCACTACAAAACATCCAAACAGTTCTGTTCACATGTACCCCTCATCAATCTCATCAACAGGTTTGTAAAATGCAGAGCTAACCTTCTGTTACTGTCACAGTCTGCTAGAGTGGGGCTGTCTCAGATCAAAAGTGAATTTCTAGTGCAGCTTATATCTGCAAAATAACAATCCCGAAAACCTCATCTCCACATCAAAGTGCAGACAGGTTCAACGTGAGGTTCAGAGCTGTAAAGACTTCGATGCAGCAACTCTCCTTGGCATGCGGCGGCTCTTTTGTTCAGTCCTTGGTGTGGAGGGGACTGATTCCTCATAAAGAAATAATGACATTCCATTTAAAAATCTCTCTGAGGGCCTTCACTCTACTACTTTTTTATTTAATTTCCATTTCACATCTGTTCTGGAGATATTACATTTTATTGAAGATAAGTTCAAGATAATTCTTAAGCCTAAGGAAGCATAGCAATCTTGTCACCTTCGAAAAATCAAGAGTTCAAGTTGAGCTGTATTTACCAGCAGGTTTGACTTTTCAAATGCAGTTATCATTCACCCTGCGATGGACAGTTACCATCCAGTGCACATTCAACAGTAATGACTTCTCTCTGTATCTCACTTAGAGGGTGTGCTGTGTGACTTATTGGCTTAATGGAGGTTTTTGTTGTTTGTCTTGACTCATGAGAGACTATGAAGTATGAGGAAGTCTGGAACATACTGATAACTCTCCATAGAGGGCACACAAGGGTATCAACATATATAAAAAATTAAATATGGAACAGACAAAGGTAGACAAAGAAAGTACAAAAGATAAAATTATAAATGTATATATGTGACCCAGAACCACAAAACCTTAAGTGTACATTTTTCGAAAAAATTAAGATTTAAACATAATCTGAAAGCTGAAGAAATACGTTTTCCATTGATGTGTGTTTTTTTTAGGATAGGACAATATTTGGCTTAGATACAACTATTTGGGTGCAAACAGTGTTCGAACTATACCGTGTCCTTTGGGGGAGCCCACCTCTTTTTTTTTGGGGGGGGGGGGGGGGGGTGGAGGTCGTGCACATGCGCATGCCTCAAATAAGGACTTACAACAGCTACAAGTGTATGCACTATTATACATTATCGACACGAGTGCCTCAAAAAAGGACATATAATGACTTACAAAGATACATAACACAATATGCCCTATTATACTTTATCGACACAAATTGATAGGTCAGGAAGACAGCCTTGAATGATGTTGCGGTCTCCTCCGTTAATTTAGAATTCACCTCAATTACTTTATTTGCCAGAATCGCCTTTTGCTTAGTCAATGCCACTTCAATGGACATCTTGTGTGCAATGCTGTCCCTGTATTTATATATAATTTTTCGCGACTGGTTCTGAGCATTAATCATTAATCCACTCCTCAGACAAGTGCGTGCCAGGTACCTTTTCAGACAGAAGAAGGTTTTTTGCGTCCTTACAAGTTGCAACGAGTGGAAAAAAATGTGGCCCCTTTAAGAGCTGCGCGCTCCCTGTAAAACGGTATGCACTCTGTATGATAATGTATACAAGCGCGACTCGAATCCCCCATGTATGCAAGTAATCTCTGTTTGGAAATCATTTTGTTTTAATCTTGTTTGTTTTGTTTTGGTTACGCTGTGGACGGTGGAACATGGGACAGACAATTGCCCGAGTTCGATTGGAGAAATAAAACGAGTCTTTGTTAAATGTCAATCGCCTCCGTGAGTTTTGTCTGGCCTAATTACTTTGTGAGCTATCCATATTTTTCCCCCTCCTGACACAACGCGTTACAAAGTGATGCACCCCAAGCTTCCATCCTTAACACACAGCCATGCATATTGGCTCTTCCAGTCTCTCCACTGCTGGCTGTTCCAGTTTAACGCGAGAGAGGACTCGAAGCAAGAGGGGTTAGGATCCCAGAGATTACTTTTCTTCAGCTTCATGCGTTTTCACAGTGGGCTTGGCTTGAGGTTTACCAGTGCTTGCAGTTGCAAGTTAATTAGGTTTTAATCGCCGTCATGCATGAATGAATAATATTTTTGCCATCATAATCACATTACAAAACTGAAATTGCACTTAAAAATATTCACATTGTCAGTATTTTTTGAGACCCCCCAAAATTTCAGATTTCTCGTTTTCAGGGGAGCCCATGTCTTATTAAGGGGAGCCGAGCTCCCCCTAGCTCCCCCGTAGTTCGCACTATGGGTGCAAAAAGAAATCTAAATATTGAGAAAATCGCCTTTAAAGTTGTCCAAATTAAGTTTCAAAGCAATACATATTACTAATCAAGAAATTAAGTTGTGATATATTTACGGTAGGAAATTTACAAAATATCTTCATGGAACATAATCTTTACGCAACATCCTAATGATTTTTGGTATTAAAGAAAAATCGATAATTTTGACCTATACAATTTTTTTTTTTTGCTAATGCTAAAAATATACCCCAGCGACTAAAGAATGGTTCCACTTCGGAGTAGCTAGTCGGAGAACGTTTTGGGAACACCTCCAGCGTGACTGGCTCTGAATCATGTGTGTAATCAGACCAATGGATGGGTCAAAAAAGCATTGTCCTCCCTGCCCATGTTACATCTACCTTGGAGTGGAGCATTCAGAGTCGGCTATCGAGAAAAAGGCTGAACAACAGAAAAGCAAGTTGGATGAGTGCTTTCTGCGAAATTAGCTGGCACTCCATGCCGGAGCTTCCATGCTCTGCATGTTCTGGTGGGAGTGCACTGGGATAGGGTCCGTCTGCTACTAGTAACTTTATGCCTTGAAATGGAAGCTTTTCACTTCTTGGTGCGGAGACCGCCAGCTCGACCCAGTTAACTGCCCGATTGGTACAGTGCTGGAGTTCCTGCAGGCCCGCTTCTCCACAGGGTTGACCCACTCCACCCTGAAGGTCTACGTGGTGGCCATTGCAGCCTACCACGCCCCTCTCGGGTGGCCAGTCAGTGGGCAGACAGCCCCTAGTTACACGTTTCCTCTGCAGTGTGCTGAGGCTGAAGCTTCCGGTACATTCTCGTGTCCCCATGTGGGACCTGGCTGTGGCTCTCTGTGGCCCTCCCTTCGAGCCTATCGAGGAGATCTCAAATTGCCTTCTCACTACAAAAACGGTTTTCCTGTAAGTGATATCTCCTCTTAAGAGGAATGGGGACCTACAGGCCCTCTCCGTGGCCACGTCCTATATAGATTTTGCACCCAGTCTGGCCAAAGCTTTTCTCTACCCTCGAGTGGGGTATGTCCATAACGTCCCCTCTTCTACACCACGGCCTGTTGTACTCCAGGCCTTCACTCCTTCTCCCTATAGGGAGCCAGATCAGAAGAAGTTTAATTGTATGTGTCCATTGCAAGCACTGGATACATACGTCCGTCCACAGAACTGCCCTGTGGAGAAGGGCGGACCAGTAATTTGTTTGTTATGGCCCCCCTAAGAGTGGCCATTTGTAGAGGCCATTTCTACAGCCTACGAGTCCTCTGATCTCCCCTCGCCCCTGGGGGTCAAGACTCACTCTACCAGAGGTGTGGCGGCATCCAAGGCCTTCTTAGCGGGTGTCTCCATGCGGGACATCTGTGACACTACGGGTTGATCCACACTCCCAACCTTTCTCAGGTTCTGTAGACTGGATATGCAAGCCACTCCTGGCTCTTCCCGAATTAGCTGTGCATTTTCCCACACTAGACAGAGATTTGTAAGTCTGGTGGTGTGGGCATTCTCAATCCCAAAGCATTTTCAGATGCAGCTCGAGTTCCTGAAGAGGAACATCTCAGGTTACGTATGTAACCATGGTTCCTCGAGGGAACAAGATGCTGAGTCGCAGTGCTACACTTCCAGCATTTCTGCCGGTGCTTTCTTCATTCCTGAGACTAAATGCCGACTTTGCCACACATGCTTTTAAGCTTCCTGGTCTCTGACGTCACCTGCCGATGGTGTCTCGCCCATCCATTGGTCTGATTACAAACATGATTCAGAGTCGGTCACGCTGGAGACGTTCCCAAAGCGTTCTCTGATGCAGCTTGAGTTCCTGAAGAGAAACCATGTTTACATGCGTAACCTGAGACGTTTTGTGGTCCAGGGTCACATATTACATATTTAATTTACATATGTAGTTGTAATTTTGAGTACGCTTACATGTGCGTGAGGTTAGTTAGGGGTCGGAACATCCTGATGTTGATGTTGGGAATATCTACCTCTTCCATACTCCTGCACACAGAATGAGCAGATGCACATTTTACCTTCATCTATCCAGAATAAAAGTAAATTTTCAAAGCCAATTAAACAAAGAATGGTAGGCCAGTAAAGTCAGCTGAATAATGACTGGCATAACTCCCAGAAAAATATCAATGAATATTTTACAGACAGAAGTCTAGTGAAAACTGCAGTCCTGGACGTTACTAAACAGATCATCTACATCTGTGGACTGCAAAACAACATTCACTGTGATTATATGGTATGCCTAAAGTCAAGATAATTATCATTTATAAGGTTATTTATTTATTTTTTTGTTTATTTTACCTCTGCATAATTCTCTCTCTGGTTGTTAATAACACACAATCAACCAAAATTAATGGTACTTTTTTTTTTTTTTTTTTTTTTTTTGACCAGGGGCAAAATTTACCCTAAACTGATTTTCAGGTGCAGTTTTACCTCTTTAATTATAACCATAATCAAAACCATATTAAAACACAGAGCATGCCATTTACTTACATCAAATGCTTAAAACACATACTAATCTTCCTAACAGTCCTAAACTACAATGCAATAAAATATAGTGTAATATCAGTATAGAATACAACATGAAAGACTAAAACTTTTTTTGATAAAGCCTTGCTAATTTCTGACCGTGGTCAGCAGAACTCACTATAGGCTTGGCTGAACTCACTCTTAGTTGTTGTGCATATAAAGTAGTGAGAATACATAAAATGACAACTTTTGTTTTTTAATTTTACTTTATGTCAACAATTAATTTGGTTCTATTTTTATTTAACCTAAGGATTATATGTGTGTCCTGGTCCTCTAACCACTAAACATGCCTGGGGCTATAATTGGCTGAAAGAAAATAATTTCCAGAAACAACATTTGATGTCGATCCAGGAATATTCTGTAAATCACGTAGTGCAGGTTTACAGAGCAGAAGTGAGCTACTGTACTTCTCTCCAAGAGACTGTGGAAAATGCAAGGATCATTGACAGCACCTGAATGCTTGTTAAACCTCCAAGCTCTTTATTCCAACCCCTACCCTTAAAATAAAACCCATCGTTTAAGATTAATGTAATATGTGTTTGTAACTTTAATTGACTGCCTAATCAGAGCATGTGTAAAGAGCTCATTCAATGTGACTTTAGATATTTAATTGTTCTCTGATTAACAGTCTGTGCTTGATCACATGCTGAGACCAGTAGTCATGTATCGAACGTGAGGGGCATGTACAGATGCTTCTCAATAAATTGGAATGTCATGGAAAAGTTAATTTATTTCAATAATTCTACATACATTTTGAAACGTGTGTATTAAATAAATTAAATGAACACAGATGGAAGAAGTTTAAGTCTTTGGTTCTTTTAATTGTGATGATTTTGACTCACATTTAACAAAAACCCACAAATTCACTATCTCAGCAAATTAGAATACTTCATAAGACCAATAATAATAATAATAATAATAAAACATTTTTATTGAACTGTTGGCCTTCTGGAAAGTATGTTCATTTACTGTACTGTGGCATGGAGGTGATCAGTTTGTGGCTCTGCTGAGGTGGTATGGAAGGTTTCTCTGACAGTGGCCTTCAGCTCATCTGCATTGTTTGGTCTCTTGTTTCTCAATTTCCTTTTTCTCAATACCCCATAGATTCTCCATTTCACAATGGACCAACACCAGCAGATGACACTGTACCCCAACAGTCCATTTCTTCTTTTCCTTAGCCCAGGCAGGACCCCTCAGGAGTGACTTAACAAGAGGAATATGACAACTGCAACCAAATTCCTTCACACGTCTGTGTGTGGTGGCTCTTGATGCCTTGACCCCAGCCTCAGTCCATTCCTTGTGAAATTCTTGAATCGATTTTGCCTGACAAACCTTCCACTTAGCTTTCTGTTAACATGCTTGGATACAGCACTCTGTGAACAGCCAGCTTCTTTGGCAATGATTGGTTTGTGGCTTACCCTCCTTGTAAAGGGTGTCAGTGATTGTCTTCTGGACAACTGTCAGATCAGCAGTCTTCCCCATTATTGTGTAGCCTAGTGAACCAAACTGAGAGAAAATTTTTGAAGACTCAGGAAACCTTTCCAATTGTTTTGAGTTGATTAGCTGATTGGCATGTCACCATATTCTAATTTGTTGAGAATTGGAGGGTTTTTTTGTTAAATGTGAGCCAAAATCATCATAATGAAAAGAACAAAAGACATTGAATTTATTTAATACACAAGTTTCACAATTTCAGTTGAATTACTGAAATAAATGAACTTTTCCACAATATTCAAATTTATTGAGAAGCACCTGTAAATATGATATCGATTTCTATGTACATTGTGAACACACATGAATAAATACAAGATCTACCCTACTACACAGCATCAGTATAATAACTTAAATGATGTGGTTTTTACTCACAGTGACTGCAGATTCACCAGACTGTCAAACTGATTGTCATATATGTGTGACAGGGGATTGTTTGAAATATTTCTGAAACAAACACACAGAGAGACACAAATAGTAAAATAGTTATCGATGAAGTCCACACTTTGCTTCTGTGATTCATAAGGCCTGTCACTTTGTCTGAAGAGGCTTTCAACCAGTCAATGAATCACTGGGCAGTTCAGCACAAATGCAAAATGAACACTGAAGTATTGTGCCACTGAGAAATATCTATAAAAATATAAACTTGGAACAAGAACTGATAAACAACACCCTTTGCAACAGAAATAAAAAAAAGTGCAGAATGTGGCTCTTACAGCTGTTTCAGGTTCTGGAGGTTCTGGAACAGAGATGGAGGTAGGTCTTTGATCTTGTTCATAGACACGTCTCTGTAAATCAAGTCAAAGCAAGTTCAGCAGCTCATTTTTCAACTTAATCGTTCATGAAATAAATTAAACTAAAAAGAATAGCTTCAAATTGAAGATCTGTTCCAAGGTTTGTGCTTATCAGGCTGAAATTATTTCTGCAGGTGTCTCTCTTCTTGTCCCACAAATCTCAGCAAAGATTGGTTAAAAAAGATAGATCTATAGTGGCCCAGTAGAGCACAACACAACACAACACAACACATAGGACTAGTTTTGTTGTGTTGTGCTCATTTTTCTGTGTTGAGGCTTGTTTCCATTGTTTTGTGCTAAATTCGTTGTGTTGTGTCTTATTTCCATTGTGTTGCGGTTTGTTTCCTGTGTGTTGTGCTAATTCTGTTGTATTGTGGTTTGTTTTCAATATGTTGCGGCTTGTTTTTGTTGTGTTGTGCTAATTTCATTGTGTTGCATCTTGTTTCCATGATTTTTTGCTAATCTCATTGTGTTTGTTTTGTCATGGAGATTTAGTTCTGTTGTGCACTACTGGGCCACCATATATTTATTCTCCCACACATTGTTTCAACCCTGTATGACTTTCTTTCTTTCTTTTGCAGAAGACAGTATAAGATGTGCTGAATAATGTAGTTTTTTTCTATTTAACAAAAAAACATGAACAGGGAAAATGAAGGGGAAAAAGTGCTTCATAGACAAAATATGTGCACTATATTCATTGTCTTTTAAAGCCATGTGACTGCTTTGTCAGAATGAGCCAAACTTAACTTATTTACTCTGACTCTTGGCCTCGACCTTAGCTGTGAATCTATACAAACTTCTGCCCTTTTCTGCTTTTCATTTTGATATGCTTTTGCGTATGGGAGAAAGCCATGTAAACATTTTTCATCCTTTTTTCTGTTCCGGAGAAGAAAAAAGAAATACGGGTTTGGAACAACATGAGGGTGAGTAAATGAGAACAAGAGCCAGACTTTTCATTTGAAGGTGAACTAACCCTTAAAAGGCTCATAAATACAATCTCTTTCTTTCTGTCCAGCACACACATTTTATATAAGCAATGAACTGAAAAAATGGTGAAAAAAAATGTAATCTAGGGACTCCTAAAAATGAATGCCTCCATTTACTTGTGTGCATGTGTTTGTGTGTATACTCACAGGTCTATCAATCTTTGCATGTCTGTGAATGTTCCCTCCTCTATTGTGCTGATGCGATTTCTTCTCAATGCTCTAAACCGGAAAAAAAAACATGTGTATTGTAGCACTGCCTCAAAATATACCCCAATTCACCAAGGCCAAGTCAAATACTGTACATCTATATGTAAATCAGCTCTTCCTATTTGCTGGGTCTTAAGATCAAACTTAAGAACTATCCATCTGGTTCATGCTTCCAGGAACATTTTCCATATTGCTTGAGTACACAAGGACACACTGACAGTCCCAGATTAGGTCTGAAAAGCACTGGACGTATCAAAAGACATGCATTATTTACATATTTGGATAAATCTGGCCTGTGTTGATAACTACAACAGCTTTGAATTGAGATTGGATCAGATATCACAACAAACACACCGTCACTTCAGTCGATGTAAGGTTCAGTAACATACCGAACGAGTAGAAGAGAGAATTCAGCCTGTCAGATGCTGGAATATTCATTTACACTTCAATGAAATGAGTATTTTTTTTATTCTGAGTGTTTCTTTAACTATTGTATAAGCACATTTGAGTCATACACTCACATTCATTTATTTGCAAACTAATAAAAGTTCACCATGCATCTAAGTAAAAATAAATAATGAAATACTAAAATTGGTTAGTTTTCATTAAAAACAACTTCTGGGACATAAAAGTGCCTGTAGTTGAAGATGATGCTGCAGGCTCGGTCCCTCAGGACAGACTGTCCTTCAAACGTCAACATGTACATCTAAAACATGAGTAAATATTGTCATTTATTCACTTCCGATGTCTTTAATCTACTCAGGTCTTGAATTATTCAGTTTAACCTAAATCTGTATTTATTTGTGAGAGACACAGAAGAAGCTGTAGATGAGTCCCACTTCTGTCCCCTTCTCTCACTCTCAGCTGTGACAAATAAACAGTCTATACTGTAAATGCCCTGGATCCCATCCCATTAATGTGCATGTATGGTTTGTGGATACTCACAAGACAGTAAGAGAGGAGCAGTTCTTAAAACTAGACGCCCAGAGAGATGAAATTCTATTCCCCTCCATTTCCCTGCAGAAAGAAACAGCTTCAGTGATGTAAATACATTATTCTTTATGAAATATAAATATTTTATATCTATCTACTTCACATAGGATATCAAGATAGTTAAGTACTATGTTTTTAACTCACAGCCAGTTGAGACGGGGCATCTCAAGGCAAATCGAAGTTTTAGGAAATTGTTCGACAGAGTTATTTAATAAAGACCTGCAAAATATATAGATATGCAGACTCACTGTTGAGCAATACAATTCAATCAACAAAGAAATTACTTTACAATGAATGAAAAACAGGCATACACTTTCATAGGCCAATGCACAATAGCTTTGCATACTGTATATCAAAATTCATCATTTTGATATGTCTGCCAAGGTAAATTAGCAAGTCATCCTTACAGGAAAAATAATGATTTCAGGCCTTCAAAAGACTTCTGACGCATGGATGATAGTCTGTTTTCATCCAGAATCCTACACACAGACAAAATTACATCAAATAATTACAGAATACCAAAAATTTGAATGAGACAAAGAAAGAAAGAGAAATTGCAATTCCCAGCCGAATCACACCTGGCATCCAATTTGATCAATAATGTGAGTGTGTATGTGCTTTTCTACTTACAGCCACTCCAGACTTCTGAGGTCACTAAAGATTCCCGCTTTCAGAGATGCAATTCTGTTCTGACTCAAAAAACTGCATAAAAAAAACAAGAGAGAGACAGAATGAGACAAAGAGAAAGAGAAGGCCACATTAATGCAGATCTGATGTTTAAATGGGTTAAATGTGCCATTATTACAAAGACCCTCTGCTGTGACCATCACTACTGTTCCTCCTTCCTCTACTGTCTCCTTCCTTCCTTTCTGTCTCTTCTTTATATTAGCTGTCTGATTAGTATTAGTTTAATGTGGATTATGTATGTATTGAAGCACAACTCTGAATGTAAGAGCCCGTGAACACATTGAAGCATTAGCACTAGGAGGATGCATTAAAATTCATTCTTAGATCATGGATCTGTTCTGCCTGAATCAAGCCTAATCCACCATCCTCTTTGTTACATCCTCCTTTCCCTTCTTTTTCTTTTATATGAATGGGTAGATGATGAAAGCCTCAAGCTGGCTGATAGGAAGAAACAGATGGGACACTCATAATTACATAGACAGATTGTCAGCGATGTACAGTTACACAATTATTTAAACAGGAGCTCAGGGAAGGATGAATGTCATGTTATACACGACATGTCACTGATATAACTGTGCACAGTCTCACACACACAGTCGTTCCATTCATTTACACGTCACTCACAGTTTACGCAAAGAGATTAGTCCTGAAAATGCCCTCTTGGAGATCATTTCTATACTGTTCGTTTCCAAATGTCTGTGGAGAGAGAGAGAGAATATTCATTGCAGTTTGAGGTAGCGCTCTAGGTGCGCTCTGTATTTTTTTTGCCTCATTAAAAAAGTTTTACCCCTAAAGAAATGAATAGTCAATTGCAGCATCCTGCAGTCAAATATTGTTGTATAAAAGTTTTGAATAATGTATAATTTGTTGCCAGGTGCCTGGAAGCCAATTCAACAGTGTGTAGGTTTCATGGTTTTCATGGCATTTCATGGCTCTTCTCAGATAATAAAATAGTTTCTATTTAAATTAAATCAATATTGCATTTATTATTAAGTTACTGTGTAATGATTGGTCTATATTTAGTCAGTCAGTCATTTCTTGCAAGTTACAGTAAAGATATTTATAATGTTACAAAGGTTTTTGTTTAAAGTAAATGTAACAATTTTAAAAAGAAATGTTTCTTGAGCCCTAAATCAGCATATTAGAACAATTTGAAAAAACAGTCCACTGCTGAAAATCCAGCTTTGCCATCATAGGAATCCATAAAATATTAAAAATACATTCATACAGAAAACAGCTATTTCAAATTGTAATAATATTTTTACTCTGCTTTTTGATCAAATGAATGATGCCTTAATGAGCACAGAGACTTCTTTCAAAAACATCAGAACCAACCTCAAACGTTTGAATGGAAGTACACTTATAAACCCTTCAATTGGAAACAAATAATTCGCATAACACAGCATATTAGATATAAAATAGAACTATGTCTACACAATTAATGAACTATGGAGCTCGCATGCAGATCAAAAGACATACTACCTGTTTTTAATCTGTAGTTAATGTGTTGTACATATCTAAACCTTTCAAAGATCATTTTTGTTTGTTTGTTTGTTTAGACCAAACTATGACCATGCTGGTTAGCTACTCTATTCGATGCAGTGTCTGTCATTTATTATCATTAATTAATGAGATGTCTTGTGAGGGGTTCTCTCTGTCTTTCTTCATCTGTCTAAGAGGAAATGTTGTCTGGCTATACTGAGAGCTTCACAGCTGAACTTTGATGTGCAATAAAAACGTCATCCTGTCTGAAATCTACAAAGGAACTTGAGATTTAAAACCTCCACTGCACTTAGTGACAAATTAAGATTTCTTTTTTTTTCTTTTTTGTCAGCAGAAAGAAAAGATGTAAGGTAATGAGGAGTCTGAATAAAATAAGGTGCTATTATGTCGATGCATGGAGCTCTGACACACACAAACATAATCATGCACGTCTCAAATGATTTTATTTTCACATCTGACAATGGCAAGTGTATTGTTGGCCATGTAAACTCTTCAATTTGAACAGCTTGTTTTGCTTACATTGGGGAGAGACTATTATTCTTACAGTTTCCACTACAATTTGCAGTTCTTTTTAAAGTTATTATCCAACTGGCCAATTTCATAATTTCATAGGTGTTGTTTTGAACCCTTAAGTAAACACATACATACATATTCTGAAACCTCTCTGTTTGGTGTTTTATAGAAAATGGAAAACTCATCATTGCAAAGCTGTGGCTAATCGTTATATATAAATCATGACTTGAGCTCGAGGCAAGGAGAAATGATAAGAGATAAAAGAAAGAAGGATTAGGGAAGGAGAAGATGAGATGTGTCACTCACAGTCTCTCCAGGTGTCTGTAGCGGATGAACAGATCACGAGAGAGAGATTCGATCCTGTTACTGTTCAGTTCTCTGAAGGCAGCATGGGAGGAAAATAGCAACTATTACATTTGGAAAACAAATATAGTGATTTGTTTCTTGTTCCCTGTTGATTAAAAAAAGTTGCTGGTCCTAGTTGGCTCCGCTTGAGCCAGTTAGTACCTAATCGCCCTCTGAAACCAGTAACCCTGACATTTCAGAGTCTAGTTGTTATATATAATGGAAGAGTTATACTCTGTCATACTTACAGTGCAGTTACATTAGAGGACACAACAGGTACATGGAGGAGGTTTTTGCCATTACAGTTCACCTTCCGACCCTCACAATGACACACATCTGGATAGACATCTAACACTGAAAACAAATTGACATAAACAGGTCATTGGAGTGTTGCTCATCGAAAATAAATGCTGAATGGTACTATTTGCCAAGCAATAATTTCCATATTAATAATGATTATGGTTGGCTAGTCAATTTCATTTCATTTTAGATAAGAAGGGTAATGTGCACTTGTAAAGGTACTAAGTGTATAATTAAAATTCATTGACAGCGTGTGTATCTGTATGTGTGTGTATTTATCTGCTTTTATGAGACCAGCTATAATGTTTCATCTACAGGCTCTGTGCTAATAAGTATTTACATTATACTTCAGAAATCATTTGATAAAGACAGAATGCATGAAAGAGACAGAGACAGATTACCTTATGTCTTCCCGAAAAGATAAACTCCTGCCATTAACATGACAAAACTGGCTTTTGTCTCAGACTCTCTCAAACCCCTTTTGTGTTATCCATTAGAGTATAAAATCTATGTTCTTTTTATGCCTTGCTCAATCCATTTAAAAACAGTAGATCATCACAACGAGGGTCATAAGCTTTTGTTTCCCTGCTAAATAAAGTGCCATGTTTCATGCTTGCACCAGTTAAAATAAATAATGTGTACTGATGTTAAGCTGAAATCAGAGAGAGTGAAAATAAAATACGATTAAATTCTTTCACATTCCTCATTAATAAAGTAAACTGCTCCAGTTCTATTTTTGTTCAGTTCATAAAATAAAAAGTGCATCGCACTCATGTTAACTTTTTATTCTTGTTAAACTGTCACATTTTGTTTATTCTTTAAAAACAAAAAAAATAAAATATGCATATATTTTCAATGTGTCAAAGAAAAGAAACTGAAAGATCAACTAAATTTTATTCAGAATTTTGAAGCATTCATTATAAAAACACTGTTATAGTTGGTCATCCCATATATTGTTTGTCCATTGTGGTTTGACAGATTTTAAGAGTTTCTGACAGATTTGACAGATTTGAGACATCCACATCTTAATCCCCCGGTGAGACTGAAATAATCATTTTTCAACACATTCAGGCTCTTGAGACAGCTGTGTCTTTCTCACCTAACCTCGACAGTCAGGTAAAGCATTATTTCCTGCGAGTTTTTTATTTTTATTTTTTAGTACAGGTAAGTGTTTGTTTGGGATTGAAAAAGCATAATACTGCAAAAAGTTACTACATTCCAAAGTATAAACTAATATCTTGGATATCATTGGAATAAAACATACCATCCACTGTTACTCAGAACTGAACTGAAATTGAAAGGAATTAAGCATTCTACTTTAAAGAACCAATTGGATGGATTCACAAGTAGCATTTAATGATTCACCAGTGAATTTAATTGATATGAATGCAGCAGTTAACAACTCTCTGATTCAGAGATCTTGTTGGTGCAACTCTCAATTGAACAAATAGCTGTTGGGACTTGCCCATTTCAAAACGAACAAAGAAACTGTATTTTAAAAATGTTTTTTAAAGTGTGCTGCTGACCACTGATTTAAAATAGATCATACATATTTAGGTCAGTGGTTCATAATAATTCATAATAATGTTGAACTGAGCTGCATCACCGACATTCACCTTTATCGACTAACTACAGTAAATAGTAGTCCTTATAAACAAGTACTTGTAAAATATACAAAGTCTTGAATAAACTTTTGAATGTACTTATTGTAAGCAGACATTGCAACTGGTGTATACAGGATGTACTTCATCCTCCATTGCTTCAAATCTACCATCATTATTCCAGTGAAAGGTTCCTGAATGAATATCCCCCCGTGGCGCTCACTTCCGTTGCTATGAACTGCTTAGAGTGGCAGGTCAAGGCATACATCAAAGCCTCCATCCCAGCTCTTCTGAACCCGCACTAGAATGCCTATAACCACTCAACCGAGAATGCCATAACAACCGCAATTCATCTCACACTCGGGTCACCTGGAAAGTAAAGACCCCACTTCAGGATGCACTGATTTCAATTCAGCTTTCAACACAATCTTACCACACACCCTAATCAACAAGCAGAACCTTTTCCCGCTGGTGCGTCACGGGGGAGAGAGTTTTCTTGACAGACTCACTCTGGCCTAGAGAAGTTGTGTTGGTGCTGACAGAAATGCCTTGTAATGGATAGTAAATACTGTCCAGTACATCACTGTGACCCTGTTTCCACCCTACGGAAGGACCCCATTTATCTATCAGACCCGAGGCAAAGGAACATCTAGCATTTTCTTTCCACAGGCAGTCAGCATTTATCAGCACATGCCTGCACAGATTCCATATATTACACACACATTGCGTCATTTATTCTCTATTATCACCCACATCTGTATTATAAGTTCAGACATGTTCAAATTCATTGCAAGAATTAAGGGCGATTGCTTGAATGTAGCTTGAAAGCTGTCATCGTTTGTGTACTCAAAAACTTCTGGCTCTGATTGTACGAACAAAGACATTCTTTTAAATATATGTTTAAATGTTGTGTTCTGCAGAAGAAACAAAGTCATACAGGTTTGGAATGCCACGAGAGTAAGAAAATTAAGACAATCTCCTTAACTCTGGAGTGCTATAATATTGAATAGGACCGTATTTGTCATTGATCATTTTAAACTGTGTATTTGGTTTTAAAGAAACATTATCCATTGGAAATCAATCTGCATGTAGAACATGAGACAAGCAGAGATAGGGGCTTAAATATAGAGTGCTTTTTAATGAAAGCTGCGCTGCAGAACTTGGGTCTCTTTATCGCCATCTGTGGTCGAAATGTAAAATTACAGAGCATTTTATTTTATTATATTTTCCAGTCAGTTATGCTGCAGTATACCTCAAAAAATACAAATCATTCTACAAAAAGGATTCAAAAAAAAAAAAAAAACCTCTGCAGAACTCTGCCTTGTTTCCTCTAAGGTTTTACAGTAGTGTTGTGAGAATATCACTTCCCTCTCAGCCCAGATAGGACAGTTTCTTTCAGAAATCAGCAGCAGTTTATTGCTTGCCATGAAACTCAAAGCTCTGTTTTGCTGTGCTACTGAATGACTGTATGAACAAGAGATTTTCAAATGGGTATGTGTGGAAATGTTCAAAGAAAAATGGTATGAAAATGCTAATTTTAAATGTACTTTTTTATGTAATGAAATTACATTTTATTACAAAAGGGGTCCTTGCAGGGGATGCAAGGAGTATTAAGGAGCTAGGAGTGTCAAACACATGTCCAACCAGCTCCAACACAACTGCCTGGAAGTTTCTGGCACTCCTAAAGACTTGATTAGTTGGATCATGTTTGTTTAATTAGGGTCTTCAGTCATATGTGATAGTAGAGGGCAGGCACCAAGCTAATAAGAAGTATATTTACCCTGGAATTAGACATCACCACCATCACCCTTTTCTCCTATCAATCTCTAAAAGCTTTCTTTTAGTTTTTCTCTCACTCCTGTCCTGGCACTGCCGGGTAATAATGTTCAAATGATCTGAATTTGAGTTCATGCCACTATGGTCAGTCTATTAACACTGCACCAGCCCTCTTGCCAGCCGAAAGTAATTGGTGGAAACCAAAGGCTTTGCTATCTTAATACAGCTTAGGTGGGTCAAGAACCTTTAAGTAAAAGGGCTTCACTTGGGCAACAAAAAGAAAGATTGAGTTTTCTGAGGAAGGAATTTTTGCAGTAATGTTTTGATTCTCATACATAATGGAGCTGGCGTAAACACAAAAGTGCAAATCAGTATTTATGACCTTCCTGGTGACTTCATTTAACCCAATCTGTTTGCAGTCTGTTGAGAGAGCGTGTCGTATCATCAGACTTCAAGATAACTGTCCCCAAGCAAACCTGCATTGCTCCCACAATAAAGCAACCTGAACCTGGCTCTTCTACCCTCGGGCCCTTTCCTTTTCCATATGCTACACTGTTGTAACACCTCTTGCATTAAGAGTGGATTCTCAAGATGAGCATTTTCTTTTTGCAGAGAACTGCGGCAGGTCTTTACTGAATACAGGTCATCACTTTTGCCCTCTGTACATTTTAAGCCTAGCATATTTACATATGTAGGCTATATATAAAAAAGACATTACAGATGCATCACTACATTTTAATTGCACAGTTATGGAGACAATAAAACATTTAGCTGAACTGGATGCTGAGTTTACATTTCAGTTCTGTTTAACACATTTTCATTTTTTCACTCTCTTTGCAGATTATTGTAGGCAGCAAACCTCATTAAAAAATATTGTGTGAGTTGTCAAGTTTAAATTTCTTTCTCGTTCTTTTCCTTCCCTTTCATCCAGGCAAATGTATCTCTTTTGGGTGACTTTTTCATTTAGGCCAATTTGCTTAGAAGTTTTTATAATCAAATCAGAAGTGTGACAGATTGGTTTGTTGCAGAGTTTGAAACAGTTTGTTGTTTGCATTTTTTCAAAAACAAATTGATCTTCAGAAGTGAGACAATGAAGCGTGTCCAATAAATTCACCAAACTAACACATTGCCTGTGTCCTTCTTTCTGGCACTCAAATATGAAAGAAGGACAAACAACTCAATGAGTTCTTGAAGCTGAACTGTAAGAGCCATATTCATATAGTTCTATCAGTTGAGAAGTGTCATATAGGGTTATTTTAGAAATAAATTTCTACAAATTTAAGAGATTGGCCAAATAAAACTATTTCTGTTTGTTAGAATTTCAAAGCAGTTCTCAAGGGAATAAAAAAGACAACTTTTCCCATTAAACATTTCAATGAAATATGATTTAAAATCAGAGGAAGTGCACATTATGTTCTTAACTAATCTTTACTGTCCTGTTCAATAGGCAAATAAGAAAATAAAAAGAATATATAAAGAAAGAAACCTAATTCTAAAATCAAATAACACCCAATGATAAAGCCACACAATAACATCTAGTGTTAGCATCACTTTATAACACCTATAGATAATACCCAGTGATAGCACTCAAAGGATCTATTCCATCTAACCGAGAGTTGGTAAGTGTTAAACCCATCTCACATTCATGGGTTTACACACCTTTATTTCTAAGAGGAGTATTATATAGATTATATAGAAAGCAAATGAAAACTGTGAACAGAAAGCCTTGCTCACATGTCTTTTTTTTGTATAGCAGAGAAACATTGTGCTGCAGGACTCAACACAACATAATCAGCCTTTAATGACTGTATATGTAGTCTTTTTGGATGTTTATCCTTAATCAATTCACAAATACATGCAAAGATAAAACAAATGAAGAGGAAAAGAGGAAAAGAGGAAGGAAGGACAAATGAGAATACTTACTGCACTCTTTCGACTCCTGGACCCTTGTTTTCATGAAGGCATCAAACAGATGGGGCCAACCACTGTTATCCACTGCAACACACACACACACACACACACACACACATTTCTGATATTGACACTTATTTATCTTGAATATTCATATTTCTGTGTGCATGTGTACGAAGCTGGGTAGTAACTGAATACGTTATCTGGATTATGTAATCAGGTTTCAAAAAAGAAATACTTGGAATTAGAATTACAAAAATTACATTTTTAATTAAACTTCATAATTACTTTTTATTATTATTACATGAATACATAATATACAATAGCAAATAATTATTCATAATTTATTAATTCTGCCTAATTCCTATTTTTCATTTTTTTAAATGTTCCTTACTAAAATAGCCTACTGCTTATTTACATTCAGTATATTCACATTCAGTCAATCACATGTAAAAATATATATGTCCTTGAATATATATATATATATATATATATATATATATATATATTTTTTTTTTTTTTTTACATGTAATATAAGCATTACCAAACTTTTTTTGTCATCTGAACATCTTTCACCTAATATATTTGGTGAAAGTATATACACTTCATGTTATTAATTACAAGGAATGGAATATATTTTTTACACACTTTATTTTTATATAAATATTGTATAGGATCATTCTATTTAAATTAAAAAGTAGTCTGAATATTTAACCTAAAATGTATGATGTAATATATTACGTTACACACACATAGCTCTGCATGTGTATGTGGGTGTCTGTTAATGATGATATAATGATATAATGTGGAAATTTCTGCACACTTGCATTATTGTGCATGCATTTGTATATACAAACTATTGTCCGTATGTCTTGCCCACAGTCTTACCGCAGTTCTCTTCGTCTGCTCCATTGGGACAGTCCTGCTGCCCGTTGCAGTGCTGTGGTTGAGGCAAACACACTGACAGATTCCCACATGGAAACTGACCCAATGGACACATATCAGAGCCTGAAGAATCTACATTCACACAACACATCCATTAACAGAAACAAGGTGATGCCAATATCTGCTCAGACATGGCTTTAGGTTTTGACTTAAATTAAGTACATTTTTATTACTGTCAGAATAAACAACAACAGAATTAGTCATAAATAAATACAATTGCGATGAAAATTTTTGAATATGTTTTCCAGAATTAATCAAATCCAAGTGAGAGACACATTTCAAACAGTCCTGACTTAATCAATCAGCCAGCAACATTGATTCATTTATCACATTACACTGAATGAGTCCCTGTCCCTGTCCCTGTCCTTGGTCTTTTCCTTGTCTAAATCTCTCTGCATGCTGTTTGTTCAGTGCTCAACTTCTCAACTCAAGCTGTCTTTTTTGTGGATGTGGAATATGAGAGATACATAAATACATACACATCTTCAAATGGCAAATAAACACGTATAAAACACAAAATCCCTGGTCAAACATATCTTGTAGTTACATTGTATTGCTTAGAACTGATTCCCAACTGAAATAATGCGAATGTTGTTGTCGTCCCTTTCGTTGCACTTCTGGAGGTCAGAGTTCACGATGCAGGTAGGTCACGTGACTGATGGAAGACTTAAGTTGGTTAGTGGTAACCCTGCCACCACTCGCGTGACCTCTCAGCCTCATGACAGCATCACATTGTACAGTATGTCTCAAACCCATGACATTACAGGACTCTGCAGCTGTGATGTAACACCTCGGGAATGTAAGGTTCTGAATAAGTGTGGAATCTTACCTGATAATCAGTTTTTAATATGTAAATCTTTACATTCAAACCTGAGATATGCAACCAATGAACAGGTTTCAAACCCGTTGTATCTGCCACTTCCAATAAAAGATTCTATTAAAGTAACACAACAAAAGTCAACCAGCCAGGATTACAGTATATTGAGAGAAAGTTATTGAACTGGAATCATGCGAGGAAAATAAATTAAGTATTTTTATAAAGCTCTTAAAGTAAAAGCTCTCAAAGCTCTCTCCGCTCTGCAGGGTACTTAGACAGGTTTTTTTTTTTTTTTTTTTGCATTTGGATTGAGGAGAAGTTTACATTGCTTCAGGTTTATCTATCATATTTCATCTGAATAACTGTGTTAGACATCTGGAGGATAATATCTGCCAGTATGTGACTGGAGAACATCGTGTCTATATTATTGTACATCAGGCAATTCATTTTTTTAATTACTGTGTTTAAATGAACTTATGAGCACTTCATTATGAAATAATTATAAAGCTATGAACATAATATCTTATAATCTAAGAAAAACTTCTAAAGCAGTGGTTCTCAGCCTTTGGCATCCCCATAGTTGAAAACCACTAATCTATGCCACTTTCTTCATATTTATTTATGCAGTATTTATTTAACTAAGTGTGTGCTATTGATTTATTCATTTACTTCTTTGTAACTCATTTCTGATGCTGGGTCACTGTTAAAATACACAGTCGGGGATCAAATATTTATGGGTAAGATTCCTTTAGCCCACAGTGAGTATGATATACCATAGAGTCTTAGAGGGTCCTTCTCAACACAAACAAGGCAATGTTGTCTCCCCCTGAAAACAGTCTTGATGACATCATAGAAAACAGTGGCATTTCGTTTGCTTTCATTCTTTGACTCTTTGACTTTAGTCACTGTCCGTTCCACATTCCTCATTCTGCTTTTCATCTACGCTATGTTCTAGTCAATGGACTCTCTCTCTTTCTGTCTGCAGGATGAATATAAAGCAGTGGTTGGTCTATGTAAAGCTCCGGGGAGCTGCTGTCATGTAGCACAGACACCTCTACACATCCCCATCAAATCTAAGGGTCTCTCTCCATTATTCACACACACACACACACATGTAAACACTTGAATAATCCTCTTGAACACCTTGCCAATATACTCACAGCTCTGCCATCATTATCAGGTAGTAAGTCAGTCATGTATATGCTAAGTCTGTCTGCCCCGAACTACACACTAGTCAATTAGCTCACCTCTCCAGCACCGTAACCTTCACACTCTGGTGTTTCCTTCTTGAAATCTCTCAAACACAGGCAGGCACAAATTAAAACACATCTGCTTGCACATGCACAGATGATCTGCATTGTCAACTTTTCACCATGACTAAAGAAAATCTGTGAGACAAGAAAAATAAATCTAACTTGATGTGTGACTCTGAAACGGAAAGGTGTGTTTGCCGCACTCTCTCTCTATCACACACCATCATGCAGTCCAGAATCTAACTCGCTCTAGTTTATCACCTTAAGGGAGATACATTATATCCAGTGCAACTGTTTTGTCATGGGGGCAGTATCCTAAAAGAGACAACTTTGTACTCATATCTATGTGTAAAATGTTCGTATTATGACCTTAAAGTATGATCATGTTCCTAAAGTATGAACCATTCAAGGGTAAATAAATAAAGTGAAAAGATGTCCCTTTTGAGGATACCGTCCTTGTGTATAGCTATGTTGTACTAATGTTTAACTTACATGCAGTTTTAGCACATTTTTCTGAGGGTGCCCATATAGCCACCGTTGGGCCCAAGGTGACTATTGTATTGTATAAGTAAAATAAAAATAGACTGATACATTTAAACTGATTGATTGGACGCAACATTCATTTTAATTGTCCTACCTATCGTTAAACACAAATTAAATAAAATTGTTTCTCAGAGCTGGGACAATTGATATGCAGTATAAATATTTTGAGTTCATTAAGTCATCAATGTATCTTTCTTGCTTTCTTTTTTTAAATTGCTCAATTCAGCGTATTTCTGGGATGAGGCAGATTCCAACCTGGAAACTACTTCTTCATCAGTTTATTTTGCAATTTGATTGCATGCATGAGATTATTTTCAAACGACCACATTCTGCTCATGGACACACTTCATGCTCCTCTACCCAATATGACTCATTCCTCTTTGTCCTAGTACAGGCATCTATTAAGAATTCATCCAACCTTCAAGGCTAAGCATTAATGACGTCATTTAAAATAAGATGCTGCCATAAAAAATAAAAATAAATAAACGTTCTTCAAAATACAAAAAACTCTATGTGCTCTTCTGGGGTGTATTTCAGAAAGGATGATCAACAAACTCTGAGTTAAAACGTGAACTCTGAGTTGACTTATACCCTGAGATTGGCGTTTTAGAACAGCGGAACAGAGTTGTTAAATCCACTCGGAGTAGGTTGTCTCTAGGGTTTAGTGCGTGCACCGTGAGGGGAAAAAAATGTTCAGCAGCTTTTTCCACATAGTCTAATTCTTTTTCACATAAATAAATGTTATCTAATGCAACATGCAACATTTCTTAAATAGGTTAATGAAAGACATTTTACTTCTTTTCAGAAGCAAACCGCAAAAAGGCAGAGACTTGTAAAATGGGAGGAGAACCTGCACCAGCATCACTGACAGATGAAGAGGAGAGGGCCACAATACCGAGCATTTATCTTGCACTACCTTTCCATCTGGCATCCTTCCATTCCATAAGGTAATCAGCTTCATTTTCAGAAGGTGTGACGGTGAGAACATGCGTGTAATCAATGCATCCAACCACACTGGAAATCCTAAAGGAAGTTCTAATTATTAGGTTTCTTAGAGGTCTCAACCAGATGTTATCAAGTGAACCCCATTTAAAAATGTTAGACTAACGTTCAAATAAATTTGCATGTGGATATGGCAAAATAAACAAATCAAATTGAATCCTCTCCTGAGTAAGTCCCCACAAACTAATGCAGCCTCCTCATCAGGATCCCTTATAAAAAGACACGCCATTTTTGCCACATTGACTGTGTCTGCATGATTAAAATGAAAGTGGTCCGGTGAGAAAAATAATCCTGTTTACTTTTTCATTAAGATTATTTTTCAGAATTTTTACTCACCAAGAGGTTTAGTTTTGCCTTTTATTGAACGAAAATACTGAGTTTCCCTTTTTCTGGGGTTAACAAACTCTTGAGTTTCCAACAAAACCCACCTTCTGGAATACACCCCTGGAGACAGGTATAATAATTGACCTCATCAAACAAGATTTCTAAATACCAAAGGACTTAAGCTGCTGTTCTCTAAGCAGAGACTCCCTAACTGATTAATGGTTTTAGAAGGTCACGTTAAACCCCAAAAGAAAAAGTGAAACATTTACAGATGTATTTAGCCTTGATTAACATCTGTATAAGCTTTCAAAAAGACAAATGAACAAGATAACGATGTACATATAGGACTAAACTGATAATACAATTCTGGCCGATATAAACACTGATAGTTGTTATCATGTCATGACTAATAACCAATAATTAAACACTATATATGTATGTATGTATATATATATAGGCTTATTAAATTATTATTTAGGCTTATTTTAGGCTTATTACATTATTATTACTTTTGAATATTGTACTTTAAGTGATTATTTGATGACAGCAGAGAGGAAAAATGAGAATGCACAATTAAATATTCAATACTGAATGATACCAATAGGTTCAAAAATTAAACTCATATGGTACTCTAGATATAGATACCAATCTTCTCACGTAAATTAGGGTAATTTTAATAACCAGAACAAAACTCTGCAAGCCAACAGAAGGATTTCAAAGACAATGTATGAGGTGAGAGTGTCATAGAAGGATGCGTACATTCTCCAGTCCTTGAGGGAATACTGAATTCTTGATTCATACTTGTGACTGTCCATGACCCAAAACACAAAAGATTATGGATCATGAGAGATGCCAGAGGTCATATCACAGAATATAAAATCTCCAGACAAGTGAATAAATATGGTGTTGCTTTCCAGCACCTTGGGGAATTTTGCACAGAGTGTGTTCTTGCATGTGTGTATCTGCGTCCATCAATCTTCTGACTTCTTAATAATTCAACACACCTTCTCTCATTCTCTCTCTCTCTCTCCCAACCACACACACACACACACACACACACACATTTGTACCTGTTTTAGGAGATACTCTTATGTGCACAATCTTATCTAAAACAGGTTGAGTTTCTCATAATGAAAAAATACCAAACAATTACAGCATATCTATAAAAGCTACATGGAAACCTCAACAGGACGCACATACTGTACTGGATCATCAAACATTTCTTTACTAACATTAAAACTAAAATTAAAATGCATATGTGCAAGTCATTTCTGCAGACTATCCATTCACAAAAGTGCCATATAAAAGTAGAACCAGCGTTCCATTTCTTTCCAGCATAATTCTTACAGGCATTGATATACAACCTCTAATTATATTAATTAAAAGGTCTGACCCGAAAGGCAGATCCAACTGACTGAAGCTCATTTACATTGTAAAAAGCATTTATATTCATTCAGTCACATTTATAAAACCATTCTCGACTCGTACTGATAAAGCTTTTTTGAAAAGTGCAACCCATTAACTATAGTGACTCATTCAACAGATGGTTCATTCTCTCATTCATCTGCCATGCGGTTACCTGTGTTCAGAATGAGAAAGCCATGTCAGATACAGTTAGAGATGAAGAGACGGAGTAGAAAAACATTAGTGGGTCTTACCTGAAAGAAAAGCAAGGGAAAAGGAGAGAGAGGAAAGGAGGAGAGGAGGAAGCATGATGCGTGGTGCTCTGAGAGACAAGTGAGTGTGTATCTCCTAGACTGCTAGTTGCTGATCTGAGCAATGGAGACACACACACACACACACACACACACAGAGAGAGAGAGAGAGAGAGAGAGAGAGAGAGAGAGAGAGAGAGAGAGAGAAACTCACATCTATATCACAGAGATAGCACTTGGACATGGAGAGATACTCTCTTCCAAACCAGCATGATTTCTAAATACACACTCACACACATGTGCTTGCGTAAGGAAAACCATGCTCTGTCTATTATTTGAGGCATGTGGTTCCCAATCCTGGTCCTGGAGAACCCCAAACACTGCTCATTTTAGATGTATCTTTTTCAAACAAACCTGATTCAACTCATCAGCTCATTAGTGATGACTCCAAGACTTAAAATCTGTGTCAGATTAGAGGGACAACCAAAATGTGTTGGGGTGTTCTCCTGCAGGACCAGGATTGGGAACCACTGATTTAAGGCATCCTGTTGCTACTTTGCTTTTAAGACTTTGTAAGGTAGAGAGTATTTTTAATGTTGACAACAGAAATGTGCATGTGTATATTTGTCTACAGAATGTAAGAGGCAGAAACACAAAGGTTGTATTTTATTTATTATAAATTGTAAAAACTACTATATGGTAAAGATCCCTCTAAATTAGCAGGAATTTGCACCATCTTAGTTAGCTGTGTGTAATGCAAGCAACGTACTTAAGCAAAATGTCAAAAACTAAAACAAACAATAAAAAATAAAGTAAAATAATTTCAATTAGGAGTAATAAAATAATAAATTAGGAGTGCTAAAAAATAAAGCCTCAAATTATAAATAAATAATATAACTAATAAATAAATCATATAAATTAAACATAACTTACAAGTAGCTGGACTAAAGGCGTCTACGTCTATCAAGGAATGCAGGAAAGTTGTTTCAATAAAAAATTATTAAATGTTTTGGGGTGTGAGAAAGACTCTTTATGATATGATATATATAGCTTTTATTTGTTGTTGTAGTATGACAAAAAAATAATAATTCACTGTATCAGCAAAAGCGCCTTCTTTCAACGTTAGAACTCATTTTAATCTGTGTTTTGTTGTTATGTAGTGACTCATATCCAGTTTACAGACAGAAGATTTTACGCACAGGATTCTAGTACTTTTTAACATCCACAGCGCCATCTAGAGGAAACCAAAGATGTGCGGGACTCCCTAACGTCACAGAACCGTACGACGACGTCATCACCGGGCGACAACAGGGGAGTAAACAAACCTGAAAACACATTCTGAACTTAAAAGTAAAGTAAACGAAGATTTAATATGCCCAAGGTGGTGTCTCGGAGTGTGGTGTGCTCGGACACCCGTGACAGGGAGGAGTATGATGACGGGGAGAAACCTCTGCACGTGTATTACTGTCTGTGTGGCCAGATGGTCCTTGTACTGGGTGAGTAACGTTAGCCCAAGTTTCCAGTCATGATCTTAGCCGTCAAGTAATTCACTGTTTACATTCAGCGAACAGTCACCAGCTATCAGACTAACTGAAGTTTAAGAAATCATCGTGTTTCCATTGCTTAATATGCACAGAACTATTTAAGGCCCCTTCAGTTGAAATTTCGTTATTTTTTTATTCGAAATTTTCCCGACTTTTAACTATATCATAAAATATCATGATTCTTAAATGAAAATAAATACATGGTTCACCTTTATAGATTGGGTTAGTTTATTTTTAATGGTCGAATGGCAAAGTAGCTTAATATTAGTATAATCTATTTACTAGAAGTCAGCTAAAATGGGCTATCAGGTAAAAAGGTTGACAAAAAAGGTTGTAGCCTCATATCTTTTTAAATTGTTGTAGCCAATCATAATAACGGATCTTGCATTGTAGGTAAACACTTGTTGACATGCAAAAATAATTTAGATTGGTCTGAGTTTTTAGGGTGGGCAGGGCAGAGTGTTACATTAATGTCAGAGAAATTTTAAGGTAAGTGAGCCTGTCAAATTTCATCAATCACTAATAAGGGTACCAACAAACCAAGGTTTATGAACAAGGTTTTGACGTGCTCTTTCAAAAAATGTATAGGAAATATTAAATTGTTTTTGTTTGTTTGTTTGTCAGATATGTCCTTATCTGCAACAACATGTTTGACAAGTATTTGACAAGCATGCACACAAAAGACACCAATGCACTGAAACACACACCTATACATCATGATCACTTCATTTTTAATTGCATTGTTTAATTAAATATTGGTTCGACTTTCTATTTCATGAAAAACATTCATGGTGTTGTTACAATGGCACGCTGAAGACAATAGTGTCAATTTACTATTAAAAATAAAATTATTTCAGCCGAAATTACCTGGGCCATTTTAACAGAACTGTTGGCCCATTTTACCTGAATGGTGAGCCTAGGCTCAAGAAGGTACTTTCTGATACTCTAACTCTCATAATTTTAAAATAATTATACTTTTTCACATTTAAAATATATATAGGCCTATATATATTTAAGAGACTCATACTAACTGTATGTATATATTTATATATCTGTAGATATCTTGCATAGCTTATTTGATGGTATTATAAGTCATTTACCAAAGCATGGCCCATTTTAGCTGACTTCACCCTACCATATAAAACCCATCTTTTGGAAGCCGTATCCAAAATCCACTTTGCTTAAAATCCTGTGGGGGCACGGTTGAAATCACGTTCCTGGAGGAGCAGTCTAGTGCTCTCTGGTTTAGTGCCCTGGGCATGTGCCCAAACTGCCCATGCGTTAATCCATCCCTATTAATATGTTGTTGTCCCATGTTCACTTTTAGCGTTATGACAAAATTGCGGTGTGGACAGCGTCACCAATTATAACGGAAGCTTTCTCGATTCATCTTTCTCTCTCTGTGTGTTGTGTTGTGTGTGTGTGTGTACTTGATAACTCTACATTGGGGGGACCAAATGTCCCCAGAAGGATAGTAAAACATGAGGGAAAAAATATTAAAAATAGTAAATTATGTTTATCTGAAAGGTCAGTATAAAAATAATAGGAGTTTCTGGAAAGTCCCCACAATTCGCAGAAATAAATGTGTGTGTTTAGGGTTATTTGTAGGCCTGAAGTGCAGACCATTTAAATGCAGACTCATTAGAAACACGTCTGTTTAGCTGTACATTTACTACATGAGTACTGCGCTGCGTCAAACTGATTGTACTATTTATTTTATGTAACCTCTTTTTTTATTCTTAATTTTTAAAATTCATTATTAGAAATAAGATCGCGTGGGTGTTTGAATCAAGATTGCAACCTTTTAATGATTAATCGGGCCTCTTTATTATAAATCAGTCATCATATTGCTTCTTTCAAATCTAAATGATTATTTTTTTGGTTCAGTAAATGATTCAATGACTCATTCATAAAGAGTGTCAGAAAGACAGTCACTTACTGGTGTAACAGGGGCACTGAAAGTTTTTTTTTACTGATTCAAATGATTCAAATAAATGGTTTGAATCAAATCCTTTACACTGTTCAGCTTTGTCCTCTAACCTCATTGTGTTCTCCTCACACCTATGTGTCTGCACCTGAACTCAGCTGAATGTGTGAACAGGGAAATGCTTTTAGAGCAGACGGACTGATTTTTCACACAACAGGGCTTTGTCCCACTCAGCCTCACTTATGCTGTGAATATTGTAAGATAGGTGTCATCTTATACGCATGGCGCTTCAAAATGTGTTGTCCTCTACTTTGGCACGTGGACGTGATATGAGATGCTCAGGTTTTTTGGGCATCCCAAAGCACAGGAGCATCTGTGTCATCCGAATCCTGTTCCGGAATGTGTCTAAATGTCAAACTGTTGCATTCAGCAGATATACACTTGGTTTAATCTGATTAGTTTAGGCTGGCAACCAAAATATTGTTTCTTAAAGGGTTAGTTCACCCAAAAATGAAAATTCTGTCATTAATTACTCACCCTCATATCTTCCCAAACCTGTAAGACCTTTGATCATCTTCGGACACAAATTAATTGACAATTTTTGATGAAGTCCGAGAGATTTCTGACCCTCCATAGACAATTACACAACTGAAATGTCTATTCTTTACTACATTATGGTGAATTTCAACTAGGGGTGCTCCGATCACGATCGGCCGATCGTTAATGCGCATCTCGTCAGTAAAGCCGGTTTTCTAATCAGCGGTTAATTCCATCAGGTGCGTGATTTCACATAGAGCAGCTGTTACTACACAGAGCCGTTGTTAACTGAGAAGATGCGTCAAAAAACGCTGAAAATTAACGTGATTTGCGCATCTTCTCTATTAACAACGGCTCTGTGTATTAACAGCTACTCTATGTGAAATCACGCACCTGATGGAATTAACAGCTGATTAGAGAACCGGCTTTACTGACGAGATGCGCATAACGATCGCCCGATCGTGATCGGAGCACCCCTAATTTCAACTAAATGTAACTTACAATTAATCCAATACAGTTTAGTGTACAATCAGTATAGACAAATATTGCAGACATCTGCATGTTCTGGATGATATCTACCAGGAAAGGTCAGTCATACTGGTCAATAAGACATCACCTTTTTGCTTTACAAGAGTAGGTTTTGTCTGTTGGCTCTGCAGTGTGTGTGCTTTGTGTTAGAAGTAAAGAGAGACATAATTAAGCCCATGTGTTCTTTTTTTAGACTGTCAGATAGAAAAATTACCCATGAGACCACGGGACAAAGCCAGAGTGATTGATGCAGCAAAACATGCCCACAAGTTCTGCAACATGGAGGAAGATGAGACCGTGTACTTGAAGAGGTGTGTGTTTGTATGTACGTTTGTTTTGAAGTTATTAATTGAGACACTGATTAAGATTCACTTACCGCTGTATGTCTCTCTGCAGGTCAGAGGGCATCGAAAGACAGTTTCGCAAAAAATGTGGGAAGTAAGTAAGCCCGCTTACTCATTTCACAATGCACAGAAGATACATCAGGCATACCGAATGTGTGATAATAAACTGTCTACTTCAGCATGCAACATGTTACATACGAACACAATTATACATCATTGGTTATAGCATACAGTTCATTCAGTAATAATTATTACAAGCCACTGCTCTCTGGAATACTTGAATTTGATTAGTCAACCACTCCTTTCTGTGGCCATTATTTCATATTAGCTAGTAGGAAACTTTACCACTGCCATTCAAAAGTTTGGTTCATTAAGATTTTAATTTTATTAAAAAAATGTATTAGTGTTTTTATTCAGCAAGGATGCACAAATTTAATCAAAAACCACTGATAATAATAATACATTTTTGCACCAAATCAGCATATTAGAATGATTTCTGAAAAATCATGTGATGCTAACGAAAATTCAATTTTGCCATCACAGGAGAAAATAATAATTTTAAAGTATATTGGAATAGTCACATTTATTTTAAATTGAAATGATATAATTCATTTAAATTATAATTTTTCACAGTAGTTTTGTTTTAACTGTATTTTTGGTAAATGCAGACGTGGTGAACATTTGAGGCTTCTTTTAAAATATAAAAAAAAAATCTCAGGACCCCAAACTTTTAAACAGAAGTGTAATAAAACGATTGAATCAATATTCCGTGTCCATTTATTTATTTATTTAGCAGGTTTGTAGTATACTGTATAATGTAGTCATAAATTACCCCCTTTAGGATGATGCATAACCGTCCTTACTTAGTCTCTCAGTTTATGACTCAATCATGAAAACCGTCTTTTCCAGTCATATTATCTCCTGTCCTTAAATAAGCATGCACAAGACAACAGTCAGTATCAAGTTTCCTGTGTCACCATGATGACTCTGTCATGCTGTGGCCAAGAGGCTGATGTCAAGGCTAAGAGAAGCTAAGTGGCAGCAGTGGCACTTTGCTTGTGAAATATGCTAATTATGTGTGATCTCAGAGTTTTTAGCAAGTTTGATTACTGTCTAAAGCTGAGCTCACACAGGTTTTTTCTATTAGGATTGTACTTGACTTCTTGTCAGACTGTACGAACATGATCATGGCACACTGTGGGATCTCAGTTGTCATTAATGTCAGACTGTACGACAGTCAACACATGTTAAAAATGAGTGTGTTCAAGAAAACTTGTCTGTAGTTCTTCATGATCAACTCGTACACATTCAGTGACTGCGAGCTGCATTGCATGCAGGGCTGAAATATTGGCTATATGTATATTAATGTGTATGAAGTATACGAATGGCGGCAATACTGGCATATTTAAGAAGAATAGTGCAAGCAGCACTATAACCCACATGAAAATGGCAGCGCCATCAGTGTTTATCATAGCAAAGACGAAGTATCATATGAATTCTGTGAGCGGAGGACAGAAGCGCTGGAGTTTATGCAGTTAGAAGAAATCTCTAGCATTAATTCTGATCATAGTTGTCTTGAAAAACGAAGACAGTTTGAGGTTTGTCGTAGGAGATGGCTCACTTCAGGACTGTGCACCAAATCTTCTGACACTGCCAGTAGTTCGTCGGAGGTCAAATATGAGCGCAACGGCCATTATTCGGCTGCCGGTGAACATGTCAAACTAACGATCAAAGACTACAGATTTTAGCCTAGGATTATAGAAATCTTTTAGGATTTTCAAAATTCGTCTAAGACGACCAAAATTGTGGCAACAATCACACATTGTGAAATTGGCATAAATCTGATAAACTGTATTTTCTCATAAATCAATATTGAAAGATTGTCAAGTTTGAGAAATCAGCTGTTTTTTTAATGTGTTTTTTTTTTTTTTTTTTACTTTTTTTACTTTTTTTTTCTGTGTAGGTGTGGTCTGCTCTTGTTCTATCAGCATCAGATGAAAAGCACTCCAGTGACGTTCATCGTGGATGGAGCGCTGGTGAAGTTCGGCCAGGGATTTGGAAACACAAGCGTATACAGCCAGAAACAAGAGACGCCAAAGAAAGTCAGGGTAAGACACCACATTTTAATTTGAAAAGATGTGTGAGAATTGCAGAATATGAGGTGAATAAGTTTGTGTAATATGCATTGTAGGTTATGATGACAAAACGCACCAAAGACATGGGCAAGTTCAGCTCTGTTACTGTTTCAACGATCGATGAAGAAGAGGAAGAGATTGAAGCGGTGAGTTTAAGTTCATCAGCTGCCTATCTGGCCTGACTCATCCCTTACATCATCTCTCTTTGTCGAAGAGCTTTGATTGATTGTGACTTGTTTATCCTACAGCGGGAGGTGGCGGATTCCTATGCCCAGAATGCCAAAGTGATTGAGAAACAGTTGGAGAGGAAAGGAATGAGCAAGAGACGCCTTCAGGAACTGGTAAGAGCACACACAGGAAGATGAAAGAAAAGGCGATGTGCATTCATGCTTCAGGCAGATTGAAACTTTAATATAGTCTGCAACAGTTAATGAATTTAGAGTTCAAGATGACAGAGACCCCTCACACACACACACACACACACACACACACACGCACACTCTTAATCTTATTTACTTTGGCAGCTCTTTAAAGTGGGTTGGTTAAGCAGCTGAGGGCTTGTATTTGATTATCTTAAAAAAATGTGGAGATAAGCACACACAAGTTCTTGAGTCGCACTTTAAACACACATTAGGCCAGCATGAAGCCAGGTCATGAACAGATTTCACTTGCTGTTAAAAACTGTTTAATGAAAATCAGCAAGAAAACTCGACATGAACAACAAACTCAAAAGTTATAGTTGTGATTCAGTCTGACCGATTGTTTGCTAAATGAACTTCATGTGATAATCACAACATGGCTTTTGTATATTTTGTTTCAAATTAAGTTTTTTTATGTGAAAAATTATTACAATTCAGAAGCAGTTTCCAGCTTACATTTTTTTATTGAAACTAATTAGGGTGAAAAATAATGCGTTAAAACGTTAACGCAATTAACACACTTGCCCCGCCCCAGACCTATGTGGGTCATCTGACATTTCATACAGTTGACAAATATGAGGCAGGGCAACATCTCACTGCTATATGAGTGTTTGTCTCATATTTACATCATATAGTTAAGCAATATCACACGAGTGCAAATGTGATACCGATCTTATACAACAGTTTTTTTAATACAACATAATTTGTTAATATTCTGTTATTTTAGACACAATGTTGTATGTTTTGCTCAATTTTGCCAGGAAAACATAAAGAAAAAGCAGAACTGTTTTTCTCTGAGCAAGTTTCATTTGCAGATTTCATTTCTTAATGCACATATTGAAAGAAATGGGTGAACCATTAGGCTCGATGGATATGAAGCGGCACTGCAGAGACAGATCGGCGTAAGACATCAAAGTGCCGCAAGAGCGATTAAAAAGCATGCAGAGTTTGCTCTCTGATCTCTCTATTGGTACTTTGATGCCACACACCGATCAGGTCTGATGGTCATTATCCGCTTCAAGTCGAACAAGCCTAATGATTCAATGGACCAATCATAAAGAGAAGCATTTACTTCACTCCTGAATGAATCAGCCATTTGAACCAATCAAATGAATTAATGGATGGCTCCATGACTTAATTATTAAGACATTTATCACTACTATCTGGCAGTTTTAGTTTATTATTTAGGGTATCATTTCATTAAATAAATAATTTCATATTTTCATAGTAATAATAATAATAATAATAATACAATTATTAAAGGCTTCACCAACCCAAAAAGGAACGTTTTGTCATCCTTTTCTCACCCTCATAGTCTGAAAGAGTATATGTTATACATTTTTATGTTGAATCAAACTAAATACTTCTTGCTGAAAGGTACTTTTTGTAATGTCTGTTGTAATGAATTTACATCATCGTTTGGGAGTAATGTCTGATTTATTCGCAATTAAAAAGATTCAAATATTAATCACTTACCAGCCCATAATATATGGGTTTGGTTTTTACCTTGGTTCGGGTGTCATGGTTCAATACGATTTCGGTACAGCGGGGGAAAAATAACTACTATGTTCTACTAAATCTACTATGCTCGGTTTCTTTTAATTTATTTTCAACAGACAGTAGTACAAATTACACATTTTTCCACCTAGATGTGAAAATACGAAATATTATTACATTGTTAAATATATATAATCTGCAGTACAAGTGTACATGCAAGGTATAAATCTGTAAAATATATTTGATAATATAATGTATTGCCTAAATAAGCTGAGTTTCAGTTAATTTTTGTGACAGGCTTAATTTGTTCACAGAAAGGAAACTCAAATGGCAGAAAGCAACATCTTATTTGTCTTCTTTATTTTACAAAAGCACAATGTATTGTTTTCTTTGTTATTGTAAACAATCTCTATTGTAGACTTTTATACAGTGATGCATTATTAATAAGTGAAAGTGACGTGACCCATACTCAGAATTTGTGCTCTTCATTTAACCCATCCAAAGTGCACACACACAGAGCAGTGAACACACACACACACTGTGAACACACACCCGGAGCAGTGGGCAGCCATTTATGCTGCGGCGCCCGTGGAGCAGTTGGGGATTCAATGCCTTGCTCAAGGGCACCTAAGTCGTGGTATTGCCTGTCCGAGATTCGAACACACAACCCTAGGGTTAGGAGTCAAACTCTCTAACCACTATGCCACGACTCCCCAAGCCAATACAAGTTAAAATTGATTCTGCTGGTATAAGGAAACAATTGACTTGATTGTGCTGGCGCATGCATACACACACACACACACACACACAAAACAGCGATATCGTTGACTTGATTGCAAATAAATGCACAGACACTATTTAAACTGGACAGAGATGACATCACTGAATTCAGTGATGAACTGCTTTTAACTGTCATTTTGCATTATTGACACACTGTTTTCCTAATCAATGTTGTTCAGTTGCTTTGACGTAATGTATTTTGTTTAAAGCGCTATATAAATAAAGGTGACTTGACTTGACTTAACTTGACAAAACACATCAGTTCCAGCATTGCTAACTTGACAGCACAGTTGGTACTTTATCAAAATAAAACACAATGAACCAAACATAATAAATAATAGTTTAGCATTTATATACGTTACATCGCAAATATGTAAATATTATGGAATATTTGGATTTGTGCTGAATGAGAGAGGTAGGATACATGAGCACATAGCTCCATTTCGCAAACAGTTGAGTGCACAATCTTTAAAAGTATACTGCTTTGTCAGTCTGTGAGAGACGCATTCAGAGTCACCAAATGTTCACTGTTTAGTGAACTTGTTTTCAAGTGCGCTACTCACAGGATTTGCTGTTCTATTGCGGTCGGCTAGTTATCATGTATATACCATGTATACATACACACATTCATATTTATATATGGACTGCAGGGGATGGACAGAGAACTTCCCTGTTCCCATTTAGTTTGAAACACTTGCTGTGCAGACACACAAAACCCATAACTCAAGTCCATTTGAGCTATAGAACTTCACTCTGGGAGTTTTGCAGATCCAGGCAAAAGTAAAGACTGCGGGAGATGCTGAGTTTCTTTGTGCAGTTAGTTTTAGCTATTGCACACACTCACTCAGACTCTGTTAATGTGATTTGTACATGAATGATGTTCTTTTGAAAGAAAGAAAATATGACAGTTGCTTATAATAATGTGTGAATAATATGTGAATGGTAAGGCTACCATATATTATTTTTGAAACCCACAGAGAAAGGTTCAGTTAGAGGATGTGGTATCAGTACTGACTTAAATGATAATGTGGTATTGATTTTAACAGATTTAAACTGATTTCATATGCAATCTGAACACTGCTTCTCTCCACACAGGCGGAGCTTGAGGCGAAGAAAGCCAAGATGAAGGGAACTCTCATTGACAACCAGTTCAAATGAAGATTGTGTGTAAATGAGAGAGACAGAGCAAATGAATGAGATGTCTAGATGTAGCTACTGGAGAGTGTGTGTATTTGTGCACTTGTGTGTATGAAGGGAGGAAAAGTTTTTTTTTTTTTTTTTTTTTTCACAGATTTGTTTAAATGGTCAATAAAAACAACAGAATTTTATTACATCAGCTGTCATCTTTTTTTAATCTTCTATTAGATACAGACATTAACAGAGTTTTAATTTCAAGGCCACTGTGTTTGTGTAATGTTTGCAATAGAGTTTTTGTGTAACTGTCCTTCAACCCGGCATGTGTCATGGTCACATTCACACATGTTCAGTTCAGTTGTTCTGTTCATTTTTGTGAGCAAGATCGATCAAGCAAATCACTGGAAGTGCCATGTGGACAGAACCTCTTAGAGAACCTCTGAACAGTGATGATGTGCACCTGCAGGAAGAAAGATGTGTGTATCTGTATGGCTGGGCCAGTGTTTCTCCGTCCGGTGCGGTCCGTGATTAATGATCAGATTCTGGATCAGTGAACAGTACATGAGCATTATTTCACACCTGCACAAACCCCAGTGAGACATTGTACCTGCACAGGTGCAGTTAATAGTCCTCTCATGCTAGACCGGCACCATACCAAACCGTCTGTAATGAACAGATCGAGGGCTCATCTGCTGCTGACATATGACTAGATGAGCATTGTTTTTTGTTAGATGTATATCAAAAGAAATGACACTAAATAGAATAAGCGGTTTGGAAAATGGGAGGCTGGATTATCATCTGTGTCAGGTTACACACTACATATGACACATTTATCTTTTTATAATATAATCAGTGTAGCAGTAATACAAGAACATCAGTGCCAATTATTTTAAATATGTTGCAAATGAAGGTTTGTTTTTAAATGTCTTCATTAGATTCTTGTTAAAACTTCTGTCCTGTAATTAGAGATGCTATTTTTGGGTAAAAAGGTCGTGTTGGCAGTTGTTCGGTGGTGTAATGAGAAAAATTTGACATGCAGTCCTGCTGTGAATGCCTCATTGAAGAATGAACTGTTCATTAGAAGTGAGAAAATGTGTTCAAATTTTGATAGATTGTTGATAACAGAAAATAGCCAGCACTATGTGATGTATAAACTGGTTGCTTAAGATTTTATTCTTCAGAGATTTTTTGAAGGTGAGCAGCTTTCAGGCAGCTGCATACTTGACCATTATTTAAACTTCAGCCATTTATAGGGTAAGATGACACACCTATACTCCTTTAATCACAGACAACACAAAATCTCATCTCAGCTCTTGATGAATGCTTATGCTAATTTTCATTTTGTCATTTAATTTGAATGTCAAAATTTGCAAGATTTAGTCAGTATTGATCTTATCTTGTATCTGGAATAAAACAATCTGTGTTATTTTACTGAATATTAAATTTTTAATGTATGTTTAAGGAAAGGAAAGTGTGTGACGTGGCCAAGTATTGTGTCCAATACTTGGAATTTGTGTTCTGCATTTACCCCATACAAGTGCGTGCGCACACACACACACACACACATACACAAACACTATTTTCAGTAGGCCACAACTGCCCCCTTATAAATTAATGAGGGATTTTTGGACACAAAAGTGTTTAGATTGTAAAGTAAAAATTCCAGTTATTTTATTATTTTGAAGTAAAATGTTCAAATTAAATCTTGAGGGAAGGGTAAATTTGAGACATCTTTGCTACCATAAAAAACATGTAATGTTGAACATCATATGCCTATATGTCATTCATGTTACATTTCAGATCAATCTTTTTCACTGCATTCTACTTTGTTTTGTCATCAGTTATTAAATTCAAATTGTTAAAATGTAATTTTGAATAGAATGGTTCATTTAGTATTTTACATAGATAACATTTTGAAATATGTAGTTATAAGAATCATATCAAAAGTTTATACATGGTACTGTAAACCTTTATCCAGCAGAGAGGGCAAATGTATTTTTGGTCTTTAAATTATTTTTTTATTATTTATCTATAATTTATTTTTATTTTTGTGTTATATTTATTTTATCAAAATAAAAGCTAATTGTTTTTATGTCATTTCCAGTTAAGATGTAATTTTGTCAAATTATGCAAAAATTTTAAAAAACAAAATTCTACAGTTTGTAATTTGAGACTAGTTATGTTTGTATGTTGTTAATGATAGCTAAACCATAATGGTATTTTGATGTGATGTGATATTTAATTCAGCAGATTAATTCTTAAGTAATTACTTTAGACCTTTTGACTTGTCATCAGGTGTGAATTTGGTTCACAAATAGAAATAAAAACACTTATATGAGAGTGTGTGTGTACACTTCCTGTGCTGGTAAACAATACACAGGCCTATATTCAGATTTGTCCCAACATTAACCCAGTGGGATATGTGTCATGAATATAACAGGCTTATCTCCCTGTAGGATGGTTCTACAGGCCTGCGTGTGGGCAAAGGTTAATGTGTGATAATTTTAATCAGTTTCAAGAGTGTCTTGAAAAAGATACCACATTAAATTGCAAACTGCAAGTAACTAAACCATTGATTTTTTAATAAATCTGACACATGGCTCCTCAAGACAGTCTCACTCACAAACACTCTGCTGAGCTCCACATCATGCTGCAGAGCACGGATCGGTCCAGCCTGTCTCTCCTCATGGGCTCGGGAGAGCTGCCAACAAAAGTCAGCAGTAGGGCAAGAACTTTTTCAGTAGTGGACGCTGGTGCGAGTCAGATTAATACACACTCGCTCCTGCTGTCCCACGGCTCCTCCAGTCAGAGTGTGTCTTATTGTCTTTGCCCTGTTAACTTTTAATTATAAACCAGCTAGTAATTTAAGTCTCTAAAGGTTTCTTAATAGTGCTTGTGTATTAAAAGCAGATGTGGATATATCACAGCGTGTGACATGAGTCATGGAAGTATGGGCTATATGAGTATGAGTATCTTCATGAATATCAAGGTTTTTTTTAAAGTTTAAAGGAGGTCCTCGAGTTCACGCTGACAGTGATGTGTGTGTGTGTGTGTGTTATTGATGGGGGTTGTAGGTGTTAGTGCAGATATAAGCATGTTGATGTGGGACGGTATGGGTGTTGACAGGGCGAGAAATTGTTCTTTGGTTGGAGGGAAAGATTTGTGTTTCTGCAAACGAGTAGGTCAGTATATACGTATATTGCTTTAACTATGAGCAAATGTACATTTCTTTAATTCAAATTTTTTGTCAAAATAATTGCTAATAATGAAATATGTATATAATTATTAGTATATATATATATATATATATATATATATATATATATATATATATATATATATATATATATATATATATATATATTATGTTTTTGAAAGATGTCTCCTACACTCACCAAGGCTGCATTTTATTTGTTAAAAATTATTTTAAAATGTAATGTATTCCCGTGATGCAGAGTGAATTTTTCAGCAGTTATTACTCCAGTCTTCAGTGTCACATGATCCTTAAGAAATCACTCTAATAAGTTGGTCTGGTGCTGAAGAAACATTTATTATTATTATTATCAACGTTGAAAACAATTGTGTTGCTCATCTTTGTGGAAAACATTTTTTTTTTTTATTGATGTTCTAAGAATATTGTTTTATTTTAAATGTAAAATTATTTAGTGTCAAGTCACTTTTGATCAATGTAATACATCTTTGCTAAACAAAAGTGTTAATTTCATTGTAGCCTATATGTTTTATTTTTATAGTCGGTTTTGAGGTGTGTGCTGGATAAGGGATCAGTGACTTCAATCTATCTGTACCGTGCATTTATTTGAGTTTAACCTGATTTTCTTTTCCCCAGGCTGTAACAATATTGCAGTAATCGGTGTCCTGATCTGTGTGTGTGTGTGTGTGTGTGTGTGTGTGTGTGTGTATGTGTGGAGACTGTCAGTGGGTAGTGAAATTCCTAGGGTAGAGACTGAGCACTGTCAGATGTGTATGACCACGCACAGAAGAGAGGAGGATGGATCCCTCTAAAGATTTTATTTCAGGCCAAAATAACAATTCTGTATTTTTTTTTTTACCTAAGCCTAACAGTTTATTTTTCCGATCCCAAACTGTTATCTTCTCCAGGCATCACGAATTTAGAAAATTTACCCTACTTTTTTCTATAAAACCAGTAACCACGGCTATTCACGCCACAACAACAACAACAAACTCTCTGATCTTTGCTCCTGCAGCTTGAGGACATTTTGACAGAAATTTCCCATGCTCTTTGGAAATTTAGAGCTCAAGAAAAGCTTTGTAACTGAATATTACGCTTTCATTTGAAAGGGAAAAGTCAGTGCCAGTTCATTTAATTACATTTTATCAGATTGTATGACATTTAGCAGCTGTTTCCTTTGATGTCTGAACCGTCGGTGGAGACTTTAGAAATTATGATCTCAACATGCCCTCTAGTGGCCATCATAATGAAAAACACATGATCACAATTAAGGGATTAGCTGTATTCTAGTGATTAGTACTGAAGCCGGATTTCTGCATAAAGTAGAGAGGTAAAGCATTCTAATGACTTTCACTCTAAGTCTTCCACTTTAAGGGTTTAACATTTGGAGAAAGCCTAAGGGAGATCGTAATGCCTGCGTCTAGCAATGTAGTCTATAATGAAGAGTGTTTTAAAGCTAATTAGAATTAAAGGGATAGTTCACCCAAAAATGAAAACTGTCATCATTAACCCACCCTCATTTCGTGAGTTGCTTTCTCACGTTGAACATAAAAGAAGATATTTTGAAGATTGCTGGTAATTAAACAGTTGGTGGTTCCCATTGACTTCCATAGTTTTTTTTTTTTTTTTTACTACTGTGGAAGTCAATGGGAACTTTTAGCAAAATTACATTGCAAAAAATAACATTTTGTTGTGTGTTTGGTGTAACATGCCGTTTTAGGTAAATCAAACAAACAACAACAACAAAAAAACATTATTTCCCACATACTTTACATTGTAGTTGCTTCTTTATGCCCCACATTTCTGGAATGTGTTGATTTTTACAAAGCTCATCCTTCCGAAAAGCGTGGTGTGTGCTGATTGGCCAGCTATTCAGTGCGTTATGATTGGCCGAATGCGTTGAAAGGAACATTTTAAATCGCATCATATGATCCCTTTAACAACAACAACAAAAGTGTTGATACAGTTCAATAAGGATATCACATTCTCCATAACATCTTGCGAAGACCGTTACAGACAGAAACAGAAAACCATGCACGCAAATCGAGTATCCACATCTCCTTGACCTGCCATCATTGATGGTGTCAGACAGGTAACTACTAGTGAAGTTTGGGAGGTTTTCATGACAGGTGATGGAAGCAGATTCACTTTGACCAGATATTTAAACCCATCTAGGATCTTTTCTCAACACTAGTGTCTGCTTTCAAAGGCAGTCAACTCCCATCAGAATCACCAAATATAAACACAAGCTTCTTATGTAACTTAGTTTTTGGGTTCTTCCAATTCTAAAATATAATCATATAAAAATTAATTTTACATGATAGTATCACATAAATATCTGTTTTCTGAAGACAGCATCATGATTAGTTATATTATCGTATTTTTTATATATTTGGTTAAAAAGTCTGTCAAGTCAAGCTAGGGAAAATGGACTGGCTCTGTACTGAATCCTATGAAACTGCAGACATTTTTGGGATGCTCTTCTATAAAGCCTTCTGCAGCAGAGTCTGGTAAAGAAGTTAGTTATGATTATAAAGACACACTGGGCTTTGTGTGCAGCTCCACCTCCAGGTTTAATGGGCCCCATGGTGCAGCTCCACCTCTGGGCTCAGTATGCCCAATGGTGCAACTTTTGCCTCTGGGCATTGTGGGTTTAGTGTTTTTTCAACCTCTGGGCTCTGTAGGACCCATGGTGTAGTTTTACCTCTGGGTTCAGTGTGTCCTGTGGTGCAGCTCTTCCTTAGCTTCAAATGAGTCCTGATGTACAGCTCCACCTCTGGGTCTTATTGTGCAGCTCCACCTCTGGGCTCAGTGAGCCCTGGCCAATTTAAAATGTAGGGTAAGTTTTTCCATGAAAACGACCCACATTTCTGTCTATTCTGCACACAGTTTATGGCTTCAGAAGATTATAGTACACAAATTCATTTTTGTACTGTTTGACAGCAGTGGTCACTATGAACTCTTGTATGGTAAAGAACTGCATTAAAGTTATTTTAAAATCAGTGTAGTTCTAAAAACATCAGAAAAATATATTGACTTTTTTCTTTCTTTCTTTCTTTCTTTCTTTCTTTCTTTCTTTCTTTCTTTCTTTCTTTCTTTCTTTCTTTCTTACCATTTAAAATCTAGGGCCAGTACAATTTTATTGTGAACATATATGCCAGTGTATTTCTGTCAAAAACTGTATAAATATAATACTGGCAAATTTCTCAATATACTGTAAAAATACATATTATATAGTTAGATACTGTACACAGTATAATGCCACGCCTCAGCTCATATTGTAAACCTGTAGATGGCAGTATTCTATCTCTAACGGAGCAATGTCAAAATACAATATAGATTTAAGATCATCATTAAAATAAAATGTTCTTTTATTTTAAAAAAGTAATTGTGCATTAAGTCATTAAGTAGGTAAAAAAAAAAAAAAAACTACAAAATATCCACAAAAAACACATCATAAATGTATAGTTGAGAAGAACATTTAAGAAATTATATATAGTTAATCATATTATGCAATATATATATATATATATATATATATATATATATATATATATATATAGTCCTTATGCAATCGCTTTGTAAAAGTTTGTGGTCTATCTGACCCCAATGAACTTAAACTTAAACCCTACTTAAGGGATGATTAATGTTTAAAAAAATATTTAAGACATATATTACGTTACTGTGAGAAGCCATTAATGTTCTGCATTGGATCTCAGATGTGTAGTTCATTTTTATGATCACTAGGTGGCAGAGCTATTTCATCTGTGACAGCTCGGTTGCAACAGGTAGATCGACACAGAACCTCAGGCTGAGCACAAACAAGCCAAAATATCGCCGAAAACAAAAGAGTCTGTAAATTTTATCTGGATACAGAAGAAACTCTTTTCGGAGTTTTATTTCTTTTTGAATTGTCAGCTAAGAAAGGCTCTGTTCTGGTTGTTTTTGTGCGTGTGAAACCGAGATTTTTAGTCTTATTACAAGATAGGCCTAAGCAGATAATAACTTGAGAGGCAGAGTAAATGACAGTAAATTTTATTCAAAGGATGAGAGCAGAGACAATCTGTCTCAAAGGAACAATTGTGGCAGCAATCACGATTATGTTTCTGTCTTTTTTTGGAAGGAAAGCTACTAAGATTAGCCGGTCTGAATCCCTCTGAGCTTGTGTGTGTGTGTGTGCGTGTGTGAGAAAGATGAAAGTCATAACATTGCTGCTTTCGTTTCTCAGATTCATTCTCTCTCATAAATGGACTTGATTGCATGAGCCAAACGAGAGAAAAAATATCCTCTGATTGCTGCTGCCTTCATTCATAAACACGAAGGACAGCCTAGATCTTGTATTCAAATGGATGTTGCTCAGATAAACACCACTGTATTCAGATTACACTAAATGACCTTTAGATTGTTCTTCTCCATCAAATCACTGAACATCATAGCTGAAAATGGCACCGGTGGCATCAAAATATACAGAGTGGATGCATCATAGTCTCCGTTTCTGTGTCTGTCTGTCTAAATATCTCCTCTAAAAATATTCCTTTTTTGTCTGACATTTGCAGTGATTCTGACCTTTCATCTCACCACACTCATCTCCCAGACTAGCCTCCTTTTTCCCAATTTCAGGAAATCCATCCTATTTTATCTTCATCATCTGTGTTTTTGGCCTTGTTCTTTGTTTCACAAATAAATAAGCAAACACACATACTTGGATTGTATTTACACTTTTGTTTTTCCCCTCCATTGGCATATTTTTATGTATACATTTTATTATTATTTATTATTATCTTTTGGTAATAACTGTAACTTTGAATTCTGTTGAGTTAGCAATTTTTTGTTCTTATTACTATCAGACCCTCTTTAGTGCGGTCGGACTGAATTGAGGGCATCTACTCTATGTGCTGTAGTTTACAGGCTTTTCATTTTTTGATGTTTAAGTCTGCTTTTGGCTGAGCTTCATAAGCTATTTTAGCAAAATTGTTTCTGTTAGACTCGTATTACACTATGCAATAGTTTAGGTTTTCTCTAAAGGGATTAGTTCAGCAAAAAATGACTTCAGATCCAAAAGACTCTATAGTGCATGAGTTGTATGAACTACTTTTATGAAATGATAACTGATGATAATTGTTTGGACGTTTCATGACCTTGAATTCATAGCAATTGCATGGAAAGCAGTGACTAGCACATTATTTAAAAATTCGTATACAGTTCTGAAATGAGAAGGATGATGTAGACTATCCCTGTAAAGACTCTTTGCATTTGCTTTTTTCCTCAATCTGGACTTTTCTTCTATTTTATGTTGGATTTCTGTTGGCTCAGTTTTAACATGGATCTGTGGGACATCATGTAGATAGATAGTATCTGTATCTATGCTATTTATGTTTAATTTTGCCATATGTGGATTACAAAAAGATATTAAGAACATGATTATTATAGGCTATTGTGTGACACTTCTGAACACTTTTTGAAGGCCCTTTAGATCATATTTCTCATCGTCTCTCATGTTATTAAGATCACATTCCATCTCTCAGTCCTTCTGTTCACCTTCATCTCTCTCTCTGTCTCTCTCACACTCAGGTGTAATGATCAGGCATTCATGTTAAGCCTATTAGAAGTCCCATGTGTTGTAAGTCATTACAGCTGATTTATGTTCCTTTGTATGAGATCATTCTGACTCCAAAAGCAAAAGCATCTCTGTAACCTTCACCTAAGGTGGAATGACATTTCAGCATCTTTGCAGCTCACACTTTAAAGATGATCAACAGTTCAGACTGAGACTGCTTGTTTGAGCTTTTTCTAAATAAATTCTTATAATATTCAACTGATTTCATGTAAAATATGCATTAACCAGTCAATATATAAATGCTTCTCTTTGTTTCAGGCTCTTTTCAAAGGCTTTCTATAGCTTTTGCCTAGCAATCAAGGATCTGAGTTGGAAACACAAAGGTCAAAGTCTGATCCCTGGTGTGGATGACACTGTTGTGCACTTGAGAAACTCATTTAACCCAGCCTTGCTCCAGAAGCCTGCCTGACAACTGAGGTATTGTAAGGCACTTTAAGAAAAAAGAAAGCAGGTATTAAATGAAAAGTAATCAAAACCTCTTTTCAATCTTCTTGTCAGTTTTTGTCTTCTTTAGAACTTAATTTGAGCTTCGATCGCACTGCAATTGATTTCATTGTCTACTCAGTAGAGAATCTTCTATTGGCCGTATTATATTCTCCCTCCCTTTGATTATATTTTACCCATTTGAGAAAATGAAATGTGAGTCGCTGCTGACACCGCAGATCAATCCTCCTGAAATACAATGAAGGAGAGATGCTAAAAATGGATGATGGAAGCTGGATCTGTGTGTGTGTTTTTGTAAATCATGAAAATAATATAGCATCATCTTTACAGTATGAGAAGAGTAGGGCATTTCATTGTGCATACTCATTAAACCCTTATTTTTACATTTAGATTACCTTTGCCATTATTTAATGCTCAATGAAAGTTCTTAAAATTTGTAAAAAACTAATAATTTACCACCGGCAAATGTAATTTTAGCTCTTCTCAGAATTAATATGCATTTTAGTGTTTTAGACAAAAAAAATCAGAATAAAATCTTTCATTTAATGGTTATTGTCCATAACATAATGGCTTATGGGTTATACCAGAATCTTGCCTTCCCTCTTGTCTTCCCTGTTCAGGTTTGTCAGACTGTGATAAAAATCTACTGAATCTCATAGAAGCTGTGGGTTACCTTGCGTTTTATTTCTTGCCTTCAAGGACATTGTTAGTAATGTAGAAACAGTGACCCAGCAGGTAATTCTATAGCTTGTAGTGTACCAGTTTTCTAACAAGGGTCTCCATGACCATGCAGTTTTTTTTTTTTATCAAGTTCAGTTTTTGGCATGGTTGAGACCAGGACAGCGCAACTGGTACCTGAATCATCAATCTAGGATGCATAAAGCTTTATAATCTCTGACAAATGGAGGAGGGCAGGCCTAAAATACCCTCTTAGCCCTAGCCGTCCATTCAAAACACCTGTAAAACCCCCTCTTTGTTGAAGGCCAGCGTAAGTTGCACCCAGTCTCGCTCTTCTGCTTTGATTTAATGAATTCCAAGAATTCTCCAGAAGAAGAGATGTTTGCTCCAGGCTTTTTGGCCTCAGCAGTCTTCAGGCCAGGGAAATGGAAAACGTCTGTTTGCATAGACCAGAGGATTTCACTTAAGAGATTGATGCTCCTTGAAATCCTCTGTCAGTCTTGTCATGAACATATGCATTAGTGTGCATCCCATGTTTTGTTCCTTTTTTTTTTTTGTGCTCACACGACAGATTCTGTCTGGATCTGATTCTAACACGCCAGGTTTACTTTTATGCATTTGGCAGATCATCTTATCCAAATAGACTTAAATTGCATTCAAGGTACACAATTTATCAGTTGATGCGTTCCCTGGGAATTGAACCAATGTACTGTAGCAGAGTGCTCCATTGTTTGAACTACAGGAAAGGCGAGATGGAATTGGAAAGCTTCGTCGGTTTCATACTTTGTGGTTCTTGCGTTCCAATTGCAAATTAAGATGATTGAGGTGAGACATTCACATTCAGATAGACTGAGATGAGAGCAGTGAATCACTGTGAAAGAATTACGGCTTTTTGCTCAGTAGGCTGCTTAAAAAGAACAAAGGTCTCTCTGAGTTCACACTCTTTCTCCGACATTCGGCCCATAAGCCAGCATGCATTGTTATGCAGCATAAGGTTGTAATCTTTTGCATTTCCTGCAGCAAGACTGAACAGAGGTTGAGAACTAATGTTATGGGCTGGAAATTTTATGAGCCATGTCACAGTATCCATGGTGTCTTTTATTTTCTCGCACAGTTTGGCACACTACACTACACTGCTTTATCAATAATGCAGTGAAATGCTATTAGTGCTGGGAGTGCAGCAGTTAGTCTGCTTAACAGACCCTTGTGTTGTCCACCCACAGAGCTCCATCAATAACAGTTTTTTTTTTTATTATTTTGTTTATTTGCTCACTGTAATGTCATACAAACCTCCATAAGAAATAACTTCTATAGAACACAAAGATTTTGCATGTGTATACAGTATGTGTGCGTGTATATACAGTATACAGTATATATACAGACAACACATGTCTTCTTGTTCATTTGAAAGTAAGTTCAACCAATTGAAATTGTTTAGTTTTAGTTGTAGTCAACAACATAACCAGCAGTTTGACTTTGTCCCGATGAAGGCCATGGGCCACCTTTTGGGAAACCCTGCACTGTAACATCTGTTTTAGTGTTTGGCTGAACTTCTTGACTAATCTGCGAGTCTGCTGTCTTCAGACTTACAGCCCTGAGCTCTTTCTGCCATTAAGATCAGGGACTCAGGGAGTTAGTAACATATATTTTGATTCTGCGTTGCTCTTGTTTTCTTTCATTGAGTGACTATGCATGCCAGCAGACATGTCTGGTTGCTGTGCTCCAGCCCACCTATTCTGACCTCCACATTTCAGACAACAATAACATCCATTACAATTATATCTGGGGCAGGGTGGTCCCAACTAATTATGAGTTTGGTTCACTCAGGGTTCACCCCAAATAATCTACTCAATTTCAGTTTGATTCCAATTGCCATAGACATTTTGAAACCACACACTGTACATGTAATCAGTCTTTTTAATGTTTTAAACTATGTACTGTAAAATTAATACTATTTCTAGGTCACAAATCAAATGTTAGTATATTTAAAAGACACTGTTTTAACTTGATATAACAATAAATGTAATTAGATTCATTCATTAAAGGAACAGTACACCATTTATGAAAATAGGCAAATTTTCCATCTCCCTTTTAAACAGTTGTGTTTTACAGTTTTTTAATCTATTCACCTGACCTCCGGGTCTGGCGGTAATTTAAGCTTAGCTTAGCATCGATCATTGAATCTGGTTAGACTGTATAAGCATCTCGCTCAAAAATGACCAAAGAGTTTCTGTATTTTTCCTATTTAAAACTTGACTTCAGTAGTTACATCGTATACTAACACCGATGGAAAATGAAAATGAAAAGTGATTTTCTAGGCTTATATGGTTAGGAACTATACTCTCATTCCGGTGTAATCAAGGAACTTTGCTGCCATACCATGAATATTTGAAAAATATTGAAATATTGCTAGAGATCTTGGTCATTTTTTGAGCAAGATGCTAACGGTCTAATCAGATTCAATGATCTATGCTAAGCTAAGCTAAAAGTGCTACCTCCAGACCCGGAGGTCGGCTGAATGGATGCAAAAATGGTAAAACTCAACTGTTTAACTCTAGGGGAGTTGGAAAATGAGCCTATTTTTTAAAAAGTGTTCCTTTAAGAAATTGATTATTGCAAATTACCTGCAATACCATGTCTTTGTTAAAGGGCAGTTAAAGTGGCATGCATTGCACTCTTCTGAAATGATTTAATGAATTCCAGGAATACTCCATTAGAAGAATTGGCATTTTAGTTGGCATTTGATCCAAATTTCCATGGGGCAGTTTATTTATGTTTAAAATCAATTTATGTTTAAAATCAAGGAAAAAAAAAGGATATTTCCAGGTCACAAATCAACTTTTAGTATATTTTTGATTGACCATTGTGGCGAGTGGGGCGGGGCCGAGAGGCCTGGGAACGAGGAGTGAGGCCCGGTGTAGTGATTGAAGATGAGCTGCACCTGCGCCCCACCGCCGGTGATATCGAGTCCCACGTAGGAGATGGAAGGATATAAAACTGGAGCGACGACCGTGAAGGACGAGAGAGGACCAGGCCTGGGACATTATTTTATGTTTGCTTTTTATTTATGCGCACCAGTCGTCCGTGAGGGGCTGGTGCACTGTTTTGTATTTATTTTTGAATATTAAAATGTTTTGATTGTGCGCCGGTTCCCGCCTCCTTCTTCCCGATGATTACGAACGTAGTATCGTTACAACCATTTTAACTTTTTTCTTTAAAAAAATCTGTCAATTCAACTTTTCACTTGGATTGTTATCCTAAAAAACGTTTTGACCCTGTCTAGGGCTGGAACAAATTGATCACAGCAGCAGTTTTTGTTTCTGGTTCCACTCTGCCCACCTTGAGAAAAGTGTGTATGATCTAAATATGTTAAATTAGATTAATCCATGAAAACATTATTTTTATTTTTCATTTCATTCACATCACATCTGCCTTAAATAATATATTCATGAACGGAACTGTCATCAATCCAGTTTTAGACGTGGGTTACCAAAGCTGCTGAAAGCAGTTTCACTGAACTCTGCTGTTCTAGTAAATCTATATTCCAGTCATTCACATTGCTTTGAAGCAAAAACCACAGCCACAGAATTGGACACCCCAAAACTTCACACAACTCTTTAGGAGGCTCTTCAGTCACATTTAGACTTGCACATCTTTTCTAACAGATGAGCTCAGCAAGACCTCATTTAATAAAGCTCACCGCTACCAGAATCCCGCCTAAGCATTTGCTCTCGCTGCACTATTGCACTCAAAGATTTGTCTGCTGACGTCTTCACTAGATCAAGATTTCAGCCGCTGTAGTGTCATGATGTGCAGTCGAGCGTTCAGCAAAGCTCATTTCATTTGGTTGTCTCTCACAAACAAATTTGCTCCAGTCCATCTCTACTCAACACTTCCCAGATGGGAATCGAGTGAGTGAATTGTTCATGTAGATATACAGAAATGATATTTTATTTTATTTATTTTTTTTACCATACAGCAGCCCATTTAAAATTGAATTACATCAGATGTTACACCAGAGGATTCGCCAGCTGCGTTCCCCTTGCACTTTAGCCTGTGTTCGTGCATATGTGTTCAGTTTTGTGCATGCGCACATCATATTTTCTTGCAGTGTTTTGAAAAATCCAGACAGAAATCGGTGGGCACAATGAACATCTCAGTGCCTGCAGAGAACCATGGCGCCACAGGATGCCACCGTCTGTCTGCTACTGTTGTGTTTCAGTGTGTGTGTGTGAAAGGGCACCTTGTTTTGATGAATAATTAAAATCCTTGTTAATCAGCTCATCATTGGCTGCACAGTGAGTGAACAGGCATCCAACCATGATATGATTATTCACACACATACGCACTCTCCTTCTGATTCCCATTTTATACACACACACATAAGTGTACACACATGGTAACCAGCTCGTTTAATTGAATGATCATCGTTTTTTTTACTCCCCAGATTCAACAATCAGGCTACTGTACAAAGAAACACACACACAGATTTTTGTGAATTGATCTGATGATCTGGGTTGCACCGAGAGGTCTTTACAGATTCATTATATTCTTGTGTATGCATTGAATAATCTGAGTGCTGAAAATTAAAACCTGAATATTGAAATCTCAAGCAAAAAGTCTCTTTTATAAAAAAAAAAAAAAGCAGTTACAAAGGCAACACAATAATGTCGCAGTGTCTGTCTCAGTTTATATTTGGTGCTTAAGCATCCGTGGATAAGAAACTCTTCATTTTCTTCAAGATGAAAGAGCTTACCGTTCAGGGCTGTTTTCATGCTCTTGCTTATGAAGAAAAACAGCCGCTGGCATATATGAGGGTTGGTTTATTTGTTTCTTCTACTAGAGATCTTTCATTATTGCAGAGAAATGAAACTGTTTTCATCAAGATTAATATTAGGGTTATATTAAGGTTTAATGTTTTTCAGATCCTCCCTGAATGAGTACTAAACGGTTGTAGTTGAGATCAGTGGTCCCTTGCGTATGTCAATTGGTCTGTGTGTGTGTGTGTGTGTGTGTTGATTTATGTTTAAAGGCTGTTAGTTTTGTATTTGAAACTGGAGAACTACTGCTGAGAGACATTTTCCTGAACCAAAGACCCTTTTGAACCAATTAGAAGAGGGAAGTCAAGTGCTTTGAATGTTTCAGTTCAATATGAGTGTTGGATCTTTCACTGTTCTGGGAGATGGGAATCGTCCCAGCGTGCTAAATGATGATCAGATGCCTTGAGCTTCTGTTCCGTGACATGTGTATTGAGTTGAATAGAGGAGAAAATCAATGCATATATGAGCAAATCAATGCAGGACGGGGTGTCAAATAAGCTGTAACTGATCTGAACATGTTGCATTGATATCACTAAGTGGGAGAAATTGGTTGTTCATCTTACAGTTTCTGTTAATAGTAGTGTTAATTCTGAATCAGTATTTGTTACTGTTATTATGATTAAAAAAATATATCTGATACTGATAATCTGATCATTATTTTGGCTGAAACCTAAAAACTAAAATCAGTTGTTATAAATGTAACAAATTAATTTAAGCATCACATCTTTATAAAGTACAATATGAAAAAAGAAACAATTAAAAATATTTATTTATTTGTCTTTTAAATAACTTTAGCTGTTAGATTACATCAAAGGAAATCTCAGTGCTGACTAATACCAATAATTTAAAAAGAAAATACATCATATTTACCCAGAAGTGAGTTAAACCTGACAGAACCTCCTTTTTGAGGACGTCCTAATTCGTTAAACTGTATGAAAATAAAGTTAATCAAGTAATCAAGTAAATTTCTATATACACTGCCGTTCAAAGGCTTTTTAACTTTAAATTTTTCAAGGAATCCTTAGAAATGTATCAAAGATCTCAAAGCAAAAAAAAAAAAAAAAAAAAAAAAATATATATATATATATATATATATATATATATATGTGTGTGTGTGTGTGTGTGTGTGTGTGTGTGTGTGTGTATAGATAGGTTTGTAAAATGTATATAATGAAGCAGCACAACTGTTTACAACATTGATTATAAATAAGCAAATTGGAATGATTTCTGAAGGATCATGTGACTGGAGTAATGATGCTGAAAAGTCAGCTTTGCTTAATAGGAATAAATTATATTTAAAAGTATATTCAAATATTGCAAAATTTCACAAAAAAAATGTATTTTGTATATCTGTATAAAGGCAGCCTTCTTGAGCATAATAAACTTCTTTAAAAAAACATAAAAAATCTTACTGATCCCAAACTTTTGAACAGCACTGAATGTGTGTGTGTGTGTGTGTGTGTGTGTGTGTGCTGACTGAGGTAAGCACCTCAGCCCAACCTGAGAAAACATTCAATTAGATTTTAAAAATTCCAGCGTTAATAAAAGAGAATCTGACATTCAGAGCCGCCCACCCTTCTCCCTTCCTCACTTCTGCACTCCTACTCTCAGTATTGTGTGCACTAATAATAGGCATTGAAATGAGTTTCTGATGCCTGTCTTCCAAATGCCACGCTGGGGATGAACGATCGTTCAACAGAAACGATTAGATAATTAGACCATCCTCTCGCTGTGCGAATGCGCACACCCACACACACATATTGATCTTCTGCTTGATCACTGTACAGTAAATAAACTTCACCCTGTCAATGACATCTCTTAAGTGATAATGACATTCTCACCTACCTCTACACTGTCACTTAATGCATTAGCTGACTATTCTGGTTCGTATAGATGGGATGTGAGATATCTAAAGAATATTTCAAAGAACGCTCTCCCATCTGTTGTGGAGAGATGCCATGTGCCTTGCAGTGTGGGAGTGAACCATTAGGGGGCAGTGCAAGAATATTTCAGTGTGATAGTGGGCTGAAATGGTCCTCATGGTTAAGACTTTATCTGACATCTTTGCACTTCACGGGAAGTGTAGATACACAGCCAAATATTTGTGCCTTTTAGCGTAGTTAATGAGTTAAGGAGTGACAGTGTTGTTGTTAGGGCATCGATGTTGATAGAAGTATGATGTTTTCTTACTTTTTTCTGTGGAGGTTGGGCCTAGCTGTTTGTTTGTGACTGTGTTTGAAAGAATTACTTGTAAAAGAGCTTAAACGTACGTTTGCTGTGTTTTTGATAGGATGAGTGTAGATGATTTCAAGGTGAGGCAAGTTTGACCGCTTGTGGTTCTGCTCCACTTCTGAAAGTAGGGGTTAATCTGCATTTTCAGTGTTATGTCAGGCAAGTCTGGAGTTAAACTCCATTCTTTCGCTCGGTACCCCCAATACCCCCCTTCTCTCTCTAGGTTGCGCCGTCAGCCCTTTTGTTCCAGTCTCATTGTAATGCGTTGGCGTGGAAACGATGCTTTCTGACACCTGGCCCACATGAGCCAGGCCCTGTGAAACAGACCTCATCACCACCAATCAGATCAGCTCTCCCACAAATCACAACCAATCAGATCACTAGCCTCGCAGACACAGCCGACGCCACAGCGACCGCCGACCTAGTTGTGCTCTTAAAGGGACAATACGCACTCTAATCTACAAAGCCATGCACCCACGAACACAGAGGGCTGTTAAGTGAGTCCTTCATCTGTAAATGATGTACTTTTCATTTGTTGATTGTTTGAATGGATTTCACACAAAAGAATTAATATTTTCAATTTAAAACTCATTTCATTTCCCAAATATTTAGGCCTCCAAACTCAAAACACATTATTTCAGAATCCAATTTCCATAATTGTTGTGAGAAACATTCCTTATCAAGAAAATCAGTTCATCATGTTTTTAATTCTTCCGCTGTAAAAAAACAGTTACGTCTAATTTAAAATAAAAGTAATCTAAACTTTTTTTCCCGCTTTATTTTCATTCTTGTTATTAACAAACCAATTCCTGTGACTTTTGCCTCAATAAACTCCTATCTTGCTGCTTATTAATATTTAATAAGGTACAGTAGTTGTTAAGTAGTATAGGTATTGGATAGAATAAATGGTAGCACTTTAGAATAGGTAACACTTATTAACTATCAACTACGATATTTCTCTCAATAAATTCTTAATTTGCTGCTTATTAATAGTTATTAAGGTAGTTGTTAGGTTTAGGTATTGGGTAAGATTAGGGATGTAGAAAAAGATCAAGTAGAATAAAGCATTAATATGTTCTTAATTAGCACTAATACATGGCTAATATTCTAGTAATATGCATGCTAATAAGCAACTAATAGGTGTTACCTATTCTAAAGTGTTACCATATTAATAAACAGTCAATAGATTAATAATAGGAATCTTAATAAGCAACTAGTTAATAGTGAAAATTAGGCCCTATACTAAAGTACAAAAAAAAGATAAATAAACATAAATTGCATTGTGAGCATTCATATCTCTGTCTCTGATGATCATTATGAATGAGTGAAATTTAACGCAACTATATTTAAGAAAATATTCAATAGGTACTGAACATATTTTTATGTTGTGTGAGTGGTCAGCAGGCCTGTTTTTCAGCACATTGTGGTCCCCAGTGATACATTTTCAGCGTTAAAATATATGTGAAAATGGTGCCGTATTAGAGCGTACACAGGAGAGTTCAACCTGCCGCCATTATTACAGCTTTTTTCACACCGCCCTTCCTCCCTTTGTGCTCTTTTTTTAATATAAAAAATAAATAAGGAAACCAGCAACGGTGCATATTTGTATTTTTAGAGATGTTCAAATGCTCAAACTATACCGAAGCTTAGGAGTTGCGTCTGTGCATGTGTCGGTGTGTACAACATATGTTTGACATACTAGGATGTCATCTGACATACAGTATTTTGACTTGCTGCTTTCAGCTGCTTAATTTCTTCAAGACCCATTCTCTCCCTCCATCAGATCCACACGTTTTTCAGAAGCACAAAGACAAGAGCGTAGTCCTCAGAGGAATGCATCACACGTATTACCTGCACTGAATATAAAGTGTGAATTTTAGTTTTCTCATTGGAACCGAGGAGGTGGCACTGTTTAGGCTGTAAATGTTTCATTTCATGTTATTATAGTCTGACAGAAAACATTGATCACTGTGTGTGTGTGTTTAATATAGAGGTGGTCAGTAATATTGCTTTGTGTGTGAATCCGATATCAATCCAAAGTGAGTGAGTGAGTGTATTATTTTTTTAATTATACAGTTATTATTATTTTAAAAAGATCAAGAATCACAGCACGTCTGACATGAAAAAAAAAATCTATAACATGACTCCTAATGGTCCCAGTGCTAGTGTATTGACTGGTGAATTGACTGTTTTGTGTGTGTAAGAAAGAAAAAAAGTATTTTGCTGTGGGGGGTAACAATAGACGTCTCTTAGATCTCTTATGTAATTCAATACATGCAGCTCAGATTGAGTTTCAGCTGATCCATATCTGTATGTCCTCTCACAGTGAGTGGTTTGTATGCTCACATCTGAACATCATTTCTCTCTCTTTCTGTGTTTCTCTTTGGAACACATGTTTTCCACTCAATCTTTGACCCAGATGATGTTGGGTCTGCTGGGACTAAGTACTCTTCATGGACTCTCTGTATTCAGGACAGGCTGGGGAAACACGAATGGGAATGTGTATAGGCCTATATGTATATATGTTAAGTGTATAACTATATAATACTCTTAGATAACACCTGCATTTGTATCCACAGAGAGTAAATACTGAAACGAGTCTGTAGTCTGAAATCCTTGTATTTAATGTGGTTATGCTCTTAATTTGAACATCTGGCACATGATACATTTTTAATAATGCGTAATAATATTTGTAGATGTGTGCGGCATGTTAATTGTGTCAACGGTATAGCTGGCAAATTATCTGGAGCACACATCAAAGTCATAGTAATATATAAACATACTTTTCATGCCTGTAGTGAACACATTAAAACACGTGTTTCCACGGAAAGCAACCTCAAGTTTGTTTTCATGTTTTGCTTTATAATTCACTTGGTTCAAATAACTCGAAGGAACACATTTTCTCAGAGGCTTAAATGTACGCTGAAAGTGAAGAATCAATAAATCTTGTGCGCAGAACTGTACCAACCAAAACGGTTCGACTCTCCGCTTCCCTCCAGACTGACTGATCACCATAAAAGATTAGATAAATCAAATTTCCTCCAGTGTGTTTTTAGTCTTCCAGCACGGTGCCCAAATATTTCCTCCTCAAAGTTTCTGCTCAGATCACGGCCGGATGGTTAATGATCTGGTGTATTAACACGAAGGGAGGATATTTAATTTCAGGTAAGTCATGATGCAGACTTACTGAGATCAAGACTTTGCCCTTGAGCAAGTCGGGTTGCTGCAGGGGACTGTGCTTGCATTTAGTTTACAGCATGTAGTAATGGTTCTGCCAAGTTGATAAATTTTGCAGTATTTGTTCTGTTTGCTATTGAATTAATTTTCTTCGTGCTATTTAAGGTGAATTTAAGTATTTCTTTTATCAGTGGTGTTAAAATATTAGTGTTTTTTAATATTAATTGTTTAATACGTGACAGCATTATTTTTCACCTAAATGTAAGTGAAGATGAGCACGTCTAATCTCGACTGTTATCCGTAAATTAAACACATCAGTTACTGATCTGTTTAGAATTTTGAAACATGTTAATGAATTATTATTCAGGATATTATAAAGTGGTATATACTGGTCAGGCCATGTTGGTAAGAAATGAATATAAATAGAGAAAATGCTTTGGAGACCCAGACATGGCCTTGCCTGAGAACATAGACAGTGTTTTCCAACCTCTGACTTAAAATTCAGTGCATTTGGATTAAATTAGATACGGTTCGGCGGGGGTCTCTAGATGATCTCCAGATAATTCAGTGTTTTTTTATCTTGAGGTAATCCCACTATACATGCATAAAGCTTCCCTTACCAGTCTAACTAGTTCATTACAGACTTGTCCTAGCCTTATGTCAAAAGTGGATTAAACATGTTAATGATTCATTAAGGTTTTAGTGAAAAGAAATGGCTTAACTAAACCTGATTGAACGGTCTTTGCAACTAACTTAAAACTACAAAAAACTGCGAACTTCCAACTCAAATCAAGAGGATGCACAAAATGTATATTATAAATATATTTAAAATATAGAATAATATTTTTTTTTTTTTTGTTAAAACTTTGCTGAGTTTCTAAGATTTTAATCAAGCAACATATGTTAGAAATATGAATAGTAAATATCACATTTCCTGTGCAAAGGAAGGAAAGCGAGAGAGAAATGAGTTGAGCTTAATACTTAATACCAAACGTTTAATACTTTGTCGCTGTGAATGTTTTCCAGAGGGAAAAGCCAAATTTGTAGAATTTGTTAATCTTGATGCATAAGCCTCTCAAGGATTTATGGAGAGTTCTCAAGGCTCGAAGTTTGTTGTGAAAGTTTTTGGATGTTCCTGTAACTAGTTTGTGTTGAGGACGTGTGTGTGTGTGTGTGTGTTTATGTGCTGGCCTTTAGGACAGATAACACAGGTGATAAATGAGTGTGGTAATTTCTCCTTGTACCTGCTTTTAGCTGCCCTACAAATACATCCACACAACCACATACACGTACATACAACCTCCTTCTTTATTTAAAAAATGAAAACATTAATATATAAACACAGAAATTCTTACCAATGATCATAAATGCACAAAAGCCTGTCATGAAGGCTTGTTTTCTTCTGTGGAAACTCTCTGTGTGTGTGTATTCTAAAAGTCTTCGTCTTTTTTTAATGTGTTTATTTTTGTTTTCCTCAGCCAAACAGGATATTACTTTTTCCTTTGCTTTTGTCTTTCTTGTTCACTTGCTTGTAATCACTCTTTCTGTTTGTCTTTCGTCTCTCCTATGGCACAGCTCTGACTCACACTCTCTCTAGTAGTTTGTTTGGAATAAACAGTATGATATTGTGTGCAGTGAGGTAGTGATTATGTGTGTGTGTGTGTGTGTGCGCGCGCGTGTGTGTGTGTGTGTGTATGTGTGTGTGTCTATACATATTATTTGTGTGTGTTTGGGTGATTAGAGTCAGGGTTTGTGTTTCCTCAGAGGAAATTAAGTAGGCATGGCCTCCAAAAACTTCCAAAACTCCTAAAGCATGGAAATCATATCCAGACCACAGAGCTGTGTGTATGTATACTTAGCATTAGTTTGAGGACAAATTTGTCCCCAGAAGATCTAAATCTGACAAAGCGTATTTTAAGACAAATCAAATTATTAGCCAGAAGTAAGCTAAATCTGACAAGACCTCCTTTTGGGAATGTTCTCATTAATTAATTAGTTATATATATTTAACAATGCAGAAAGTTTTCTATTAGGTTTAGGGTTACCGTGTGTGTTTAAAATAACATGAAAGGTTATTTGTTCCGAATGTTTGAAATAACTTTTTGTATTGAGATGAAGTATCTGTGTTAATATCAAAGTACTTATTTGTGCAACAATTAAGTCTTGACCAATGCTGGACGTTACAGTATGATATTAATACACTAGCATGTTAAATATGTGAGTGAGATAATGATTCATTTATATTCACTCCTCATGCTTGATATGTTGTATTTGTAACTGACTGAAGAGGAAGGATCTCTGTAGAACTGCAATTAAAGAGTATGGTCATTTGAATAATAATCATTTTACAGACATTAGGATGACTTTGGATTCATCCAGGATCAGAGGGTGTCATAGTTATAGTGTTATAGTGAAATTAGTGATATTTTGTGTGCAGCGAGGTTGTAGGGTTTTACTGTGGCCAGCAGGGTGAGCTCTGGTGATGTCCTGTCAGTATGACAGTGTCTCTGAAGTCAAGCTTCTCTGTCAGGACTGTTAATTCTGCAAATTCACTCGCTTTGTCTTGTCTGAGAGGTTTACAGCATGAAGCTCCAGCATTCACTACTCACACTGAGCAGTTTGTCATTTCAAATGTGTATCTCTCTCTCTCTCTCTCTCTCTCTCTCTTCCTCCGCCTCTCACACACAAACAAAACACACATTCAGATTTGTTTTCTATCATGATGGGGTTTCTGTTGTTGTTGTTATACTAGGTTAATAATATTTTCTTGTCCTCAACCCCTAAACCTAACCCTCACATAAGCCTTTTGGAATTCTAGCCTTGTCATTAATTTGGATGGTCCCCATAATGTACAGTATGTACAGTAAGTAATTATTAATATCCTTTACAACTTTCAAAAAAAAAAAAAAAAAAAGCTACAGGTTTAAAAAAAAGTTTATTTTTTTAATACACACACACACACACATATACAGTATGTATCCATGTTAATTACTATATAATAACCATACCCCAAACTGTTTTTATAACTTTAGGCTTTTAACTTAAATTTTTTTTGTCTGTTTTACATTTGTATGTATACCCAAAATAAAGTTTTGTGATATATAAAAGTGAAATAAGGCTGAAATACTGCATTAAAACACACAAACACATACATACCACTTTCTACTTTTACAACATGAATTTTTTGAGTCAGTTTTTATAAATAATCTATTGATTCATAAATGCTGCTTTATGAATATTTAACCATAAGGAGCGTAGTGTAACACGTCAGGTTGTCTGCACTTTTTTAAGGGCTTTTGGGACATTGAGATAACCTGCCTCCATAAGCTTCCGTCGACTTATGATCAAATTATATACATTTGATTGCAAAATGATTTCCCTTATGAAAAATAAAATTCCCTTAATAATAATGTCATTATTAATAAGCTAAAATAAGAATGAGAGAATCAGTGTTGTCTGCCTGATCTTGATCTTAATTCAATAAGAATTCATAATTCATTATCAATATTAATTCATTAGACATATATTGCATTTTATATGAAGTGGTAGTTACCTCAAAAAAGTACTTTTTTTTTTTTTTTTGTCCTCATGACGTTCCTTACTTTATTGTATTGAATTCAGAAGATTAGCAGAGTGCTTCGCTGTTCCATAAAAGTCAAAGTGGGTGGGGTCATGGTTATCAGTCACTTTTTAAGTACAGAAAATAGCAGCTTAATTTTACTAGATAACTCTTGTGTTATTTTGCCTTCATTAGATATCAATTAAACATTGAGAGTTCTTTAAACATCAGTGAGTGAGAGTTGGAAGTAGGAGTTCTTGCAAGTAAAAGTTTTATTAAAGATTTTTTAAGGTAAAGCACGTCTGAGTGAATATGACAGGCACAGATTGTGTGCTGTAGGTGAGATAGTGTGTGAGAGAGAGGGAAGAACAGAAGCAGAAGCAATGAGAGAGGCGTGTGAGTGAGGGCTTTTTGCTGTGGTGTTGGCAGGTTATCAGACAGCTACGAGGTGTCTGGACACTCTGCTTTATGACACACCAGGATGTTTCATCTCCTTCCTGCTTATAAATATAAAAAAAGTAGAGCTGTCATTACCCATAATACGACACACTAACAACCAGTATTGTACACTCTTAAAAATAGCTGGGTTGGTTCCACCCAACTTTGAGACAAATATGAGCTAACCCAACCATTGGGTTAAATGCTTACATTCAATTTTTAACCCAAAAGTTAGGTTAGTCCATATCTGACCCAAAGTTGTGTTGAAACAACGCATTTATTTATGTGCGTGTAACTGACAGTCTGCTAGGTACCAAATGTCCCAGTAAAGACAGTAAAACCTGACATCACCTACATTGTTTGGACCAGCCATCTGTCCCCATGAGGAAAACAACTTAATAACGTCAAAAAATAAAACCAATTCAGTAAGTTGTATATTTAGAGGTAGATGTTGGATTAGGTATTGCAACATTGTGGGGACCAAAAGTATAATAAAATAGTTAGAATTTCATTAAAGGGGTCATATGTTGCAATTTCACTTTTTTACAAGCTCTTGGTGCATAAAGAAGATCAAAAACTAAAGTCTCAAATATAAAGAGATATTCTTTATAAAAGTTCAGACTTATCCAAGTCCTCCTTAAACGGCTCATTTTAACACCCCCCCACATGTCTATGTCACTGTGTGGGAAGCCCAAATGTTCATGCAAAGAAAGAAGGCACACCTTTTATTCTTGCTTTTGCCGCCGGTGCAATGTTTTGGAGTCGCTGTGCGCTTCATTGTGAAAATGAAACTACTTCATCATGCATAGAGCTGGTCCGTGCTGGTCACTGAGGAAATATATCGACTTTGCACTGTGGATCGCTTGATCAGCTTTCACTGTGGATGAAACAGCATCCAGCTTGGGGTCGTAGCATGTGGTTGCTTCAAGCCCAGCGGATGATCTTTCATCGAATCCGTTGGCCATTCTTCACTCTAGTCCCGGTCGTTTCAGCCAATCACAATGCACTGGATAGCTGGCCAATCAGAGCACACCTCGCTTTTCAGACCGATGAGTAAATATTAACATGTTTCAGAAAGGCGGTGAGTAGACTAGAAACAATAATGTAAAGTATATGGAAAATAATGTTTTTTTAACCTTAAACCACATGAACATATTTCATTACACTAAAAACTGAAAATATTGGTATTTTTAGCAACATCATATGACCCCTGTAATTTTTTTTTTTTTTTTTTCGAATTCACTTGGATCAATTCAACGATCACTTGTATCGTTGCTGAATAAAAGCAAGCATTAATTTATTTCCAAACAAACAAACAGAAAAACTTGTAATAGTAGTGTATAATACACCATGTACTTTATGGTCTTTCTTATGATAAACTTGATAAATAATGACCATCTGAAAATACAAATACATTTATCTCACTAAAAAACATAGAATTCAGTGGAAATACCCAACAATGATAGAAAAACAAATGTGTTTTTATTATTTTTATTTTTTAAGTATGTGTGGTCAGTTTCATTCAACAAAAAGCCATGATGAAGATGATGATGAAGGCTAGCTATCGATCATACCGCCACAGTGTGTGCGCATACTATCACTTGTTTATCTCTCCGGTGATGGAGAAATGGATGATGACCGTAAAGAGAGCATGATCACACATTTACTTGCCCAATTATTACAGGCACACAGAGCAACAAGCCACAGCGCTGTAACCTAATAGAGGAGTGAGAGGACAGAGAGAGAGACTGCAGCTCATTGAATAAATGGGACAGCCACTGTTTGAGAAGGAAATTGCCTATTTAAACACTTACATCATCTTCACCACACACACACACACACAATGACCTTGATCTGTTTTTGTATCAAATGTCTTTGAAACATTTGTGCATGTGGAATAGAGAGTCTTTGTGACTGTTGTATTAATATAAGTCCATGTATTTTGTATGTATGTAGATCTTTGCATGTAATGTATTTGTCTTTAAATTAACGTCTTCTCTGCTTTAACACTGCTCCAGTGAAATATAGCACAAAGTAGACAAAGAAGAGCATGTGTTTGTTTAATATCCGCTCTAATAATCTTGATGTCAGTTTGCTATATTAAGTAATTGCCACCGGCAGAAGTCCCCAAAAACCCTGTCAGAGTCTCATCAGTGCCTGATCCTCACATTTGCCTTCAGGGGCCAAAGTATGTTTTAGTGACACCTGTCAATAAGAGGTACACAGTTTGACATTTTTTGGCCTAAGTGTGTGTGTGTCTCTATGTGCATGAGTATATATGTTAGCTTATTTTTGAATTCCATTTCTCGCATGTTTATTCTGTGTGTGAGTTTAGGAGATTTTAGTAAGGCAAAGCTGATGAAATATGACACTTTTTTTCTTCAACCTTTAATGTTTTGAACACAGAGCTAACAAAACAGTGACCGCTGTTTTCTGTCTGTTTTAGCTTCATAGACATTAATGCCCAAATGATGGTCCTGAGTCAAAATCCAAAGCAGTAAAATATGGATACAGTTTTAATGCTCTGCTGTAAATCATGCTGTCATACATAGACCACCTGTATGGCAGCAGAATGCCTCTTATTGCTAAATCAATAGTTTTCTATTAGAAATGAAACCTGGACAGCCAAAAACACTGTCTTCATTTGGGGTGGAACGATAGATCATCGCTGGCCTGAACTTCAGCTGAAAGTCATTAATGTCATAGCAGTGGGACTCTGAGATTTAGAGTGGACTCTGTATTTAAGCTAATATTTCTGCATTTGAAGATTTTTTCCCCTCTTCAGAAATAATAAATTCATTGTGGTTAGAGAGTTTGCTGACTATATTAGGCTCAAAGCAATATCAAAGCACGTTCTCTAATGTTCTATGGTTGTGGAGGAGAATTTGCAGCGGTGCAGACACACACACGCACTTTATGTCTCTCATGCCATTTGTGTTTGACAGGTTGCGTGTTTGATCTGTCCTAGACATGCTGTAATAGCTAGAAATATGTAATAATAATCGCCGTGGGCTGCAGGCTTCAAACGCTATTCATACGCACAGAAATTAGGTGGAATTGTTAAACTCATTTTTGAGAAGTCATTATTAATAACTGAGTCATGGGTAACATTGGGCTATGAATGTGTGGCTATGTGCTGTGATGGACAGGAATGTCCATGGGTCAGGGTTTGCGAAACATTTAGAATGCAAATTAAACATGCTTGTGTAGAATGCAGTGCTTATGTATTCAAACTGCCAATAATAATAATAATAATAATAATAATAATAAAGTAAATATAGGTTACACTTTATTTTAAGGTGTCCTTGTTACAGTGTAATTATACATTTAAGTACTGAGTAATATTAATTAACTACATGTTCTCACTATATGATTAGGATTAGGTTTTGGCTCAAGGTTATTTGCATGTATTTATGCATAATTAATTGTTATTCTAATAATAAGTAAATGTAATGAGTAAAAACGACAGGGTTGCCAGTTTTTCACAACAAAACCCAGCCAAAAATAGCCCAATTGCGTTTCAATGGGAGTCCCCCGTTGCATTCTGGAGGGTAAAATACATGCAAAATAAAACCATATAAAGAAAACAAAATATATGAAAAACAACCTGCAGCAGCAATGTTAAAGTAGCCCAAAAATATTTTTCCTTAAGCTATGTTGTTTACAACCTATATTTAGCATATATTTGAATATATTCTGACTAGAAAAAAGATTTTTGTTGCCAAATGGGTGGAATGTGTTCAGTCCTAACCATGCAGTAAGTAGTTAAAGGTCAGCGCCTACATATGAAATGTGATATGATATGTAATGGGGGTCTTTTCTGGCGCTATTCCCACTGAAACAGACAGAGACATGAGGTTGTTAAGCAGCTTCGTATATGCCTCCATTTGTCTGGCTCTCTATTTCATTCTATCTATACGTCTGTGTTTCTCAATCTATCTGAAATCTACACTGCCAGACTGTCCTCTCATGTATTATGAAAGCTCCTGGTCTGGCTGATTGTGTTTTTTTATTTATTTATTTTTTTTCGCTCTCCAACGTCCACACCTGCTCCTGCTCGAATGATCCAACAGCCCTGCAGTTCCGTGTTCGTACATCAAATCAATAATGGCTTTATGTGGCATCAGATAAGAACATCTCGTCTTAACCTTCGTGTCATAGGCTGATTCCATTATGCTATCAGTGCTGCGCATCTGTTGTTCCACGATTTGTCACGCCTTATTTAAACAAACGCCTGATAGAGGGGTTTGAGGAAGGCTGGGTCAGATCTTATGCAAACTAATAGAACTTTTTTAATTATAAATATGTCGTTTTTCTTTCCAGGACCTTTCAGCCAGCTACCCTTTCTAAATATTTGTGAACAGTTTTAGATTCAGTAAACTCTTGCAGAGGCCAAATGAAGGACAAACAGCATCTGAAACCATCTGGTGTTGTACTGTCAGTATGCGTGTGCGTGTTTGTCCTCTATGTGTTTCATGTCTGGGGAGGTTCAAGACGTCACGATAACCTAGCAGAGTCCATCAGTGCTTCCAAATAGCAGACTTGTCTGTAAATATTTGGTTTGGAGGAAGCATTATATGTATATGCTGTCAACACACCAGCTAAAATGCACTTTTGGCAGATCGCTCTGTTTATGACACAAATGCACTGCATTGATAGCATGTAAACTAACCCAATTTCAGATTTCCTGTCAAAGCCACAGTGTTATTATTTGCCATCTTGTCGATTGTTTTACACTGAAGAAAGGAAGTTTCCTCTTTGAAATAATAAGAAAGTCAATGAAACAGATCTGGGATCTGTTAATGTGGTTGACCTCCATTTCAGAGGCAGCGCTTTAAACTTTTGAACTGCTCTGGAGTCAACACTTCTTCGCTTCTTTCCAGGTTTACTTATTCGAGTTCAGATCTGTTAAATCCTCTGCTTTAGGTTTATATCCAGCAGCGGTTCCCCAGACATTAGTCTGTCAAACGCATCAGCAAGTCAAATGCGAGCTTCAAATATTTGATACACTTTATTGAATCAGTCTGCCATCTCACACAGAGGCTAAAGCTCCAGTCAGTCAACTAAGATGGAGTTCACGGTTACACTTATTACACCGTAGCAAGTTAACCTTGAAAAGGGTCATGTTTTATGTTGGAGATGCAAGAGAAAATTGAGTTGATGTCTGTTCTGATAACTCTGTCCACTCGTCTGCCGGTACGATTGGCCGTCTCAGAAATGATGTTCCCAGGAACTCTCCACTGTTTAACATTCAGAGAGGGAATATTTTACCTTCACCACGTAGCTTATCTCTACCGGTCAGACGTGTGTGTATGTGTGTGTGATGGAAAGTGAGGTGGAAAGAAGATGAAGCTGGACACTTGAGAAAAAGAGAGTGTTTGTTTCATGTGTTTGTGAGAGTGACAGTGTGTGTGTGTGTGTGTGTGATTAGGTGTACAGCTGTAGGCAGTATTAGCAAGGTGCAGGGTTGAGATTAAAGGCTGAGGACTTTGGTGGCATAGTTAATAGTCAGAAGTGAGGAGTTCAGACAACAAATGGCCACTCATGTTCAATCAGTCTACACAGATACATTCAGTACAATGATACTAAGTGCTGTAAATGGTGAACATGGATATGTTGCACCAGAAATAACAATGTTAATTAAGCCTTCATTCAGTAGAGGTTAGCTAGTTTATTACCAAACATTAATTTAAAGTCACAATAAAGTTAAATAATATTAAATTACCTCCATAAATGAATTTTTACAGAATGCAATAATGTCTATGGGAAAACCTTGTGCTAACATGTTTGCACACTACTGATTTAGTCTTATTTATATATTACTTTAGTATTTAGTAATATTTGTAATTTACTATTAAGTGAGCATTTTAATATAATTTAAGTTTAGACATTTAAGTTTAGTAATTAATTAAATGTTTTTTCTTTACAATGAACGGACTAGGTGAAAAATATTTTCCATCTAGTTCATTTGATAGTTCTTACAAAAGAAAACATTGCATTCGTGTCTCATGAGTAAGAGTTTTGAGTCTTGGTTAGTTGACTCAGAAATGAAAATTAGCCTTTGTTTTACTCACTCTCAAAGCATCCTAGGTGTATATGGCATTCTTCTTTCAGACGAATCCAATCAGAGTTATATAAAAAATTGTCCTGGATCTTCTAAGCTCTATCATTGCAGTGGGTGGGTGTTTCTGTTCAACAATCCAAAACACTTTAAATTAAGCATGTGCATCCATAATAAAACGTGCCTCACATGGCTCCATGGGATCATTAAAGGCATCCTGTAGCAAATCCATGCATTTTTGTGAAAAAAAAAATCCATATTTCAAATGTAATAAACACTTTTCTATCACTTCTGCTATCTGTCATTCATGGAAGCAGTTCCAGCAGATGACGTAGGATATTGGAATTGCATGATTAATGATGAAGGCGGAGAGGGAACAGAACAAAATGCCAGTCACGAATTAGAGGCACAAACCAAGTAAGGAAACTTTGCTTCCTTTGCTCCGCGAAGCACACGCGACATACATCATATCGCGGGAACAGTTCAGTAGCCTCATCCGTGGGAACAGCTTCCATGTACGACAGTCAGCAATTGAGTGAAAAATGTTACGTTTGAAATATGGATATTTTTCTTATAAAAACACATTGATTTGCTACAGGAGGCCTTTATTCATGCCCCGGAGTTGTGTGAGGGATGTTTTATTATGGATGTGCTCACTTTATTTGACGTCTTGTGGAATGTTCACAGAAACACCCATCCACTGCAATGAAAGCAATTTTTAATATAACTCCGATTGGATTTGTCTGAAAGAAGAAAGTCATATACATCTATGCCTCGAGGGTGAGTAAAACACAGGCTAATTTTAATTTTTCTTAATTTTCTTTTGTAAAGGTGTGACCAAAGCAGTATTCACTTTGAGAGCGCAGAGCAGCTGAAGGATAGAAGAGCATTATGAGTGCTTCAGTGTTCTGCATGAGCTACAGGCAACAAGACATGCTGGCTTGTGCAGGTGCTCTGATGGTTAGGCCGTGCTGTAAGAGCTCAAGGCTATAGGCTACGCTACACTAACCACATCATTGCCAGGCCAAGAGAGGGTAATGACTACATGTCCACATTGGCATTCATTCTCTGCAAGCAGTTTCATTGCCAACAGATCCACATACCCTTAAGACACACATAAGCACAAACACTAGTCTCCATGTGGCATACAGACACGCTGAAACTAAAGAACACACACAAAAGCCCAGTGAAATGACTGACACATTTTGAAAGTAACATATGGAGAGACAAACACACACTGTGCAGTCAGCAAATTATTTTTAATTTAGGGGTGTAATGGTACACAAACATGACGATTCAAATACGAACCTCGGTTTTGACATCACAGTATGGTTTCGGTACAGCAGGGGAAAAAAGCTAAAAACTAAAATAAAATTGCTTCTTTTTTTATTCCACAGTAGCTTCTGAAACAAATTGCTCTCTTTGAATAAATTTAATTATAATTTACATTACCTTAGAGATAAAGAACTACATCAGCTTATGCTCTAAACTATAGGGTTACAGTTAACACAGAAACCAAACTTTAATTTAATTACTATTTTTTTTAAATATAATAATCAAAACTTAAAAAATATAATAAAATAAACTGTATGCAAACATGTAAATTGCACAAACTGTAATGCAGCTTTTAAATGAACTTCTAAATTATAAAATTTATATTTGTTGTTGAAATACAGTATATTAATTTACACAGTGGCTGTCATAACTTGTTTCATAACATTTTAATTTAAACATACATTAAATAAGACATCGCTAACAGGTAAAGTAAAATATAATGAGTATGTAAAATTTAGACAGTTGACTTGTTGCCTCACTGCCGAATGAGGCAATTCCTTTGCAGACATCGTTTTTGCACAAAGGCATCTCATAAAACTTCAGACAGACTTCTGAGGCAGCATAACTGTTTAATGATCTACAACAAAATAGAATGAGTTTTTGTGAGAACTAAATGCATATTGAATTACTATAATACTGATTTCTTGCTAGAACTAACATTAAAAGTGCAAAAGATTAGTCAGAAAAATACATTTACACACAAACTTACCACCAAACGCAGTTTTCAGAAGCCATCTTTTTGTTTTTGTTTTTTTAGCTCAACCATCACGGAATGGAATGCATAGGATTGTGGGATATCAAAGGCAGTGAAGGATACATCTATGCTGCCTTCAAAACCAGAAGAAGGTACCTCCGGATACAGGAAGTCAAACAGAATTTGGATTCGAACATGCCTTGATGCCTTCTTGCCATAGAATGCTTTCTCCAAAGGCAGCATTTTAGAGTTTTCAGATGCAGCCATTTCTCTAGCGAACTAATGAACTGTGTACACTGATGACTTGCCTGAGGTAAATTAAATGCTGTGACATTTTGTTTATAAGCTGTTTTATTGATGTATTTCCGCAGTTGAAACACTGATTGAGAAATTACATGCGGCATGGGATATTCATTCATAGTCACACCATTTCATTTTAAAACTAGTAGTAAAGAACAATGGCTGATCGTGCTCAGCGCTGCCGTTTGAACTGAAGACATTTATTCAACGATCTGTCACGCCACATCAAAGAGAACCAAAACTGCATTTATTGTTTGAATTTCCCGAAAAAATGACATAATTTGAAAGATAAGACTTTATTTCTTATCAAAAGTAACAATATATATAGCTATACGTTTCCACTTATAGTAAAACTATAAGTTCAACTCATGCAGTGGTTAAAACAATGCTGTATTTATTTTCGATACACAACAGTAGGGATACGCATTACACCTCTAGCTGAATTCTTTCTCAAAAAAGCTCTTGTTATGATTTGTTTAGAGATTTATTGAATGATTCTTCCTGTTTGTTCACAATTTATTTAATTCAAATAATTGAATTAATTAATAATAATAAATGAATGATTGGATACTTTGATTCATGATAAATTATTAACTAGATAATGTATAATTTAAATATACATTTTTTAAATTGGTCTGTGTGTGTATATATACAGTAACACAAACATTAAAAATATAAAATGATATACAAAAATAATATAATATAGATGCTGTTTCTTTTCTGTTCACGAGACACTAAATTGAAATGAAAATCCAACTGAGTGTGTTACATACAAACACACACCACTGATATGACTTTTTGACTTCTCAGTGTATTATATTTCTCGAAGAAAGGCACAGTTTGCCCATAAATGCTGCGTCATCAGATATGAGGTTGACTGGGGAACATACAACACCAGAGGGACCAGAGGTTGTCCCATTAACGTCCTTTCAAAAGTGGCTAAAGAGTGACCTCATTCAACTCAGGAAGTTAGGCGATTTATCTCTAGGTGTTTCCATGGTAACCACTGACAGGTAGGGCAGACAGTGTGCACACCTGAGTTCTATGTTTAGCCTGTGCGTCATTGTCTCTCCTAGCTACAATAGAACCCGGTAGTTACCTGGGATTGCCTGATTGATACACCCTTACTCATCTACCCCATCATTTAGGAATTGCAAATGAATAACCAGTTTATTGAGACATCTCAGTTTATTGTATCAATTTAAAATCTCATACAGCACTAACAACCAAACAAGCGGTCTCTTCAATAATCTGCATTCATTACTGGGATTTTTCCAGTGCACTGATCATTATGCAGTAAAGCTTTATGCACAGTTTTTAGATTTGTATGCAGTTTTAAAATAAGATGATAATTAAGCAGTATCGGTTCAGAGTTCTGTTGTTCTGAAGATCGATTTATAAACAAGCAAACTAGCGCTAAGGCAAACGATTTCTCATTGGCACTGGGGAGATATGGCTGTCTAATGAAGTGCTCTGTTTATCTTTATTTTGATTGTTATTAGGCTAAAACAGCTCATTCCTTTAAAAGCTACACAACATTAACAAGCTTGTTGGATTCACCTCTAAATCTCCCTTCTTGTGTTTCACTCACCCACACACATCTCCTTTTTCTGTCACACTGTCTCATTGATTAGCCTATTGATCGTTTTCCTCTTCCTCTTCGCATTTCCCGTAATAGTATGTCTGGATCATAGCCAACTTTGTGTTTTTGGGTTGGAGAAAGAAAATAAAAGAGAGCGAGTGCAATGAAAATACGGGGATATTGAATGTCTGATTTGTATTTAACAAGCACTTGATAACCTTTTTTTTTGGCAAAGAAAGGCTAAAAGTCATCGCTAGGAAAAAGAATCCCCCCCCACCCCTTTTTTTCTGGGGCCGGCGTGTGATGTTTACGAGCACATGCTAGCTGAACAGCTGCTTGTGTTTGTTTTTCATTTTGTAAGATGTCTTCTTTTATGAGTTGTCTGGATTCTTTTGACAGTGTTTTCCATGTTATTGATTTTTTACAAGCTCACGGTTTTAGGGGATGTGGGGGTGTGTGGCAGAATGTGAGAACACGCCGGGGTTCTGGAGTAGAATTTGATGGGGGGATCTGAAAGCTGAAGCGTTGTAAATCAGTGCACTTCAGAGTGTTTTGCTCGGATCAAAAAGAGAACTTAACAATGACGTGTTGTCAGTGTTTCAAAGCATATATAATTCTCTAAAGTAATGCTGTAGGAAAGCTCTGAATTTACATGTCTCTTGTGTATTACTGCTCATAGGGTGTTTTTAAGTCAAACTGCTACACACAACGTTCACAAAAGTTTGAAATGGTCAATTAGTGTTTGTTATTGGGGACTGTTTTCTGACTACTTGATGCACAACACAGAAGAACAAACATGATTGGATTACAAAAATGGGCCATACTGATTTCTTTTGTATCTGACAACAAGTGCTGTCCAGAATACTGGCAAGCAGATACTGATACCTCTATTAAACAGAAGAAGATTTTTGTGATTTATGAGAATAAAAATATTTTGTATTAATATTGGACTGTATATTGCTAAATGATATGTGCAATATGTAAGTAATTTTATCCGTGTGTGTGTGTGTGTGTGTGTGTGCTCTTGTTTTTGTGACATATCAGGACACAACTCTGTATAATGACATGGGTATGACACAGGTATTACAAGGAGAGGGTGACTTATGAGGTCATAACCCATGTCCCCATTTTTCAAAACGCTTATAAATCATACAGAATGAGTTTTTTTGAGAAAGTAAAAATGCACAAAGTTTCCTGTGAGGGTTAGGGTTAGGTGTAGGGTTGGTGTAATAGAATATACAGTTTGTACAGTATAAAAACCATTACGCCTATGGGATGTCCCCCATAACAAACGTGTGTGTGTGTGGGGGTGTGTGTAAATTCAGTCTTATAGGTGGTTTATATTTACTTAGGATTATTTATTTCTTATAAATATTATATGTGTATGTATGCACTTTTGAAGATCTATATTTTGTGAGCCGTCTGGAAATACAGTATATATATTTTTTTTGTTAGATTTTATTTAAGATTACTAAAATACTGGATACACAAAAAAATTTAATGGTTTTAAGTCAGTCATTTCTATCTTTTGCTGTGGTGTTTCAATAGGAAATATCAGTTCACATTTCCAAACTATTAATTATAATAATCCAGTGAGATTTTTGTTTGCACAAGGAGCCTGACAACAGAACAAACTGAGACAGATTAAATCCAGAAGAACTGTGGCAACGTCTTCAAGATATAATGAATAGACTTAAAACCACACAAACACACACACACACACACACACATACACACACACACACACACATATATATATATATATGTTGTATTTGTCCTAAAGTCACTATACTAAAATATTAGCTGGAAAATATTGTTCCAGTTTATACAATATTGTGCACTGTTTATACAATTGAATAGAAGAAAAAAAAATCTATTACTATTTATTTGTATTTCTATTATTTACTTTTTATTGACTTACAAGAACTACTTTTATTCATCATGGAGGCGTTAAGTTGATCCAAACTGACAATTAAGACATTTATAATGTTACGGAATATTTCTTTGTCAAATCAATGCTTTTTATTTAATATTTCAATTCATGAAAGAAGAAGCAAAAAAACACATGTTTTCAGCAGTGATAATAAAAAATGCTTCTTGAGCACCAAATAAGCATAATTATGATGATTTCTGGAGCATCGAGTGACATTGAAGACTGGAGTAATGACGGCTGAAAATTCAACTTTATCATCAAAATAAAATATTTTGTGATTAATTATGTAATTTATGAATATTATCCAATCTGCCTTTCCATTTTTAATAGGTTTAAACTGCAAATGATAACATTTCTGTTTATGTCTGTCATTTAAAAATTACAGAAAAACATCTATAAACCTTTAAAGAAAGTTGTAAAAAAAAAATCACACAAAAGAATTAAAGTAAATGTCACACTTACCCATGCCTATGAAAAGCCTCCAGAAGTCAATGTTATATTTATGCTGGCATCTGTTAGGAGCTTTTGCATTGTCATTTCGGGATGTAGCCTAATCTTAAAAGCAATCTCATGTTTAAAAAAAAAAAAACGGAAATCATGCATAAAGTTACCAAATATGGCCCTGTGTCTACAGCGATTTTTCAGTCCACATTTTTTATCTCCGAGGATTCTCTGACGTGCTAACCTCTCTGCTTTAAATGGAACATTATGTGTTTGTAATCTGGATATGTGCTTTAGCTGAGATCTGGATTCTGCCTTCTCTCCATGAGCAAAAGGGAGATATGAGACAGACCCCGCAGGCACAGACTTTTAGCATATAAGGGTCAAGATCACAAGCCTGCAAACATCATTTTCAGCTACTGGCAATGTAATGAGAGTAAGAGACAGAAAGAGCAGGGAAAAGTGGAAGAATAGAGCATTATCAGAACAAGATAGGAGCATTATAGAAAGCAAGTGAGGAAGAGATGGTTTGAGGGATGAAAGACATAAATGGAGAGAGGGGAAGAAAAATATGCTTGGATGGATGGAAAATGAGCTGTAAGTGGCTTGCTGATGGAGTGACCCTGATGGGCTGGAGGTGCTGGGAACGGAGGAGGACCTCGAGGCACCATGCACACTTCTGCTGAGCGTTTTTTAAGCATCATTTACTGTACATCAGATTGCTCTAAGGTCATTTCGAAAAAGATGTGCAGTATGATTTGTGTTCGAGTACCTGGACCAGACCAGATCTTTTCTGTTTTAAAAGTAAAGCACAGACAGTTATAATATAGAAGATATGTGCAGTGTTCACGTTTAAGGTCTCTGCAAATGGCCAAGACCTGACACACACACAGAGCAGGCCAGGTGCTGGGTTAAGGCTCTGGTGAGTGTGTCTAGAGGATATGTTGCATGTGCGGAGATGATCAGTGATGGTATGCAGAGTGTGTGTGGATGTATATGTGTTATTCAAAGCGCTTCGGGCTACAGGCCAAGGGTAGCCTAACCACCAGCTGCTTTCAACAGGCTGCAGTCCCTTCAAAAACACTTGCACAGACAGGGACCTTGTTTCTCAATGAAAGAGACACCGAGGACATGTCTTTGTTCAGAATTCAGAATTAGTTTTATAGTCTATTCATACATTGATTGTGTTTCTTATGCTGACTGCTTCAAAGTATGTGATTTGGTTTAATACTTTAACACTGGTTAGTGTATTTTATAAATCAATGATTAAATTTTTTACAGTACTTACTGTATCTAATGTTAATTTATAAATACACTAAATTCAGCACCTTTTAATGTATTAAGATTAATTATCCATCCAAAAGTGTCGCTAAGAGTTTTTAAAATGTTTTTTTTTTTTTGAATGAAATCCTATTATTATTATTAGTAGTAGTAGTAGTAGTAGTAGTAGTATTCAAAGTAGCTCAACTAAAATAAATATATTGATATCTATTATATTATATCTATTGTAAAATGTCATTTATTTCTGCGATGGTAAATCTGAATTTTCAACAGACATCATTCCAGGCTTCAGTGTCACATTCACATGATGGAGGGCCAAACCTGGAGTATAAAAGGAAAGAGATATTAGGAGGGGAAAAAGAGAAAGAAAAGAGAGAAAACATTAAAGAGCATCCTTACACTAAGACGCACCAATCTTTTATACAAACACCATCAGAGTTTTCATTAATAATGGAATAGACCTGCGGCCCATCTAACGTCTGCACTGTTTAACAATACAAAGTTTAATATATGATTACAAATATTTTGTAATTATTTGCTTTTGTGTGTGTTTTAGCAAGAGAGTTGTCTATTATTTCTTTAATTTTTTGTGCATGGGGAGAACATGGAAATTCTCCACAGAAAGGCCTCCTGGCTCCTGGACTCAAGGGACTGTCTTGCTGTAAGGCACCAGAGCTGCTCACTGCACCACCGTGCCACCCTTAAGTTTTTTTTGTGTGTGTGTGTGTGTGTGTGTGTGTGTGTTTCCTGTCACTTTTGATCTGTTTAATCTGTTTAAAAAAATATATATATATATATATATATATATATATATATATATATATATATAAAAAAGTAGTATTAATCGCTTTCAAAAAAACTGACCTAGGAAGTCTCTGGCAAAAACACCAGCATGCCATCCCATTGTGTTTTCAGCAGAGCTGGATTGATTTAGCCAAGATTCATTTAAACCAGGCTGTATGAATGGCTAATGTTACTATAAGATGAGGCAAAATCCAAATGGATTCATGAGGACCTTGATTACTTGTGAGTAGATTTTTTGGGTCAGGTCCTGCTTGCCAAAAGATTCATTAGGGCGAAGGATTGTTTTGTCCAGAATACTTAGGGGCTTTATGTTTTTGATCAAGAATTACTTTAATTTGAGCTAGGATTTGTTGCATTTGCGTAGAACATATGGTTTGTTGCCCAGGCTCCTAAACACTTCAGGGTATGAATCAATCACGCATCGTGGGACAGAAAGAGCTTGTCCCAGTTCAGAGTCCAGATGAAACACACATGCTTGGTGCAGTACAGTAACATAAGTGGACCTGCTTAAAACACTTGCACACACACACATACACACAAGCATTCTGTATGGAGCAATATTGTAAATTATGCGCTTGCGATATAATTACATTTCACACATCCGTTAGGTATCATTAGCACTAGCTAATGCTATCTGACCATAGCCTGTCACTACAGCATTAGCATGCCAGCTCACATATCATCATGCTAATCCCCTGTCATGCTAACACACCAACTGGCTCCAAGGCTCCATTGATTCAAGTTTGGATGTTTTTCTGGACAAATTAAACTTGTTCTTGGGCTAAACCGCATTAGTATTGGGCAAACTGCATTTAATCTGCTGATTAATTGCATTTATCTTGAGCTAAACTTCACGGGTGAATCAAATTACTCCTTCATGGACCCTGGAATCCCTCAAGAACAACTGAGTATATTAACTCGTGGTCGTTTGGCTAGCTGGATTAAACTTGAGATGGCAAATTCCATGTCATTCTTTATAAGAAATAGTGTTCCGATAAACTGTTCTGGCAAATATTTTAGATTTGCAGACATTGTTCTATGTAGAATATTTACATGTATAGTAAATTGTTTATATCTCGCCATTCTGATGGGAAAAAAAAATCTGAATTTAGAGTTTTTATCTTGCAGTTGTGATTTTATATCTCACAATTTTGAGTTTATATCCTGCTATTCTGACTTTATAACTCACAGTTATAAGTTTATATGAAGAAATTCTGAGAAAAAAAAGTCAGAATTGTGAGTTTATATTTCCTTTTATATTTAATTTTTTATCCAGTGGCGGAAACACTTCCATGTAGGTTTATCAAATGATAACAGAATTTTAATTTGTACGTTTTTGTAGCATGCTATTCAGAATCAAATTGAAAATGTCTCCAAAATTACAATTTCAAGTGAATAAAGTAGAATCAAAATAGAATTACAATTTGAAATTTTTTTTTGCTTTAATTAAACACACAATATATGGGTTATTTCCAGAAACAGATTAAATTAATAATAAACGAAACGCTAACTATTTGATATTTTAAGTTAAATGAACTTAAATTTGAATGACCATGCTTGAAGAGACAACAACTCCCCAAATGTTTATATTAATCACCAAATAAATTGTGCTACTAAATTGTGTTAAGTTTTCATTATTTCAGAAAATTCATCTTCCTGTCACTCCAATTCAAATTCCAATAAAACATCCTCCATCTCATAAATAAAACGGGAGCCAGTTTATAAACTCAAAATTGTTCAGTCCATACAATGTAATGGATTCAGCTGTATTTTTATTTGAGATCTGTGCTTCTGCAACTGCACTGAAGTGGTTCAGGATGTTGCTTTTGTTCTGCAGGTGAACGCAGGATGCAGACCGCAAAGCTGAACTCCGACTGCAAATAAACACTAATCATGAGTTCATTGTCAATTGCAGGATCACAGACCTTAGGCCTGTATTAAACAGCAGGGTGTCAACAGTGTTATAATCCAGACAAACGGACACTGTGTGTGTCAGTGATTCTGGCCCAGTGTTCAGATTAACCCAAAAAGAAAAATGTTGAACCAAGTCTTATTAATTGATGTGGTCTTACTTTTGGTTAAATCTGATAAGTGTGGCAAGTTTCATTTGCTGAGGTGAAATGAACACTGCTGAATAGTGTCCTCCCTCATAAGGACATTTCATCGGTTCTGCTTGCTGCCTCCTCCTTTTTCTCGCCCCAATTCTGTCTGCTGGTGTGTTTGTGTGTGTGTGTGTGTGTGTGTGTGTGTGTGCGCGTGTGTGTGTGTGTGTGAGGGGGTTTCTGCTGACTCCATATTTTTCTTGTGTCCCCATAGTGTTTGTCTCACCTACAAAATGCAACAAACTGTCCTATTTGTTTCTCTGCTGCTCTCGCTCTCTTTCCTTTTCTCTCTGTCTTAGTTCATTGATCTATATCATAATAGGTTTCTAAGGGTTTACAGTTGACATGGATTCTCTCACAGTCCTGTATGGTCCAGTCTACATTCCTAAACCCCCTATATATACATACATAAAAAATATTGTACTCCCCTCAAAAACAGTCAATAAATTTATTCTCTACAAATCTCTTCCATATTACCCAGAATAATGTATAAATTAAAATGTTGTGGGATGTGTCGCTGGTTTAGATCATTCTCTGTGATTTTTTTTTTTTTTCTTGTCAGATTCTTTCTAACGTAAGCAACTCATATTGTGAATTAAACATACATATTCAACTGTACACGTCAACTATTAACTTAAGCCTTTAAGATAACCCTTGTCTCATGTTTAGGACAATTTTACACTTTCCTTGAGGCAACTCACATTGTCCTATGCTTTCTTTTTTTTTTTTAGAAGCGCTCATAACATCAAACTATCGATATAAATGGTATTGCCTTATCTAGCCCTAATTGCAAGTGTGATATTGCTGTTATACAACAGTTCAGCCAAGAAGTTAATATTTAGTAATTTATGTTAGAAACACAATTTTCAATGTATCAGTTTTTGCTCCTTTAGTAAAAATAGTTTTAGTCACATAGGCAGTTACTTGTTTTGTAAAAAGAATCAGTGTTTTTGAATAAATTATTTGACTGATTCTATTAATTACTCACGGTTGTTTCATTCCTGAATGAGTCAGTGTATTTTAACGAATTGTTTGTCTTAATTGACTCATTCATAAAGATATCTACCTGGTGTAATGATGTAATTTCCAGAAAGAATTACTGAAAAATCCCCACCACTATCAGCACTCTTGGTGGACAGGAACTAAGTGTTGTATTACAGAAAATGTGCTGCATAAAACTTGAAGAACAAATATTGGATCAATATTTTATAATCAGTATTCATTGTTATAAAACATTTGCAAGCACTAAAGAGTTCACAATGATCCCCACTGCAAAGTTCTTCACCAGTCCTCAGTTCCAACAGCTGGAGTTTGACCCAGCAGAATAAATGTTTTAATTTCTTAAAGATATATTGCCATTGTGTAAATGCAAAATTCCTGAAGTTAAGAGATTTTTGGGAGTGGAACGGTTACTTTAGTCTCTGAGTTAGTAAATGTTTTGACTTCATTTTTTTTTCGGGGGGTTTCCAGTAGAATGCTTCCTGTCTTTCCAGTGGGATGTGTTCAGGCTGTTTAGCTGGAAATGATGGGCTCTTAGAGAGTCAAAGTCAGTTTTGAAGCAACAGACCACCAGATTAAACAGAGCGCTTTTAAAACGAAGTGGAAAAACTCTGAGGGTGTCCTGTGTGTATGTGTGAGGTCTGGATGCAAATAAAAAAAAAAAGCATGCATGTGTCCTGGGCTCTACAGATCCACCCTGACACCACAACTCTACCCGACTTCCTGTTTATAAGGGTGTGTTTGTGTGTGTGTGCATGCATGGATGTGTGTGTGTTTTTAACTATTGCAGCTGAGTAATCAGATCTCATAGAGACAGACACGAATGTCTGGGGAGGAAAAGTCTTCACACTCCATTTACCTCAGCGTGAGCAGCCTCCCGCATATACATAAACACTCACATACACACACCAGTGCACACATACCGGGTCATTTTTTGTCTCTCGCATGAATAAGGAAACACTGAAATCTTTTATTCTTTTTCTCCAGTGATCAGCACCTCTGACATGGTAGAGGTTAGTAGCTTCTGGGCTGGCGAGTTGAATTCCAGGTAGTGTGAACCTCTGAAGCGCAGCGATGCTGAGAGAGCTCTATAGCTGTTGTGCCCTTTAGCAAGGCACTTAACTCCAGGTTGTTCTAGGGGGAATTGGTGCAGTTCACTTTGGATTGAAATTCGCTTTGTAACCGATTCAAAACAGCTGTGAGCATTTCTGGACTGTGCCTCAGCAACCTGACTTTGTCTGATAGAGCACTTAGAGCGCTGAGCAGAACAGGGTCATGCCAACCCTGATCACCAACAGCAACACGAGTGAAGAACGTCTGTTTGACTGTTATTCTGCTGCTGTGGCAAAAAAATTATATATATATTCTGAGTTAGGGTTAGGACTATAATCAAATGGCCTACATTAAATAATGCATTATCTTGAAATAGCAATGAACAATAACCTAGGTTAATAAATAAATTTTAACAGTAATCGTACAACAAAAAAAGCACGAATTAACAATGAACAGTATACACTGCTTTCATCATTAGGGGTTAATGATACAATTGAAAGAAGTCTCAAGGCTGCATTTTTTTTAATATATATATATAATGGTATTAATATTATTTGTTTATTAGTGTAAATGCAAAGTTAAAGTTTTAACATCAATTATTACTGATTCAGTATTTAGTACTTGATTTATTGTTGCTAATTTGGCTCTAAGGTAACATTTCAGTGTTATCAATGTTGAAAACAGATGTGCTGCTTAATATTTTTGTGGAAAATCTAAAATATTTTTTCCGGATTATTTGATGAATAGAAAGTTCAAAAGAACAGATTTTCCACCCCAAAAATAGATCTTTTGTTACATTATAAATTTATTTTCTATTGCTTTTGAATTCAGTGTGTCCTTGTTGTAAAAAACAATCTTAATCTTAAAACAGTTCATAAAAAAAATTAAATGTTAGTTATAGATAACAAATTGATCCTACAGTAAATGCATTGTAAGACATTTTACCATAATTAAATCCATTCCACAGAATTCCATGATTTCTTCTACAAAATCTATGCAGAAAATGTTAAACCAAAGCGGTCCGCAGATTCTGTCTGTTCCTGCTCAATGCTCAACAGTTCAGTGATTTTATATTTGTTATGAAATGAAAAACTATTACAGTGTAGCCAGTCCAGCTGAACTCTCCAAACTCCAGGTTGTCTGAGGTATTTGACAGGGTTCTTACAAGGTCATTTGTTTTGCCAATGGACACAGCCAGACTTACTTTGCCTCATAAGACGAAGAAAGTCAAAGTTCAGCTTTTTAACACATACCAGAATCCAGAGGTTTTGGTCAAGATTGTCTCTATAAGGCTTTAAAATGTGAGAAAATCGCTTCAGATCGGCAACAAGCACTCACCCTTGTGATCTCTATCAGTCTTTAGATGCTTGCACTTCCAGACTTGCACAGGCCACAAAGTTTCAGCATCTGCTAAATGCATGAGTGTGTGTAAAATCTTTAGTGTGCGTGTCACAGACAGGCATTTTTAGGGTTGCACGGCTCTTTGTCTTTATAGTGTTTCCAAAACCAGGCCTAAACTCACCACAGCCTCCCTCTGCCTTGTGAAAACTGACTCTTTCCTTCTCTTTTCTCTCCTGGTCTCTCATCCGCATGAGTCACTTTCTCCCCTTGCATGCTTGTGACTGTCTTCTTCTCTCCTCGTTAGGCCAAAGGTGACATTTTCCAGCTGCGATTTCCCTTCTGCTACAGGTAGTGCTCTTCTTTACTATTTAAACACAAAGAAAGTGAGTGCATGTGTTTTCAAATGCAAGATTTGATGATTGTAATTAAGACACCAGCATTCCCATTGCATGTGCCGTCAGGGTGAGCCTTTTTTAATGATGCGGGTTATTAGACAGGAAGTATTCCTTTGTAAATATCAAATGACCTTTGAAGAGGGTCAGAGGCAGAATTGTTGATTGATGACATCAAAAGCGACTCATTTTTCACGAGAAAAGCAAAGATGGAATAGATTTAGCCTTAGAAATCTATAAAGACAAACAACCGTGCAATTCTAAAAGCGGTGTATATGGATGGTAATGGGGTCCATGTGACGGTTTTGTGTGTTCAGTCTCCAAATCTCGAGATGATCTAGTGATTCTGGAGTGCTACATTAGTTCATCTGCTCTGGAATGTTCCTCATGATTTTCACACAGTGGATTTCAGGCGACATTTCTCTGCCAATAATGGTCTTAGACACGGGGAGACACTTACATGCATGCACAGACATATATTAACTGGTTATGTTATTCACATACAATATATTCTCAATGTAGGCTAAGCTTTATCTTGTATCATTTCCCGTCACAAATAACTGGAACAGGTTTCGTACAGTAGAATTATAACTTGCATCCCATGTTTGTGTTTCGGCAGTTATGCTGTTGACTCCATAACTGCATTTGTCTGTAGTGTGACAGCTTTTCCAGTAACAAGCTACTTTTTCAATTATTATAATTAGACGAGCTTGCAAACTGTCCAGTCTCTCTCTTAAATGAAGCAATGGTAAGTCAAGTTATATTTTTTATTTATCAATAGTATAAATATTATACAATACTGTTCAGAAATTTGGGGTCAGTAAGATTTGATCAGTTATTACTTTTATTCAGCAAGGATGCATTACAATGTTTTAAAGGGACCGTAAAGACTTCATATTGTTACAAAAGATTTCTATTTCAAATAAATGCTGTTCTTTTAAACTTTCTATTTGCCAAAGAATCCTTCCAACATTGATAATAGTAGGAAAAGTATTTTGGGGGATTTCTGAAGGATCATGGGACACTGAAGACAGGAGGTATCACTGGAACAAATGACATTTTATATTCAAATAGAAATCTGTGATTTGATTGTCATCATATTTCACAATACAATATGTTTATTATTTTTTAGCCTTGGCGTGCATAAGAGACTTATTTTCAAATAACTGAGCAATCTTATTGACCCCAAACATTTGATTGGTCGAGTAAATTAAAACAAATGAATAATATGAAATGTTTATTACAATAATTACATAATATTTAATCCAATGCTGCTGTTCATCATTCTGTTTTTTGTTCGGTTATGTATTATAAATAAATAGTGTTTTTGATGTGTATTATTCAAATTAATCTGTTCAGATCTAATTAAACTGCCTCTTAAATTGAGATCCGAATTGTCTGAGGATAAAAATGTGACAGTACTGGAACAAAAATATCATCCTGTTTATTTGACCATTTAATTTTATGTTTTATATTTTAAAAATAGATGTAGCTTTAAAGTAGTTAGCTTCTTTTATTTAGTAACTTTAATGGAGCAAACAGCTTTTCTCTAAAGAATAGCTTGACTGTAGTTGAAGCACTTTAAGTGCAAACTACAGTTTCGAAGTAGCTTCCCAGAAACTGATGTGAGGTCTCTCGCTGCTCCAGAGGGAAACATCACCATGAAGTCTGAGGTGTTTTGTCAGTTTTAATAAAAGATAAACTGCCTCCTTCTGATCTGAAAGGACATGTCACGCAAGCTTTAACTGCTGTGACTGAAATGACATAACATTAGAGCTTTTTTTATCTTTTATATACAGTAATTAACCATTTTTTATTTGGAAATGGTTCCTTTATAATTAGACTAATCATATGCATATACAACTTACATATAGTTTGGAAAGAAATTTCCATTTTGAAACATTTAACGGAAAACATTTTTTTCTTATGTTGAATGATTTTTCTTCTTCTTCTTTTACAGTTAAGGCTTGCACTTGCAGTGGAGCGACTCTCTTGTGTCTTTCCTCTAGGTGTCTTGACAAACACAACTTGAGAAATACTAGTAAGTTGTGGTCCCCTCGGTTGCTCCAGTAGTTTCTATGGTGATAGTGCACCTGGGTTTAAGCCTTATCTGAGGGAGCTAGTGTGGGACATGCATTCATGTTCCCACGGTGACGATTGTAAACAAGTAGTGAAATGAAGCGTATGGCTGTCAGCAGCATTTCCAAGTTCACATACAACATCATTAAAGCACATAGGCCTTTTTGGTACTAGTTTAAGGATAACTGACCCTTCTCAAAGACCCACCCCCTTAGTTACTGTTGCTATGTTCGACAAGCCATGCCGTTCTCATACCACACATCATGTTCTCACGCAGTGAAAAATATTTTTCTACACTCTGTTTTAATGGTTCAATTAAATATGATTAATCAAAAAGCATGCTTAATTAATGGAAATCTTGAAACTTACACAATTTACCAGTACTTTCTAAAAAAAAAGTGCCTATGAAATGTTGTTGTTTTTTTTTTTTTGCCAAATTCTGTGTTTTCCATTACTTTTCAATTCAATAGTTTCATTACATTTTAATATTCAAAAGCTTCTAAAATTCTGGTAAATCATTTTTCTGCTAAATATTCCTTAAAAATTATATTTTGATGATAATTTTATCTGTAGTAGTAATATAATTACTATAAGTAGGCTAATATATTTCTAAGTTAACCAAACTTTTATTTTGATGGGTCGCTTTGAAGACCTTCAAGTTTCTGTTTGTAGCCTATGATAAAGTATAACGATAGTTTTCTCAAATTAAATGGTCAAATGCTCATTAAGTGACTCTCGAAACAGCTCTGGAGATGATGTACTTGTGTTCATGTATTTATATATTGAGGCAGCAGAGGCTGGAAAAATCTCGAGCATCATGCACGCACGGTTCAGTGTGTGTGTGTGTGTGTGTGTGTGTGTGTGTGTGTGTGTGTGTGTGTGTGTGTGTGTGTGTGTGTGTGTGTGGTAAACGAAGCTGCGTGTCTGCACCATTCATTCACACAGAGACATGCAGAACATGCAGGATTAAGATTTAAATAATATTTTTTTGTGGTTTATTCACAGGCACTACTCCATAGGTGTTACACAGTAAATTCCATTTTTATGACTGGTTTACACAATTCCATTCGCGTTTCCTCCATCGTAGAAATCATAGGGCCGTAAAAATGGCAGATTTATGGGTTATGATTGGTAGGATTTCCCGTCAGTCAAGCTCCATGTGAAGTGTCAATTTGTTGAAGTAAACTATAGTTGAAAAGAGAGAAAGAATTCATTAAAAGACCAATAAGTAGTTATCCCTTTTTTGCTGTTAACTGCTGCTAAGCATTAGACTGTTGTAGAGGATTTCTCAATCAAAGAAAACCATTTATATGATTTGAACAGTTTGACTCTCAGGCTAACTTGGATGCCTGCTGGAAAAGTATAAAACCTTTCTTCTCTGATATGAGCTTTCAGCCAAGATAGAACCAAAAAAGGACCATTTGGAAAACATTATTTTGATTCAAGATCAATTTTTCAAACGCATTTTTTGTTTAACAGTGATGTATGGTGTGATGGTTGAAGTAATGAAAAACCATAAATCCTGATTATTATTTTTATTTAATTTTTTTTCGGAGAGGATGTGAACAATGACTTTTTGTTGATGAATAATCACACACAACATTCATCAAAAATGCAGACCACAGGACACACTTTCCAAACAAGTGCATGACGTTCACTTTTAATCCAGTATTGCAAACATGCTTTTATTCTTTAGTGCAGCGAGCCACTTTTTTTTTCATCATACAACAAGCTCAAATATGTTTCTCTTTGTTTCTCACACAGCTTTGAATGGAAAGAGCAGACCATCTCTTTTCGCCCCAGTGGTCTTGGAGTTGCTCTCTGATGTCCGTGGGGGTTCCCCTCTATTCTCTCCCTGCTGAATCCCACCTAGTGGGGACCTTTCCCAATCCTTGTAAAGGAATATGTTTCAGAATGCTTACTGTGCACGGTTTTACAGCGTTCAATTTGAGCTGTGTGAACGTCTGGAAAGCTTCCAAAGAGCCTCAGATCTCCCAGCATTCCTCAGGAGAGCTGAAAGCGAGCTGCGGCCAAACACATGAGCCTTTCACATGAGCTCGGTGATCAGTACCACACTACAGCTGCCGTTCACTCCTCCCTTTGGCCTGCTAATTCTTGCTTCTCTCTGTCCTTCTCTTGTTTTCTCTCCTGTTGTGTCCCCCCCCCCCCTCCTCCTGTCAGGGCTCACACATTCTCTCTAAAGCTCCGAGTGAGTTTGTCTGCGGTGCGTATCGCAAGCAGTGTAATCACAGGGGCCTCTCTGCTGGCCAGATGTTCAGGGTATCCATGCAGGCATGGCTGAATTCATTGCCGAACTGACTCTCCGAACCTTTCTGTGGTTCTTAAGCAAGATGATTGGCTGAGATACAGCGATCCCAGACATTCTAGAACAGCAACGTTTTTCGAAATGTGTTCAAGATTCTGCTGGACAAAAAGCTACAAGGAATCTTTTTCTCACTCAACCTTTAAACATCTGAACGTTCAATAAACTTTGTTCATTTTGTGTGCGTGCCTATGCATAGCTCCAGAACGACCTCATTGGGATCCATATCACGACAGTGATGAGAGTAATAAAATAAATACTCGTTTTGGTGGTTAGCAGCAATTACAATCAAACTTGCTACCGAATACCGAACATACACACTGATGCAATAGTGTGCTGCAAACCACGAAGTATCACAGGTATTGCATATTTTTGTTTACTTTGATTTGAACCAGCTTAAAACTGAACTAAGCCACCTTAAATATCAAATAAATAAATCAAATAAATGACTGTATCTGCAGGTTGTTCATTTATTGGTCTAAGAAAGAGGTGGCATGTACTCACTAAATAATAAATAGTGAGATATGTAATTTCATAATTTTAACACCCTCATTCTAAACCTGTATGACTTTCTATAAAAAAATACATTACTTAAAATATACTTTGTTCCACATAAGAATATCATACACAGTTTAGAACCAGTATTAGCTTCCATATCGTTTGCTCATGGTGAATTGTCAGCTATTTAGTTACTTTCTGTAATGTGATCCTTTGTGTTTGGGAGATGGAACCATTTTGGATTTTAACACTTTATTCACAAAGTTCAACATTTCAGCGATTTATTTACTGAGCTGTAGACATTTGGGTGGGACTGCTTTTATATGTAAAACGAAACCAGGGTCCATATGGGATCGCTTTGAGAATGACATTTTAATGTTGACGAGAGACTGAATATTTAATCCACACACAGATGCAAAAAGTAGGTTTCACACCAGCCAAACAAAAGGGGATTTAGAGAGCAAACTCTGAATCGCAATCATTACCAAATGTGTTAGCAGATGATTTTAGGAAACACTCGGAAAAATATACTTGTAGAAATTCTGCTCAATAGCAGATTTTTACACATTGCTCCTGACAAATTTACAGAATTTATCTTAAAAGTTTATACATTCAACACATCATAAATTTTTAACCAGTGTGTTTAATTTTGCATTTCTTGCATTTGAATAAACTTTAACCTCTTGTTTCATAATTGCCATAACTTAAACAATCAACATCTCTCAAAACCATTTTAAAAGCATCCTAAAACATCTACTTTAACAGATCATCACAAACCCAGATAAAAAAAAAAAAAGATAGTGTATCCACTAGAGCATTTAACTCATGTTTACAAATGTATTACTTTTCAGTCAGCATACACACAAACATAATTTACAAATGATATCTGTCTCCCCCAACTGTAAAAGATCTGTGTGTGTGTGTGAGAAAAAGAGAGCGAATGAAATTAGACTTCGAGATGTCAGGCATAACTCGTAAATATTTACAATGTGCAAATTTCCCAAAGGAACATTTAAACACATCACAGTTTGGACGATTTTGTTTAACTGTGGAAGGTTTTTCATAATGTGTTTACTACAGCACAGAGGTTTATAGATTTTAAAGATGGAAACTCTTACTTTCTATAACTGAGTATAATATGTGTATATATTGTGTTAGATGGAGAGATGAATGGATGGATAGATAGATAAATTATAACAGAATTATTGGAAATCAAGATGCACAGTCACTTCTAAAAAGCAACATCCATGTCATTTGGGTCTCAAACTGTATTTATATAGCTGTTAGTGCATCTGCTTACTGTGTCATTTACTAGACTATATCGGTCTAAGAGACTTCGGCCTGGCTCAAAACCGTGGACTAATTTGAAATTATATTTATTCAGTCTATGACAGACATGTTATTATATGTCTTCTAAATAAGTGTTTGTATGTATGTTTGCAGTCAGATGTGTATTTGAAAGAATGAGAGATTGTGTGTGTGTGTGTGTGTGTGTGTGTCTGAGGAAGAGTGTGTGGTTACATGTTGCTCTCTATTGGGATGCCACGTGGGCGATTCTAAGACAAGTCACATCTCGCAGACAGGCTGTGTTTGTGGAGGAGCCAATACATGTGTGTGAATACACACACACACACACACACACACGCACGCACGCACGCCGAGAGCTGTGATATTTCTTTATGCAGTCCAACTGACATGGGCGGAATGTAACATTCTCTCTTTCTCTGTGTTGTTAACACAGCTGTGTGAAATAGGCTGGAACTGAGGCGTAATGTGGACAGCTGCTCTTTTCCTACAGTCCTAATGAGAACACACACATGCACTTGCACTCACTTACACGCACACACACACATTTAGATTAATTTGCAACAGTATTCATAATTGTAATTCATTGTAATTGTGCATAAAGCTTCATGAGATGATAGAAACTCAATAGTTAATCAATAATTCATTTATGTCATACTGGTCTGTGGTTATTAAATAAAAACTTAATACAGTAATGATACAGTGTGTTACTTCTAGAGTGCCCCAGTTCAATCAATCAGCAAACACACACTCTCGCAGCAGAACAGATGAACATGCTGGATTTGATTTAGAAACCACAGCATGAATACAGAGGAAAGGAATCTGAATTGCTCTGTATCTTTCTCTCTCTCTCTCTTTAGTCATTATGGGCTCTGTTCAAAATGAAACAAAAGAATATAGAGAAGAAGAAAAAAAAACACAAATAATGCACGTTGGCAGTCTCAGCCTCAGCCTCAGCAGCGGAATGCTAATTATTCAGAGTAACCTGAATTAGTCTAAATCGAAACAATGACCTGAAGTTTCCTTTTGTGAAATACCCATATCACTTTATCCTCATGTGAAATACCCATATTTCACAAAAGAAATGTTTGGGTTACTTACAATAAGGTAAACATGGTGAATTTGGTCTAAATCATGGTCTGTTACTGTAACACACCCTGACATCTCTTCATATGTCTATTGCTTTTTGTGGCATGGTGAAAAAAGTATGTATACTCTCTCTCTCTCTCTCTCTCACACACACACACACACACACACACACACACAGACTACCATTATAGGTAGGCTAAAAAGTATCTTGTGCTCACCATCCATCGACATATTTGATTCAAAATATAAATAAAATTTTACATAAAATGTAAAGTTTAAGGTAACTATTTTTTATTGTAATATGTTTTAAAATGTCAATTATTCCTCTGTCAGAGATGAATTCTCAACAGCCATTGCTTAAATGCTAAATGATCCTTCAGAAATCATTTTAAAATGCTGATTAACATTTCACATTATTATTAACAGCGGCTTAATATTCTAGTGGAAACTGTAATACATTTTCAATGAAGATTCTTTGATGAATAGCATTTTTTTATGGTTTTTTGTAACATACTTTTTATTGTAATTTCTGATAAATGTAATGAATCATCTGAATAAGATTTTAAAAAACGTACTGGCCTTAAACAATTAAACATTAGTGAATATACAATAGATGTATGTTCTAGCTTTATATCATTTTTTTTTTTTTTATAAAAAAAAAATAATAATTGAATGGTTATAATTGTATTTTTAAATCATAATAATATATTAATACAGTTAATGTTTTGTTCTATGCTGGAGTCAGACTAAGTATCAATAATATGATTGTTTACACTAGCTTGTCCATGTTATTCTATGGGTGTTAATATCTGTTAGATCCTTCAACAATAGAAGGTTAATTTGTAATGTGAAATATGTATGACCTTAAGATCAGTAGAGGAAACCTTTCATCTCACATCTCCCAAAGATCCTGGTGATCACACGTCAGACATTTCTGCTTAAGCGATTTTCAGATGCTAGATTAAAGATTCTCAGCATTTTCCTTAACAATCCTTTAGCACATCAATGAGCAAAAATCATTGTTATCCTTTAGATTTCATGGTCTTTGCACACTGCAGCCCAAATACATGCAGGACAATTCAAAAAGGCATAAAACACTCTCTTACTGAGACGAAACGGTTATTTTCCCACTGAGAGGATTTTTGGTCCACTGTGTGTAAGGTGATTCCCTAACGCATAGCCAGTGGTGTGTGTGTGTGTGTGTAATTCCTGACAGGAAATTGTTCTCTGTGGAAATGAAACCACCCTATCACTGCTCTCAGTGAGGAATGTGAGGCTTATGGAAGACTTCCTCTCCAATCTTTCTCACTTCGCACCCATCGTGGACATGTGGTAAAGTATGTGAATGTTTTTGTGGAAACTGTCCCCATCAGGGTATGAGATACACGTTGGACATCCTCATTGTCCATGTCTGTGTATGTGAGTGTCTGTGTATACATTTACATGTGCAAGCTGTCATCAGCAATATATTAAAGTTAAAGCTAAAGTGTGTGTGACCCCTCTGGTCGATTTAGTGTTGTGATAACACCCTATGGAGTGCAGTGAAGTTTATGGCCATACTGAAGAAAAACACTTCTATATTATAGCCTCTGAAGATTGACAGGTGATATGATATGCCTGTGTGTGTGTATGTTAATATAATTGTTCAAAGAAGTGAAACTGTGCGCCTTTCTGAAGCATGTGTTTGCATTGGCCAGTTGAAATGACTCCCCTGGGTGTGTCATATCCTATGTGACTAGAACCTACTCATCTGTGGTGTAGTGAGGAGAGAAAGGTCTCAATTTAGTGGTGTAATTTCTGACAAGAGAGCGTTTTAATGAAAGGACTCATCCTTGAACATTTCTATATGTTGGTTTATCCAGCGTTGCCAACTCTCACACATTTGGCGTGAGACACGCATTCAGTCCCTGGCTGCATCTGAAACAGCATACTTCCTTGCTATACAGTAGGCAAAAACAGTATGTGATAAAAAAAAAAAGTATGTCCAAATTCACAGTACTCTTGAAAGAGTTGGCAAAACGTACCCCAGATGACTTAATACTTCTGGAGGGATTCTGAAGTGTGCAATAGTAGGCTACGTCCAGATTACATTTAGAACTACCTAATCAGATTACATTTATAAGTAACTACTCAGCTGAGTATGTGATTTTGGACACTGTCTCTGTCTCGCACTCTCACGCTACCCAAGTAAATCAATATCATATTGAGTCGCGAAAAAATTTCTTGAGAACGATATGCTCTGGACATTTTTTATACAATATGGATTAATCTAACAGTACAAATAAATGTGACAACAGCCAGTCACTTCTTGTTGCTTTTAGACTAGGTCTTTGCACTCTGAGTCCCAAATTTTTGTCAAAAAAATGCAAATACGGAAAAAACGCAAATGGAAATTTCGGACTCAGTGTGCAAGGACCTTACCTCTGCATGCTCCGCGTGTCTCTGTGTGAATGAATGGCACAGTTTCGTCTGATACACAAACACACACAGCCCTGACAGTGATTTCAGTGTCTGCATCTCAGTATATGAGGACATGAACACATTAACTTAATTTCCAGTTACTTAAGCAGCTTGATAGCATTTACTTTGAGAAAACCACAAAGACACACTGAAACTGAAAGTAAAACTGAAAGAACTTCACGACAACATGTCAAAATGAAATTCTGATTTAACTTGAAGAAATTATGACAGAAATCTATTACTGTTGTTGTATACTAAAATGTAATTCTCAAATAATAATAATAATACAAAAAATTGTAAGGAATATATACAACAAAGGTATTTTTTTGTTAAAGCCCTTTTCACACTGGATGTTGATCCCGGAAAATTGCCGGATTGGCTTCCGTATGAACAAAAGCCAGAAACAATGGCGTAAAGTGTGTGTCATAGTGATGACACGTTATCGTGCAACTCTTTTACGGGTGTTTTGAAGACAGACAACGTTCGCGATGAAAAAATATGTGCAAACAGTAATAAAGCAGAGATCAGTTCCTCACAATCCACACTGAAGCTGAGATCATTTTATGTTTTCAAGTGATATATAACTTCTGATGATTTCTAAAATGTGATAGAGAAAAAGGCAACGAGGAAGTCTTTTTTTTAAACAAAGGTCAAAGCTCCTTTTGTAAAGTAGATTTCTGAGGGTGCACTCTTGTCATAAATTGATCTTTTACTTTTCCTACATAATTTTTAACAAAACATATTGGTATAATATATATTTGGGAGTCTTAGACCTTTCCAACGATATATAGTTTGTCAAGATTAGATTAAATTTGATTGTAATATAGTATAGTCAACGTAGGTGTCCCGTATACGGGACGGGGTGACATTTAACAGGTTAAAAGATTGATTTAATTGTTAAGGTGTATTTATTAAGTTAATTAGACATTCTTTTTTATGATACATTAGTATTGAATCATAAAACACAGAATCCAGAAAAAAAAATTATAAAAGGGAAAACAGAAATTAGGGGGAAATCAAATAGATTACATGGGCCCTAAATTAAAAGTTAGCTCCGTGTCAATTCACTGTCAATTGTGTGGTAAGTAATGTCACTTACAGTAGGGTTTGTACTGCATGAGAGAAAAGGCGCACAAATTAGTTTTTAAAAAGTGCATCTAGTACCACATTGATCATATGGATCCAGCCAGGAATATTTTATTCAGTAACTGGAATCTCACTCCAGCTGAGCAACCAAAGCTGGCAACCCTGGTTTATTCTCTTTATGCACAAGGATGTGGTGAGCTAAACATACTTCAGTGAAAGGTTAAGTTTTTACCCTCACATTTAACTATACTTAAGTGTTTAAACAAATTTAATCTGATATAGTATTTAAAATTGCAAATATACACTACCGTTCATAAATCTATGGTCAGTAATATTGTATATGTTCTTTATTTAGCACTGTAACTACTGTAAGCATTAAATTGATCAAAAGTGACACTAAGGACATTTATACTGTTATAAGGGCATTTCAACGTTTTATAGTTCAAATAAATTATTTTCTTTTGAATTACATATTTACCAACAAAGTATCATGATTTCCACTCTTAAGCAATATAAAACAATTAAAAAAATTAAAAATTTGACCAAATAAATGCAGGCTTGGTGAACAAAAGACATACAAAATAGAAAAATCATACCGGCCTGAAATCTGTGAATAGTATTGTATTTCTTGGAATTAACTGATTAACCCCCTTTAAGTTTTCGAAATTGAGATTTATACCTCATCTAGCTGAATAAATAATCTTTCCATTTATGTATGGTTTATTAGGATCGGACAATATTTGGCCAAGATACAACTATTTGAAAATCTGAAATCTGAGGGTGCAAAAAAAATTAAATACTGAGAAAATCACCATTGAAGTTGTCCAAATGAATTCTTAGCAATACATATAAACTGATTTAAATAATCATAAGCTTTTGTGTTTATTTCGCACACAAGACAATTTTAAGCAATACTGTACAAATAGTATTTAAATAAATTATATTTAAATTTTGTATACCATAAAAATAAAACGAACTGCAATTAAAAAGCCTTGGACAAACTAGGCAAAAAAAAAACAAACAAAAAAAACACTTACATTGTTTGCACAGGTGTGCATGTCCAGCTTGAGTCACCATGAACTCATGCATCTTCGCGCACCTTGATGGCAAGCAAGAAGTGTAAAGATACAGTAAAGGGGGTTGGGAGAAACTAAAAGAAAAAAAGTGAAGTCCTTAGACACTGGCGCTACAAAATGCAATAAATAAACAAATAGATTTTTGGCATGCAGCAGCAGCCCAAATATCGAGCCTAATGAGAGAGAGACACCAGCAGTTGCTCCTGAGCCAATGGTTCTGGTGAGTCGCCTGTCAGGACAGTAACATGAGTTTACCTATACCCTTCTCTCTCATTATAAAGCATGTAGCCTATGAACAGCACTATAGTACAATCTTAGGACATCGCTAGTCCAAACGTTCACTTCACTGCATTACACATTGTCTGACGTGAATATTTCATTCATTCATAACTAGACAACAGCGATTCTACAATGGATACATTTGACAGCTACTGTACAACTGATCACAAAACAAACAGAATTTGACATTGCTAATGGTGCTAAACAAATGATGAAAAATACTATAGTAATTTAATTGTGTATAATACTGTATGTATTATATAGTATTTACAATACTTTGTTATTGAATGCTGCATCATACTGTAATATTAACTATAGTGTACTGATAAACTGTAATGCATACTGTAGTATACTTTAGCTTTTACTACAGTAAACTGTAGTGTATTGTAGTATAATATAAACTACCATATAGTTATAATATAATACATAATGGACCCAAAAGTGACCTGTTGCAGCTTTTACTCCCCCAACATTAAATGCAGACATACAGAAAGACAGATGGCATAGACACACACACACACACACACACACACACACACACACACACACACACACACACACACACACACACGTTTGTTTGAGTGTAAAGTGGAGACATCCAATAGGTGTAATGGTTTTTATATTGTATTATATTGTATATTGTATATTCTATGGCCCTACACCAACCCTACACCTAACCCTAACCCTCACAGGAAACTTGCATGTGCGTTTTTACTTTCTCAAAAAAAAAAAAAAAAAAATTCTCTGAATTACAGTATAAGTGTTTTGATAAATAAGCGTCATATTTATGTAGCCTATACAATAATATTATTAGAGATTGTAATTCTTTAATTGTTAATATTTGAATGGATTGAGGCCATATTGTTCAAATTGGGATCTGGGTTTTAAAAAGTATTTTCTGCTCAGCAATATATGAATTTAAGTTAAATTATGCTTTGTTGGTATGATGTCTGCTAGAATGTAAAAAAATGTTCAGTGTTAAATAAATATTTTTAAATTGTTGTTTTGTAATTTATTTTTCATTTGAAAAGCAGGACAAAACAGTTTTTTAATTTAATTAACGGAACTGTAAAAAAAAAAAAAAAAAAAAAAACGGCAAAATAGGTCGCCTACATGGGAAAAAAAACATGTTCGGTATTCGGCCTTCGGCCCAGTGTTTCATTTTGTTCGGCTTCGGCCAAGAATTTTAATTTTGGTGCATTCCTATTTGTTATGTCCATTCATCTTCAGCATTGTCTTCAATTAAAATGTCTTACTTGACTGATGTATTGTCTCTTCAAAAAGACAAATGAGTGTAGCTTTTTCCAAGTAGAACTTGCAGTTAATTGAACGTCATTGGCTATAATTTCAGCTGGGAGAGTAATTAGATTTGTTTATTAGTTCAGTAAAATTGACAAAAAGAGATTCAAGTCATGATGAACTTCAAAGAACGTACTATGTACTGTACTTTGGAGGTTTTGGAAATTGTAAAGAAGTTGTATCATGTTGGCCTTGGAATACAGAGTACTTCAGGAACAGGCCTACTTGAGTCAAGTACATTCTCCAAAATATAACTGAAGGAGTAATGAGGTACAATTATTCAAGCAACTCGCACTCCTGCTTGTTCACAAATCTTTCCGAATGTTTGTGCTGACTTTATTGTTCGTGTTTGTTTATTTTTAGTTCATGGTTTCTTAGTCAGCAAACTGTACTTCCTGGGTAGTGGCCCACACACACTCCCACACACGGGCTCTGTTCCAAAAACCTTGTGTGTTGCCTCACTGTCTACTGCCTATAGCTGCCTTCTAGGGCAGCAAACTAACTGAAATGGAACCTCATAAATGACCTATTTGGAGCATACTACATAAACAGCAGCAGTACTTCATTCAAATAGTGTTTTTGACACTTCCAGTAGAGTTTGGCATGTTGTTAAGCTAAAAACCTGAAACTCTACTAAGCACAGATATACAAATTTTGAGTGAAATTGTCATTTTTTTATTAAGACAAATGGTAATTTTCGGTATTGAATGAATTCCATGTATATCTACAACCTTTCCCTGTAATTTTGGATGGATCTTTTTAACTGCGATGCATTATGCATTTTTATAAAGTGCTTAATTTAGTCTAATGGAGTTATCTCTAAAGCCTGCCTAACTTTGGTATGAGGCTTTATGTCTAAAGCGTCCCCATGATGCCTTAAAGTGCTGCCTACGCAGGCAGCTCACTGAGTTTTGGAACAGAGCCATATGCACATACCTATTATGCATGAACAGTTTAAAACATCCTGCATTTACAAGGGCTAATGGTAATTCATAACACAACCAAAACCTAACCCCAGCCCCCTGGCTGCTGGCTCAGCCCTACTTGAAACAGAGCCTACAACCTTTGAGTTAGCAGTCCAGACCCTTCACCGTCAAGCCACCATGACCCAGAGCTCTAACAGCTGCTAAAGTAACAATGGTGTCATAAAGTCTGCATCCTGATTTCTGTTTTACTAGTGGTCTCTGGGACTGTTAACATCTTTGTTCCTGAAGAAACCATTGAAACGGCGGGTATGGATGTAACAAAATGAGAGAGAGCATAAACATTAAAGAAAACATCTTGCAGGGTTAGGCAAGTTTTCTTTGGCTGTAGTGGTCAGCACTTGCTGAGAGCAGTAAGCCCCCACATAAAGGCTGGACAGGCTCTTTCTCCCTTGCTATTCCTCTCCCTCTTCCCTTCTTTATTTCTGTCAGCTCTTCTCTTCACGATCCCAGTGTTTTGCCCATCCAAACACATCAAGTCCCTACACAAACAGAAGTTGTGGCAGAGCGGGACTGCGTTTCTGGAGATGAATGAGAGTTGTATGCACAAACGTCTGTCCATGTGCGCTCTCACAGTGAACCCTGACAGATTAATGTTGTTTTCCTGCAGTAAATAGCGGCGATGGCCTTAGGGTCTGTGTTTGATGAGGACTGAAATAGATGGGTCAAAATATTTGATTTTATAATATTATTAAAGGCATAATATCACAAGGGAAAGATTTATATCAGAGTTTAATTTTGACTAATAAAATATGTCATCCTCACTGATACTCTAAGATGTGAGTGAATTCTTCTCATTTCATATCATTAGGATTCTTCGTCTATGTCCGCGGGAGACCGGACAGAGAGCGATTATATCACTGTCCCACCACAGAGATTTAAAATGCCTTCAGCATCTTGCACGAGTGTGTACGTGTGTGTGTGTGTGTGTGTGTGTGTGTCACATATGTTCGCAATAACTCTGTGGCAAAGCAAACAGTCTAAAGCCTCTCATGCTCCGTGAAATCTCACCCCCATTTCTTAGGCATGCAATGGCCACCTTAGGCTCAGTGAGGACCCTTAGGGGCCTCTGACCAAGACTCATATACACACTCTCAGCGCTTTGATCCGCTAGTTCACATTATAAATGTGGAGGGGAGCCAGTGACCGACGGCTTAGAGCCGGAATGGATCTGTCCGGATTCCAGTTTCTCTGAGCTCAATTGCATTGGCAGGAAAACGAGAGTGAATACAGTGAGCTGAGGTGATTCGTTCTTTATGAACTGAATTGGGCCAAGTGTTTTGTACAATACACCTAGCCATCCATCCATCCTTCCTTCCTTCTTTCTGTCATTTAATCTGTCTCCTCCTGTGCCATGGTTATGAACAGTACCTCTTCGGGGCTACCACCATTATCGAAACCGAAATTTAGTTCATCCGTGTTGATTCATAACAGGGATGATAATGTGCTGTGTAATATCTCTTTATGCCCATTTAGACATCAGAGAGCGAGAGAATGGGGGCTGCTTGTTTTGTTAACTTATATGCCTGAAGGCAGATGGGTTTTTTTTCTGCCGCTACGCTAAACACTAAAGCCCTTTAAACGTTACTGAATCCAGAACCCGGGGGAGAGAAAGAAATTATCATATTAGAAATGAGCTGCATTTTTCATGGGCTACTAATGAATGCATAGATTTCTTCCTCTACTCGTCAGGCTTGGGTGCCTTGTAGAATTAAATTTACAGTGGATTTTAAATTCTATCTCAATTCCTGAATTTGAATTGTGCTGATAGTAAACTGGATTGAGAAGAGTAATTTGAATTTAAAGGGGTCATGAAATGCCTTTTTTATTATTTTTGTACCGTTCTCTGACTTACAATATTAGATTTTTCATTAAAAAAATAAATAAATGATAATTTAGAAGTAATTAAGGCTATTTTCTGTCCTGTTTTGACACCCCTCATCGAAACGGTCCGTTTGAATAGGCATAAACTCTGAAGTAAACGCCCACTGTGTCACGATGGACTGGCACGAAGTGCCTGAGGTGGGTCTCGAACCCGGGTCTCCCAGTCAGGGTAAGTTAGTTCTCTACCTCTGGTCTACTGGGAAAGACAGTTTCTTAGAAGACCCATGTGCAGAAGGAAGGGCAAACTCAGAGGCTCAGGTAACCCAAAGGCAGGCAGTCTTTACTTGATCTCAGTAGAAAAATATAAACAGAATATCAGTTACAGCTTTACAGCACCAAACAGAAGGTAATCCAATAAGCAACTGGAAAATGAAACTTAACAGGTCTACAACACAGGTAGTACATACTGGGTAGGCTCAAGACTGAACACAGCACAATGAAACTGCCAAACTTAAATAGGTCAAAGAACAGGTGGAAAACATTAACTTAATGAGCAGTCTTAATTAAAGAGTTCACGGCCGTTAGTGCCATCTAGTGGCCTGGAAAGTTCTCATTAAGGTGCAGGGGGGTGCCCACCAATGGTTGGGAGAGTAATTACATGTGGTAGCAGACAGCGCTCCCTAGTGGCTTGGAGAGTAATTACAAGAGGAGTCTTACAGGAGCCCCTCTCTCAGGAACGGCTCCTGACGTTCCGTTGGCTCTGGTTGGAGTCATGGCGGTGGAACTCTCTGATCAGGTTTGGATCTAGGATGTCTTTAGCTGGCACCCAGGACCGCTCTTCTGGGCCATAACCCTCCCAGTCCACTAGGTATTGCACACTCCCACGGACTCGACGTGAATCTAGCAGTCGACGGACCGTATACACTGGCTGCCCACCCACGACTTGGGGTAATGGAGGGGGCTTCTTGGCTGTGGACAGAGGAGAACAGACAACCGGTTTCAAACGTGAAATGTGAAAAGTGGGGTGGATGCGCATAGACCTTGGTAAGAGTAGCTGGTAGGACACAGGGTTGATCTTCCTAAGGATCTTAAAAGGACCAATGAATCGGGGTGCCAGTTTCCGAGACTCTAGATGAAGTGGAAGATCTTTAGTTGACAACCACACCCTCTGACCTTGACGTAGTGATGGCCCAATTCTACGGTGCTTGTTGGCCTGTTTCTGCTGCTGTTGTGATGCTCTCAGTAAGGCTGTACGTGCTCTCCGCCAGGCCTGACGACACCGCTTGACTAGTTGAGTTGCAGCAGGTACCTGGACCTCCAGTTCCTGCTCAGAAAACAAAACTGGGGGAAACCCAAATTGACATTCGAATGGAGTCATGCCCAAGGATGAGTGGTGTAGGGTGTTATGAGCAAATTCAGCCCAGATCAGACGGGAGCTCCAGGTGCTTTGATTATTGGACACCAGGCACCTGAGGGTCTTCTCAATCTCTTGGTTGACCCGTTCTGTCTGCCCATTAGACTGAGGGTGGAAACCAGAAGACAGACTGATGGATGCTCCAATTAGACGGCCAAAAGCTTTCCAAAATCGAGAAGTAAATTGTGACCCCCGATCAGAGACCATGTCTTGAGGAAACCCGTGGATCCTGAAGACGTGCTGCATCATGAGGTCTGCGGTCTGACAAGCTGTGGGGATCTTAGGCAGAGGTATCAGGTGACATGCTTTTGAGAATCTGTCTACTACCACCAAGATGACTGTGTTACCTTGTGATTTAGGAAGTCCAGTAACAAAGTCCAGGGAGATATGGGACCATGGACGTCTTGGGATGGGTAAAGGATGGAGTAGCCCTTGAGGGTGGGTCTTAGACTCTTTATTCTGGGCGCATACAGAACAGCCAGACACAAATCTTCGGACATCCACCTGCATACTGGGCCACCAAAACCGTGTCTGGATGCGCTTCAAAGTTCTTGCAACTCCAGGGTGACCCGAAAGAAGAGATGCATGTCCCCACTGCAACACATCAGAGCGTACAACATTAGGAACAAAAAGGCGGCCTGGGGGGCCATTACCTGGGTCAGGCTGTTGTCGTTGAGCCTTCTTTACTGCCACTTCTATTCCCCACTGAACCCCTGCCACCACCTTGGAGCTGGGAATGATGGGCTCAGGTCTGTCCTCCACATCTGGCACGTCGAACTGTCGCGAAAGGGCATCAGGTTTTGAGTTCTTTGAGCCAGGTCGATAAGAGAGAATGAACTCAAAGCGGTTAAAAAAGAGAGCCCATCGGGCCTGGCGTGGATTCAGCCTCTTAGCCTCCCGGATGTATGTGAGGTTCCGGTGATCTGTCCAAATGACAAATGGGTGTTTGGCCCCCTCTAGCCAGTGTCTCCATTCCTGTAGTGCCAGCTTCACCGCCAGTAACTCTCGGTTACCTATATCATAGTTCTTTTCTGCTTGGGTGAGTCGACGTGAAAAAAAGGCACAAGGATGAAGCTTATTGTCCCTCTTGGCCCGTTGAGACAAAACAGCTCCCACGCCGACATCTGATGCATCCACTTCTACTACAAAAGGCAAATCTGGATCAGGGAGGGTCAGGATGGGTGCAGAGGTGAAGCGGTGCTTGAGCAGCTCAAATGCCTGATTAGCCCCTTCAGTCCACTGAAATGGCTTTGAGGTCTTCTTGGTAAGGGCTGTAAGGGGTTCTGCAATAGAGCTGAAATTTCTTATAAACCTCCTATAAAAATTTGCAAACCCAAGGAAGCGCTGTACCTGTTTGACAGAGCAAGGCTGAGGCCAGTTCAGAACTGCTTGGGTTTTGCTAGGATCCATCTGAATGCTGCCGTTGGAGACAATGAACCCAAGGAAGGAGACAGTTGATACATGGAACTCACTTTTCTCAATCTTCACAAAGAGCTTGTTTCTTAACAGTTGAGACAAAACCTGCCGGACATGCTGGACATGATCTTGGTAACAGCGGGAGAAGATTAAGATGTCATCCAGATAAACAAATACAAATTTGTTTAGCATCTCTCGTAGAACATCATTAATGAATGCCTGGAAAATGGCTGGGGCATTGACTAGACCAAAGGGCATTACCTGATACTCATAATGGCCAGTTGGGGTGTTGAACGCCGTCTTCCACTCATCCCCGGCACGGATCCTGACCAGATGGTAGGCGTTCCTAAGATCCAGTTTGGTGAATATTGTGGCACCTTGTAGAAGTTCAAAGGCGGAGGTCATCAATGGCAGTGGGTAACGATTCTTTACAGTGATACGATTTAAACCCCGGTAGTCAATACATGGACGGAGACTGCCATCCTTCTTTCCCACAAAGAAAAACCCAGCACCTGCTGGTGAGGTTGAAGGGCGGATGAATCCACTGTCAACAGCCTTGTTGATATATTCCTCCATAGCAGCTCTTTCTGGGGCAGACAGAGAGAATAGCCTCCCTCGAGGTGGACAGGTGCCAGGATGCAGTTCAATGGCACAATCATAAGGTCTATGGGGAGGAAGAGAGGCAGCACGTTCCTTGCTGAACACTTCACAGAGGTCTGCATACTCTTGGGGGACACGGGATAACTCGGGAGAGGTAGAGAGATCTGTGGAAGCCACTTGTCTCATTCCAGATATAGCCAGGCTCTCCTTGGATGGGAAGGTTGCCTGTGGCTCAAGAGAATGACAGAGAGACAAACCAGACACACAGCAATTAGGCCCCCACCCACTTATCTGGTTGGAAGACCAGTCAATTCTTGGATTATGCAGAGCTAGCCAAGGATACCCAAGGATCAAAGGGAACTCGGGAGAATTAATTAAAAAAAACTGTATCTCTTCTCTATGAGAACCTACTTGAAAATGGAGCAATGTGGTGCACTGGCTTACCTGGCCAGAACCTAGGGGCCTTCCATCCAATGCGGTAACAGTTAAGGGATCATGGAGAATGATGGGCTGGATCTTTAACTGTGTTGCCAATGCGGAATCCATGAAGTTTCCGGCAGCACCAGAGTCTATGAAAGCCATGAGCTCGTGACGTTCATTGCCCCAGGAAATTGAAACATCAATCAAAAGGCCCGAAGCTGCTGGTCGGGGGTAAGTAATTACTCTCGTCCCAGGCCCCCTCGTCTTGGGCGAGAGCTGCCTTTTCCCGCCAGTTCAGGACAATTGGACCGAAAGTGACCGGACTCACCACAGTACAGGCAACACTTATCTCTCATTCGTCTCTCCCTCTCAGCCTGTGATAACCGGGTTCTTCCCAGTTGCATTGGCTCCTCCGGACACCCAATCAGTGAGGAAGGTTCCACAAAACCAGTGGGGGTGTGGATCGCGGGTTGTCGAGTCTCATGACAACGTTCACTTTGACGATCTCGAATGCGGTTGTCCAGTCTGATGGCAACATCAATTAGAGACTCCAAATCAGGGGCTGGGTCTCTGTAGGCCAGCTCATCCTTTAACTCACGTGATAGAGCACGATGGAATGCAGCTTTCAGGGCTCGTTGATCCCACTCACTTTCGGTAGCCAGGGTGCGGAACTCGATAGCAAACTCTGCAACACTGCGGGTTCCTTGTGCAAGTTGAAGAAGTCGATGATCAACCTCTGCTCCACTAACAGGGTGGTGGAAGACCTTCCTCATCTCAGCTATGAAGAGATCACTGTTGTACGTGAGAGGAGACCTCCTCTCCCAGAGAGCTGTAGCCCAATCCAGTGCTTTTCCCACAAGAAGGGTTGTCATATAAGCCACTCTGCTGCTCTCTGTAGGGAAACTGTTAGGCTGCAGTTGGAAAGCAAGGGTACACTGGGTAATGAATCCTCGACACCTCTCTGGGTTCCCATCATACCTCTCAGGGGCTGGAAGTCTAGGCTCAAGCAGGGGACCAGGTGGTGGAGCAGTACCTTGGGACAGGACTGGCAGAACTGGAGTAAGTTGAGGTATGGACTGGGTTTGTTGGTCTGTAGAGGCTTGAGATACAGATTGAAGTCTCAGACGCTGCAGAATCGCAGTCAGGATTTGTTCATGTTTATGAATGGCCGCAGCTTGACTAGAGAGCTCAGATAGTATCCGTTCCACGTTGGAGGGAGGAGTCTGTTCCTCTGCTGGGTCTACTTCCATGGTTCAGTCTTGCTGTCACGATGGACTGGCACGAAGTGCCTGAGGTGGGTCTCGAACCCGGGTCTCCCAGTCAGGGTAAGTTAGTTCTCTACCTCTGGTCTACTGGGAAAGACAGTTTCTTAGAAGACCCATGTGCAGAAGGAAGGGCAAACTCAGAGGCTCAGGTAACCCAAAGGCAGGCAGTCTTTACTTGATCTCAGTAGAAAAATATAAACAGAATATCAGTTACAGCTTTACAGCACCAAACAGAAGGTAATCCAATAAGCAACTGGAAAATGAAACTTAACAGGTCTACAACACAGGTAGTACATACTGGGTAGGCTCAAGACTGAACACAGCACAATGAAACTGCCAAACTTAAATAGGTCAAAGAACAGGTGGAAAACATTAACTTAATGAGCAGTCTTAATTAAAGAGTTCACGGCCGTTAGTGCCATCTAGTGGCCTGGAAAGTTCTCATTAAGGTGCAGGGGGGTGCCCACCAATGGTTGGGAGAGTAATTACATGTGGTAGCAGACAGCGCTCCCTAGTGGCTTGGAGAGTAATTACAAGAGGAGTCTTACACACTGCTATGATTGGCTAACAGTTGTATATGTTTGACAGCCTAAATCCAGCCTACATTATAAAGTGGCACATTGCACAAGCTTTCATCTTGACAGATTGGCTTCAATATAAGCTGTTTTTAGACTAACAAGAAAGTTTTGAGTTCTGAAACTTACAGGGTGTTTTTATAGTACAATCACCTCTAATATGTCAAATGATTAAGTGAATTTTGATTTCTTAGTTTATGTTAAAATGTCAAATATATTCAAATACAAGAAATGTATTTAAAAATAATGCACGTTATACCTGCTCATTGGCTGGTCTATCCTTTAAAATAAACTTTTTTAACGCTATTTGAGTATTACAACATTCATGGGGCAGTTAATTTCAGATTTTGTTGCTGATTTAAACTATGTAATTTAATTGTGATATCATCGAGCAGTTTTTGAGAGTTTAGGATCCCCCCCATCCATTTAGATAGGACTTGGTCTTGTTTGAACTACCCAGAGGCATTGCAAATATGGCTGCCATGGCATGCTATGCTGAAAGGGACTTTGTTCTTAATTCAATTCTTAAGGCACTCAGCCCTGTCTCCCTGTTTTAGCTTGTACTTTACTTAACAATGTTTGAAACTTGTTGCCTCCTTAGGATGAAACACCTGTTATATTCTTTATCTGCTAAATGAATAAATGTAAATTCTGGATTTTGCATTATATCTGGAATATCACAGAATTAATGCACTACTTGTTTATTATTGGTACACTTTAGTGGTATATTGCGCAATACAATATGTTATGTGATGGAAATTGTTTAGTACTGGAAAAATATGCATTTTGATGGTTTTGACGGGATTTAATTTAGTTTAAAGAAACAGCACAAATCAGTTGAGAAAAAAAATATTCTACATATTAAAATGAATATGAAAAAAAAAACATTTTTGTTTTGCATTGCTGTTTAATTTCAATTTTCAATTTTTTTCAATTTTAGTTAATCTTCATATTTTTTACTTATTTTTTTTTTTTAATCTATTGGTTATTAGCCACAAATCATTTATCATAATTCCCCTGTTTTTTTAAATAGTAGTAAGTAAAGTAAGTGGAATATTTATTCATATAGCAATTTTCACAGATTCACAAATCACAAAATTCTTCATAATAAAATAACAATACAATAACAATTTAAATACATTTAACAAAATAATTCAAAACGCAAACATAACAAAGAAACAACAACAAAAAACCTCGACTAACCAAAAGCCTGCTTGAAGAGCAAAGTCTTTTGTTTAAAAAAAAAGATCAAATAGGCCCAGTTTTTGTTAACATTTAAATTATTGGTACATATCAGGGATTATTTAAATGGGCATAATGAGTCAAAATGAATCAGTCAGTAAATTTGGCATCTGGCCATTCAGATCCCATTCTGATTTAACATCTTGTGGGGTCAGTTCACATAATATTTCAAGTCATGAACTGAAAGGAAGCCAGTTATTCAGTTCTGGATGTTGGCCACCCCTGCTGTGTGTACAGACGGTTAATTAAACATTCCATACCTTTTTATGCAAATTTCCAATTTCTGCTTCCATCTATCTGTAAATCCGGCGATGAATCAAGGGACATACGTTAGTTTTTTTTTGTTTAGTTTTTTTTTTCATTGAGGTTCAGAATGTTTTTTCTTGGAGCATTCAGACTAATCTTGGATCAGAACAGAGCTGAGCTTAATTGAATCATTTATGAACACACAGCTGGGGAAACAGATCTAAATGGCAGGCCTCAGAGCAGTGAATGGAAAGAGATTCTCATCTACAGGTTAAACCTCCTGCCAACAGGGTTCAGATTAGTCAGAGATCTCAATCTCTCCTCCCTTAAACCTATCAGCTTTACACCTTCCCAAGTGGCTGGGCCTCGTCATGTGTGTGCGAGCACGCAGGTGTGGAACACAATCTGATTGTAAACAGAAGCATAAGCCTCTTTATTAAAAATACATGGGAAATGTGAAGAAAAGCTGTATGGCGCTGTAGCAGTCATCAGCGCTCTGGCAAGAGAAAGATTGAGAAGAAGGTGAGAGAGATGGAGAGTGACAGAGGACAGTAAACAGACACACACACTGGTATGCATAGACAGTTGAAAAAGGAAAAGGATATATAGAGGGAGAGTGAAAATATGGCAGGAAAAGGGCAAATGCATACACACACACACACATAAGATATCTTAGATTCACATCAGGCCAAGAGGAGATGGAGAAATTGAATTGGATAGGCCTTGACTCCATCAGTAATTACCATTGCCAAAATACACACGCACACACAGAGATTGTTTTTTGTAAACATTCTAGTTCAGGTTAGTGTTTTGTTGCCCACAGGTGGTTTCGATCAGTAGAAAGACAGAGATGAATCAAAGTGATGAAGCATATTTATTTACTGAGAAAGAAAAGAAAAACTAAATGAGAGGAACAGAGGAAGAAAAAGAAACAACACCTTGTTTGAATTCAGACTTTGTCTTGACCAATTAACCCTCTATTGTCAGTTAAAATAATACTTATTGCTTCTTAAATTTATTTTATATGTACAATATACATCACTTTAAAAATTAAATGTAAATATATATTATATAAATACCATTTAATATATAGTACCATATTAATATATAATGGTTATATATATATATATATATATATATATATATATATATATATATATATATATATATATATATATATATATATATATATATATATATATATATATATATATACACACACACACACACACACACACATAACCATTTGAAATAAATTATTATTTTAAATATTCTATAAATTGTTTTTATAAATGTAAAAACTATTTCTGTAAATTTTAGTTATATTTTAGTCTGTATTAGTTCATTTTAGTTATACATCCTTAAATTTCATTTGCAATTCTGCAAAGTTTGCTACATCAATTCCTGCCCACTCTCCATCCTGGTCCTTTCAGAGTCAAATGTTAGACCCTGGCTGTTTTAACTCTGTAGAACTCATTAGCACCTGCTGATATGATGAAGAGTTCATGTGTGAGAGCTGAGGACCTGTAATGAAGAGTTAATGTAAAACAGAGTGTCTGTGATGAAGGGTTCGTATTTGAGAGGGCCCGTAATGAAGAGTTCATGTGAGAGGCCCTCGAAAAAAAAACATTTCTTTAGAAGAGCAACCTTGATGAAAAGTTCACATGATTAATTTTTACCTCTTCTACATTCACAGTGAACATAAACCTCACATTCCTTTGCTCTGGATTAAATACTTTATCAAGTCATTTGAGGAGTGCAGCTTTTCTTGTGTCATGTGTTATTTGCTGTTATACAACAGTCCCTGTCCTTGAATTTAATTGTCCAAACATTGTTCAAAAAATGTATATTTAGTCCAGGAGCACTGGGTTTTTCCACAGTTTGTGTCACTCTACTTAACTGTTTGTTCCCAAAATACTTTTTTATTTGTGATCGGAATTTTTCAGTGACTCTTTGTGCCGGATACATACATAACGACATAAGTGTCCATCTTTAAAGTCCACATGAAATCAAAAATTAATATTTATTTTTTTACGGCACATTGCTAGTCCTACAGTGAACAATTAATTAATGCAAGTTAATCAGCTGAAAAATAAAGAAATAAATAAAATAATCCAAATCGGAACATTTGCTTCTTGCTTCTTGCATGATGATGCAAGTTTGGCGGCTTGGGCAGAATATGCCTAACCACCCACCTCCAACCGTTAGTTTGAGAGAAAACCCAGCCCTCTATTCAGTGTTCCATTTCAGTTGGAAATACGTCGCCATACTGAAATAAATTTAGCAGCCACCTTTTCTCAAGTGATTTGTTTAAAACCAGCTTAAGGAATTCATTCGGTAATGAAACAAAGGACTGTCTTTATAAGTAAGTCATTGAATCATTTGTGTAGATGGTTAGTTTATGAGCACTGAGTTATTCAGGAATGAAACAAGGGACTGTTTTTATAAGTTAGTCATTAAATAATTTGCTTAGATGGTTAGTTTACAAGCACTGAGTTATTCAGCAATGAAACAAAGGGACTGTCTTCATGAATGACTCACTTGAATCATTTACTCAGCTTATTCATTGAAAAATATTGATTTCTTTTTTTATTTTTTACTGATTTATATATATTGTTTTCTAAAATTAATTTTTGGCTGTATATAACTGCCAAAAGTGAAAAAGAAGAGAAGCATATATACTAACATTTGTCTCATAAATAACTAAGACACAAAACTTAAGGGGATAGATCACCCAAAAATGAAAATTCTGTCATTGATTACTCACCTTCATGTCGTTCCAAAACCATAAAGCCTTTGTTTCGTCTTTGGAACACAAATTAAGATATTTTGGATGGAATCCCAGAGTTCCCTTTCGAAGGGAACTTCGACAATACGTCAACGACGCTATGGGGAACGCCTCAGGTGTGACAGGTGTCTGAAATCAAATATCAACTCACAGCAATCATGCTGACCGGCGACAGCCGTGAATCATCAGCTTGAATGATGAGCGTGCGACCTGGATATAAAAAGAACGCCTTGAAACCATGACAATATCCTTTTCGTCTTCAGGGACTGTTTTGTCTGATTTAAACGTCTGCTTACAGCGAAAATGAAACGCACATCTAAGGCAAGTCCTAAAAATTTCGTGAAATGTGCTGACCCGTGCCCAAGATATTTGTCGCCGGGTGACACTCACGAGATGTGTGTGTGCTGTTTGGGTGAAGAGCACGCACGGGATGCTCTTGAGGGAGCGTCCTGTGCAAATTGTGAGCGTTTTCCTATGAGAACGCTCCGCTCTCGTCTGGCTCTCTTCTCGAGGGAAGAGAGTTCAGCGTCTGGTCCTCGCGGATCGGGTCCCGCTCGTGCCGAGGCAGAGCGGCGACGCGCTTCATGGGGCTCCCAGATGGAGCTCGCTGACAGTCTCGAGGGGGGCGTTAACCTCTCGGACGCGTCATCGGCTGACGAGAGTGAGCTGCAGGGGGATGACGGAGACTTTTCTCCTACTAATACTGCAGCGAGTGCTCTTCAGGCCGGGCAAGAGATGGCTGAGGAGGATGATTTAGATCCTCAACCTCGTCAGCCATCCTGCCCCGTGTACGCAGAGTTGGTGGAAGTTATGGAGCGCGCCACCGACAAACTTCAGTTGCCATGGCGGCGCGCTCAGGGAGAGATCGTTCGCGGTCGTTTGGATGATCGGTTTCTCCCTGAACATAGACCACCAGCTCAGCAGAGCCTTCCATTCCTTCCTGATCTCCATTCAGAGATCGAGAGGGCATGGAAGAAACCGTACTCTGCCCGTATTCATCGACATCAGCGGGGTAACTTCGCTGATGTTGAGGGGATCGGTGAGTACGGTTATGTGTCGATGCCGCCCGTTGACGAGACGTTTGCGAACTATCTCATTTCTGGGCGGGTGTCGACACTAAAAGCTCCAACTCTGCCATCCAAGCCCCTTAAAACCACGGCTCGCTTGAATGGCAGAGCGTACACGGCAGCAGGTCAGGCTGGTGCTGCCCTTCATACCATGGCAGTGCTCCAAGCCTACCAAGCTGACCTGCTGCAGGATCTCGACCAGGGGGCAGGGCTGTCCCCTGAGGCGGTCGCTGAGTTGCGCCGGACCACAGATTTGTCCCTCCGGGCCACTAAACAGACTGCTGCCGCGATCGGCCGATCGATGGCGGCGATGGTGGCCACAGAGAGGCATCTGTGGCTCAACTTGGCTGATATCGGGGAGAAAGGAAAGTCCCTTCTCCTTGATTCACCAGTTTCGCCTGCTAAACTTTTTGGCACCTCCGTTGAGGCGGTGGTTGGGAAGTTTAGGGAGGCGAAGGCGCGCTCAGCTGCATTTAAGACCTGTATACCGCTGAGATCCGGGCCCCAGCCCAGGCAGGCGGGAGGACCTGGTCCGTCTTGGTCTGAGGACCGTAGGCAGGACCAGAGGTCTAGTGTCGCCTCTCGTGCCCCCCCTCCATGGAGGAGTAGGACACAGAGGAGGCGAGCCTCCCGCAAAAAGTGGGACTTAAGGGAGGTCATTCAGCACAAGCGCTGCAACGCTCAGCGGAAGTAGGGTCTGATCTCCCTGGAGGGCTTTTTCTACCAGCCCTCTCCCTCTTCTTGACTCCCCAGGCGTTTACGTTACACCAGCCCTGGGGATGGGCCTTATGATGAGAACTATGTTCTGATGGGCCGCCGTAGCAACTGGTTGATGTGAGCGCCTCTTTTAGGCATGTAAAAGTGGTGGACCCCAGATTCATTGAGAACTCTCTGGCGAGTCTTCACTCCGCACGCCGCAGGTGAACTTTTGGTTTGTAAAATTCTGTGTGTATAACTAACACTGATTGTATTTCTCTACAGACCCTGTTCCCTGTAATGACCTAGGGGGTCATTCTTAGAGGAGCAATTAAAGTATGGACTTTAGGGCCCTGAAGCCTCCCCCAGTTGGTGGCTAGAACGAATTAGGAAGAAGCTCAAAGAAGATTTGGCTTCTGTGCTGAGTATGTGATGGCCTTCCTGTCATAACATTTTATATGCGTGGTAGGCCACCGCTCATTTCTGTTTAGCCTCAGGGCTATTAGCCACCCAGAGGGTAGAGTAGTTGGTCTTCCTAGAAAAAAAAAAAAAACAAACCTTTTTTGCTTTAGGTTTAGACTGACGCTGGCGCTTCAGATAGATCTTCAGATAGATGTCCTGCCTATCGGTTTGTGACATTGGTATCCTGAGTACTCGCTCCCCTGAGCTCTGTTGGGTTTCAGTAGGTTGAGTGTTTTCACGGCCTCTCAATCAAGTAGGCTGTGGCTCCTCCGAGCCCTCAGGTAGATCTATGCTTGTAGGTCGGCCCTCATCCGGGCCGCCTCTGTAGCTGGCCTAGGCTATGCTAGGGATGTTGGAGGCGTGTTGCTAAGTATAGCTGCCACATTCATTATGTGTTAGGCTTCCTCCCCTTGATTTCAGCCTCCTCCCTTAAATGGGAGTTGTTGGCCAAGGCCCGCCCCTTTCTCTGCATTCAGGGGTGATAGAGTAATGCAGGGTGGTAGCTGAGGTAGGATCAGTCTGGCAGGGTTAGGCCATCTTTCGCTCTGCGAAGTGAGAGTTTGTCAGACCCTGCAGAACAGAGATGTTTTTGGGCCTCTAGAGCTGGCTCCACTCAGCCCGTTGAGCTAATCGCTCGACCGATGGGTTGAAGTGGGTTGGCTTGCAATTTAGCCCCCCCGCTCCCCTAGGCTGGGCGCAGGACAAATCCCTGTCACCCTTTGGAGCCACTTGCAGGCCTGTTCCCTGTCTAACATTGCAGGGGCATATGGTTGTTACTCCCCCGCTAACTCAGGGTAGTTTTGAGTAGTCCATTCTCAGCTCTGTATGTATCTACCTCACACCACGATGGCTCCGGTTGAGCAGGGAGTTCTAAACTACATTCCATTCCGGTTTTTGAACTCCGCTCCCTTTGAAGCCAGAGCATTGCCATGGGCTGATGCCTATGCATTTAGTAGGTAGGCCCCTAATGGGGCCTCCACTAGGCAGAATGGCGTATGTTGTACTCCCCTGCTATAAGGGTATTGCTATTTGCTGAGTACACTGCCTCTGGCAATGTGATTAGGTACCAGGATGCTGTAGCAACAGATTTCTGCCGCGAAGGCTGCAGTTGGGTAGTAGGCCCCAGCAGGCCTCCTTGACGGAATAGCCCCCAATAGGGCTCCTAGGCCAGCTCACCTTCGATGGTTGGCCCTGGTAGTTCGGGCAGAAGGCTCACTGCTGATTAGTAGGCCTTAACAGGCCTCCTCTGAGGTGGGTCACAACATTGTGGAACATACACTTGGACAAAACTATAGGAAAAGTTTTTAATAGTATGGTTCCAGCAGTGTTCGGTAAAGTAGCAGAATAGACTCACTATCAGCTAGCAGGCTCGCCCAGGCCTCCCTGTTAGGCGAGTCCCCAGCAGCAGTTACATCCAGCTGATTAGACTGTTTCAGGTAGTAGGCCTCTTCAGGCCTCCCTGAAGGTGGGCTCCCACATTTTGTGGTGGTCAGGTAGTAGGCTTTACTAGGCCTCCCTGAGGGTTTAATCCCACATACTGTGGTTACTAGGTGGCAGGCCCCACAGGCCTCCCTGGAGTTGAATTCCCGCTTCTTTGAACTGTCAGGCAGTAGGCCTCATAAGGCCTCCCTGAAGGCAAAGCCCCAAAGACAGTCAACTGGACTGCCAGTCTGGCTCACTATCAGCTATGGTTTTCAGGTAGTAGGCCTCTCCAGGCCTCCCTGAAAGTAAGCTTTCCTGCACTGTGTTTATCAGGTAGTAGGCCTCACTAGGCCTCCCTGAAGTTGAGCTCCCACATACTGTGGTTGTCAGGTGGTAGGCCTCACCAGGCCTCCCTGGAGTTGAGTTCCAAATGACTTTCAGTTTCCACTTAAGGTGGTTATCTGGTAACAGGTAGTAGGCCTCTCTAGGCCTCTCTGTAGGTGAACTCCCACATATTGTGGTTATCAGATAGCAGGCTTCACCAGGCCTCTCTGAAGGTGAGCTCCCACATACTGTGGTTGTCAGGTAGTAGGCTTCTCCAGGTCTCCCTGGGAGTAGTTTCACGGTGATGCTGGGTTTCGTAAGCTAGTGGCCACTTACTTTCAGTTTAGCAGTCCTTATCAGGCAGCTACTGGAGGTGAGTTTGCGCCCTGGCTCGGCTCAAGTTTTTATTCTCTGCTACGGGTTCCCTCCTGGAACCTTTTTATCCTGCTACAGCCTGGTTGCCTACCAGGTAGATCTTATGCTCCCCTCACTGAGGGTCAATGTGAGTATGTGGTCTCCTGAGTCTGGTCCGTCGGTCGTAGGCCTCTCATGAGGCCTCCCAGTTAGATCAGTCCTAAGGCCCTCACAGGCCTCCTCAGTGTTTTTGAAACACAAACACTGGGTAGATCCGTGGATCGAGTAGAGAAACTCCCCTCGCTGGCAAGGGTTGTAAAGCACTACGCTGAGTCATACTCTCCAGGATATCCCGTCTCTGAGATCCGGGCCGAGTGGTTCACTGCCTGCTCCGCAGTTCCTCGGGCTGGATGCCTTCCTAAAGGCAAGTGTCCAGAGGCTCTGTCTTCGGACAGACAGGAAGTGGCCAGTCTGTAGTGTCTTATGTAGTGACACCAGGTCAGGCCTGCCTGGTGGCTTTTCAGGTGGTACATTCCCCTGAATAGTGACTGGCTGGGGTTCCCTCGGGTTCCCTAGCCACATTCCCTAGAAGGGACCCCTTCTAAGAAGTTGAAGTTGTGGTCCTAGGCCCTTGAGCAGGCCCAGGTAGACCTTTCACTAAACTATGTTTATGGAGGTTTTCTGTGGTATCATATAGCTTGGGCTATGACCGTAGGGAGTGCTGTCACTGACAGCCCTGTGTGACCTGAGGGTGAGTGGTTCTAGCGTTCACTGAATGCTGGTTCTGACAGTTGTCACTGCCATTGGGCATGCACTCCCTTTAGCATGGCGGCGTGGGTATTTCGTTCCCCATAGCGTCGTTGACGTATTGTCGAAGTTCCCTTCGAAAGGGAACGTCTCAGGTTACAAATGTAACCTTGGTTCCCTGAGAACAGGGAACGAGACAATACGTCTCCCAGCCATGCCTCAGGGTCTGCCTGCCAAACAGTCCCTTCAGACGAAAGGATATTGTCATGGTTTCAAGGCGTTCTTTTTATATCCAGGTCGCACGCTCATCATTCAAGCTGATGATTCACGGCTGTCGCCGGTCAGCATGATTGCTGTGAGTTGATATTTGATTTCAGACACCTGTCACACCTGAGGCGTTCCCCATAGCGTCGTTGACGTATTGTCTCGTTCCCTGTTCTCAGGGAACCAAGGTTACATTTGTAACCTGAGACGTTTTCTGACCCTAGAAAACAATGGAACTATCACGTTCAAGGCCCAGAAAGGTACTAAGGACATTGAAAAATTTTCCATGTGACATCAATGGTTCAACAGTAATTTTATGAAGCTATGAGAATACTTGTTGTGCACAAAAAAAGCAAAAATAACCACTTTATTCAACAATTGTCCTCTTCCATGTCAATTTACGAGAGTACCACACGTAGAAGGGTAATTAATGACAGAATTTTTGGGTGAGCTATCCTTTTAATGTCATAAAATGTTTGCTTTTGATTAAAAACCCCAACAATTTATTTTTGTAAATACAAAATACTTAAGTATGAAAAATGGAAAATAAGCATGTTTCTGGAAGTAGTAGGCTGGGTTAAGAGGGAAAATTGTTTAAAAAATCGTTACTTCTTATGTCTTTAACACACACCAGCTTCTACAAGCTGTTATTGACTTCCACTCGTGTTTACTTCAACGGAATCTGATCTGCATTCTGATGCCAGCAAATCCACTGCACCATATACAGAGAGAGAAAGAGAGAGCGAGAGAGAGAGAGACCTTGAGATTCTAACAAACAAACTTCCATTTTACACCATTCCTGGCAAATATTTAAACCAAAAAACATTCATTCTCGCCCATATCTGATAGACACTCCTCAGTTTTAATTTATCTCGGACAGGCAGCCATCGTATGTGTTTGCACTGAAGTTTGAAGAAGGTTTCCTGTGTGTAATATTGTATTTTGAGTCTGAAGGCTCCGCTGCCGACCAGTGCCAGCTCTAATGTTATTTTTGGAGAGGAGTCAGAGCATTAATTTACTATGTGCAAACAATGTGATCATCTAAACTACTGTTTCCCAGCTACACAATTAAAGCCATGTGGGAAGAACAAAGCTCATTTAGATGCTGTCTCTTCCATTCACTCTCACTTACTCTCTCAGAACTCTTAGATCAAATCATTTGACCGCTTACTGTTTCCCCTCTCATCTGTGTGGAGGGTGAAAGTAGTAAAGCTACTCTGTAGTTTTGTGTTCTTCTGTGGGAGGAATACAGAATGTCAACCGCTCTGTTTTCTCCGCCTAACTTAAGGAATGAGAAGGAGAGAGAGAGTCACATTCCTCAGACGGCATAAGGACATGCTGAAGGATGTCAGAGGGTGCATGTTAGAGCCGTGCTGAACGGTAGCAACAGCCCTGGGCTAAAGCTAAATAGGTCAAAAGTGACTCATCAAAATTATTTTTGGATTGCAGTGGGGAAAAATTGCATGCTTCAAACAGCTAAAGTAAAAGATTATGCCAGGTGAATTTAATCTGTGAAGTTTTTTGTTTTAAAACATACCCAGTATCCTGTGACATTATAAACATCTTGAATAGATTATCACAACGTTAATACTGCTGATAAAAGAAAACTGGCAGAGCTGTCGATTCTTTTGGAAAAGGTAATGTGGGGATGGATAATAGCCTATGGGTCAATTAAGCAAGGTATTCAAAAGTACATAATATAATGCAATGCATACAATGACTTAAATAGACATATTTTAGTTGGGGGAGTAGCTGTTTAGAGATTGGAAACAAATAAGATGTTGTCTCCTTAAATGGCTAAAACTGAGACAGAAAGAAAAATGCTTTCACATAAGTAGCTTGGCATGTTGTTTTATTATCATTACTTTAAAAAAAGAAGAAGTAGCTTGGCATGTTGTTTTATTATCATTACTTTAAAAAAAGAAGAAGTAGCTTGGCATGTTGTTTTATTATCATTACTTAACAAAAAGAAGAAGAAATAAGCAGTGAAGCAGTTACATGGAAACTTTTATCCACCAAATCAGCAAGCCATTTTGTTGTCTTTTGACCGTAAAACAGAAAATTATGTCACAGAGAGGACCCCTGTAGACCATCATGGCATTTTTTTTTAAGTGAATTTGATATTTTGACCTTTGTAAAAGGCAAGGACAGTTTAGGTGGAGTAACCAGAAAACTCGAAAAAGTAATGATACTTGTTTTTTCTCTTCCATAGGTATATTTTCTAAATTAAAATAATTAATGTGTACTCTCAAGTCTGTTCAAGGTGAAAGGAAAATAGTCCTATTACTTTTTATTTGATAATTACGCCACTTAACATTGCGAAGTCATGAAAGAGTCATAAAGATTTTATGATATAAACATTCTTTCACAAACTGTGTTTCTGAGAAGTTTGAGCTAACACTTTAACTTGATTTTTAAAAGGTTTCTCCTTTTCATTATCTCATCCAACCTGGTTTGTGACTGACCTCTATATTAGAATGCCATTACAGCTGCAATCTCACTGCTAACAATCTAAATATTGATAACCGTCAACCGTCCAAGACATCTAGCACAAGTTAGAATTAACTTAATTAATTTGTAATCCCCGGCCCTGACCCCTAACCCTTACCAGACCAGCTAACCAAACAGATAACAGTTGCAGAAAGTAAAACTATCCCCACAAAGTAGTGGCATTACGTAACATAATATATATTATATAACATTTCAGTGATGATTTTCTTTTGTTTTTCTCTCATTCTTTGTCTTAGTGTTTTAGATAAGCCGTGTACATAGAGTGCATTATTGTAACACTGTACCTTTTGGTTTTTGCATATTTATTAAGAGAATATTTAGCCTAAAATGCAGAAAATTTCCTTAAACGTTAAATCAAATATAGTTAAATTATTGTGGAAGTACAAAATGGCAGATGTTACAGTCATAACAATAGGATGTTTAATTGTAACAGTAAAAAAAACTTTGATGGGAATGTAAATCTTTAATGTTTAATTATCTTTAATGTTTAATTTATCTTTAGCTATGCCAAAATGTGCCAAAGACAACATATTTAAGAAAACATAAGAAAACATATGCTAATTTGCAACAGCTAAGTTGCAAACAACAATAAAAAGAAAATTACATAAGGAACACTTACAGAACAATCAACACTTTTTTAAATATCCATGTTGATCATTACTAAAACAGTCCATTATACTGTGATAGAGGACTGAATTTCTCATACCTGATGTGGTTATAGTGCATGAATTGTGCTGTAAGTTATTACCAATGTACCAATTTTGTGAAAATTACTGCTGCTTTCCGCATCTGACTCTGAATAATTTGTGAGTTACACAATACAAAAAAACAAGCATAATGTAGTATTTTCACTTCACTACCCCTGAGGATAGGGCACTCATAGGTAAGCTTATCCAATTTAAATCCACTTATTAGAGCTGCGCACACATACACACTCACACATACACGCATTAGACTCCATTATTCAGGCTGAGTGTCTGGACAAAAAGATCAATCAGGTTCAATGGATCAACATGATGAACCTCATCACTCCATACTTTCATCTCTCTGTCCCTTTTATCCTCCAACTCTGCATTTTCTCATGCTGTCTATCTTTATTTTGTTCCCTCTTAATGCTCTTTATTGTCTACATCCTCTTCAATTCTTTCCAGCCGTCTCTCCCTCTTGCTTGACCTTTTCTCTGGTGTTTTAATGGCGGCTCAGAATACATCTGGCCATGTGGGCACCGAGATAGAGAACACACACACACACACACACACACACACTGATAGAATCTTTGTCCATGATTACTCCTGAAGAGACTTTTGTTGTGTCAGATAAACTAATCCAGATTGGATCACAAAAGAGCATGTATTATGATTCCAAAGCTTTCACTGAAGATTTTCAGGCATTTTATTCCAGCTTATATAAATGATAATTGTGAGTTGTGTGTAATTGTGTGATTCTTTACTTCTACCCAGCCATTCCTCGGCATGAGTGTTTCAATATGGCAGGGCCTCATGCAGTGTGTGTGTGTGTGTGTGTGTGTATGTGTTAGTGTTTGTGTGTATAATTGGGGTAATTTCTTTATTACACTAATAAATCACTCAGTAAACGGCATGTCCAAAATGTCACTGTTTAGTGTCTATTTGTCCAGCACTCCCCCTCTCTTTCTCTCTGTCTTTCTTCACTCCTCCTCTCTCCACCTGTGAACAGCACTGACATCTGTTCCTCAAATAATAAACCTTAAGTCAGTGACTATCAAGCAGGGGTGTGTGTGTACACCCGGGGACATTTGGAAAGATACTTATATAGATACGTATCTTTCCAATATGGATAGATTACTCTCTCTTTGATATAAAAATTATTTCAAATAAAAAGAGAAACACATTATTTATTTATTTTTAGAGATAAGATGTGTTGTAAATGTTGCTTTATGCAAATGATGTGGTTAACACTCATAGTAAAATATGATCGCATGTATATAATTCACAATTCCAGTTTTAGTTGTATTGTCTTGCTGTCTCATAACTTACAAATGCACTGGCGAGATAATAAAAAAAGGCTTTTTATTGACTTGCATACTGTGTGTGACAAGTGTTTTTGGCACTGCCATGCTATCGGGACCCTCCGATGGTCATCTAAACATGCATATAATGGTGCATTTACCTTTTTGTCATAAATCATACTTGTAGAGCTTTAGTAATAATTACATTCCACCAAAAAAAATTTAAACATCCATCTGGGTTTTATTTATAAAAACATATTTATATAATAAAAACAAAATATCTCAGAAAGTTTATATGATGGGTCAAAACTTGCAAAAGATAAACATATAGTTGTTTATCACTGACAGTATGAATAATTTTTAGTTTAAATGACTTATAAGTTTGATTATAATGATGTTAAATGATATTCAGTACGAGTTACAATGAACATGTTTATGTTTGAACATGAGCTTGATTTATTGAAGGTGTACTTGAGCGTTACTGATATATATATTTTATTTTTTTCTAAATTATTTAACTCAGAAGAAAGGGTTAAATCATAAGAAAGCTTGGATAAACTACGAAAGGTTGCACAAATATCTGTTCCCTTCCTTGGTCAAAGATTAGAAGTCAAAGATAAAAAGTTGAAATACCTCACTCATGTTCTTGAACTGCTGCTCTTAAGGTAATCATCTACATCAACTCCTTCGCTGAGATAAAGCTTGTGAGATTAACCCCTCAAGGGCAGAAGGAGCAGATAAACAGAGGTATCTGCATTTGGGCACTTTCTGCTTTATCTTGCAACTGATTTATCTGATTTAAAGCTCAAAATAAGTCATTGCGTGACGTATTTAGATGTCACTTGTGGTGGAGTAGAAGTTTTTGGAGTTATTCACTGAAATCTATTTCAAATCTCTTAATATGCATTCAAAAAATATCTCAAAAAGAATGCACAGAATTTGTATTTCTCCGCTGAGTGTTTTGTTTCTTCTCATTATAGCGTGTTTGTAGGAATGGCAGTGTGAAGCGACAACAAGACAAAAAACGTTTGCATGTGTGACAGAATTGCAAAATTAACTGTGCTTCCAAACTGTGTGAATTTCATATTGTATTCTGCCTGAAAAAAAAAAGAACATTCCTAAGATACTCTCTGTCTCGCTCTCTTTCAAGCAGTGTCTATTTTATGAGGTGAGACCTCATAGATGGGGTGAGCAGGCAAATGCCAAATCAGAAGAAGAGAGTTTGAAGGAGAAAAAAAACTCCTTCATTTATATTCAAGGAGGAAGAGGGAAGCAGATAATTCTAGGCACACATCCTTGGCAAAGGAAACAGACAGAAACATCTTAAACTGAGCAAGAGAGAAAGAAGAGCATCATATCCGGATGTGCTGTTTCCTTTTATAGAGGTAGAACATAATCAGTTGATAAAGACTTTTAGCTTTTGTTTTTGTTTTTTCCTCCCCTGCATGTTCTGTGCCTCAGTTTCTCAACTATGTTGCAGCAGATATTCTGAGACTAAACCTTTAGTATTCAGCACTGCAGAAATGGCTGTCATAAAATATGAACAAATCTACAAATAAAAAAGTAGATTAATATTCTGTATGTGTATATTTTAATGCACATTAATTATCTAAATATTGTGTGCAATAGTTTGTTACAAAAATATTTAACATTTACTAGAAATAAATACTAGAAATTATATGACCGTTCAAAATTTGGTGATTTTGGTAAGCCTATGAGCTGAGTTCATTTAATCAAAACAGGTGTTTATTAAATCTTCTCCATTCATTATTCAAAATGTGTAAAACATGTTACATGTTTAATGTGTTCCTATAATGGAAAAGTTGAATTTTCAGCATTTTAGCAACATTCATTCTAATATTCTGATCGGGTGCTGAAGAAACATTTCATATTATAATCAGTGTAGAAGATTTTTGCAATAGTGAAGTTCAAAAGAACAGCATATATTAAATATTAAATTATTTATACATATCTTTACTATCTATTTTTTATGAATTTAAAGTGTCCTTTCTTTGTAAGGTATTAGTTTCTTTAATACTATTATAATATTTGATTAAATATTTTGTTTAACATATATTTTTGCCTTATATTTAGAAGCACCTTTGGTGGTTTATGTTACATTGAGGTCAAAGAATGTCCGAGTGCCCCAAGCGATGTGACTGCTCAGCCCTCCCTCTCTATAAAAACACATTCATCTCTAAAATCAAACACTCATCGCCAAGGGCAAGGCTGTGTGTGTTGTGGTAATAATAGCTCAAATAATAAGTGTTTTGCTTGTGATTTGAGTCTATCTTGTTGTCAGGAAGGACTGATTAAAAGCTCTATTACCCTCATTTAGCCATTACCTGACTCTGACCTGTAGATCAACACACACACACACACACACACACACACACACAGCTAAATGGTTAGCTAAATATTTCATGGTGAACACTACACAGGAACATTTAATTAACCTAATTGGTCCTTTCCCTTCATAGTGAAAAATTGTCAACCGTGAGACAAATGACAAGGCGTCTCTCTTTCTTTCGTTCCACTTTCTACTTCCCCCTCTTTCTTCTCTTTTTCTTTTAATCTAACTCCACTTCTCACCTCTCAAAATTTCCATCTGGATCCTTTGCAGTTCTTTTCTCTCTGTGTCCTGTTTTATCTATTTCTGTTTTAGTGCATTTCTGTTTTATTTTAATAATTCTGCATTAAATTCTTATTTTTGCCCAAACTACTGAGAGCACACACACACACACACACACACACACACACACACACACAGTCAGACTCACTCACAAATGTTCGTAATGAGGTGCACTGGTGCTTATCCACTGAGTGAAAGGTGTTTCTCTCCATATTTTCCTCTCATTTGATGTTGAGAAAGTCATTTCACACCTGAGAAAGTTCACTGACAGAAACTCATATGCATGCATGTGTGTGAATTATACATGCCTCTGAAAAATGATGTAGAGTTACAAGAGTCAGTTTGCTACTGAATACATTAGACCCTTAAAATATAAGTGTATAATGCATAAATTTATCTGATGGCACACTCATGTAGAAATCTGCACTCTGTATTTAGGTCACATACTGTATGATACTTTGTAAGTTTCCTCCTAACCCCTAACCTAAAGGAATAGTTCATTGTTAAATGAAATTACTGTCATGACCTTACTCAACCCCTCGTCATTCTGTATGTGTTTGATTTTCTTTGTTCAGTGGAACCTAAATAGTTGATTCTCTTTGTGATATAAAATAAAAGTAGATGAGGATTTGGGCAGTTAAGTTTCTAAAAGAACTCAGAAGCATAAAAATATTGTTAATCTAGCCCATACAACTCATACTTCTGAAGTTTAGGATAGAACACAAAATCTTTTTTAAGAATTGAAGAATATCTTTTCCAGTATAAAGACAGTGAATTCATGACAAAGAGCACCATATAAGTACTATTTTATCCATATGACCCAAGTGTTATATTCCAAGTCTTCTTGAGTTAAAGAATAGTTACTGTACAGACTGAAATTTAAGTTGTTGACTTAATTGTTCTGAATATGTGAGTTGAATTTGAGAACTGAATCATTTAGAGCAAACTGATTTATTGAAAAGGTATGACTTGAAAAGAACAATTTGTTCATGAATCCGACATCTGTCATGATACAAAAATAGTGTACTGTATGACTTCAGAAGACTTCATATATAGCACAGTATGAATCACATTTTAATACTTTTAAGGTGTTCTATGTCATGCATACACATGCTTTATACTGAAAAAAGTGACCAAGATATTCTTCAAAAGAATCAGAAAAAAACTATACATTTAGTGCTCTATTAGAAAACCAGACTTATCTCTGCTCATAACACAAGCACTTCTCTGTGATCTATAACCCAAAGTTGTCATTCATTTTTCAATGTCTTTATGACGTTGGGTCTGTATGCCTCAGCAATATGATTTCTAAATACTCCTGCAGATCACTCAAACCATCAAGCTACCTAAAACACAAGTGAAAGATGGCTAAAAAGCTTTTAGTTACTATAGTGCCAAAATAACATTTTCATAGTTTCTACTACTATTGGTGGAAGTGCCTGCTTTTTTGCAGTGTTTAGAATGTGTTCCTATATCTGAGCTCCTATACCCAGTGTGAAAGCTTTTTATGAATTGAAATTGTAGACCTATGAGAGCTACAAGCCACTCTCAATAGGAATAGTAACTTGTTTTTAGGGCATTTCCGCAGGCAATTTAATTATCTTCCGCCTTACTTACTTTAGCATTTTATTTAAATTTATTACACTTTTTATCCTTTTTTGCATCTTTCATATTTCCTATTCTTTATGCAATCTGCAATCTTAATATTGATATAGATTTTTTGTTTCTTATCTTTGTTATGTATGAATGTGCATCTTCATACTGTATAAATACTCTTTTAGTGATGCTATTGTTTATAAATTACATTTTCATTTGCTTACTAACATTTGACTCTTTAAGCTCAAATAACATGTCAACTCTCGTGGTAAGACATGCTATTGTATCCTTCTCTCCACTGGACCTATACAGGTTCTTGGCAGCAGTGTGCACAGTCAGATAGAAACGATTATTGGGGAATGATTAAGCAGAGCAGCATTATTACAGTAATACTTTCATTCATTCAGATACATCCCCCGTCCCTGCCTCTCCAACCTCTGTAGTTCTTTATTGTCTCTTGTTGATGCAGCCATATTAAGCCTGATCCTCATCTAGCATCATAATCACATTTCTCTCTCTCCATTACACATACACAATGAAACAGAAGCACACAGATGCATTTCACACACTCACACCATTCCTCATCTGGAAGATGTCATTAAAAACCCTCTCTCACTCCACACAGATTAAACACTGATGAGGCTGGAACATAAAAAGATAAAAGAGAATTTGTTTGCGAGGCCTGAATATCACACACACACACACAGCATTCACACTCCTCCGCTCACACATGCTCAGAAATTACTAAGGCACTGATTGGCTCTTGGTTTACCCAAGATGGCCCTGTTGTCTGGTGTCTGAGGTTCTCTTAGGACAGCGCTACAGTTTAGTACTTCCACCTGTTTGTTCAGACAGAATTGCTGCAGTCAGACAAATCGATTCTTTATCTTTCCATTTTCTTTTAATTCCTTTTTTCCATTGATCAACAGACAATAGAATAGACAGCTTAAAACTGCCCCTCTGCTATTTTTGAATGAAGCTAAATTTGGTAATTAATGTCTGTTCCTGAAGTATTTGTTATCAATCAATTGTTATGCATGTTTATTATAATTACGCATTTACTAATATTAATTTGTGCATAGATGTGAGTGTATATATACAAATGAATATACATAGACCTGCTTTCTTTTGATGCTTAAAAACCCTAATTTCAAGAGGAAGAGAAATGCATCATTTTTAGACATGGTGCGAATGATAAAAAGCACCGTGAATCATGCGAGGAGCTGAGACCCTTGAATCCTGTAATGCAGACATCCCATTACGCCATATGAAACAGGATATTAATGGCTATGCTTAACTAGATAGAACTCTGGAGATTTAACTGGAGAGCTTGTCATCAGCTAGCCAGCAGCTGCACACTGCACTATTAGCAGTATGAATATACAATAACTTAGCTTGCAGATCAAATGCTTCTGTCAGGATCTGAATTGCGGGGGTTTTAAGTTTCTTTGCATGTGGATTTGTCAGCTGTTTTGAAAATGGAGAGTCTAAAAACCAAGGCAATTATAGAAGATTCTTTTGACTACGAGTGTGAGAATGTCCAATGTGAAGGGACAGGGCATAATACTCACTCACACAGGCCAATTTGATTCACTTTTCTATTTCAGTCTGCACACAATCTCTCTGCAACCTCATGCGTGAGTCATTTCTTCAGAGAGAGAGGGGACAAAAAAGGAAAAAATGGTCAAACGTTATGTGCACAGCATGTAGAATTTATAATTATTTCAAGTGCATTTGTGTGCTGGTGTTTTATGTACCTGTATATATATGTGTGTGTGTGTGTGTGTGTTCTATTGTGTGTATGTGTATGTGTGTTGGCCTCTGGTGTTGGTTCAGACAAAAGCCACTTTAATTCTGTTCCATCAGATCAGGCTGGCATCCCATAGAATCAGTAACCAGGGCAACCTGGTATTCTAGTGCCCCGGGGAGAGAGAGACAGTGTGTGAGTGTGTGTGTGTTGTGTGTGGTGTCGTGGATGCATGGAGTTGACCAATTGTTTTTAAGCCATTTTCCAAAAATGGAACACAAGAGCGCAGAGGCAACATTTGTGCTTTTGCTGCAAGGAGATGCTGAGTAAATCTGAAATGATCTAATTTGTGTTAATTCCTAGTGACCCGTTTGTGTGGTTGTGTGTGTGTAAAAGTGGGTCAGTAGTCAGTTAAAGAGGAAGCGGGTCAGGAGCATACGTCAGCTCTGGAAGAGATTACTAAAGAAATCTGTTGGACAACTGTAAGCCTTTTACACAGAAAGCTGGAACATGATGAACTCAGGCTAAATTTGAGTTGATCCATAATTCATCTGTTAATGTTGCATTTACCAGATAAAAAGGAGTGGTTTTTGACTTTGATGTGAATTAATATTCATATCTCACCTCTCCATAGCCACCAATGAGATGAAACCACATAAAAGAGTTCTGTTTAGTTCACTTTCTCATAGGGAAGCGGCCTTTCATGAGGCCCGTTTCATCTGCCTCTCGTGTTCTGTGTGCTTGTCACACGAATTTAAAAAATGTGATGAGTTCATAGTTGAATATTTTAGCATATTATTTCCTTGTGGTGAGTCATTATCACGACATGAGTCGAAAGATGCGTTAAATATCCTGTTAACGTTCCTTCTCCCAAGCACGGAATTTCAAATTAAAAACAAAATCACATGTTCTCTGAACACGGAACATGAGAATCTGTCCGGCCACAATTAATCAAAGTAAAAACAAGCCCAGTGGCGAGACATTTGAATCGCATTCGCCAGGCCCTGAGCGGCTCGACAGGAACAGTCGTTGTATTAGATTAGACAGGCCCAAAGCATAAACGCATCAAACCTAATTGCATTATTTGTATTGTGTTCAAGTGCCAGAGTAAAGTACAGAAGATGTGCTGAGCGCTTGCCAGCGGGTGCAAAAAAAAAAACCGCTCTGCCTACTACTTGTTCGTTTATTTGGGGTATTAATCATTCATCTCATCTTGAAAGATATTATCAGCTGCGGTGTTGTAATACTGCTGTGCTGCTGTGTGTTTGTCAGCCTCTGGCCAGCGAAAAGCAATATCAAAGCGCTTGTGAATTCAAGTACATTTATCATGGCTTATAATCTTACTGTAGGTGGATGGAACGGTAAGACAAAAAAAAGAGAGATGAGCTAAGAGACATTAAGGGTACACAAAAGTGCGCTGCTCACGTGAGGGGGAATGTAGAGGCAGATGAGTTTATGTGGTGATGGATGTTACGTGAGCCTGTTTTTATTTGCCTTCATCAGTTTGTGTGTGCGTGTGTGTGTGTGTGTGTGTGTGTGTGTGTGACATACTTTCCTCTGTGAGTTCCTATAATGACTCACAGACTTTATTCCTTTGCACAGAACACAGCTATAAAAATCAATGTGCACTTATTTAGAATAAATTAATCTTTCCCTCTGAGTCCGAGAGATGATTTTTGGCAAATGCCAGCCATAACCACAGTAGTGGGCCATGTTCCTTCTCTCCCAGAGCAGAACAGGAGCGAGGGAGCGCGGTGGTCTGGCAATACTCATTTATCTTCATTATATGCTCAGAATCATTGAGATACACAGAGAGAGAACAGAGCCTGACTCTACAGTAGCCACACGGCATGTGTGTGTGTGTGTGATGGATATTGGGTGCCTGAAACAGAGGCATATCTGGGTTACATAAAGACCTTGATTAGGCTGAATGTGCTTTTAGGCTTACAGTAGAGGGTGTGTGTGTGTGTGTGTGTGTGAGAGAGAGAGAGAGAGAGAGAGAGAGAGTTCAAGGGATTTGATTAGCTGATTACAGTGTTTTCATAAGTTACCCACCATTATAACTTCCTATAGCACTAACACACATACCTCTGTACATGTGTGTTCATGCTTAACCTGTATTTGCTGACACTTTTAAGTCAATCAGCCATCTGCTTTTCTCCCTTCTCGTATGACAAATATTCATATTCCTCTCAGTTTCTATACAGTGCTAATGGCACTACTGGCTTCCAGGATTTTGCAAACACCAGCAAGAAATGGAGCATAGTGGGAGTCTTTGTGTACAGGCCTATATCGCTGTATGTCTTTGTAGGGCCCAATAAAATCTATTTTATTTTTTTCCAAATGCTATTTTATTTTTCCCAAATTCATTTTTTCTTCTTCTGTAATTTAAGTTTTTTAGACTCTGTTTTAATGGTTTAATTAAATGCTATTATCTAAAAGCGTGTCTAATAAAAATGACATTTTAGGGTGCTATGAAATGTTTTGTTCGTATTTCTTAAATTTTTAACCAAATTCTCCATTAATTTTATGTATTCCAATTTTAATGGTTTCATTCAATTTCAGTAAACAAAAACATCTATAATTAATTGATTTTATTACAAATAATTAATAAATAAAATACTTAATTATTATTATTGTTATTATTTCAGAAATACTGTGTTGTGTATTTATATTTTTTGGGTAAATATATTTTTGTAAATAATTGTCTGGCAGTTGTTCCTTAAAAAGTATGTTTTCATAGTATTTTTATGAGTAGTAGCAGCACTATCATTACATGAAATAATATATTTCTGTCACAGTTCAAGGACATTTGGTCCTTTTATGTACATTATGTCAGACAAACAATTACGGGAAATATAGTTGTGAAATAAAAATGAATTGTAGAATAAAAGGTTTCAAATGTGAGAAGTCACAATTAGAATAAATAAACAATTTGTAATGTATTTAATTTTTTGTGGTAGGAACAGGAAAAAGTTGGGATTGGGATTACTGACATTTTTAAACTCTTTATGTATTTAATTGGTATTTTATTATTTTTATTCATTTATATTAATTTATACATGTGATAAAAGAATAAAAAATAACAGAAAAAAAAGAAATTAAGTATTTTTAGGGAAAATCCTTAAAAAAAAAAGAAAAAAAATTTAATATAGTGATATATTTCAATTGTAAGTGTGTCTCTCTATATTTTTTTAAGTGACGTTACATTCAGCCAAGTATGGTGACCCATACTCAGAATTCATGCTCTGCATTTAACCCATCCAAAGTGTGCACGCACACACACACACACACACACACACCTGGAGCAGTGGGCAGCCATTTATACTGCAGCTCCCAGGGAGCAGATGGGGGTTCAATAGCTTGCTCAAGGGCACCTAAGTCATGGTATTGCCATCCCAAGATTTCGAACCCACAACCCTATGGTTGGGAGTCAAACTCTCTAACCACTAGGCCAAGACTTCCCCAAATATATTACTTTAGGTTCAGGGTTGAAGTCTGATTTTTTAGCTTTACTGCAGCAAACAATTATTTATTTTTATTTTAAAAATCCAGGGAATGTCCTCATTTACATAGCTCAGTTAGCATATGTGTGTGGGAGTCAGGTTCTGCCTACATTGTGTGAACCAGCCAACAAGGAAAACAGATTAACAGAAAACATACCAAAAATGTAAAAAAGATAAATGGTTTATTGTGCGGGATACATGTTAGGGTACAAACAAAGCAAATCAATGGAAAGTCCCCACAGCCCCACGTTAGATTCACTGGGATGCTAATATCAAATAACACATTTCGATTCAAGCAAGCAAAAGATGATAATTTCTCTCTCTCTCTTTATTCTTTCTGTCTTTCTCATTAATTAGTAAATATCAGTCAGAAAAGGAAGTGATAATACCATATGCTGATTTCCTGGAGATAAACACAGCGAGAAGTAGAAAAGAGAGTGTGTTTTGTGTGTGGTTTAGAAGCATATCTCCTCTTGGCTGGCATTAGAAGCTCAGAGAGCCATAAAATATTCACATTGAGAATTAAGTCTCGGTCCAGCACTGCTGAAAGCAGAAAACATTGCCTGTGTGTGTGTATTTGGGCCTGTTCCATATAGGGTCACTGTCTCTAATGCTGAAAGGACATATTTCTGATATTTATGCAGAGAGAGAGAGAGAAAGACATGTGTATAAACCTCAGAGGATTTTAGAGGTGCTGCTCTGATGTAACATTGCACTCACACAGTTGTTATCAAAATGGCTTTCAAGGGAAAACCTTTATGAAGAAATATCTGAGCAGCTCTCAGTGGAGTTTTATACATTAACTCAGCACAAATGTAGCAGTGATAAAGGGCTTCTGGTCTGCATGCACTATACTCTGTGTGTATACAATAGCACTACATTGAGACTTAATCACATTGTAGTTTGTGTTTATAGTGTCACAAACCCCTGTTGCACCTGTCTAATAACTATACAACAGCTAGGTCCTCCAATTACTTCCTGGCTGAGATATTATTTTATTTAGCTTTATTTATTTGTGTTTTAGTGTGGGTAAATTAAGTACTTCAGTTAAATTTGTTAAAAATGTAGATGTTATTTCTAAATACTGGGTGGTCTACTCCAAAAGCATCTTCCTGCAGGAGAACTGCTCCTGCTCCAGTTGCACTGGCATCCATTTGCAGTTGAAAAGGCAGGGTAAAGTTTGGGGCAGCAAGCACAGGGGCATTTTACATAATGCCTTTAGCAGCAGCAAAAGCATCGGCACAGTCTGCACTCCATAGGAACTTCTTAGAGGGACTCGGGAGGTTATTTAATAGAGAAACTACTTTGGGGATGTAACATATTTGGGGGGTTCGTCTGGGATCTGAACCTGGGACCTCTCGCAGTTTGTTGGCAACATCTCTGATTTTTATTTTGTATTTTTTATGTTCATTAATATCTACTTTATTTTAATTAAACATCAACAGCACTGCTAACATATGCCATGCAGGAAAAATGTATATTGTAGCCACTAAATTAAGAATTAGTCCCCACAACCTATTAATGATGACTTTGGATTATTTTGTTCCCTTGTTTTAGTTAAATCATGCATGTTATACTAATTCCTTCCTTAACTGAATAAAATCATACCCCGATTGAAGTGAAATAAAGGAACTACTGAAATTAAATTGAAATTCATGGCCACCATTTCTTTTTTTCTTTTTTTTTTGTTTCCCACTCGTCAAGTGTGGGGCTCTGTACATCTGTGCATCAGTGGTTTTCAATGATTTTTGCACATTATACATCCTGTTCTGATAACTGATATACCTTCTTTTGATTTTCTGTGGCAGTTGAACTAAATGATGGAATAGCATCTGAAAGTTGTGGTTTGTGGTAATCTAAGTCATCACCTAAGTAAGCTATTTTGGATAGAAACCTATCCAAAATTAGTTTTTGCAGTTACCTTCTTGCTCAAATGCTACTTCATTGCTTATTCATTGCCAGTCGTCCCTTTTAACAATATGTAAAATAAGTCTCAGGGGTCCCCAGAATGTGTCTGTGAAGTTCCACCTCAAAATCATTTGATCATTTGTTATATCACTTTGAAAATGTCTATTTTGGGTGGAAGCAGAAACACACTGTTTTCATGTATGTCTCTTTAAATGCAAATGAGATGCTCCAATCTGAAATAATTTACATCAGTGGAACAAAAACAGACAATGTAACTGGCAATATTTTGTCTAAACTGTAAGGTAATACATTTCCTGTATCGAAGCGGTATCAACTCACAGTCATGCTGTTGGTCTGAATATCAACACAGCCGATTCTGCTGAATCACAGCAGTCATTCTGCTGATTTTCTTAACGACAGCGCTCCTGCTTGCATGATAATGCTAAAACATATGCGTGTCATTGTAACGAGTCTGTGTGCAAAACCCAAGTCATTCTTCCGGCATAATCAATGTATAATGCATGATTTAGTTCTGAGCCAGATTCAATGATCAGTGAGGAAAACGTCCCGCAACAAAAGCCCCTAGAAAATTTTATGTAAAAAACAAACCCTAATTGAACCCAGACATCAACTAATCCATTATGATTTGAGCAATATAATCGAGAAGCAGCAACCCATGTATTCTGATATACTCAAGAATCATTTTGTGTTTGTATCTTATGCAACAGCCAGGTGACCTTGACAAGCCAGCGCTGCACATACTGAAATTCACTTTCAGGAATGCAGCTGACATGATGCCTAATCCAGATCAAAATCCAGATTGGCATGCCTCTAGGATACCGCTCCATGGTGGGACAGAGCCAAGCTGATTATCAAGGGTATGAAATATATGCTGGGAATGAAGGCTTTGAGGTAGCACACAAGCACCTTTACAGTGCAACACACCACTGCTGCTCTTGTTGTAGAGTTTGTCATGACACATAACATTCTCTAGCCATATTCTGTTGTATTCTATTCATATCAACCATGAAGGAGTCCATAAAGACACAGTCAAACTGAATTAAGTCCTTCACGTTCACACCGTTGATACTTTAAAGCAGGTGCTGATTATTTTAATCAGTCTACAAACAGCAGTTACTGCCCTTATTTGATAAACGCGGAGAGCTGATTTGTTTGTGGGTTTGTGTCAAAACAAGTTTCACCTTTTAGAGGAATACGGTGGAAGACATGAGATTAAGGGCTTGACTGTCGGTAGGAGGGTTTTGGAGAATGTGCTTGTTTCTCTGCGAGCATATTAAGGAATGTTTTAGCGGGTAAACACACTGTCAGTATCTGTTTGAGTGTTTAGAGCTGACATCCCTCTCTAGGGCACTTAGGGAGAGTGATTATGCACCCTCACACACACCGACCTTGAGACAAAGCCTGGAATGCTTAAGCCCGACAAAATATCTGATGACTCCGGAGATGTTTTGATGGACAATATTCGGAGCGCTGCGAGATTAATGATGTTTCTCATTGGAGATGAAGCCTAAAATAATGTACCGTCAAAGCCAAATCGCATGGCGGGTTGACGGTTCTGTCGTTAATGGATGTGTCTGGATTTGGATATTTTGAAAGCTTTTCAGAAGACATGCCCCCATCTCCGCCTCTTCACGCAGCTGGGCTTTTATAAGGGCTCTTTCACAGATGGGCATGCTGGGTGTTTGTAGACACATATTTGTTCTCTGTAATGATGATTAGGATGATGAATATGTGGCATCTGTATAGAAATATCTGTGTAGAATTGATTAGATGTAAAAATAATGAAATTCAGTCAGTGTGTGTGTGTGGTTTGGGATTTTCTAAGTGCCCTGCAGTGGATCCTTAGCTGTTTATACGCTGTGACAAGCGAAACCAATTTAACCTTCATTTAGCATAACCTCTACAGATTCAAGCTCTTTTTCAATCACCCTCTCTCTCTTTTTCTCTTTTATAGATGTTTTATTATCATAAAAAAAAAAATCATGCAAATGAGAAGCAAAACGTTTTTCTAGGAAACAGTCGGGGCTGGTGAGGGTAGGGAGAGTTTTCTGATCTCTGCAGATATTTTTCTCTGCAAGCTGCCACAGATCTCTGACCTTCTCTTTCTAGAAGCAGTTTTCAGCACGATTTCTGTCTGTCGGATGGTTCAAGCAGAAAGGCCTGAGGCGGTGTGGATTGCATTCAATTCTAACATATGAATATGATTTTCTTTCATTTATTTACTAAATAAAGGTCTTAGCAGAGAGAGAGCGAGAGGACACTGATACAGTGGATCAAATTTGTGTGTTATGGTTATAAATAAGCATCTATGAGCCTTTAATAATTAATAGCTGAAGTCATCAGTGTATGTGTGTGTATGTGTGTGAGTTAGTGTCTCCGAGAAGGCTATTGCTGATTTGACAGATCATGCTTTTGGCAACATTAAAATTGCAGTCTGTTCATGTTCGTTTGAGCAGGAATCTGCTTGTTGCTTTTGGCAAAGAAATTTAATATTTCTAAGAGTGATAATATTTGTTGGGCAGCAGGGCAGATTCTGAATTTCTCTGAGATCCATAGCAAAGTGGGCCTTGTCTACTTGCCTTATAATCTCGTTTTACATATCGACTAGTACTTATTAGTAGAAGAATATTTCAAATATTTAGTTCAAATTCATTAGTTGTGCCGTGACCTTTGCACTCGGCACAAAACAAAGAAAATCCAGTTAAACCGGGCTGCACTGAGACTTTTAATCCTTGTCATTCGTTTGGCTCCAAGCACATTTGCTTTCTGTGTAAATTAGGTTCAATACTGTTTTGCTGTTAAGAAAAGCGGTTTAACAGAAAACCAGTGCAAACAGAACCTGCAAATAAACAATACTGTAAACAATAAAAAAAATATAAAACAAAATATTGTTTATTGCAGATAATAATGCATGCAAATCTTAATGTATTTTTATATATATTTTATATTTAAAATCAAAATAGTACCTGAATACCTTGTTTTTTTTTATTTTTTTCTAAATTTATTATCAATAAAGATGCATTAAATTAATTCATGCAATTTATACATTTTGTTACAGAAATTTAACATTCTTTTAAACGTTCTGTTCATTAAAGGATCTTGAAAAAAAGAAACTGTTTCAAACATTGATAATAATAGGAAAGGTTTCTTGAGCACCAGATCAGCATATTAGAATGATTTCTGAAGGATCATGTGACACTGAAGAGAAATTCAGCTTCACCATCAATGTAAATAATATTCAAACAGTTATTTGTAATAATAATATGCTTTCCACTGTATTTTTGTTTAAAGTGGTCATATGATGCTGCTAAAAAGAACATTATTTAGTGTATTTAGTGTAATGAAATTTCTTTATGCAGTTTAAGGTTCAAAATACACATTATTTTCTACATACTGTACATGATTTATTTTTTCTGTATGCCCCACCTTTCTTAAACATGCAGATTTTTATAAATCTCATCATTCTGAAAAGTGAGGTGTGCTCTGATTGGCCAGCTATCCAGTGCATTATGATTGGCCGAATACCACAAACATGTGACAGAAATGTTGTGCCTCTTACCATGCTGTGATGCCCTGTCCGGCCTGAGCGACGATTCGAAAACTTTAAAACTCATTATAAACTAGGCATTTGTTGCATCCATTGGGGATAATTGCGTATCGCGCCACATAAACATAAAACCATGTTTGCATTTGTGATCGGAGAATTGATGAGCATAAGAGACTTCTTTTAGAAACATTCAAAAGAAAACCTACCAAACTCAAAGTTGTGAATGTTAGTGTATACACTCCATACAGTCCAGCTTCATTCAGGTGTTTTTGAGAGTGTGTGTGAGTGTATGTGATCATAGTGAGGTAGAGGTGGTAGTTGTAATGTCAGTGGGACGGTGGTTTGGCCTGGAGGCATTAATGAACTGAAAGTGAGAACTGAAGGGTTAATATTAGAGAGGATGGGGTCTAAAAAGGGTTAATGCAATATGGTTCAGGCATGTGTGTCTATGTGTCCTTGTGTCTGGAGGGTGTACTGGTATAATTGAGTAGGGATTTCATTGCTCATGTCCAACAGCAGGACAATCCCAGAGGCCCTGCATGAACAGACACACACACACACACACACACACACTCCATGTTCCTTAAAAGCACACCAAGCATACCCTCTCAATGTCAGGCTTTTAGCCAGAAGCATAAAGCTTGAAAGAATTCATATCAGATTTGGGAATAGACCCACCTAGAATGCAGAAGGGAATGTAGGAAGTTCACATAACCAATTGAAAGCCTTTATATGTGATATGTCACTGGTGAACAATAGATTTGTGTGTTCAGTGGCACTGGAACAAAACACAAGTTCATCATCAAGTATTAAGGTGACAGGCTCCCGTGAAAATCAATAGGAGCCACTTGTGCTTCAAGACAAGTGAAGAAAGGGAATGTAATGACCATGATTAGCACTGACTGTAGATTATGTGGTGATGCTGCATTTGCTAGCCAATGAAAATATGTCTTCCAGACACTCAGACAGGACTGAGAAAGGAACATGGAGGATCAGTGTACAGATGTCTTTCTTCTTTATTTCGGTCGTTCTCTGTTCTCCCACCCTCTCTTGAGGTTAATTATGGTAATTACACTGCCATTAGTTCTCAAAATAGATTAATTGATTGACAGGCGAAGTGTTTAAATGCTGGCAGGAAGTGAGGGGTTAGGGGGCCAATCAGCACCGAGATTAAACACGCATAATTACCCTACTAATGAGCAACTACATTAAACAAATTCCATCCTGATGGCTTAAAATAACAATAATGAAAATAGACAAAGAATTGAGTCTATACAACACAGAGCTAATCAAAAACATTCAAAAGTCTAGCCATGTCAACGAGAATGAAGACGATCGGCTTTTGATTTAAACCTGAAAGATTTGGTTTATCACATATGTGAATAAACTCAAATGAATTTATCTCGTCATGTTTTAGCTAATTTATGTTAAGTTAACTCTTTCTTTCCATCGCTTCCTTGCATCTGATACAAAAACGTGGAAGTAAAAAACATGTAATACAAAACAAGAATGAAGGAGAAAGGTCAGTTTTCCCCAGGCTGAAAGAAATCACAACATATTAGAGACGGGATCTTCTCTGCCCAACTGATTCTTTAAGAAGGCTCGCATGACTAAAGAGAGGTGTTTGTGTGTGTGTGTGTGTGTGTGTGAGCAGGGCTAGGGTGTTGCTGAGTTGGTGTCAAAAGAAATTTCAATAGCTTTCATTGTAACTAAACTAAACTAAAATTATGTTTGAGTGCTGGCTATCTTTTGCTTAAGTTAAGGTAGAAAAGGTCAGTGGAATAAGTTCATCAAAAATGTTTTTACTTGTTTTTGTTTTGTTTTTTGGAGGGAGGGGGTTGTAAATCGAATTAAAGTATTTCTTGAGATTTTAATTCATATTTTATTGTTAATTATATATGAGAGGGTTGTTAAATAAACCTTGCCTTTTAACAAACAGGATTCAAAGCACTTGTATGCACACAACAAAGAGAAATTAGCTCTGAGGTACCTCTGAATTTATGTGTAAAATTCTAGACCCTTTTGACATTCATTGTAATGGCAAAAACAGCTGAAACATTCTTCAAACATTCTTTTGTGGTTTGCTTTTAAGGATGAAAATGAAGAGTTTAGTATTAAATGAAGATTAGTAAATGATGACTGAATTTATGTTTGAAGGTGAAAAATGAACGCTCAAAGGAATGATGCATTTAAAAATGGCACTTCTGTTTTCATTATTTTTCATACCCTCATGTTGTTCAGAATTTTTGAAGAATCTAGGCCAGACGGCTTGCAATATTCCAAGTCTTCTGAAGCCATACAAAGCGTAATGTGACAAACAGACCAAAGTTGTAGCTTTCAGCATGTGCATCAAGCAGCGAGTTGTCTGGCCTAATTTTATGGTGTACTGCACTTTTTTTTGGAGATCACCTGATGTGACCTGATCGCCGTGAACTGTTTATGAAAATAAGCTGCATGAAGATTCTTTGAATTGAAGTGAGAAAGATAACACCATAAAGTTTTACAGACTTTTTAGGCATGCAAAATGTCTGCTAACACTGTAACGGTGGTAATATGACATCCCACTCTGTGAAAATATTCAATCTAATCAATTTTAAAGGAACACTACATTTCTGCCGATTTAAAGTTCCCTTTTTTTTTATCAGCTAAGCTGTCTTCACTTGATACAAATTCACAGAGCAGAGTTCACCAAACCTCAACTTTGGAAAGAATTTACATGCATATGAATAAAAAGTGTTGAAAGTAGAATGAAAAGTGTAATGCGACCTTGTCTTTTAGGTTTAAAACTAAATGAGGGTGAGAAAATAATGACAGAACTTCCATTTTTGGCTGAATTATCTTCTGCATCAAACTTCTGCAACCAGACATGCATTTGTATTTTGAGCCTAAGCCAGGTGGTGAGCCAAAATCCCTGGGAAATATGGAAAATAGGGTGACAACGGTATCGGCATGCCTGACAATCTAACATCCTCCATGTAATATACACCAGTCATAAAGTTTCCACAGTGCAAAAGCACATGTAAGGCTAGTTTGATGGCCAGTGTCTGGGGACTTAATCAAGACTGAGCGATCGTAGATGTAGTTATGACAGTGCACTGTTCTCTATAGAATCCGATGTTCTTTCCTCCTGGGGACGAGGATGTAATCATTGAATCTAATTAGGGTTCAGGGAGTGCATAAAATACCTTAGAAAGGCTTATTGAATAAGGCTGCACATGTGCTTTAACATGGAGAGCATTCCTGAACAACAGGTAATAAATGTTTTCCATCGATGGAGCGAGAGAACAAAGTAGCGGTGCCTCCACAGCACACCTCTTAACCAATTGAACATCCCCATTATTTTCACACAGAAATCAGCAAGAAAACAAAGAGGATAAAATCTCACAAGCCCTCGCTCACACTCAAGGTTGTTACTTGGGCAGTTAATCGGCATTCTCACACACCCTGGTATTAAAGCCCATGGGGGAGTAATTATCTGCTGCTTTGTTTTAATTGGCTTCAGAGAACGAAGCAGCAGCAGAAGCAGCACAGGCCTACAGTAAGTGTTAAAACTCTCCGATCATCATTTAATCGGTCCTAACACCGAGCCAAAAGCCCACGGCATGACTCTTGGAAGAGTTACACACACATTCTCTCGACATATGCAAGTCTTGGGGATCACATCAAAGTAAGCGAACGCAGTCTGGACAACCCCAGCCTGACAGACCGCTCCATTTTTTTCTTGTTTGCCAGAATCCCGACTGGGATGTTTGAAGTTTGGGAATTGGTCCAGGACCAACAAATCAAACAGCTAGTGTCGTGCCATGTTCTTTTTTTTTTCTGTTCGTGTCACCTCCGTGACTCAAACGTGCTGGCGAGGTTCTTAAATGAATCACATCCCTCTTTTAATATTTTACAGAAATCTGTCACTTTAATTAAACACCCTCTTGAGTGATTACTCAAAAGATTCTGTCTCTGTCTTGTTCTCTGTCACCATGGCAACTCCAGTATGTCAAACTGTCAGTCACATTTCAAACCGTCATTTCAAGCTCTAATAAGAGTTTGATGTTACAAAGACTCACACAGTCCTCTCTTTCTCTCTCTCTTTCTCGTCTCACCTTTTAGGTTTGTAGCATTCAGGCAGATCAACTCGTTGACTGAAATTGGAGAATTTATCTCAGTGGCCTGAATTAAGAGGTAAACAAGCTCAAAGTGGCATCTGTTGGCTTCCAAAGCCTTGTGCTTTGGAATGACATACTCATGAATATGCAAAGCTCCAATTAATTATTAAATGAGCGATGCCATATTGGGTCCCACTCAGGCACGCAAATGAGTGTATTAATATTAATGGAATATGCATTCACCTAGAACTGAGTGAGCAAAAATACTCCTGATGAAAGCGAGTTAGCGTTTACGCACGCACCTGTATACATTGTGTGCCAGAATGCCCAGTTATCCAGGTCTAATGAGATCTTCCGTACTCACACAGGCAAACAGACCGGGGGAAAAGAGGTCTGTGTGTGTGTGCGCGAGATATCCTAGTGTCCCTCTAGAGAAAACGATCAGACTTTTGCAAAAGTGTGTCAACTATTCTTACCTCCTCATCATTGCTGCAGGCACAGTATAACATTCCTGCAACACTTTCTTAATAATGGAGGAGAAGCTTTTCAGTGCTGTCAGATATTTCTGTTTCCAGAGTTAGGAAGTTCAGATTTTCCATTTAATGGGCATTACATTGTGATTTTTTTTTTTTAGTGGCAGCACATGTGTCACTAATTTAATTATTTCGCAGATTTCGTAGATCAAAGTTATTGACAGACTTGGCACAGTATTGTACAGGTTAGACAGCTTTTTACAGACCCTACACAGCATGTGGAATCGCATGACAGCGGGTCTTTTGTAACAAGTCTCCTTGTCCTTCTGTCCTTTTCTTGGCTTGTTTATCTTGTGTGTGTTTTGTATTTTTGGGCTCACTCGTTTGAAGTCAATTGAAGCAAACAGTGGCTCTGAGGGAGCAGACAGAAGCTTGACACCCTCTCCTGACAACCCAGTGGTAAATATCAAAGCAAACTGCTCCCAGATCAGTAACAGCAGCCCTTCTGAGTTCAGTTCAGCCCTGACAGGTTCAGATAAAAAAGAACAAAGTTTAAATATTCTGATGATTTCACTGGGTGCATGGCAACACATTCAGTTAAGGAAGTAAACCGCGAATAAAATATTCACATCACCTAGTATAAGGGATAATATAAAGTCCACTTTATGTCTATTATCATGCTTACAAAGCTAATCGACAGATTGATAAATACATGGGTATTAAATTTTAAATTGAGTTTAAATAATAGAATAATATATTAAGGATTCTGCTAAAAAATAAATCAATTTATTGCATTGTACTTGATTTTCAACAAATTATCGCAACTTATTTAGACATTTTGATTGAACAAAACAATGATATTTAAGTCAAATATATCTAACTTTGTTTATTTGAATCAAAATAAGCGTATGGAAGTGGAGAGAGTGTACAAAAAAAAAAACACCCCGTGTTTAACACCCAGTCTTTTTTAAACAATCCAAAAACTTCCACACTGATGAACTACTTTCGTCTGTCATCTCCTCCAACATGATTATTGGCAGCAATATTATCTATACACTCGCCTTTTTCTATTTTACCAGCGTTAAGGTGTAATATCGCCTCCTACAATGTCGGAGTGCTGGATTAATTATGTTATTATTGCATGTACAGTATTAACACTATTACTATTCGTATTTAACATTGTGTGTATTTATTCAGCAACTGAAATCACTAAAGTTTAGTCCAGATTCGTATTCGGATTTAAGTTCATCACTAAAGTTTGCTTGCAGATTTAGTTGAGGTAAACAGCTCAAACAAGCACATGAAAGAAAACAGACTGGCTGTATTACACTTTCATTTAAGCAAAATATCTCCAAACTTACATGTTTGCTGTTGATTTCGGATCATCAAATTCTTGATTTCTGGCAACCACGATCATGAAAGCTGGCTTGTTACCAGTACAAGATGAAGAAAATGTCAAATGAAGCATTTTTTTACGATAAATAACCAACGGGTAAACGATTATGTTTAATAAAAAAAAAAAGGCAAAAATTGTGATCATAATAAAATGTGATTTATAATGCAGCCCTACTGCAACAGTTGATTTTCACTTAAAATTATGACTGAGATGCAAGATTGTGATCATAATAAAATGTGATTTATCACACAGCCCTACTGCAACAGTTGATTTTCACTTAAAATTATGACTGAGATGCAAGATTGTGATGGTTGCATTTGTATGAAACGAGACAGAGTGTATGAAATGCGTTACAAGAGATGAAACCGCCATGGATGACAGTGAATTTTAAGAAATAACCAATCAGAATTAAGTATTCCAGTGAGCTGTTAAATAACACGAAGCCACCATTGTAACAGAGTTTCACAGAATGAGTGTGTTAACGAAACAGTGTGTTTAGGAATGTCCGTACATGTGTTCGTTCCTTTCTGCTTCTGATTAGGAGATGATTTTAGGAAGCGCTCTGTTCGTAAACACCTCTCTGGGCACAGACTCTGATTAACTCAGTTGGTGACGTGCTAAAACTGAGCAATTGTGGGCTGAACTGAAGCAGGTGTTTCAAAAAGCTTTGAATTCTTTATCTCTCTCTGTGGGATAGGATGTTTTTGAGCCATCTGTTTGCAGGATACCGTGGCCTTTCATGTGAATTTATTACTGCAATGGCCGTCTGTGTAAAGTCTATGTGTCACACAGAATCTCCTTTTTATTTTAGCTAATTTTAGCACATAGAAGCAAGAAATCATTAGTTCATGTTGGAAGCCAGATTCCAGCCGGATGACAGACAGACCTGGTACACTAAAACACTGCTCTCCATTGACAGACTTCCTAGTTAAGCAGGAACATATTCATTCATCACACCACACATCAAAACACATTTCTGCAGTGATATCAACAAAGTGAAATTTGCAGCAGGCTGAAGCGATGTAAACAAAGTTTTGATGAAATCAAAAGTTTTGATGAAATCCGTAGCAGACTGTACTGTAAACTAAGTTTGCATCACTGCTGCATATTTCATCAAAAGATCATCATAAAGTTGTTATCGGTCTCCTCTATGCGAATGCCACTGTTTCACTGACAGCAAGGAAGTTGTGCCGGTTAGATCTTCATGCCACAGATGTTTCTAACTTTATGCCGCTCTGATTTACACAGACAATTCATCAAGACAGACTCCTGAGTGTGCCGTAAAGTGAGAACTCTCCCGTGCAATGGCCATATCACATACAGACGCACCACAGGTGTTCCACAGCCATCACTGCACTTCTTTTATTTGGCTCACAACTGTAACTAAAAGGAAACAGACAAAGCTGAATGTGGATCCAAATGTCACATTTCATCCTAAAGGAACCTTATCTATTTTAGTTAGTTTGTGTGTTATGACCCAGTGTATTTTATACAACAGTTATTTTTGAATCTTAAAACTGATCGATTTAAAGGGTTAGATCACCCAAAAATGTAAATATGTTTTACTCACCCTCAAGGCATCCTAGGTGTATATGACTTTCTTCTTTCAGACGAATCCAATGGGAGTTATATAAAAAATATCCTTGCTCTTCCAAGCTTTAGAATGGGAGTAGGGAGTTTTTAAAAATTTTTCAACAGTCCAAAAGACATTAAATAAAGCATGTGCATCCATAATAAAACATGCCTCATATGGCTTCGGGGGGTGAATAAAGTCCTCCTGTAGTGAATCAATGTGTTTTTGTAAGAAAAATATCTTATATATTTACAATTTTATAAAAATTTTACTTTTACCTCACTTCTGCTATGCAAGGCATTCCGGACGGATTGACTTAAAACTTTAAGTTTTCCATATGTGTTGTCTAGTTGAAAATTCAGGGGAAATCCATCTGGCAGAAAAATCATAGGAGGCATGTGAAAAGGTATGACACATGTGATTGTTGTTGACAGGTGTTTAGTCCTTGGCAGCCAGCCACCGTTTATGAGACTTCAGTTTCTCTATAGACACCATTTACTAAAACAACAAAGTAAATGTGCAGTGCAAGTTCTGGATTTCAGGCAAGTTATTACAAAGCAGAGTGTGAACGTTTCCTTTTTAGTTCTCCATTTCAAACTAATTACAAAATTGCAGGTTCAGTTAAGACGTGTCTGATTAACGGTGACAAACAGCAGAGGAATGAACAGGACATGAGTAATCCGTTCGTGTTCACACACACACACACACGCGCGCGTTCAATAATTTCACAGAAAAAATGCACAAGTGCTGACTCAACCTGCATACACATACTGTGGTCTCTCTCTGTCGCTCTGTTTAAATAACCTCTCCCACTCTCCCTCCTCTCTGTGATATCTCAGAAGATGCAAACTGTTGAAGATAAAATACAAGCACACACTCTGAGCCCACCAGGCGGGTCAGGGCTGATTGATGTAGTCCTAAGAGAGAGCATAACATCCATGAACTCCCATCACACTCAGAGGAAGAGAGGGAGAGAGAGAGAGGTGATATATTTGATGATGGAGAATGATGAGGGGCATTTATTTTCATTTAGTCTTAAGTTATTTCTGCAGTGGGTTCTGTGTAGTGTCTGGCAAGCAGATGGGTTAAGGTGTGTATTATGCGCACACACACACATGCACACACACACACACCTATGTGACAGTGAAAAGAGCTTCCAGACCTTTTTATATGCGTTTAGGAGCGAAGACTGATATTTCTCACTGCCGTTGAAGTGTCTGCCGACTGCAGCCAAGGCCGAGGCAGGGGCCGTGTGTGTCTGTGTATGTGTATGTGTGTGAGAGGGACTCTCAAACTAGGTAAGAGCTCATTATTCTGCCACCTCTGCTGCTTTCTACTTGGAAGAGATTAAGATCGAGAGGGAGGGAAAGAGAGAGAGAATCATTATGATTTTGTGCAATGGAACTCATTTTCCCTTTTATTGCCTCGGAGAGTTTCCTCAAATATCATCACTCTGTCATACTTGTCGCTTTGTGTAATTGTGTGTGTGCGTGTGTGTGTGTGGATGGGTTCAGATTTTGGCTACATTGTGTGGGACCAAATGTCTCCACAAGCATATTAAAATCTGAAATCACTTACATTGTGAGGCCCACAGGAAAATAACTTAATAAACACAATAAGTGATATTTTAAAAAGCATGTAAAATTCAAAGAATTGTCTTTTAGGTTAAGGATAGAAAATATTATGGCTTCACTTGACAGAAAAAAATAATATACATTATGAATGAAATTGTACCGCAGGTTTCTTCCTTGTTCTGTGTATTGTTTTATAAGAATGTGTAATCTTATTATTATTATTTTCAGACTAACTTTATAATAAGTTTCATCAAGTCAGATTTTATGTAATGCAAGCATTATATAATAATGGTAATTATATAACTATTTTAACCAATGAGCTGTTAAGCATTACATAAAAACACAGTTTTTTACTGTTATTAACTTTTTTTTTAAAAAGGGTCATCATTTAAAAATTAAAATAATGAACATGCCTAGATGGAACATTTAACATTGTAACCATAAGCTTTCATTACCACCAGATGATAAGCTTGTGAGAAATGCAGTTTGTGCAGTTAAAGCTCCTGTAATCCAGGCAGCACAGTCATTTGTGGTGATCTGAGTGTTTCAGGGCCAATCATAAACCAGTTTTTATTGTCTCTTGCTGTTTTCCCATAGGAGCTCAGTTAGCAGTTTAGGATGGGAGACATACGCTCTAATTGGCACGTTGGCATTAATGACAGGATTTACGCTTGTTGATAGCCTGCCTCAGTATAATTAGAGAGTTTTGAATTAAACATCCTTAAAACTTTATGCATTGTCTTCATAAATGCTGCATACAGCAATAGGATTGCAGTTTAAATGCATATTGTGTCGTGAACTCATTTTTCATCCTCCCCACTTTTCTCCAAAATGAACAATGACTCACTTGAGAGATAAATGATGAGTCACTGAAGACATCTTTGTCTTCTTTCCACTTAGCGGCAGGTTTGTAGAAGTGTTTTTATTCTCATTTTGGCTCACACACACGCACACATTTACATCACAGCCAGTTCAGAGATATTTAGCAGTGCTTGCCACTACTCTTTGTCATTGTGGGTGGAGGCCACTGAAGAGCTGTGGTGCGGCTGATGGATGGCACTCAGCGTGGGGTAAACGCAACGTTTGGCATCTGTGTCAGACACAATCACTGGGTGCAACCCGGAGTTCTGCCAATCCTCTGTTGGCTTGCCGCTCCTTTGATATCAGCCGAGGGACGTCTTTCCCACGTGGGTGTAGACTCATCATGTCAGCCTTTTGTTTTCCCAATGAATCTATTAAACAAACCAATCAAGAGCTGTTGTGTTTTTACACTGCCGGTTGCGTCACGCTAGAGACTTCGATCAGCCTCTTCGTTCTTCATATAATCCCCCACAGCTGCATATTTTGAAGGGAGGGTGTGAAATCTGTGGAAGATTTAACGGAAGAGGTCTTATGATATCTAGGCTCTGAATCACTGACCCATCTGGAGAAGTCGTACAACATAAATAAGCAGTACGCCCATTACAACACCAAATCAACTGGTGACTGTAAAGCAACTAAAGACGCCACATGAAAGTCTCTGTTAGTGCTGGACAGAGTGGATCTTAAGACTTTAACCATGGTGGAATAATAGCTAATAATTCCCCAGACTGTAAGTTGTGATTCATGGGCTGTGGGATTACGTTCATTGTCTGTTGCTTTAAGGTGTTACGACACCTAAGGGCTGGATCACATGATTGAACATGTTTTATGAGTATCTCATTTTACTTTAAATTATTAAGCCTGAACACGCAGGGAGAGTTTTGTCTTGCCAGACTAGTTGAAGTAACAGATGTCTGCCTGAATCTCCTGTATAATGTACAATTTTATTACATTTATATTTTGTTGGTGCAATCTAATGTATTTAAATTAGTTTTGTTATTTTTTATATATATATAAAAAATAATAATAATTGACGCACCTATGAAAATAATATTAGCTTTTTTATATTAAGATATAAAGTCTTCTCAAGTAATTCAAAATGAACATGAACTGAAATAAACTTGCTTTACTAATTACTAATTACTAATATTTAATACAACTGAATCATTTTAACAGAACACTTTACAAACATCTTGTCACTTTCGTTGTAAATTCAATTTTTAATTACTTCTATTTAATAATAAAAATGCTCTGTACAAGTGGTGTTTAGGAGGTTTTAGTATATTTGTAAGGACATTTTCAGAAATTTGGCCTTTTCATACAGTGAAACACTCTCTCTCTCGCACACCCACACACAGACGTATCCTGGGGATCCACTCAGATTCAAATTCCATCTTTATCTTTATGACTGCTCCTCATCACACTGATTTAGGTCAGCATGAGGCACTATACCTCCTAACCCTCCTCCTGCCGTGTGTGTATGTGTGTGTAAATGTGTTTTGTGTCAGCATACATGTGTTGGTGGCCATTATTTCCATTACCCTGTTGAAATAACCTCTCTGCTTTCAGTAACAGGCCACAGATGTGAGTGTGTCTGTGTCCAGCATTAAACTCGCACTGAATTCCTGTAGTTTCATGACCGTGTGAGTCCGGATTAGAATTGCGTCGCGCTGCAGTCGAGCATAAAAGAGGGGGAAAAATGGCTGTGTTTGTTTTTTCATTGGTATGACACACACACAGAAACACACATGTGAACACTATTAAATGCACTTCTACTGCTTATTTTGGTCAGAAATGATGTTGAAGAGTTTCTAAATGATTTCTAGGGGCCAGCAATTTTTCCGCTTGCCTGGGCTTTGGCCCCTAAGTGTGTGTTTGACTGTGTGTGTGTGTGTATGTGTGTGTGTATCGCTAGGTTAGATCAGCAGGAGCTGGTCATGCTTCTGTGTTTGATTTAGGCCTAACACATACAAATACAGACACATATGAACATAGCAAGGCAGAAGATAGAAATGTTCTTGGTAGACATCTTAATCTTTAAAGAATGTGTTCAGAATTTCTCCAAATAAAATGTACTATGAAAAATGGGAAAACGCTGCAAAACTGAGAAAGGGAGAGGATAGACTTATTAAGAAAGAAAGAGGGTGCCTTAAATAGTGTTGTTTTTGGCTGTTTTAATTTTAGTTTTAGTCTTTGTGTGAAGCTGTCAATTTAGATTTTTAGTAATGCAATTCTATTTAACTTAGTCAATTTAAGTACCTACTGTAGTAGTATAGACGAACCCCAAGATTTTATTTTAGCCAAACCCATTTCAAACAAGATTATCTTATTATATTATTGTTTCCTTATAGACTCAAAATTACATCCATTCCAAACACAGAAGATGCTCTGATTTGAATTTACAACATTTATTTTACCAACCAAACGAAGTTCACACATTGGTCCCTTTCTCTATGTCAGACTTAACTTTGTTTGTTGTTGTCTTCTAAATAATGGCGTGTGTGGGGCTTGAGGAAGTGATGTCGCCTGTGTCTGCACAGTGGGACCCGATGCAGCTCCTGAAGTGAGACACAGGAAACAGAATACTGCAAAATAATAATAATAACATGACTAAACGAGACGAAATAGCGGTATAACATTTTGTTTCATCTCGAGACATTTTAGCAAAGTTTTTATTTTGTAAACCACAGTCTCATTTTTATTCGTCAACAATATTGCATTATACATTTAATTATAGTCATTGTCACATGACCAGCATTTATGTTGCTTCTCGTCTAATTTTCGCCACGATAAAGGTTCATTCACAACGATATTTAGTCTTAATTTTCGTTGACAAAAGCAACACTAGCCTTAAATTGAGTGTCTCAATTTTATATATATCTCAATTTTTCATATATATATATATATGTATATGAACAATCAATTCAATTAAATTAACAAAATTAATTTAAAGTGGTAGATCAAGTAGAAATAATTCCACTAATAATAAATGGATAGTTTACTTAAAACTGTGAAAATTCTGTGATCAATTAGTCATCATAAACCTGTATGGTATTCTTTTGTCGATGGAACCCAAAAGAAGATGGTTTGAAGAAAGTTTGATTTTTTATTTTTTTGGTCCATACAAAGACAACATTAGACTAAACTGAATTTTCATTTTTATAAAGTATGTTCCCTTTAAGGTAACAACTGCACCCTTTATGGATATGTTTTGAATATGTTTTTTTTAGATTTTAATAACACTTTTTTTATACTGAAATCAAATCATTTGCAGTTGTTTTATAGCAGGTTCCAGAATATTTGTGTTGACATTTTGCCACATTTGGCATTCTCAGTTGTAGTGAAAAACAGAAAGAGGGTGCTTTGGACAACCAGGGAATTCATGAGAGAAGACCAACAGAGATTTGTCCTCTAGAAGAGAAATGACTGACTGTAACAGAGGATCTAAGTTGACGTGACTATCTACGGATCCTCCAAGCCACTTTAACAACAGGTGCAAAGACTCAGTCAATTACTTTCTTACTGTGTGTATGTGTGAGTGTGTGATGGTAATCTTTGGAAACGGAAGCAGGATTTCTGTCATTTTTCCAAACAGCTGAAGTCATTAAAGCTGCCTATGTCCTTTTTCATTTAGCAAACAAAAATTAAAAAAACAGATCTGATCAGAAAACTTTTTAGGTGGCTGAACTGATTCAGAGTTAGCGCAAACAGATCCGCAGACAGAATGACAGCACAACTAAACTTGTACCTCTGAATAGAGAGAACAACAAAAGAAAAGAAAAGTGAACAAAAACAGACAGACTTAAAAGAAAAATGTTGTTTCAGAGAACAAAGAAGCCTGCTTCACATATTCCGAAAGAGTGTGTGTGTGTGTGTGATTGCCACATTCAGCTGCACACACAGGTTTTTCATTCAGGGGGTGTCTCCATGTCATTAACTCTGCTTAAACATGAAACCCCATTAGCAAAATAAAGCATTATAATAAAAGGTAAAATTACAGCTGAACCATCTCTGAAAGCTAAATTTCATCCACCTACGTGCGTGCACACACACACAGACACACACACACATACCTCTATTTACTTCCAGCAGTTTATGAGGTGCCAACCTGACCTGGCACTGCGCCACTCTAACAGTTTAAACTTGCCTCACCGCAGACCTGAAAGGCTTTCCGCGATCCTGATCGGCGTTCACCGAATCCCATCCAAAAAAACAAAGAACGAAATAAACAGCATGTGTGTGTTCTCTTATCTAAGTGCAGGATGTGTTTTGTTATATAAATAGGGTAACAATACTCTTAGTGATGTGCTGCCCTCTGGATCCATTTAACTGTTAATCAAACCAATCATCCCACACTTCCCCCCTCGTTCTCCTGTAGCCGAGCCCAGATTTTACCCTGCAGAGGTGTATGTGTGAGTGTTCATTTTTTAAGTTGGATTACAGCCCGTGAGAAAGACACGGTGACTGCGTGTTCCCTTTAGATATGATCCAGATTTTCTCCCCCCAAAGCACAGCGAACTTAAGCAGTTCAACAGTTTTAACATTAGAGTAACAATAACCTCAACACACGGTGCACGACCCAAAGCAATATCGCCTCTACATCTGCATATTTGTCGGAAATTGCAAACGTCTGCGGGATGACATATGTTATCACCTTTTTTCATTCCACTTTTAGAAAGTGTGTAATGAGAGTGTTGCGAGGTGTGTGTGTGTGTGTGTGTGTGTGTGCACTTATGAGGCAAGGGGAAGCCAAGGGAGCATCGTTGTGGGTTTGCGGCAGGAGGTCAGTGTAATGGGAGGTGATCTGTTTCTGAGCTTAAAGTATTTTCCGAGCGGAATGTCCTTTACCGTCTATACTCTGTGAACACGTATGGCAGAGCGATCTACCATAAAGCACGCACACTATCCCTGCTGCTGCTGCCGCTGAGACATTGTGCTGTCTCAAGTGTTTTTCCCCTCCCTCTCCTCGTCCCAAAGCAGGCCGTAGATAGAGATGTACCAGAACAAACTCCAGTAGGTTCCTCTCCATCATAAAGCCCCACTTCCGTCTAACCATCACATCTCTGTGATCATTTCCATATGCGCTCTTTCTTTCTTTCTTTCTCTCTCTTGCTCTATTGTGAATTCGTTTTTTTGTGTGATAGCTATACAAACGCAAACATAAATCCATGACATTTAGTATAGTTAGCATGAGAAAAGCTAATTGAAAAGTAAATAAATAAATACTCATGTAGCTCAAGTAAATTGAAGTAGGAACTGCATGTCTTTCTTCATGGAAGTATTATTTTTTTTCAATGTATTTCAACTTGTTTACTCTTGTTCAAAAGTGAACATTATATGAACTACTAATATAGTAAGGATTTTGATTTAAAGTAACTTACTTTTTAAATGAAATTAGCTAATTTAATGTAAGAGCTACATTAATGTGGCATATAATGGGAATTGTCATTATGGATTGGGGATTTTTTTTAAATAATAATAAAAAAAAAACTTGATTCTTCTCAAAACTACTTTTGTAAAATGTTTACTTTCATGTGGAAAGAACAGGTTTTGACCAAACACATATAAGTGAATAATTACAGTTTTGGCACTACAGCCTTAATTATTAAGTTAGCCTGCTGAATTATTATTATTTTAAATAAGTGATGCACTAGTATTATGGGCAGATATTAATTTAGTATTCTTTCATTTAAATAAATAAAAATAAAACTGTTTAATCAGGAGCACACTTTATAGTTATAGATACTTAATAAAAAAATATTCTGAATTGCAAAAAAAAAAAAAAAGATTTATTGCTCACACTTTCTGGACGGCTTTGCTTGATGTGGTTTCACAGTTACAGTTGTTCAAAATTCCAAAAAATTAAAATTTGCATATCTGACTAAATTGCAGTCGTAAATCAGACTGATTTTATTAATTTTTAGAATGATTTATCGTCCACGTTGGCAGTTGTTGTACTCACTTTACAGGATTGTGAAAGATACACTCCTCAGATTACAGGTTAGAACAGGAAGAACCAGAGAAATATTTCACACCACACACATAAAGTTCTTCAGTTTTAAGTTAAAGGTGTTTCCCATTTTTAATTACTGAGACTAAGCTATGCTCCGGGGCTTTGTGTGTGTGTGGTGGGGGAATGTGTGTTAGTTACAGAAGCAAAAGAAAATTCCCTCTGGGCAGAAATACTGATGAGAACTTATGATTTTTTGTAAGCGCACAGAAGCAAACTTTTAATGCATACTTTACTAATGAGTAGCTAAGCGTTTTGCTCTTTAGATGTTTAGAAAAATCACCTCTGAATGTCCTACTGTATATTGAGCTTGGGACTGATGCTCTAAGCCGCTATGAGTTTTTCCATTTGTATACAAGACGGTGACCTAAAACTGTATGTTTGAATTAATGTAATATCTGGAGGCTCACATGAGTTTGTGTTAGTTAGGTCCTTTTTCTTTTTCTTTTTTTTGTTATGCACGGAACCACAGTTGAACCGTTCCTACTGAAAACTCGCATTTCACAAGTGTGTCAACTTAAAAATAACATCAATAATTCTGACACAGCATTACTTTAAAATTTGATCAGAAACCACCAGTTAACACATTGTTTTTAATTATTTAGTTCTTCATGGAATTGCTTGTTGTTTGATTGATTTTTATTCTTTTTTTTTTTTCAGCCGAGCAGATCCTTCAGGCTCAGAACATTTTTTCTGTTTATAGTTTTCATGTTTTGTCTTTGTGTTTTTTGTCTGTATAAAGCTCTGTTAACCTGGTCTCTCTTTAGTTGTGTTAGTTGAGTGTTAACAAGGTCTCTGGCATATGGTTTGTGTGAGTGTGTGTGTGTGTACGGCCGCGCACATATGGGCTGGATGAAATTTCTTCAAAAGTCCCCAGAAGAGTAGCAAAACCAGTGTTTATTTGAGCGCATGCACTTGGGCAGGTTTTTTTGTGTTTGGGGACAACATTTTGGGAAAAAAAATATACCCACAAGAATAGCAAAACCTGACCAAACCACTGGGTGAGTCTGGCCCTGAGAGGGAAAAGAGTAAATCATGATTAATTAAAAATTAAAAATGCCAATAATTACTGTTAGGGTTAAACTGTAATGACTACAGTATAATTAATTATAATTTGATGTAATAAGAACAGTAGATATAATAAGAAGTCCACACACACAATATAAAGTAAAAGGATGTGTTTTTTGTATTTGTGTGTGCAAATTTTTTTGTGTGTCCAAAATAATAATGATGTGATGCCTCATGTTTGCACTGTGATATTCCATCTGTTACAAATATAGACCTTTAATTAAACATACGTATGTACACAGGCTTTCATGCACATAAACAAACACACTGTGCACACACAGTCAAGATTTCTTTTTCTATTTCCTCCACATGTACTTGAAACCTATTCATTTTGAATTGTAGGAAATCTTGAGTGAATTAAACTGAAGATTGGATAGCATGAGTATCTTTCTGCATTGATTGGCTGGGAAAATCCCTGTACCGTGTTCCTCTTTTGTGTGTGTGTGTGTGTGTGTGTGTGTGTGTGTGTGATATCTGTTGTGTCATGCCTGCTACTAATGTGAGTTCTGGTAAAGTCATCACTGCTGATACATGATATCACTTAATCTTAGCCACATGTGTGTGTGTGTGTGTGTGTGTGTGTGTGTGTGTGTGTGTGTCACCCTCCATAAACTCGAGTCTAACGTGTATACGTGTGTGTGTGTATGTGTATTTGAATGGACTGCAGAGATTTATTAAAGTGTTCTTCCTTCTGTCTGAGCAGTAGATGCTCTTCTCTATGCTTTAGATTGTCCTGCAGAGAGGAACTATCTCTAATGAGGACACTCTGCCAGTGGGAGACAAATATAGGATCGACCTGTGGTGCACATCCGAGACTGTTCAAGGTTATGACTGAGGACTGAGAGAAAAATTATAAAAATGATATATACTTATGAACTTTCTTTTCTTGCACCCTCAGATTCCAGTTTTTCCAAAAGTTGTATCTCGGCCAAATATTGTCCTATTATAACAAATTATCAGCTTATTTATTCAGATTTCAGATGATGTAAAAATCTCAGTTTCAAAAGATTGACCCCATGACTGATGACTGGTTTTGTGGATCGGGGTGTGTGTGTGTGTGTGTGTGTGTGTGTGTGTGTGTGTGTATATATATATATATATATATATATATATATATATATATATATATATATATATATATATATATATATATATATATATATATATATATATATATATATATATATATTTATATATATATATATATATATTTATATATAAAAGAACTGATTGATCTCCTGTGAAATTTTCATTATTTCATTATTCATTATTTCATCTTATATTTTATAACACAGATTTCTATCTCATGGAAAGCCACATGCATAACATCCTGAACTATTGACAACACCACACTTATCACGTGAACTTACATGAGAAACACATACAGAAAATACACTACAATGTCACACAGACAACCTTGATCCATGATAGCCTACTATCAGCTGATCATTTGTGAGGTGACATAGTCACACCACTGACTTTCATTGCATTGACAAAAACAATTAAAACGTTCTTCAAAATATCATTTTTTTATGTTCCACAGCAGAAAGAAAGTCACAGGCTTGGAATGACTTGAGAGTAAATGACGACAGAATTTTAATATAAACCAAAAAGAAAATACAGTAATCAGGTAAATCTTTGGTTATATTATCAGTATAATTTTTTTCCAGTGTATAGAAATATTGTATTCTTTTTTTTTTTCAAAACTTCCCTGAAAATGTTAAATAATTGATTCATTTAAATGAATTAACTTTATTCCCAACAAGTCCTTTGCCAATCGTGTAACCCTCTCTTTGCTCTGTGGCTTCCTTCATATCTTTACTGTAAAGGCCAATAAAGGCAAAAGCTGAACTTAAAAATACATTAGAATAAAACTAAATGTTTATCTAAATGAACCCATTTAATAGATTGATCAGGTAGAAATTTATTTTAGAAGTTATAAATCTAGGTTACCACTTTTCCAGTATAGAAATATTGTGTGAGTTTGTAGCTACTGAAGCACAAAGCCAGTTCTTAACAAAGAATGTGATAAAGATGAAAATGTGGCTGGAAAAAGAGGAAAAAATGAAATGGGTTGAGTTATAAATCAGACCCTACGTTTCATATCTCCACGTCTCTCTGTCTTCCTTTCCATTCACAAACTTAATCTTGTTCTTTCTCTTTTGAAGCCTGTGAAGTCTGGACATCATCCATGCACCCATTCCCTCTCGCTCCGTACACATGTTCCCTTTTGGTTCTGATCTCATATGTGTGCGTGTTTGTGTGTGCATGTGTTTGTAATTCATAAGGTCAGAGGCTAGCCCATAAATTCACAGTGTGACTTTGAAAGTGGATTAAGGCAGACTAGTTAAACCACTGTGAACTTTAAAACAGGACGACTGATTCATTTTAAAATTCCACACGTTCAGCTGCTGCAGATAAAAGATAAAGTCATAATGATCAACTTCTAACAATCCAAACTCTCGTAAAACTGTTGGTGTGTATAACTAACACCTGTTTATTACCAATTAGTTGTTGTATTGATGTGTTGATCTCTGCTACTCAGTTCTTCCTAATTGTATTATTACTATTCAAGCTTACTGTTCATTGAACAACTTCAACAACTGGTTAAAAAAATGATTGATTGGTTCTTGCGTGTCGTTCCATGTTCCCAGACGTTTTACAATCTTTAATTCCCATTTATTATTTCATTTAAACGATGGAGTTGCAGGTTTCTAGTTCGTTTAAAATCAGACATGATTCAAATATATATACAGTATATTGATTTAGTAAGTTAATATCAGTCTGATACTCATTTAAAAGATCCTGGAAAGAACGGGAAAAGTTGCCAATTGGCTGTTTTGATTTAATGAATTAATGCACTGTAATGATGCTAACTGGGAAAGTTTGGTGGAAAGTAGTGTAGCAGTGGCACTCATTCTTAGTTCAGAAATCAAGTTGAAAACTTATTTTGTTTGCCATTTTCAAAATGCCCTCTGAACCTTCTCTAAATGTTAGGTTCTTTGTTTCATGGTGTTGCTTTGAATTACACCGCCACAAAGCAGACATAGATACAGTACCTTCCCACACAAGTTTCTAATCCTTTCTGAATGCTCGGTATTCATCCTCATACTGTATCTTCACTTCATTTTCTTTTCTGCGTGTTGACAAGCATTATCAAGGCTAAATAAATTTAGTGATTTTCACTGAAAGGTGATATATATATATATATATATATATATATATATATATAAACATTGAAATTAAACTCTGAGCTGTTGTCATCATTAATGTTACTGTATATTGTCTAGTTCTTTTGACAGTTTAATATTTTATAGATAAATAACTGAATATCTACTAAATACACGCGCATAATATCCAAGCTCAGGAACAGTTCATTCTAGTTTTCAAATCTATTCAGGCTAAAACACTCTGCAGCAGCAGTGTTTTCTCTCCCATGTTGTACGTGGACAGTTTAATTAAAGGTGTCATTGTGATAAAACGCTCTGATGTCACATTTTCATGCCTGTTTGTCAACAAAATATTTATGCCTCTGCTCTCAGCGGGATTTTGGTTCCTCAAAGAGCATTTATCTTACCAGTGTTCCTGTGTCCTCACTGACTCATTTTTTTCAGTTTATACATCATCATTTCCAGATCATTAATGTTGGCAGAAAAAATATATAAGAGTTCAGACAAACCAGGCAGAAGTTTATTTACACCAGCAGTAGTTTAGGGTCAGTGATTTTAGGACGTGTATAAACCTCGACTGTCTCAGCTACATGGAAAATAAACCCTGCTCTTTAGACAGCAGCTGCCCATAGGAAAGGACAGATGGAGGGGAAATAGAAGGTGTTTGTGATTGATGCAAAAGGATGAGACACAAGTGACATTTCAGTCTCACAGCCATTCGTGTCCTAGCCTGTGTGTGTCTCAATGCACAAGGGCAAGGTATAATATAACGGACAAAACACACTGTACAGTAGGCATTTCAAATCGAATTAAAACTGCAAATAAACAAGGTTTTAGAATTATTTAGGAATGATGTTCAATCATATAAATGTTACGATGTATGCTACTGTGAGAAACATTCAAGCTCCTGCACTATTTCTAAGTCACTAATCTAATAAATATATTTGTGACATGAACCATGTGACTAGAGACCATTGAAGCACAATATGCTCATTCTCAAAGCATGAACTAAAGGGGAACAAAAACATTCGGATTACATTAACATTTTTCTTTTTCTTTTTTTACTCTCAGAATTGTTATATTGACGAAATGCAAAATAAAAGCATTTTCTTAAGTAGACTGTAGACGAAGAGTCTCCTTTCATCGCTCTTATGCACTTTTTTGTCTTTTTCTGTGTTTGTTTTGAGGGCCAATTTGTCCTTTGTCGGGGTTATTTGCTTCTCATCAACAGCTTTAGTAGTATCAGAACTGACAACCCCAAATTTGACACCATATTCATGAGCAGGATATATTATTTTTTTTGCGAGGGGTGAGAGAGAGTCGTCTCTAGCTGTCATTGATATTATGTGACTGAGAGGGCTAAACAGAATAGAAAACAGGCTTTATCAGACCCCTCTGTGACCGCTCCACGTATAAGCAGCTAGCTCGCTAAAAGGCACAACATCCGTTCCAGCTCATTGCATGTGTCCTGGAAAGAAAAGTGGCAGAAGCAAGCAAGTCAAAAGTCATCTAATATTTCCTGTTTCAAGCACTGAAAAACTATCTTCTTTCCAAATAACTATAAATTAAGGATGTCTGTAATACAATAGTATTCCCATTCATCTCATTGCTGAAATACTGTATGTCATGGAAACAATTGTTGGACAATTTCCTCAGCTGTAAATGCCATGTGACTGATCACCGTAACTGCAGGAAAATGACGTCCCAGATCCGTCACCAGGGCTGTATTACAGAAACTTTCTTTCTTAATTTGTCTTAAAATTGAAAAAAAAAAAAAAAATTAAATTACTATTCTGGTTTAGGATGTTTTTGTAATACAGCCCCAGATAACTATCCTAAGTTGTGGGAAAATGCAAGAACATTTCACGCTCTTAAGAGACCTTAAAAAAAAGGACTACTTAAGTATTGGCAATAAACAAGAAAAAAACATTACTATAAGTCTCTCTTTCTCCTTTTGTTCCCAGCAATCCTTCACTAAGGTTTTGTAGACTTAAGTCCTATGGCTGTTCCTAGATGCTGCTTCATAATTAGATCTTCTGTGTTCCTTACAGTCAGACTATTTTATAGCTTTAAAGGCTTTATTTGTGATGCTCAGATTATTCCATGACATATAACAGACTTATACTACTGTCTTATGTGATTTTATCCCTGGAGTTCATCAGGTCACTGTACTGTTAGTCACTAGGAGTTTCTGCTGTTTGAAGCCCTAACGTTATTAGTGAGCTGCACCACTGGCCATAGCGTCTGAAATACTGATCAGTAATGAGAAGTAATGCTGGGGAAAATAATATGTCATACTAATTAGACGAGAAAGAGGTTTTCTTGCTGCTAAAATTTAACTGAGGAAAGTATACAGTTGCAGCAGTGCATAATACAGTACATCATATCATGAGCCACACGAATCAATGCATGACTCAAACTCAGAATGTTGACAATTTATGACAGGTTTCCAGGCATAATTTTGAATACCCTTCATGTGATGTTTCTATTTTTTCCTCAAAGATTATCTCTTTCTTTCTTTGATGTTATAGTATTAATTTTATAATTGTTATATTTGTTGTTAAATTGTTAATGTTAAATGTTACATTTGTGGATGGTACACCTCTAAAGAATCTTGAGGAGTTTAAATATCTAGGCCTTTGGCTCGACTCCCGACTTACATTTAGAACTCATATAGATTCTATTGTAAAAAACTTAAATTGTAGTTTAAGAATATTATACCGCTCAATTAATTGTTTTACAAAACAGATTAGAATAAAAATTATTACTCAACTATTATTGCCCATAATTGATTATGCGGATTTTGTTTATCAGAACACAGCTGATATCAATCTTAAACTTATGAATGTGACTTATAATAGTATCTGCAGATTTGTTTTGAGGTGTCCAATTAGAACACATCACTGCTAAATGTATCAGTCATTGAATCTTCTTTCACTAAATTCTAGACGGCAGTTTCACTGGTTGCAGTTTGTTTACAAATGCATTTTTTCAAACTATCCATCTTATTTGAAACAATATTTGATTCCATACCAAACATCTTATAGCCTAAGAGACACGGACGATCTTTTCTTTTCTGTACCAAAGATATCCAATGAAAGTGGGAGGAGAGCATTTAAATTTAAAGCCCCGTCTGATTGGAATGCTTTACCTTGGTCCCTTAGATCAATTTCCTCCTTCTACCAGTTTAATATGTCTCTTCTTAATCATTTTTATACCAGTTGCAACTGTTTTTCTTATGTTTGACATGAATATATTTGTCTATATGAATGACTCTAATTATTTGTCTAATTTCTAATGGTTGAATTGGAGACGAAATGGTTGGTTTTGATGTGATGGAGAGCTTTTGTCTTTGTTTTGTTAGTATGTAGGCTATGTATGTATGTGAAGTATGTTTTGTTTCTGTTTTGTTTTTTGAGGTCCCCTCGAGAACGAGATGTTACACCTCAAGGGTTTTTCCTCTTCACAATAAATTTGACAAAATTTGACAAATAATTTTTTCATTGCAGCGCATCGGATCACAACAGAGATGATTCTAATGTGCAGAACTGCTTCAGTGTAGCAGGTGACTATAGACTGAATTTCTGTCAAACTCATCAAGGAGAGTCTCATTACTTAATGTTAAATACATTTTTTTTTTCATTCCGTCCCAGATCAGTCATCTCAAGGGATAAAGTTTTCAAATAACAAGTGATACATCATTTCCACTAACAAGTAAATTGACGCTGTACTTATTAAATTCACACTGCAATATAGTGTCATTTTTTTTAATAAATAACTTTTTCTTCTTTATTTTCAGAGAAAGAATTTTTATTATCCATCCATACTGAGACTTTTATTTTTTATTTTCTTTCTTAATTTTTCATGTTTAATCATTGTATTATTATTTAAAAGAGTAAGCGGCATTAAATCTATTTGGTAACACTTCAGTATAGATATCAATTCTCACTATTAACTAGTTGCTTATTAGCATGCATATTAATAATTTATTGATTGTTTATTTGTACTTATAAAACACACATTCTGCATGACCATATGCTACTTCCCTAATCCTACCCAATACCTAAACTTAACAACTACCTTACTGTTAATAAGCAGCAAATTTGTAGTTTATTGACACAGAAGTTGTAGTTAATGGTTTGTTAATAGTGAGAATTTGACCTTAAAAGAAAGTATGACCAAATATTAACACATTTAAAAGGCCAAGAAACAAAATAATCTGTCTTCGCATTGCTTGCTTAAAAAGGCACAAAATGAAAATTCACCTTATGATGGATGAGGATTCACCCTATACAGTATTTATTTATTTATTTATTTTTGGGGGGGGGGTGTTTAAAACATTTTTATTCAGAACATCATAATGTGATTTTACAGTCACAAATGACCATTTGTTTTATTCACATGTTCATCACAATACCAAAGAACTTTGAATAGTTTAATTACATCATAAGTTTAATAACAGCATTACTTTTAAACTGCTTGTTTTGGGGATTTTAACCTATTTTATCGTAAATTAATTTCTTAAGCACTGCATGCCAAATGGGTGATGGAATCAGGCACATAACCGAAAAGGTAAAAAAAAAATTAAAAAAAAGTGGAGTGGAGAAAAACATTCTGTATCAGAACAAAAAATTGGCAACACATTAGTAAAAATATCTAATTTGCTGCAGCAGTTTCCCTGGTTGTAAAGCATGTGTTAACAGCTGCCTAATATGAGTAACATAACATGTACCTTCTCACCCAATTTAGTCTATGGGTGATACCTAAAAGTTACAGGCCAGAAAGCCGGCCAAGTTAATGTCCTAGCGCCTTGACCTCTTATTACAGTTTTAAAGTTTATTAGCAGCCACTCCACTGCCATACAACCTCTTACAACCTCCTATAACATTCACCAGTGTATTGGGTTGAGCTCAAACATCATCTGCAGGACAGATGATTTGTACCTGAGTCCGACGCTACAGCAACACATCGGCCAAGTTAGCATTAGCGACATTTGCAGTGTCCTGAAACACAACTTTAATATGCTGGGCACGTGCTAATGCTATTTATCTCCACAGATAGGACTAGCACACACAGACCATTCATCATCGTAATTGTGATTAATATTCAAATATCCTAGAGTGCTAAATGAGCTCCTTGGTGCAGCGTTTTCTCTTGAAATAAATTTCACTAGTTTGCCAATTAATATAATGCATGGGATGAGTATAGGGATAGAGGAAAAGGATGAGGTTTGTTGTCCACAAGGAACTAAATTAGACCCTAGTCTGACGCAGAAGCAAAAGTAGAATTCGTAAAATTTACATTATGGCAAACATCACCAAAGCCAACATAGTTTGACATTTTGTATTTTATGCCATTTTCTGCATTTGTTGAAGTTGACTTAATGTATATTTTAACAGATGTGTGATGATTCAAACATGTTGCTTTCCATGTTGTCTTGTATTTACAGGGGGAAACGTATTTACGGTGGTTGTCTGGGCAGAGTTACCAGCTAATTTAATTTCATATATCATCATTAGTTGCGCATATTCTTGGCAGATGCTTCCTAGACAAAACAACTTTCAAGAAAGGCCAAATGTTGCATGGCGATGATTTCATCAGCCGGTAGGAACGGATAAAATGGAAAGACTAAACCATAATGTGCTGAAGAAAACCAGTATGATTACTGTGCTCTCAGTGCATTAAGTGTCTGTTTCTTCTTGGCCAACTAGTCTGTTGTGGACAAAATCCCTCATGTTTTCTATCCCTCAGTAACTTTTGACTGCATTCAGATAGATGCAAAAAAGCCTTTCTATCTACCGAGTTCAACAACAAAGGAATGACACGCTTAACTGTATATTTCATGTTTTATGTATGAAGTAAATAATCAAATATTTGTTATTTGGGCTGATGAGTTGTGTTCTGACATCATTTGGTTGTTTTCACTTTCTTTTTATCTTTTGACGGGTGTGTGGAAAGAGAGAAACCGAGAGAAGGAGAGTTTGTTTTAGTCAGAGCAGATCAGTGTGACAGTCTTAAGCTATTCCAGGAAAACGCAAACACATAGAAATCAGGGAATGGCAAGAGATGCGTATTTTAAGAATATAATATCGGGTTTTTCTAAACAAGATCAGCCATTGTGCAAATGAAATTTGCTGAAACAGTGATTCCACTCGGCTGGGTTCAGATTTACACGCCTAGCCTGGCAGTCTGACCGTATCCACAGAGATCTGCGTGTGTGTGTGTATGACACATGGACGTAACGTTGAGTTGGTTTATACAGTCATATAAATAATCTTATCTAACTTCATACACACACCTCATCAAAACTCTAAACACTCACGGTCTCCCAAGATGATACCAAGATGAGCTTATAAGTCTGGCTGTCAACAGTGCCGCCTGGGTCTCATATGCAATGTTTAACAGCATTAGCATAAATGGACTGATGATTGGTGATTTTCGCAGTGTTCTGCTGAGATTTTGGTCCTAGGGTGCAGATTTGTCAAAAGGTTTCCACAGAAAACAGGATGCAGTGGCAGTTCATGAACTCATTTGTTTAAGGGCACTCTTTCAGAAATGAAATCTAAATGACTACAGTTCATCGGCCTTTGCAAATTTGGAGAAGTCCACTTCACAACATGGCAATAACAATAAAAGACTTGACCCGTAGAGCACCTCTTTGTGAGAGAGAGAGAGAGAGAGAGAGAGAGAGAGAGAGAGAAATGATTCATATGGGTCAGGGCTCATTTGGAACAGGGTTTGGTCGTGTTTCACATCCTGAATAAATCTTAGGTTTTCCCAATAAGTTGCACAAATCTTGTTGATTTATAAGAACCTCTTTCTCGCTTGTTTTCAGGCCTCTCAGAGTTTTTCCAGTTGCTTTTTCAACCTACAAAATACACAACAACTCAAACTTTAGTCATAAAACCCTCATTTATATATTCTTAATGTAATGTGAATTCCTGCTGCAGTGCATTTGGAAAGTAATCCTTGAATTAGAGTTTCTAGTTTGTTCAGCACCATTATGAAATGCAGTGAGCAGAACGGCAGAGTCCAGCCAAGATTTCAGCCAGCCAGGCTGAGAGAAAATTATAAGTCGTTTTGTTTCTGTCTTTTATTTTTGGATTATAAATGATAATATTTATGTGTATTTATGTATATGCGCTTTTTAAGTATACAGTAAATGCTCTAATTATCAGTCACATCTTATTTTAACCACAACAAAACCTTTTTGGAAGACACTCAAAATATGAATGCAGTGCATTCAGTTGCAGTTTGAATAAACACACACATAAACTCTCTCATTAGAGAGATGCACTGGACAGTTCATGACCTCTCATCTGTTTTATATGCTGTTGGATACGTTGTGTGTGCCGGCCGAGGGGCGAGCAGGCAGTATTTGCTGTGGACGTGTGTGTGTGAGTGAGACTCGGTGAGCATGTGGTGTGGTATTTAGGTCACATTTCCAGCAGGCTGGTTTTCCAGCGTCAGACAGAATTTAAGAGCTAGGTTCAGTGAGTTCTGGACGAGCGTTTCAAACTCTGAGTTAGGAAGTAAAGCAGGTTCTTCATCTTCGCTATCATGTCCATGCGGCTTCATCATAAATACATTAAGATTTAATAGGCAGTGGAGCTGGCCGCTTCCAGATGAGCCTCTGTGACTACGGCCCCACTTTTCATACAGTCATCCTCCTTTAAAACTCATAGACACACACAAAAAATATGACTGCCTTGTGCAAGTCTGGTCTGTTTCTGAATCTCACACACCCTTTAAACAATGAATGATTTACAATTTAAATGTTGGCTTGATACTAATAATATTTCAGATTGACAGGTTTGTACACTTGTGTAGATGTAAGAAAGATATGATATAGTGCAGCTAATTTTTTTTTGTACAGATTTTGTGTATGTATATATGTGACCCTGGAAAACAAAACCAGTCTTAATTCTTTATGAATTATAGATTTTTCTTTTAGGCCAAAAATCATTAGGATATGAAAATGAAAATATTTAATTTCCCACTGTAAATAAATTAAAACGAAATTTTTAAAGGTAGTTTTCACAATATTTTTATATTTTTCACCCTTATGACTGGTTTTGTCCATGTATATATATTGTGTATTATGAGTGTGTGTGTGTGTGTGTGTGTGTGTGTGTGTGTCTGATATGAGAAATATATTTGTTACACTATTAATTAATGTCTGTTAATATTATTAAGAAACAATTATTCATTATTAGTTAATATTAGCTCAAGTCCATTAAATTATAATAAAAGTTGCAACTATTGATTTTAATAATGTAAAAGTAAATAAGTAAGAACAAAAAAATACAAATAGAAACTTATCAGGTGTTATTAAGTAAACAATTATGGTGGTGACTTAATTTAGATTACATATCTTTGAAAATTATATATATATATATATCTGTGTGTGTGTATGTGTGTGTGTCTGTGTGTATATATATATACACACACACACACACATGTATATATATACATGTATATATATATATATATGTATATATATATATATATATATATATGTGTGTGTGTGTGTGTGTGTGTGTGTGTATGTGTGTATATATATATACACACACACACACACATGTATATATATACATGTATATATATATATATGTATATATATATATATATATATATATATATATATATATATATATATACATGTGTGTCTGTGTATACATACATACACACATACACACACACACGTGAGTTTCTACAGTTTTCAGGTATTTAGGTAATAAAAAAAAGAGAGAGCGACTGACATAGACAAATGAGAGGACATGAATGAAACCACCCTGAAACTTCTCCCTACAGATGACTGGGAATTAGAGTGAGTTAGGGGACAGAGAGAGCGTTCTCCTGCTGCTCCTGCTGGGATCCCTGTTAAAAGTGTCCTACGCAGAGAAGGAGAGAGGAGAGCGAGAGGAGTGAGTGGAGGAAACAGTGATTTAGAGGAGGAAAGACTTGTTTCTACAGAGCTCATTAAAAAATAATTAACAATTAAACCAAGTAAAATAGAGGAAGAGAATGGAATAACTGTATAATCCTTCAACCTCCATCTCTGTCTGTCTCTCACTCTCCAGGCATCAATCTCTGCTTCTCTGCTTTGCAAGGAAGCAGACGTTATAGTTCAATATTTATGTTACTCCCTGACTGTGGCTCTCTGAACTCTTACAGCACCACATATGAAGCCTTCTCTCGTGTCATGAGAGTACACAAACACCCAGAGAGACCAATGGCTGACAAAACACAACTCTGTATGTGTGAGTCCGTTCACTTGTGAGGGTTGAAGCTATAATTTGGAGAGAAAAAAAAAATGTCTTGAAACTTTAGATAAATAAGGGCAAAGTTGTCAAATGGAATTATATTCTTAATCTATATATACCGTATATTATATTGATTAAATATTCAGTAAAAACAAAACAAGACTGCAATTTAAAATAACTGCTTTCTATTATAATATATTTTCAAATAAATGATTCTTGTTCATTTTCAGCAGCCATTACTCTAGTGTCACACGATCCTTCAGAAATCATTATAATATGCTGATATGGGTCTCAAAAAACATTGCTTAGCTAAAAACATTAGCAAACCTTAATATTTTTGTGAAAAGCATTTCTTTGAAACAGGAATCTAGTCAATTTTGATCAACAGAATGAATCCTTGCTAAACAAACAAAAAAAAAAAAACTTACTGATCACAATCTTTTGAACAGTCATTTGTGTTATTGTAAGAATGTATATATAGATTCTTAGAGTTTATATAATATCATATATAAATTATAAATACATAATGCATTACAATATGGCCTGTTTATTACACATTCACATTTTGTTGTTAGGCTACCTTATTTACATTTAACTTTTTCAAATGCAACTGAAGTAATCTCTTTTTTTAAATTTTGTGCATGATATGTGAAGTTGTGAGGACACGGGAAGTTTGCGTGCCTGGAAACAGGAGGACACCATTTCTTAGGATAATAATCAAGTGTGTTCTGATGGCAGCTGCAGGGAGCAGTTCAGTGTTCGAGTCTGATTGGATTACTGACGGGCTTGATTGTTCTCTTCCATCTAGCGCTGCATCATCAAACAGATGATAAAATAAAATCAATCTTTCACAGAATTGTATACATCTTGCCTACCCTTTCTTTCTCTGTCTTCAAGTCTTTGTGCTGATGTCTAACTTCACCCGTTGAACTCTGTAGATTCTCTGTAGGATCTCTCTCTCCCTCCCTCTGCGGGTTGTAATAGTAGCAAATAGGAGCTTGCAAAGCCCACGGCATTTACCCAGAATCCACTAAGGGTGAGTGGGCAGTAAATCTAATATCAGTCTTGTGCAGATTGATCACCCGTCACATGACTTGCCTGATACTCTCTAAGTCTCTCCTTGTGTCTCTGTCTCGCACACACTAAACTTGAGTTATATATGAGTGAATATAGTAAATTGTATATCATTCCTACATATAATTATATCTCTGTTGATGAACTACTTTGTCATGATCATCATTACATCTGTAAGAACTTCTTAACCCCACCCAATGGTCAAAATAGCTGTATGGAGCATTTTATGTCATGGTTTATAAGGCTTATTGGAAATACATGTGTCTAACTATATTTTTTGCAGAACTCCAAGAACTGTAGTTTCTAGCTTTTCATGAAAATTATGATTACGGGGTGGATCATAGATTAATAAAGATTTATTTTTACTACAATATTATGTTATGACCTCAAAAAGTTTTTACCATAGTATATTATTTGTAAACAAATACGTTTTGTTGCCTGCATCACATATTCCCGTATGGCTTTTCTTGTGTAGTAAACTTGCTCTGTAGCTCACCTGATACAGCAATGCATTTGTGATATACAGTGCGTTTGAACAGCAAAAGACTTGTAGAAGTCACTTCAGAAAATGTTTTTATCTATGTTTGCTTTTGTTAACACTATTAGATGGTTCAGACAAAAATTAAATTGCATTATAAATCAAGAAATATGGTTACAATTATTATTTTATATATAATGCTATCCCAGATCAAAACAGCAGACAACAGACATTTTCCACAAATGCCGACAGACATGAGACAGGATGCTTTCCGTACTCCAGCCACTGACTGACTATAGACTCACTGAAATTTTAATGCGCTGAAGTCAAACAAGAGTGTTTGTGTGCGAGTCTTGAGAGGCCGGGGACAGATACCCAGAGGCACTATGAAATATTTGTGACACAGAGAGCGTCACTCGCTGAGACAGCTTGTTGTGTTTGAAATAGCAGCACAGTTTGTGTTTGTGTGTATTCAAGACAGAAGAACTGACATATAGCATGAGTCCACTGGACAGAAAGCGACTGTTGCAAACACACATGAACACTCAAATTTCATTCCTTCTGTCTTATTGTGTCTTTCACACAGACAAGCAGTCAGAAACACATGAGACGAGCGGTTTCCATAGGAAAAAACTTTATTTATCCTTTTAAAACGCTTTCTGAGGGCTGATTCTTGGCTTTAGTGTCATATACCGGGGAACTCTGAGGACACTGTGTGAATTCTACCAAAAACAAAAAAATGCCAACTGCCAACACATACATCAAAACTTTAATCAATAATACTGAAATCTGCAACAAAATCTTAGTAAAAGAAAATTATAACAATAATAATGTAGTTCACTGAATAATAGTAATAAAAAAAATCAGCAACAGCAGGAGGAAACATTGTGCAGCACAAGCTTTTTTTGTGAACATTTTTTGTGGGAGTCGCGGTTGGCCTAAGGCCTCAGCACTGCACCGACCTGCTCTATGAACAAGTATATTTCGTGCAAGAGTGGATGAACTGTGTGTGATGGGATGGATCTAGGCCAGAGAAAAGGTTTTCTCATTATTTGTCTCTCTCATAATATTTTGATAATCCTTATAGGGTCAAAAGTCACCACCAATCTGTCTCTTTGCTTGAGGGGAGTGTGTGTACGAGTGTGTGTGTGTGTGTATCTGTTTGCATGATTGCTTAGGTTTTAAGTTCTCCTCAAATACATTATAATATGTATTTTAGAAATGTTATTAATAGATCAGTAAGATGCACACAATACCACAGGTGTCTGACCGCATCAAGTCTAATCTGAAAAACAAGATGGCTGTCTGTTCTTTTTCACCTTATTGTTATGGTACAGACAAACGTCAAAGGAAGCGTATGCCTTACAGCTGTTAAGAGTGCCGCGAACCAAATGTGTAAGCGAAGCTGCAAAAAGCCTGCAGCAAAACAGTCAGAGACAGTCTCTGAAAAAGATCCCACTACAGCAGTGCTGATCCATAAAACTACACAAACTATTCACAGCTTTTGCTGATAAACATGTAGAGAAAAAGCCACTGTTAATGGTAAAATTGGAGTTAACATTAGTTAATGCACTGCAAAATAAAGTATGTATTTTTCCAGTAAAATATCAGAATATTTAGGACTGTGTATTTATTTAGGAATTACTCTCACTAAAATCTCTTAGATTTCTCTGAAACTACGATTACATATATGTATTGTAATTTTGCGTTCAGATCGATCTTTTTTAAGAGATGCTTAGATATTTGTACTGGAAAACAAGACAAAGTTACTGTGCTTGAAAATCATTTTGTGGCAGTGTGATACCGCGACTGATCCACTTTAATAAGCTGACTGGAAGGGTCAGTGCACCCATGTGCATTTCTATGGGTAAAAAAACAAAGCCATGAATTAAAAAAAAAAGTGCTCTTCTAAGGTCAATCCTAAATACCTGAACTGCCTTAAACAGCTCAGACAAAACACACATAAATAATTAGTTTAGTTGCACAAGCTGTTGCTGGTTTAGTTTTGTTAAAGTAGTTTGCTGGTGCTTGCCCTGTGTCTGATGGTGTTTATGTATATATGTATATTGTGTGCTAGAAGTATGACCAGTGGGTCAGTCACTAAGAGTGAGTGTTTGTGTGTGTGTGTGTGTGTGTGTTTGTGTGTGTATTTAGGCATTTCTTGAGTAATAACTCTCTCTCTCCTCTTTTCCTCCTTTATGAACTATGTCATCGAATATTTGACCTGGTTCCATCGCAGCATTTATAAAAATGAAACAAAGCAAAAATACCACCATCCCCTTGTGAAACAGGGAGGATAAAGTGTGTGTCAGCGTGTGTGTATGTGAAGGGACTTGTATGTCTTTTTGCTGCTTTAGGCTGACCTTTTAAAACCCGTTGTACAGGGACCTCTGAGTCTCCTTAATCAAAAACCAACCGTAACGGGGGAAAAAAAAGTCAAATAAAAAGAGAAAACCATGAAACCGGCAACATTTTACTTACAAAATGTCTTTTTCCAAAAAAAAAGACTATTTACAAAAGCTTTTGTATTTTCAAAAATCCTAATTATATTTTTTAATTAACAGGGTCTCTAATAAAATGTAACTTTATATCAATATTTTTTCCCAACATACATTATTTACATACTCTCGGGCCTTAGAAACTAAATTAAGAAGAAACAACAACAAAAAAAACCAACAACAGCAATAAACCCTAATCAAAATATCATTTTAACAATCTATTTTACGAGAAAGCTACAGAGAAATATTGGGCTTTCTTCTGATTGGCTGCGCTGGAGGCCAGATGCAAATGCTGCTAATTTTAAATTAGCATAGGCGTAACACCTGCCACCACTGTTTGCTGTTTCTCATTTCACGTACAGTCCATATAAAAATAGATATAGCACGAGATTTTCCAGGATGATGTGGTGAGCTTGTTTTGATTCTCTGATTTGTGGATGGATTGGTTGTTTGTATGCAAACAGGGATAATGTTTGTGCATATCTGAGAGGAGGGAGAGGTGAAGGCATAATTTCACATGTTCTGTATGTCGATGGATTTTTGGCTTCCGCATGGGACTCTACATACACATGATCATACTGTTAAGAGTCCATGTCTACATCCAAACGGACCACAAAAAAAGACATGTTAGTGGACTAAATTATGCAAAGAAACGCATTAGCATGTCTGTGACTGAAAAGAGGTCATAGGCTCATGGTGTAGAGGCAAATCCCTAAAGATGCTTTTGACCTACAAACCTTTGGGAGATAGAATAAGAAAAAAAATATTATGACAAGATACAAATATTATTCAGCACTTCACGCATCACTGACAACAGACAGCAAATAACTGCTTGTGTTCGGCTGAGAGGAGAGAGAAATTCAACCTAAACAGTTCTCAAATGAACAAAAAGCAGACCAGGAGTTCAGGAAGGTCTGACACTGGTGTATACATGTTAAATTCCCTATTTCACTCACTCGCTTTTCCACCGAGAAGCTGTTTTGTTACTGACCCGTGAACACCGAAGTGTGTTTGAGTGTGTGTTTTGTTCTATTGCCTCTACAGCATAGAGTAAAATGAATGGGTGTCTGGAGAGACGTAAGGGAATGAGAGGACATATTGAGTGTGTGAGGAAGCGAGCGGCATTCATGACAGTTTAAGACATTATCTTTGAACGAGACACTGAGAAAGCTGCAAGATTCGAGTTGATACGGATGAAAACAAAACACTGTGATGGACTGAGAGGTGAAAAAACAGACAACAAAACTAAGTGAATAGTTGCAACGGTACAAAAAAAAAAAAAACACAAATGAGAGCTTCCTGCTTTCTGATGTCACTCTAGTGTCCCTCTGTGATTGGTTGTCGGCTGTTCTTCAGCAGTGAAGTCCGTGCCTGAGTGCCACACAATTTGGGGAGGTTTTCTGCCGTTTCACACACATCGAGAGCGACCGGCACACACACGTACACACAGTGTAGTGTTCGGAAAATGGACGGAGGGAAGGAAATCTGAGAGGAATATCATCCGCATAGTCTTTTTCAATCCTCTTTTCCACTCCTTCCACTCTCTATCCTCTTGCACACGGAGCAAACAGGGTTAGGTAATGAAAAAAAGATTCAGGATACCTTACAAAAACGAGTTCTTATTGCGGTTGCTTCCCTCGCGTTCTCTCAGACTTTGTAGTAGATGTTGGCGGGGCTCTGGGGTGGCATTTCCTGCACTATGTAGACGGGGTGCCCATAGTCTCCGCTGACTTTTTCATAGTGTGGACAGTAGTTATTCTCTGTTGTCCGCAGGGGGATGATGATGTCACTCGGTTCAGAGCCGGCCTGGGCGGCTCCTTTGGGCGTGGCCAGAGTGCTGAGTGACAGGGCTGTCCCGCCCCTGGGCTGTGAGTGCTTGCGGGTTCTCTTGCGAAGCTTGAGGAGCAAGACGATGAGGAGGATGATGATGAGGAGGAAGATGACACAGCCAGCGCCGATGGCAGCGAAGAGGGCCGGTTTGGAGCCGAAAATTCCCTCCACTGACCCGGGGCTGTTACCCTGGTTTCTTGTGTCTGAAAGGGAAAAGAAGAACGACATTATGAGTGACGCACACCCGTTGTTAACTATCAGTAAGAATGATGTCAGCAACACACTCTTTATCAGTGTTTAGAGTCGCTCTCTGTTGTCTGAGGCAAAGATAACCAAGGATGGCTGTAGGAACAAACTTCTGCGTTTGTTAGCATTGGCACGGAGTTACTTTAAAGTAAATAAAACCGTTGCTGTATTTATTGTTGCCTTGCCAGCTGAAACAGCTACCGATGACTATGCATTACGTATACTCATTTTTCCTTGACAATAAAATCCATGTTGTCAAGTATATTTATCGGCAGTACGAAGATAAACAACACACACCCAGACTGGAATAATCCTTTCAAATGGTAATCCAGCAATGAACAATACAGTTGTTGTGGTGACTGTGTATTTCAATGGCATACAGAAAATTTAAGCAGCACAGCATTTGTAGTTTAATAGTAGTCATGATGGTCAACTAATCATCAAATAGTTGATTAGTGAGGTTTACTATCTAAACTACTATTTTCAGCAGCCTTTTCTCCAGTCTTTGGTGTCTCACGTTCCCTCAGAAATCATGCTGATATACTGAATTGGTTCTCAAGAAACCGTGAATGTTGCAAAGAGTTGCTCTGCTTAATATTTTTGTGAAAACAATTTTAAGAGAAAAATGTCTGACCCCAAACTTTGGAACAGTAGTGTAGTTTGTATTTCAACATTTCACTTTTGATGCATGTATTTAAATGGTAGTGCTTCACTTTCACAGCTTGCATGTTATATCAATCTAAAAAAGAGTTTGTTTAGCTTTAAACCAGCGCCGTACACATTTTTGTGTTGTTTTCCATCATGAGTATTGTTTTTATAACACTCTGTATTGAATTAAAATAAAGTCCTAATAAATAGAAGTAGCAACAGATATTCAACATACAGTACATCCAAGTAAAAACTTTTTTTTCAAAAAAGAAAAAATACTAAGTGAGGGTTCTATCCAACTCTTGATTGGATGACTGCAAGCTTGAGGTCGACTGTATGAAAGTGGCGGGGCATAAGAGGACTAAATAACTGAAGAATGTCCAAATGGAATCATGTGATCCTGAACTGAGCTTAATTATACCAATTAGTTGACGAGTCATTCATATAACAAGCCAACTAACCCGGTTTTGAGAAGATACAAAAGCAGTTAATGTCAGAGTGTAATGCGTCCTCTCATAGCAGAAGAATCTGACCTCAAGAATCTGTGCGGTGTGATCACTGCAGCACGAGTCGCTCTGTTCTTTCCTAATGATTCTGTCTCTCTGTTTCTCTCTCTCCTAATGAAGTTTAGACCTCCCGTAGGTTAATGGCTGCTGGGACGTGATAAAGACATGCTACATTAACTCCTGTCTCTCTCTTGCACACACGCAGCTGCCTGAGGGAGGCAGTAGCTCTGCATTGCTGCATTTCATATTAGTGATTTTTACTGTGGCAGATCTTGACTGCTGAACTCCGATCGGTTTGTCCTCATAATATCTAATGTCATTTATAGGAAAACACCATCATTATCCCAAACCAGCTGGTGTAAACACAGATGATTTGTGTTTCCTCACCGCTGCCGGGCATTATAGATCCATTTCTATCTGGGTCTTTGCCTCGTTCTGTCTTGCGGGAAGGGCTGGTTGTGGGGTCCTTGATCTCGTTGTCCCGGTCCTGGTCTGGGAGGTCTGTTAAATCTGGATCGGGTGCGTTTGGATCTGGAACATACAATCACATACATAACTAATTAGAAACAAAACAGTCATGGAAATTTATTTCAGTACAGCACGTGTTTGAATGTATTCGTTTCGATTTTGGTGTCAGGATCCTCTTATGTCTAACTTCCTGTTTCTGCTTATGAGTCAGAGTACAAAATCTAAGGGCAGAAAAAGTGTATTCTGTGTGTATAAATATGATGTGTGGGCTGTATGAAGTCATGCTAACTTGGATAATGTTTAACTAAAATCTAATTGGTGGTTAATGAGTCAGCTGACTTAATCATCCACCAAATGGGGCTTAAATGACTTTACCTTTGGACATGCTGAAGATAAAAAAGGTATGTGTGTGTGTGTGTGTGTGTGTAACTCACCTTGGCCCACTTTCATGATGATCTTCATGGATCTCATGCTACAAACCCCACCTTCTCTGTTTTCCAACCCTTCCCGTGTTCCATTAGAAGTTGCTGGAGAAAGAGAGAGAGAGAGGGGGCTTGGTGATTGTCTTGGCGAATTAGGTTTAGATTTATAGGACTTTTGATTGGAATTCTTGCTGCAAACCAAAGCAGGAAAAGGAAACCCTAATTTAACTCTATAAATCAGATGCAAAACACAAGCACATGCATACACACGTATACACACAGTCTCTGGCTAAGGAAATGCTCATTCAGCCCTTAAATCAGACATTGCAACCTAATATTACCTTAGAAACATCCAAAAACAAACTAACGTTTGTGTGTGTGTCTCAGAATATGGACAAGATGAAAAAAGCTCCAGTGTATTCTCCTGTTACTAGTCCCTATGATAGTAATCTGATCCCATGGGAACGCACAAACACACGCCGCCACGCAGTAAGAAAAGCCATGTGTATGAATTTACTTGCGTAGGCCTCGAAGCCCCAGTGTTTCCTACAGAATGATCCCTGTGAGTTTGAGAGATCGGAGACACAAACAGACCTAAAAATATGCCAGAATGTACCATGTTGCATCTCTGCTGTGTCCGAGAAAGACATAAGTGTGAAAAAATTAGCTTGCTTTGAAGAGGTGACACACATATATATATGTATACAAAACTCATAAAAACACACACAACCTCTATGTAGTTAAATAAACCGATATTGTCACAGCGGGTGATCCACCTTCATCCAATTTAACTCCCAATTACACTCGCACAAGTTCACACACAAACACACACACACATTACTAGTTTCCATTAGTTTGTGCTCATTAAGAGGTGTGATTGAGAAGTGTCGAGAGTGCATATATGTGTAAGCACTAATGAGGATGAACTATAGAACAGGTAAGATAAGAAAATATGCTTCTTCTTGCAACTGACTCCCTAACTTTTAAAGGAATGGTTCAACCAAAAAAATGGAAAATTCTGTCATTAACTACTCAGCCTCATGTCGTTCCAAACCAGTAAGACTTTTATTCATCTTTGGAACACAAATTAAGATATTTCTGATGAAATCCAAGAGCTTTATGGCATGTCATAGATAGACAGCAATGCAACTGAAATGTTTTATGGCCCAGATATGATCGTTAAAATTGCCCATGTGACATCAGCGGTTCAACTGTTATGTTGTAATGAAGCTACAAGAATAGCTTAAATTTCTTCTCATCTGGATGAGTCTTCACCGCATGCACAAAGTCTTGTTTACAAGCAGAGGAATGCACAAGCATGCATCGCAGTACTCTCATGAATGGCGGCAGACACTGACACGGAAAAAACACTGACACGGGCTTCAGGAAATTATGGTTTAACCACTGATGTCACGTGGACTATTTTAACGACGTCCTTACTATCTTTCTGGGCCATATAATGTTTCAATTGTGTTACAGTCTATGCAGGGTCAGGAAGCTCTCTGATTTCATCAAAAATAACTTAATTTGTGTTCCGAAGATGAACCAAGGTCTTACGAGTTTGGAACGACATGAGGGTGAGTAATTAATGACAGAATTTTCATTTTTGGATGAACTATCCCTCTAATCATTGTTTAGTAATGTCTGATTTGAAATTAATCATTACCTATTAATTAAATTTTCATAACAGAGTTTTGTAGATGTTGGAACTATTATAAGCACAATGTTTGACAATTTTTTTTATATATATAGGCAGGACTACTCTTAAGAAACAGTGTGACATTTATATGAAGAAATCACAATAATGGTAACTTCAATGAAAGCTTCAATATGACAGATTCTGTAATTTGGCAGCTAAAAAAGTCATTTTGCTCTGAAATATTTCAAGATTCCCCAAAAATATATTTATTTATTTATTTATTTGCCTGGAGCCCAGCAAAAATTCAACACTGGCTTTCCCTTTCATTTCAATATTACCATCACTTGAAGAGGAAGGTCTTGGCTTTCTTCTAATTATCACTGCTTTGACCAGTATCGGAAACTTTATAGCAGCAATATGGATGTGTGCTCAGAAAGAGACTCCAGTGAGGGAGAAAGGCCAGGGGAGGGCACCGTGCTTGTGAATGGCCCTTTGTGGGCGTGTATGGGGGAGGGGTGATGTGTGTGGTTGCTAGGAGCTGCTATGATGTCATGCAGATTGAGATGTATGGCAGTAGGCAGAGTGCCAGCCTCCTTACGGTAGCACCATGCCAACCTGTCACCGTTCCAACCACGGAATAGCATCACACGGTGCTGCTGTCCACACGCACACACACACACACCCCATCCTGACTCCAGGCTAAAACACAACACACATTCCAGACAGGCAGGGTAATCCCACCCTGTGTACTGTTCTGTCACTACATCATTTCGGTCTTCATAATTAATAATTTGCTGCATGGATGTTATTGGACTATTAATTTCTAGTCAGACTCATGTCAAACTGAATTCCAAGAAGAGTAAAATCATTACAGAGAACAAAGCAGTTATATTTTTTAAAGAATATAGCGTAAACATGCAAATACACAAATCTCCAAGGACCACGCAGGGAGATTAACATGATTTAGATTTAAAAACAAGGTGTAAACACACATTAGAAAAAAAAACGCGAAGGGGCTAGGGATTTACCATCTGCCTCTATGTGTGTGTGTGTGTGTGTGTGTGTGTGAGAATAAGAGAGAGACAAAGAATGAAATATTCAGTCTTGTCACAATAAATATAATGTTGCCCCAGTTAGCATCTCTTATTGACTGACATATAGTGTGTACTTTGTGTATGTGTGTGTGTGTGTGTGTGTGTATCAGCATTTGTTTGTAGCTGTACTCTCATTCTTTTGCCATCTCATGCCGACCTCATATTTTAGCAAACACACTCACACACATATCTAAACTTGTACATGAATACAAACACAATCCCTGAAGCAGACAAAAAGCAAAACACAGTAATATTACAGTATTTTTGGGGCAGTATTTTCACAAATAATGATAGATAAATTAAATACTCTGATTAAATGGCCATTTCAAGCGAATTTTAGTGTGAACAATGCAATGACAACACATAAAATAAATTAGTTGAAAGCCATTACAAATTTTATTATTTTATGTAATGGCCTTTTACATGGATCCTGACAACTAGTACCAAGTATCAATCATTCTAATAATAAATAACAATTGCAATAACTAATAACACTTTGTTAGCACTTTTCATAGCTCAAATGCTAAACTGATTCAAAGGAATTACAATTAAAATAGAAATATATATTAATTAAACATTAAAAGTTATATTAAATGGTAATTTAAGTCATTGCATGGAATTTTGCAATGACAATAATGATACTACCATTACTAATTATAAAAATAATAATATTTGGAAAAATATAGGTATACTGTGATCATTCCTTTTTTCCACATATTAAAGGTTCTAACATCAAGGACCGAATAATTATTTGGTTTCGAGGCAAGCGTTGAATATTCAGCTGCACGGCTCAGGTTTTGTGCCATATTTTCAAGTATAATCTTGCAGCTGTTAAATCAACATGACAGGCCCTGATTGAGCTGAGGTTCTCTCATCACGTCTCACAGAATGAAAGAATCCAAACCTCAATGAACGCGCATCAAATGTTCACAACCACAGCTGAGTCAGACTTTCGAAACGAATATTTTTGACAACTGTAACATTTACGTTTCAGTAGGCAGGGCCCAGAGCTGTTTCCCTCGAGTCTCTGACTGATGAGTAACTGAAACAAAGAGCGGAAGAAAAAGACGCTTCGCTGAGCAAGTTAGCCACAGTAGCCAACAGCACCCCTCTGAGCCTTCAGGGAAAAGACAACTGTAGTCACAGAAAGATCTGAAAAACAGCTTTTTGGGAGATGAATGAATGTAGCCGCTATGGGTTTTCAGTCTTTCGGTGGGTGAGCATGTGTGTTTGTCTGTGAGATTTGGGTCAGTGTTCATTCTAATGCAGTCGACATAACACAGAGAGCTAGTGACAGGTCACTCACACACACACACATATGTACACAACTCATCAGATCAGACACAGCTAGATTAGATCTTCTTTTGCTTCCAGAAGCTCATCCAATCAGATCGCTGCACTGGTCCAGCAGTCGCATAACACCCGACCTTTAAATCCGCAGGAAGAGCAGCTCAATGGGAGTGCGTGTGTGTTGTGGAAGAAAATTAAAATGCAATAACCTTCCAGCCTCACCGACTCCCCTGTAATTCTACATCCAAGTACAGACGGAACTTAACCTGAATGGCAAAAATGAGATTTTGTCTTCTCGGCCAACAGGTTCAGAGCAAGTATGTTTGTCATAACATGTGTGTGTGTGTGTTTCAGGGGTGATGGTTTGTTATCTTCAACAAAGCTTATATTGTTCCAGTAGAAAATCCTTTAAAATGAAGTAACAATCATGAGGTCTGAGGAAGAGAGGAATGAAACAAGAGAAGGATCGGCCTGCTGTTCTCTCTCTCTCTCTCTCTCTACATGGATCGCTGGACTGATGGAATTCAACACTTCTATCATGTAAACGCTCACTCCTTTCTTGCAGTTTGATTGTGTTATTTCCCTTTCTTCATGTTTGTTTTTGTTTGTTTGTTTGTTTGTTTGATTCCTTCTTTTTGTTACTTTCTTCCTTTTTTCTTTTATTTGCATCTCTTGGTTTTCTTCTTTCTTGTTTCTTTGATTTTCTTGCCTTTCTCTCATTCTTTCAGTGTTTTTTCTTTTTTTCTATCTATCTATCTATCTATCTATCTATCTATTCCATTCTTCCTTTTATTTTACTTCCTTTACTTTCTTCACTTTTCTCTTTCCTTCACTTTTCTTTCTTTTGTTCCATTCTTCCTTATATTTTCTTTTCTTTCCTCCTTTACTTTCTTTCTTCACTTTTTCTTCTTTTTTTCTTTCTTTCATATTCTCTCTTTCTTTACTTCTCTTTTATGGCTATATTTCTTTCCTCTTCATTTTCTCTCTTTCTTTCTTCCTAGCTTGAGTTTCCTTCCATCCTTCCTGCTTCTTTCTTTTTCTTTCTTTCTTTCTTTCTTTCTTGGTTCATTGTTCTTTTCTTAATGTTTCTTTGTTTCCTCCTTTCCTCTCTCTTTCTTTACTTCGGTCTTTCTTTAGTAAACACTACCACCCATTCTCTCAAATTAGCTGTAAGTGAAGAAAATGACCAGCACATTCTGTTACTGATCGTAGATGGCTATCGGTGTTCTCACAAATTAGACCATTTTAAAACAACACCACAGACCATTATGCCTATTATATTCGGACCATATTAAAAGCATTTCTAGGTAAAGCGTTTTGTGATTAATGAAGCAGAGGGGAAAGCAGTGTGTGTCTGAGTGTGTGTTCTGAACGGCAGTACTCCCGATCTCCCAGAATTCAACATGTTTCATTTAGATCCTAACTTTTGAAGACCTGCTTGCCCTTGCCATATTTTAACCTATGAGTGTTAGAGAGAGAACAGAGAATGTAATTAAAGGTCAATTAGTCTCTGTTCTGAAGTCTCTCTAACACACACACAGACAAACACTCATTACGTGCATTAGCTCCATGGGTAGTGTGACCCATCATGCATCACTGACCTTCATCGTCTACTGGGACAGCCGCATGGGCATCTCTACAGCAACAGTGACCATTACTACAGCAACCAAATCCATACACAAAATCAAACACACTTGCACGCACACACACACACAGCAAAAATCTTGCTCGGTTTGGTGCACCTGGTGCTTAACGTCCCATAAGACAAAGAAAGATGAACTCCCGGTTTTATATTGCTTTCTTTCTCTGTCTCTTTCCTTTTCTCTCTTATTCGCTTGTGCCTCAAAGGGGAGAAAAAGTTGTTTAGCTGACTATGACTTTTTGTGCTAGTACTTTCCAAAGAGGTCAGATATACCACAAACAAAGAACTGAAATATTCAGCCAATGTTTGTCTGCAAAGCACAACAGATTTGCAGTACGTGTTTGTGTCTCGCTCTTGTATATGAAGTATTCAGAATAACTGTTTACAATAAGTGCTCACTGTAATTTAAAAAATGCAGTTTAATATTCAGTTGACCTTTCATTTGCACGTCAACAGTGCCTATTCAGAGCACAGAAACTTGGCCCGCTCAATCACAGTGAGGTAACATAAAGGAAGCAAGATAGATCCTATTATTCCAAACACCAGAATAACTAATGATAAGAGCAAAGTGTTGGAAAGTCTGACAAACCCTGTGCTATTCCTGGCTGCGCGTAACACCCGCCACTCTGCATATCCTTCAGATGTCAACATTAGAAACAAGCACCTGAAGTTCTGGATCAAAATTCTACGTAAAAAGACATAGATGTCGTTGTTGTTGTAATTTTTTTGTCATTTTTATTGGACAAAGCAGCAACCTGCTTCCAAATAGGACTCCACATAAGGAAAATATATCTTAACAGAAAGTTTAAAAAGCACTGCAACAATGGAAAGAAATGAATCTAATTTTTGTTTTAGATTATATTCATTAAATGTATAACCTAATATCAACAAAATGTTCTTTACAGTATACTTTTGCTTGCAGTAGTGGGTTAAACGTTTCAGAGTGCTGAAGATATCAGGCTGACTGGATATTGGATTGCAATTCAATAGCCATTTGCAATAGGAGCCAAATTCTTCTTACATTACAAAGCGGCTAAAACCAACCGTTTGCTCTTAGTTTTTGTGCATGTTAAAGGGGCAGTTTAAATCAGGCAAATAACACACACAGCTCGATGTGATATTTGACCTCTCTCACCCCAGAGCGACCACAGTGAAATGAAGCCACTCATTTTCATACTTCTGCTGTGGCCTGAGAGACAGTTATGGTGAGAGGTTACACAAAGACCCACTCACACACACACAACACACACTCATCATTCTGGTGCAGCGGTTTGGTCAGAATTACTTCAAAGCTGGACTGTCTGAAATCAGAATCATATGTTGCTGACACAGCCTTAACACAAACACACACACACACACACTCGATACAGTCACACAGAAGAGAAGCTGACCCTAAACAACCCTTAATTTAGCCCTTTTTAACATCCTTAATCCTGAAAACATTGCATAAACTTTCTAGCCTTTCTAGCAGCCGCACACTCCTCTTCATCTGGTCATTACGTGCATTTCATGCAGTAATAATCGCTTAAATCTTGTGACTGCTCGATTTCTTTTTTTTTTTTTTTTACTTTCCATCCATGGCTTTTTTCTCTTTCCATTATATTTAGCACTCCCTTGACTGTATGACTGTACTGTTTCCATTGTCATGCTTTTCAAATCAACTTCTCAAACACATGCACACACGTCTTTTTTGACAATTTGATATCTTTCAGCAAGATTCGTTTATGGAGCTAACATTTTGATGAATGAGTAAATGGCTGGTGGTTTGGTTTCTAAATCAATAAAAAATCTCAATGTAAATATCACAGTCAAGTCACTAAAATGCTGAAATGCTTTAGAAATTCTTCTAAAGATGATGTCTCGTTTATAAGAGCTCAAATCACTCTCATTCAACAGGTTCTGAATTAAACCCGCGCTCACACAATGACCCAGGATTCATTTCAAACCTGTACTGCTTCATGACTCCACACAAGAGCGACATGATCAGCCCAATGTCTTGCTGGAACGCATACTGGAATTAAATCAGGCCATAAAAGACAGTGAATTCTCAGAATCTCTCTTCACAATTAGAAACAGACACAGAATCTGACCGAGCACAGACTTACCGACCCCAGTCCAGACATAAAAAGATACCCAAACAATAAAAACACGCATAGCTTAATGCATGAATGACAGCGATGTCAAAAGGACTGCATATTTTTGTATTTATGCCTAAATGAATTTGATTACAAAAGAACCTATAAAATAAGAAATATTTTCACTTGACGGGTTGTTGTTGTTTTTTTTTATCATCTTTTTATCTTGCTTTCTAAAAGAAGTCTAAACGTCCTGGAAACATGAATACTTCAATAATACAGGTTTGGTAATATTTGTCAATGCCAATGGGGTTGAGGGGAAATTAAATTAATGCAAGATGTATTCTCTGCAAACGAGGATTATAAATGTACATACGTTTTGTTAATTTAATGTTGTTTAAAGGATGGTCAGATATTTCCACTGCAAAACAAGACAAAAATATAGATTCGAAATAATTATTTTAGTGTATAGCGCAACGTTTCTGGAGCACTTGAGCTAAATGTTGCGGCACTGCTCGACGGGAGAAAGTTAACATGTATGGCTTGGAGGCTGAGACAGGGAGACGGGAGAGCAGACCCGGCCTGCTTCAAAGAACTTCTGCAGACAGACTGGAGACGATTTGACAAATAGTTACATGGATAAAGGAAAATCGCGAGGAGGTTTTAGTCACTGGATTGGCCTTTGGAGCCAGTGCACTGAACCTTGGTAGGGACTACATTGTCTACATATTGACTTGAGTATCCTGGGATGTGGGCAACAATAGGAGTTTAGATTTAAACTAGAACTGATATTGATATAAAGATAGAATCAAAGACCAAAAGGGCTGTTTTAGGGCATGACGATATGGTGAGTGTTGAACTCTGCAAAAAAAACCAAACAAACAAGGAAACGTTGTCAGCATCACAGAAATCAACCTACTGAGGGTACAGGAAAGGCACAGAGGCTGAGAGAAAGAAACTCGACACCAAGCCAAAAGAGTTAAATATAGTGAGAGGAGAAACAGCAGATTCTTGTGGATGGATAAAAAGCACCTGGAGTGACACTGTAGCAACTGAAAAAGCCTGACAGACACGCTCAAGGCGGGTGGGCAGAGCGACGCGGGATGATTTGTCAGTGTTAGTGAGGTCTGCAGCGGCATGTATCAGCTCAGACACAATCAGAACAAGCTTAATGGTAGCTATTCATTATCGAACCACAAGACAACATTTCATTAACGCGGACAGCTAACAAAAATATCATAAATGTGATAATTAAAACATGCTATAAACTTTAACCACAAGAAATGGCAGGACACACAATCCGGGTTACAGTGTACACAGTAAAATGCTTTTTTACTCGGGGATTTTGAGAGTGTAATTAGTTCAGTATGCTTCCTTGAGATTCTGTGCATTTCAAACAATTTCTAGTTAGTGGTCAGTTTAGCCGTCTGGAAACATCTTGCTTACATTTAACACACACAGGGGTGGTTTATATTAAAAAGCAGCTATACTGATGCCAAACTACAATCAGTTCAGGGACTCACTGTACGTAAACAATGTAAATGTGACATATTAATAGCGCACACTGTAGAAAGGCTTTTTCTGAGAAGCAAACGAATGCGTGTGAAACTGTCACGCTCTAAAGTCTCTCGCTGAGTTATTAACTCACGCCGACCAGTGAAAACAAGATGACCAGACAGCGAAAACCACTGAACCCATAACACAAACACATTTCAGCTAAATTATTATAACCAGACTCATCCTGTTTACCAGAGCAAGATAAAGGCAACTGGTTGCTAGGAAGTGTGTGTGTGTGTGTGTGTGTGTGTGTGTGTGGTGATGGGTCAGTAGAGGTGAAGTGGATTATGGGACATGTCTGGCCATCATGGCCAAAAGACCATAATCTCAGTGAGGCATGGCAACCAATGAGACATGCCTGACTGAAAGTGTCTCTCCCTCCCACCCAACCACCATAGAAAGAGTAAAAAAAAAAGTGGTGTAAAGGGGTGGGTACAGTGATCCATAAAGAAAAAAAGGGGACAGAAATTGTGTGTTACATTTACCATGCTGTTCCCTGCTGTTTTTATCTCGTATGCGAAGGGTTTAGCTTGCATTTATGCTGAACGTGTTGGAAATCTTTAATTCTGAATGAATGATTAATCAGCGCTTCAGCACAACTGTTGCATGCTGTTTGTGGCTGGAAAATCCTCTTCACTGAAAACCTCTTTCACAAAAGCTGGACTGTGCCATTTACAGATTTACACAAATATATTACCATTACTATGGAAGCCTCTTCCTGCTTTTATTTGTCGTAACTGTGGCTTTATTTCTCATAATTGCAACTTCATTTCCCACAATTGCGACTTTATTGGTCACACTGTGACTTTGCTTCTTTTTCCTAAATGGTATTTCTCATTTTAAGGCGTTATTTCAATTACACGTTTTATTTTTTACTCTCAGGCAGAAACTGGCTTCAATATATTAAACAAACACATGCTTTCCATTGACTTCTATTGTTTTACTACAACGCTAAAGACATTTTTTATACTTTACCATACCCCAAACCATCGCATAGTCCGTGGTTTAAATTAAACAACAATAAGGACCATTGGCTGATCCATACATTGTGATTTCTGGTTTTACTATTCTTTTGTTCACGGTCAAGAAAAGGGACATTTGGACCCATACGGTAGGTCAAACCTGACCCAAACCAAAATCTAAAATTGGACTTCTCATTAACTTCTATTGTATTTAAAGTAACTTTTTAGATACAATAGATACTACAATAGCTTAACGCTAATTTATGAAATTCTACTTTAGGGATTTTTAGTAGTGAATCAACATTCTCAGAAAGAAATGTGTAAGGCAGCTTGTTAGTGAGGCAGAAGCTTTAAAATGAATTATTTGTACCTTTTTAATCCCAAAAAGTAGTAACTTATGGGTAGATATATGATGTCTTTTTAAGGGTACTGCAGTTTCATTACTTTACAGTACTACAACTTTTGTATGCAAGTATGTTATTATGAGTGAAAAATGCGTTCCTAAAAGTAAAACGGAAGTTACTTACAGGTGATGTAATAGTTTGTCAAGCGTTTGAATTCAAGTCCCATGTAGTTTGGACTGAACTCCTGGAACTTGATGGTGAATTTGATGTCTTTATCTGGTTTGTTGCAGGTCACCAGAACATTGGGGTCCAGTATGGTGCTGCAGGACTCTGCCTGCTCTTTCTTCACCAGGTAGAGTTTATAAAACTCATATGGTCTCCCCAGTTCCCCTCTGGGGCAGATAATGTCCAGCTTGTCACCGATTTCTGGGTAGATCACCAAGCCCTTCCCAGACACAAACCTGCAACACAAAGCATACAAAGTTACAATAAATCACAAACACATTTAAACAGTCTTCTGACTCTCAGTAGAATCTCTGCAGACTTCGTGATCATGAGAGGAAAAACTTGGGTTCAAATAGCCCTCCAGACTGCCAAGATCCTCCACAAAATGCTCCAGAGGGACTATTGCCGTTCCATTTTTCCTTTTAATAACATATTTCAAAATGTATAAAACAATTCCAAATATTAAAGAAAGAGCGCAACAGAAGAGCAGAGTCAGAAATGAGCTGGATGGAGATAGAGCTGTATCTGCTGACTATGATTTATTAGACAGGGAAAGTGAAGCATCTGCCTTCATTTATTAGAGTTTCTAATTTATTGTTCATGTGCTGATCAACACTGCTTATACATTCAGGGAATACATGATTCATTCTCAGACTTTAGAATGTGAGTGTGCGAGTGTGTGTGCATGTGTGTGTGTAAGTGGAGATGATTGCAACACAGTCCTTTACACATTTTACTGCTAACCGCACACAAACACACACAGACATGCCCTAAAACTACATGCACAGACAAAAACACTTACACAAAAATCCCCTAAAACTACAAACAACACATGAACAAACACACACACACACACACACAAACACACACAGCCTCTAATCAAAAAGCCATGGACACATACTAAATAATGACAAGTAAATATACAAAGCCTTTAAATAAAAAACACACCAGTGGAGTTCAGGAGAACTTGCATTTCCCTGATATATGGTCCTGATCAAACTCAAATTTTGTCTCTGTATAATTTCATTCTGCTGGTTATTTCTGCACTCATGCACACACTCCTCGCTGCAGGCTGTTCGCTGGTTTAACACACATAAGAGCATACGAAAGACGGATTAACAACAAAAACCTTTTACTGGGGCACAGGCTTCTGTCTATTCACAAAACATGTTGTAAGTGTGTTCATGTGTCTGAGGTGTGTACAGGATTGTGAAATCCAATTATGACTGAGTGATTACAGCCATTGAGAAGCACAATTATGTTCTCAATGAGAAGAAGGGAAACAATGGAAACAAATAGACTCATATAAACAAGAATATAAACACACACACACTGAAGTTATGATAGCTCATAGGTTTTTTTTTTTTTCACTTAAAAAGAGGAGAGAGGAACTAAAAAAAGTGAATGAAAAACAAACCAAAGCAAACTATAAGTGGCATGTAATTTCAGTACAGCGAGTCAGTGGAGATGCACAATATATCTGTAGCACATCAGTTAATGACAAATATTAAAGATTTTTTTAATGTATCAATAAAGGGTTTTATATTACATTTATTTAGTTTTGGACAAGATTTATTAATATAAATTATTAATAATATTATTAATGTCAAATATATATTAATAATATTAATAATAATTAATATTTATTCAACAAAGATGCATTAAGTATATCAACAGTGACAGACACTTAAAGTGTTACACAATTTTTAAATTTCTAATTAATGCTGTTCTTTTGAGCTTTCTATTTCTATATTATATATTCTATTAATCAGAATCCTGAAAAAAAAATGTAATTTTACATTTCAAATTTAATTTTAACATGCCGATTCTGATTTTAAGAGCTATAATTGACAGCATATACAAACAAAAATCTACTTTTCTTCAACGCAAAGTATAAGGTCAGTGATAAAACAACAGCACAAATAAATGTAATAGAATAAATAGAGCTATGAAACTACGTTTTTCAGGTTAAATAAGTTTTTACTCAGGTTAGAAATACTACAGAAATTAAAGTAATTTCTATAAGTGTGCATTTATATCAAATTGTAAAAAATAATACAAATTACAGCTTACCATTAAAGTTATAAAATGTATTCAAGTCAAGATCAGAAAGTGTTTTTCTTTGTCTTTTGTTCTTTGATTAACATGACAGACGGCAGCAGGAATATTGGACAATTTTTCCATGGACCCAATATACTGTTACACAACATGCGTTCTCTTTCTCAACTATTTAACGTTCCAAAACTGACTGTGTTTAACTGCATATTCACTAAGATGGGCATTTTGACAATTTTGTATGTATTCATTTAGTTATTTGTGGCTAACAAGCTATCTGAGACTGAGCGCGTCTTGTGCACTCCACTAATATACATCAGCGGTGGTGCGCGTGCTTTTGCGCAGCACAAGCACTATTTAACCGGTGTGAATGAGACGTGTGTGAGAGAGAAGGGGTTGTCAGAGAGAAGAGAGTGAGAATGCGTGGCTGATGTGATGTTATTGCCTGTGCCGCTGCTAACAGAATGGATCGGCTCGAAATTGGAAAGAAGTGATCATGAGAAAAATCTGCCGTTTCCGATCCCTGGTTGACTGATCGGTGCATCTCTAATATCAGGGTTTCCCATACATTGATTTATTTGTAGCGGGCCACCACAATATCAAAACTGACTACCACAAATCGATTTTCCAAAAGGCTTTGACTTCATTGAATAAACATGAGCACTGCACGTTTCAAAATCAAAAACCGGTGCGGGTGTTTGTATATCACTGTATTTCAAAATGTAACCGACTCTAATTAGAAAATTGTCATTTTCATTTCATCTTGATTGTAATGCCTGATAAAGCAGCGTTTGTGAGCTCAGCGCTACTTGACACCCGTTACCAGAGAAACCTCTATCTCTCCTGCTCTTAAAGCACCTCCTGCTGGCAGAAAATGGATTTTCATTTATAAATATACTGTATATGGGGGCAGGGGAGTGCCATCACAAATAGAGTATAAGGCTGTGGGAAACACTGAATATATATATATATATATATATATATATATATATATATATATATATATATATATATATTAGGGGTGTAACGGTTCACAAAATTCACGGTTCCGTTCGATACGATACACTGATGTCACGGTTCGGTTCGGTTCGGTTCGATACGTTTTAGATACAGCAAAATGTAAAAACATCTCAACTTTTCAGAATGCCGCAAGCGCACCGCGGGTCATGTGACAAGAACCAACCAATCAGCTTCATCCTTTCCCGTAACAACGTTGAGAGCTCAGCCAAGATGAAGGAACAGCTGATCATAGTTGTATATGGATTGCAATTTTGAAATAAATTCAGTAGCAGAGCTACTGCAAGCGATTTTTAGAGCTGCAAATCCATTTATCCTTCGCTGAAATTTCCGCGTCTCATGGAGAGAGCACGTCATTGTTGCTTACCAAAGACAGACGCCTCATGAGCGCTTCTGCCCGAGCGCTTTGGAAAGGAGGAGAAAGACGCGCTTAGCGTTTTCCATGCGTTTTTAGGCACGATATGTGAACGGCCCCTAAGGCGCTCGCTCACTCAGCACGCGCTGAAGGCTCGTTGCAAAATGTCTAATGCATTTAACAGACCAGAAATATAAGATCCTAAAATAACCAACAGGTCTGGTGTTTGGGTTGGATTCCCTGTAAGCTATAGTGTCTAAATGCTGCAGGGATAGTTTGCTGCGTGCATGTTTCTCCTTTTTTTCGTCTTTTCCCAGATAGTACTGACGCATATATCCCAGATATTCCCGCTGGGTTTTTTTTTTTTTTTTTTTTGTAATCCCGCTGGTGTACCCTGTCATGTTGCAGATGCGACATACCGTTGTTTTTTTATCCACCACTCTCTTGCCATCACCATTATAGCTTAAAGGGAATCCAAAGTGCACCCAAACACCAGACCTGTTGGTTATTGGAGGATCTTCTCATTTCTAGTCTGTTAAACGCATTGGCTATTTTGCAACGAGCCTTCAGCGCGTACTGAGTGAGCGAGCGCCTGCTGAGTAGCCTAACATAAACATATAAGATGGTGTTTTTTTCTTCTTCGGGAGTGTCAGGGGCGTTGCCTGTTACGTTGTTTGGGTTATTGGGCTACCTTGTTGAACGCATATCATTATATTTCTTTCTCTCTCTTTTTTTTTTTTTTTTCAAATATAATTAATTACTCCAACGAACCGTTCGGTATACATAATGCGTACCGCGTACCGAACCGAAAGCGTCGTACCGAACGGTTCAATACGAATACGCGTATCGTTACACCCCTAATATATATATATATAAAGAAAGGTATTATTTTAAATTGTATTAATATTTTATAATATTAATGTTCTTTATTGTATTTGTGGTGAGCATAAACATTAATTTTACCCCATAGTATGTTAAAAATAACAAATGAACAAAAACTAAGATTTTGTATACATTGTTATTATGATTAAACCCAATTTTTGACAAACTGACACCAAAATTGAGCTTGGCAAAATAAATAATGATAATCTGGCATATTAAATTGTGATATTCACTAGCAATGTTTATCATATTATAAGGTGGTAGGCAGCCCAGAGATTAACGTTTAATGTTGTAACACTTCATAAAAGCAGATATCTGAGGCGGTGACACGCAGAACTAGAGAATATCTGTGTGCGCGTGAGAGAATAAGAGATTTGCATGACTGAGGGAGTTTTGCAAGGTTAAACTCTTTGTGTGACATTTGCCTCTTCTGTCTGCGGCCTCTTCTCTGTTCCTGTCTTTCCCTTTCTTTTATCCCTCTGTTTCTAGATTTCTTTTCATCCCTTTCTTTTTTCTCCATCAATGAAGATGTCAAACTCATGCCCTTCCTCTGACGGCCAGCTATGACTGAACAAATCATAAACAGAAAGAGAAAGCAAGCGAGGAGGAGGAGGAATCTGACCTTCTAAACTCTGAACAAAAGACTTCATCACTTCCTGTCAAATCAGCAGCTGCTGCAGATTCAGAATTTCAGAAGCAGGAGCTGAGAGGGATTGTTTGCGAATGTGTGTGTGTTGGAAACTCAAAGAGGTTCCACAACAGGCAGTGCACTCCCTAAAACACACACCGCTGATTCTGAGAAGATCTCACCCACAAACTTAGAATCATTAAGGTAGCCCTTCCTTGTTCCTACAGGAAGTTAAGGAGTTTATGTGCCTGTGTGTGATCAGATCAGGCCAAACTATTTCTTTATTAACGCTTGTTTACTTTGTGGTAACAACATGAAACTTGCTTTCAATGAAAATATTAATACTGTCAAATATATTAATCGTGATTAGTCATATCCCAAAGTCTGTGTTTACATGATATATGTTTGCCCGGTGTATTGATATATAAATACACACACATGCATGTACATATTTAAGAAATATTTACATGTGTGTGCGTGTATGTGAGAATATTATACACACACACACACACACACACACACACACACACACACACACATATATATACACACACACACACACACACGTGTGTGTTTATATTAATTTATACCACACACAGCTATTATGAAAACAAACATATTTTGGATGCTATTAATATTGATTAATCGACAGCACTAAAGTTAAAAGGTAAAATATATCTTACTTTTATACATGAATTAATCTGTATATATATATATATATATATATATATATATATATATATATTAAATATATAACAATTATGAAATGTAATATTAATTTTTAGTATTATCAATGAAAGTTACGTGTCTAATTTTTGTGTAATTAACCTAAATATTATATTAAAAATGAATATTTAAGTCAGAATAACAAAATTCTAGAAAGAAAGCGATAATAAACAAATGGAATTTCCTGCTTAAAATTGAATTAAATCAGTAGCACATTAGAGAGTGGGGGAGATGTCTTAATTCAAATTGTAAATGTAATTATCCACACATACACTTCAGTTTCTGTTCACTGTGTGAAACAGAGTTAGACCCACAAGCTTGCACAGACACACACACACACACACACACACACTCACACTCAATAAGAGGCCTCCTCGCTTTTTAAACAACTGAACACGGGATTAGACCAGGACTGAATGGCACCAATTAAATACTGAATACAGCAGCCATGCAAATCAGCCTCAATCAAGAGGGAGGGGGGGGGAGAGAGAGAGAGAGAGAGAGAGACATAGACACAGACATCTCTTAACACACAAGCGACTACATTCTGAGAAGGGGCTGTAATCACATGTCTTGGCATTAAGTCTAAATTCCACAATGGACCAACATCGCCAACTCATATGCACAACACACATACCTTATTTTAACATTTAAATACTGGAAAGTTCACTTTTATTTTAGGTGATTAACATATCCAACTGGAAAATGTAGTCACCTATCTCTCGTTAAAAAGACACACACATACACACACACTCAGCATGGCGAGACACCGGGTGTATGTATAGAGTGTGGTGGTCATGTGATTGTCCACTCTCAAGGCAGAGCTCCTACAAGTGGCTCTTTGTCTGCATGAGAGACAGAGAGAGAGAGAGAGAGAGAGAGAGAGAGAGCGCGACAGCTTACACATATCCCACTCACAATAACAACTGCACACAAACTCACACACTCAAAAAACACACAGAGCCTTGGGCATCTTGTTGAGAATGGGAGAAATGAGTGAATGGAGTCTAAGAGAGATGAGGAATCTCCATAGCAGGACCCCCCACAACCCCCACCCCATTCTCATTAATTCTCTCTCTCACACACACACACGCACACACACGCACACACACACTTTGGTTAAACTTTCTGCAGTTTTAGATATATATAAAAAAAAGAAGGATTTACTTCTTTTCTACACTGTTTTTACAAAAAATATATCTGGATGCCCTCAAATTGAAGTATGTCAGATTCACTTCTCGGGACAAATTGGCCCTCAAAGTATAGCTAACCCAAAACCTAACACCATAAAAGAAAAAAGAAAATGTTTAATTTTACTTTCTGATTTTATTAAAAACAGTATTTACTTAATTTACAAACCGGTCTCTTTCTTTTACACGGCTAAACGTTTTATCGAAGGTTCATATCCTGCATGAAATCCTAATCTAAATATATAGGCTAATCCTTTCATATCCTATCTGATAGCAACACCGAATGCAAGCACAGGGGATTTCTGGGATTTTTAGTCAAAGTTCACCGGGTCGGCCCTGGAGCGATATAATAACTCTCCATCACACATGCATTCAGACAAAAGTATATTCTTCAATTGATTTGTTTCCTGCTGTCCTCCTCTGACTTTAGCTGCAGGTTTTCCACTCATATTACTTTCACCAGTTCAAAGAGGCTAGAGGTTAAAGGTCAAGCTAAAGTTCCCTACTGAACTATCAAGATCTGCCAACACAACAGAATTCACAAGAACTCTTCCACGTTATCACATGTAGGACTGGTGCTGGTGGAATGGGTGGAATTGGAAATCACCTGGGATCCCACAAAAGAATAACAAAACTATTTTTTGTTTGCGATGCAGTGCATTCTGCAGTTTTAGTTGTGGTGACAATACCCTTGAAATAATGTGACTAATTCATATTTTTATTGGACTGCTGCACGAGTTTCTTGTGACATTTGATAGTTTCACATCAAGCTTACAGTAAGACATCTGTATGACAGGTCTTCCGTAGTGCAAGAAGATTTCTTACATCTGTTCGGCTCTGAAACAATGACTTGAGCCACTCGAGAAAGTGCTTAATTCAAACACACATGAGAGAAAATAAAATCCGTTGGACAATTTCACCAACTTTACAGGACCTGTTCATATTACTACAAATACATAATAATAAAAATAATAATAATAACAACAATAATAATAAGCACGTAGCTGTTAAATATTGTGACAAACAAGTATTGCAGTACTCTCAATGGGTAAATAACTACAAGCAAATAAAACTACATCTTTTAGTATAAGCTTTTTATAAATGTGTTTGTGTACATTTAAGTTCTTTTGAGCAACCCTCCTGATTTTCTAAACAAATGATTTAGTCTGAAATAATTGAAATGTTTTTTCTGTCCTCCAAATAACTTAAGCTTTTTTTTTATATTGCAGTTCAACCCAAGTAAGCTACAGTTTCATACTTTTTTCCCCAACACTAATTGGTGTATAAAATGTGTTAGTCTTTGTGTGGATGGCAACACCTCCGTTTCGCTAAATAATAACTGAATACTAATAATACTGTTATTTATAACAGCAAAAGAGCATTCATTAAATGAATAATAGCATTCATAACCAACTTTATGAGTCTCCAAATGCAACGACACAGTGGTTGCAGTAGCTATAGCTGACAGTATATATATTTAGGGTGCAAAGGAAAAAAAACACAGGCAGAAATGCTCATATTTACTCTGTCTCTCCTCTCTCTGTTAAAGTCTGTCTCTCTCGTCTCGTCTTCTCTCTCTTTCTCACACACACTCACACACATATTTGCTCTCCCACTCACTGTCAGGAGTATTGTGTTTGATGAAAGGTATGAATTCCTCTAGAGCTCCTCCAGGATACCACCGTTAAACACACACAGAGTATAATATCTATGCTCTTAATGGGTGTGTGTGCGCGAGTCACAGGTCACAGTGATGAGTCTATGTGTGTGTTTCTTTCTCATAGGATCTCACATTACAGAGCAATTAAAGCAACTGTAAACACACACACACACAAACAGGTTATACTTGGCTGACAGCTTACTTGGAAAATGCCTGGGAGAAAACAGCAAAAGAAATCAAACACACACACACACAGAAAAGAAATTGTCATTTTACTAATAGCAACACACGTGTAGTTATCTGTGACCGCATCACTGATTGATATTATTTACACCTCTGAGAATAGAGTGATAGAGAGACTCTTGGGAACCAAAACCAACAAGAGAACAATGACACGTTGTCATTGCACACTAAATAACTCCATCATCACATTTTATGTGTGTTTCAGCATGCCTGTCATGGTAATGTGGACTAGAATAAGTGTACATAGCTTTTCCCCTCATCTTACACAGAAACTAAACATCTTACATGACAACATTTCATTCTCAAAGGGTTTTTTAACAGAGGTGATGATACTTGTTTAGCGATATTTTAACAATGTTTAACTGTGAAAGTGATTTTTACACTGAGATTATTAAACACTCGCCTAAAATTATATCTTTAAGAATAAAATGATCTAATAAAGATGTTCAATTTTATATTTGGCTTCTCTTTTTTTTTCAAAATCCATTAGTTTTTAGTGTTACATCTTCCATTCAAACGTTTTTGAACAATGACTCACCAAGGCTGCATTATTTTATCAACAATACAGTAAAACAGTAATATTGTGAAATATTTTTACAATATAAAATAACAATTTTCTATTTTAACACATATATTAAAATGTCATTTATTCCTGTGATGGCAAAAGCTAAATTTTCATCAAGTTCAGTCTTCAGTGTCACATGATCCTACAGAAATCATTTTAATATGCGGATTTAATACTGAATTAACATTTCTATGACTTACGGTACGGTACGGTTACGGTAATATGTTTCTTGAATCTTGATACTTGAGATATTTTCAGGGATTCTACAGTGAAATTATTTTCCAAACCAGATATATTGTCGATATCAGCAGATTTGAAGTAAAACATGATTTATGAGCCTTTCGTATTGTCAGGTTCACTTTTCAACAGGTTTCCATTTCCAAAATGTAGGCCTACAAGCACAGCCAAACCTGTAAACACACACAGATGAAAAACCCTCTTTCTGCTCATGTTTTATGAATTAGCCGCGTGGATGTGTGTGCGGCGAGTGTGTTTTCGGCATTGTTTTAGAATTCGATTTTCCATTTGTTCTGTCCAGCTGCAGGCAGAGATCACTGTCTCACCAATAATGGCTCTAAACTCCTTCTCCCCTCCATTTTAAATAATAATGAGCCTTTAAAATGGCTGATTCAGACGTATCCCTAAAAGCTGCTTTCCACAGCCCCCAGACCAGTAAACAGCTTTCAGCCTGATCTATCTGTGGCCGTCCTGAGCTTGATATGTGTGTGTTTTCAACCAAACCTAAGATCGGTGACTAAAGTTTGAGCTCCCGGTGTGCGTTCAGGAGTAAGTCTCCTAATGGCAGGTAACCCTAAGCAGCTTAAAAAGGCTGCGTGAGAGATCTGTTCTCAGGTCAGCCGGAGCTAATAAAGGTTATTGTGATTTGAAACTGCATGCAGAGAGCGCTGAGCTCAGATCAGCTGGAGATGAAAGCAGACTGGAGACTCCAGCTTCTCTGAAGCTTTATAGCAGCATTTAGCTGACTGAAAGCGTGACCATTTCTCCGGACACATACGCACACACGCAGGCAAGGAATGATGGGTTTAGTGAGTGTGATGGTCTGAGCTGTCGACTGGAAAGTGGATAAAAAGGATGGAGGAGCTTTGAACTCTAAAAGGGTGTGACTGATGGCCTGCTGTGTGTGTGTGTGTGTGTGTGTGTGAGTATGCATAGCAGAATTTAAGCAGGTTCGGAGTTACTAGACTTGCGTTGACTCTCTTTGTTTACATGTGAGCATAAATGTGTTAAGGGTAGATATATATGCCCATAATCCTCCAGTGTGTACTGTCTCACAAAGTCAAAAGAGAAAGCAAACATGAGAGTGTGAATGTGCACACGGAGAAGGGAAGGAACCAACAGATCGCAAACCTCTTCTTACAGAACACTAATCATTTCCCACCTCACGCCCTTATGTTTGTTGCGTGTGTGTGTGTGTTTGTGTGTGTGTGTGACAGGCTCTCTGAATTTCCAAAGTCACTTTGTAGGAAAAGTTGCAGCTCTTGTACAAAAAGGAGTGTGTAATGTAGATGTGCGGTTAAGGAGAGACACTTTATGGTCAGATCTTTCATGAGATGGTTCAATCGTGATGATGCAGTGCTCTATTCCCTCTTTAAAAAGAAAGACAGAGAAACTGGTGTTTAACGTCTCGGGGTTGTTTGACGTTTACGAGTTGAGGTATTTGCATAATGGCTGATCAGAAGAAGGAGAGAGGAAACAGTTTTCTACAGAGAGACAGAAATCCGGCCCAACTATAATAATATATACGAGTATCCACCCTAAACCACAGCACTGTAGTGAGTTTATCCTGCAACCTAGATGTGACTTGTCACATTCTAAGCAAACTTTAGGAATGAGCATGTGTTTGAATGAGGTAAAAGTTAATTTAACATTTTTTTATTATATATTATATATAACTTGAAATGTACATCTGCAATGATTTTATCCCCCCAAAAAAACTATAATGAAAGTGCATTTGTCTCATGCGCTACATTCCACACGACAGCTTTGTGTCAGGGACAAAGACAAATGATTGGTTCTCAAATCTCATTTAAAAGATAAGTTCAAAAAACTTGGTTTGTCTTCAGGCAGGGAATTGTGTACGGTTAATTGTGTAAAAGATATTTAAGTGCTCTGATGGAGGGGAGAATTTTCAGCCAAAACGGACTTAAATTTCAGTCCGTTCCTCACACAAAGCTATCATATTGCTTTAGAAGACTTGGAATGTAGTGTATGTGTAAAAACGACAAATTTTATTCTAGTATTTATTTTGTTCTTTTGCCCCTACTGGAGCCTGACAATAAAAATAAGTGTTTGCTTTCTTTCTGGGATACAAAAACATTTAGTTTTACCACAGAAGACAGAAAATCGAACAAGTCTGGAAGGACATGAAGTGAGTAAATGATGTCTGAATTCTCGTCATAACTCTAGAAGTTAAGGCCTTGGGTAAAGTAAAGTAATGATACCCCTTTGACCTGAGTGGAAATGCCACAATAGTGTCATTTCGGTGGTACAGGATGAATAGAGGACAAAGGAAAAAGTAGAGGTGCACCGATTGCAATTTTCTTGGTCGATTCCGATTACTGGTTATTATTATTTTTTGTGTGATCTGCTGATACTGATTTTTGCTGATTCCAGTTTTTTTTTTTTTTTTTTATATAAGATCTAGAATTTACAGCATATACAAACAAAAATCTACTTTTCTTCAACGCAAAGTTTTATTTTAAAAAAAACCGACTGAAGCAAAACGTCAGTAATAAAATGAGAACAAATAAAAAAAAATTGCAAACAGCAACAGCACAAATAAATGCAATAGAATGAAGACAGCTATGAAACTAAGTTTTTCAGGCTAAGTAAGTTTTTGTGCGCTCCACTAATGTAGATCAGCGGTGGTGTGCGCACTTTTGGTGCAATCGCGAAACCTGCAGGAATGACTAAAATAATGTGCAGCACAAGCATTATTTTACTTGTGTGAATGAGACGTTTGTGAGAGAGAAAGGGTCGTCGGACAGAGAGAGAGAGAATGTGAGGCTGACGTTATTGCCTGTGCCCCTGGTAAAAAAACAGATTGTCTTGAAAAAAAGTGAGACTCCGAGCCCTGGCCGATCAATCGGTGTATGTCTAGGAGACAGAATAGCGGGACTGTTTACAAAAAGGTTTGGCTGTTTACAATAACATATGTGATATAGAAATCTTATCAGATGCTATTTCTTTGAAACTCTGATTTATATCAGCGCATGGACTGTTTAGCATATTCATGAACCCACGGAAACCACCTTAAAGGGATAGTTCAATCAAAACTAAAAATTCTGTCATCGTTGTTGTTACAGTTTTGGTTACTGTTTAGTTACTGATTTCTAAAGTATGGAAAATAAAGACATTTCTCAAAATATATTTTATGTTTCACAGAACAAAGTAAGTCAGGTTGGGAACAAAGTAAATGATGACAAATTTGTATTTTTGGGTCAGTTGTCCGTTGAAATAATTAGCAGACGTCACTGAAATCCCCTAAAAAGCCTGTGTTTACATGTCTACCTAGTTATCTAAATGTGAACATTCTGGCCCAGACTTCTACTGTTTATACATAAAGCTAGTTATAATTACAACAGACTAATCATAACCCTTTTTACATTTTCTAAAAAACATAATTGACTTTACTTATGAATGATTTTGACCTCTGAGGATATCCGGGGCCTCCCCAAAGGGAGGTTTTGTCAAAATCGAGCTAACTTCTAAGGACAATTTTGTCCCCAAAGTATAGCTAAGTAAACGCACCCCCCAGCAGCTGCCACTGCTCCTCTTCCGTTGTGTGCTCCAACAGACCCTACAACTACAAACATTACAGTCCTTAAAACAACACGGGCACGGGGCGCTGGGCTCGGAGCGCGTCTGTGCGCGTGAGAGCCGCTTGAGGAGGCTGTGAGAGCCCAGCGGTCATGCTTGGTCAGGGACAGACAATGTGCGTTTGTTACTTAAGCACTGTTGTTAATGAAGCCCTCGCCATGCATGCACACACACACACACACACATGGATGTACAATAAAAATTAGGTTTCATTCCAACCCCTCTCGCTTTCTTTCCTTGTTTTATAACGACTACAGAAAAACGGTTTTAAGTTGCAAACTGAATCCCCGTTAAAATGTACATGCTTTATAGACGTTGCATAGTTAGACTCAGGATTATATAACATTTATAGAACGCAACTCACACACATACACGTTCACAAACATCCACAACACCGTGAAATGCTATCAACGCTGGAACAAAAGCCACTTCACACACACTTCAGAGAGGAACAGGTCTGTTGTGGAAATGCCGGCTGAGACAGAGGGAAGTGTGTGTGTGTGTGTGTGTGAGTCTGCGTGAGTCCTCTCTTGCTGTTCAACATATTGAAACTCTGACAGAGTTAATCTCCTCACTGTCAACTCCTATTATAACACCACTGATCATGACATACACACACACTAACTCATGCATACACAAACACACACACACACTCATGCGTACACACTCGTAAATGCACACGGACACATGATTGAAAGTAACGCGACTCAGAGAGTAATTATTACTTCTGTGGATGGCAGAATATATGCCCAAACATGTCCTAAATGCTCCCGAACAGTCACACAGGCATCCGTGGAAATCCGTAACTTTGATCGCAGTTGAGACCAACATGATCCCCTAGCAGGTCAAAGGTCATTATATATGTCTTTTCATGTCATCATAATCAGATTCTTCAGAACCAAAAAACTGCTTTTGGAAACTTCTACATTCGCAAGACGCGGCGAATCAGCACATATTTTTGCAACAGGTTGGAGCCTCTCAGAGGGATGCACGTTTAAGTTTGGCCTACATAAATTGGCTTATTTTATACTTTCCTGGAATTCTCTTTTACTTAGTGATTTCTTGAAAACCCAACGCCAATTACTTGAACATTCTTTCATTATTGACTACATCTCATTTCCAAGCTGTATGAATTTCTTTAATCGGTGGAACATTAATTATATTTCGAAGAGTTTTGTCAGTGGGGTCAAAAATAACACATTTTCAGAATATCGGCAGAAAAAAGTTGTAATTATCAGGCAGTATGTGTTGGATTTTTTTTTTTTTTTTTTTTTACAGTGTTCGTTAGCTAAACTGGATGTTTAACCGCTGCTTTAGATGGTTATATGCGCACATAGACGTTGCTGATTAAGACTAATTGTGCACCACAGAGTGCTGGGTAAATGAACAAACTAGTACGCTTGAATACACACTCACACACACATAAGTAAAGTACTTCAGTAGCATTTTTGAGCTAATGAGAGACAGATTTCCAATTAGCTCCTCATCTCCTCCCTTAGCACTGGAACATGGCCAAAACACACAGGCACATTCATACATATATCATAGATTCCCTTTTCCTTTTTCTTAAAAAAATCCAAAAGCTAAAAGAAATGTAGTTCATTTGCAGTCGTTCATCAGAAAATTGTTTCTTAACAGCTAAAGTGTTTTCTTGATAAGCGAGTGGCTGCCAAGAACTTGAATGTAGTAAAAGTATATTAATTTGTAACTAGAAGAATTTGACGACGTACGGGGGAAGTAAAGCGAGTCATCATTTTGTTGTTTGTGTGTGTTTGATTGGGTGCGTAGTGTGTGACACATTAAGGGAATGAGATATAACCTGAAATCTCTGCCTCAATGTGATAATTGTCCCAGTGATTAGCTACTTTATTCTCTCTGTCTGTCGCTCTCTCTCCATTCCCAGCAGACTCCACTTCTCTTTTCTTCCCTCAAGGCAGAGGAAGGGAGGGGAGGGGTGTAGCTTTTACATTTTTCTCAGTCCAAATTATAGCTGTGAACCATGCAGATAGGAAAAGAATTATACATCTGAAACCAGCGGTAAGTCTGTGCGTGAGCGCATATATGTGTAGTTGAGTCTAAAAGTAATTAAATTTACATAATTGTGTCAACAGAATAAATCAGTGAAGCTCTTGTTCCACCAAATGTTTCTTCTAGAGAAAACGCAGCAGTAGCTTTAGCGTTCAGTAAACTTTGCGTTTTGCTGATATAAATATAATCAGAGTGCTGAGGGGTGGAGAACGCAGCCGGAGTTTTTCTAATTTTACAGTCCTTCAATTATAATTCACATTCAGTCTGAGAGAAGTCTGACCTAAAACACAAATGGAACAGTATTATGGGTAAGAGAGTTGTGTGTGTGTGTGTGTGTGTGTGTGTTTGTGTGTGTATGATGGTCTCACTGCTGAGAGTCTGGTAAGAGGTTTAAAGGGTGGCTTGGACTTAATGGTGGTGGACGCTCCCATATGTCCGCTGCAGAGATAGAGTGCAAAGAGCGTGTTTGCCCGAGGCCCATATGTCTTTATGAGAGTGCTTAGGATAATCTTTGCATTCAACGATCAATTAATCCTTGGGCTTGCAGTTGTTATGCTATTTTAATGATATGCTTGTCATTAAACTCAAGAATGTTCCCTAACAAATTTTTCTAATATTACTTTTCTAACTTTGCACCCAGTTTCAAATTCTCTTCCTCTCAATCTTCTTCAGTCAGGGTCCCTGAACCTGTGACTAAGCAGCACACACATGCTCATGCACAGGTGCATACACACACACACACACACATGCAGACTGTAAGTAAATAAACATTAAGTACTTAAAACAACATACAGAAACAGTGGTTAAACAGACCAGGCCAGTTTGCGCATCTGCTGTGCCGTGGAGCTCAAATCTGCTTCAACGAGTAAAACAATTCACACACAGAGGAGCTCCAGCGACTGATATGATTTTTTTTTCCCCTCACAAGACGAGACGCTCAAATGTTGCCTATTTCGAAGATATCTCTAATGGGTTTAACTCCTACACACAATTTAAAAATACATATTAATTAAAATAATAATAATAATAAAAACCCTGAAAACATAAATTTTCCATACTTTGAATCATGAGGCCCTTGTGCTTTGCATGTAGGAAAGTAGGTTATATTTCAACATGTACAAAAAAAAATTACTTACAAAAATTACAGAATATAAATGGGGGAAAAAATATGGATATGAAATGTCTGGCTTAAGGGCCTGAATTAAATTAAGTTTATTAAAACTTGATTAAATGTTAAGTAACTTTAAAAAGCAATTTAAAACTTTGTACAATGCTTAGCAAGATATAAATGCATTTGATGTAAAAATGCTGAATTACATTTCTAATTGACTGTAAATTAACTAAATATATTTTAAACATTAAACAATGTAAAGAAGTTAAAATACATTTAACTGTATAGGAAATATTTGTTATAAAGTGTTTCCCAGTCTCTAACAGCTAGCTATTTATTTTCCGCTTTTTTCCCTTCCTTAGTCGGTTTAAGAATGAGAACAGTACAAATTACAAAATAAAAACAAAATAAACATATGGTCATTTGTAATTTACGATGCGGTTTTAATTTTAAAAGCACAATTTTATGTTTTCGCGTCGCCCCTCGAGTCTTGCATGCTAAGTTTTCAAGTTTTTGCTCATCTTTTACAAGGCCAACCGAGAGACTCCTTAATTAAACTATTCCCCCCGAGATGAAAAACACATGTGCACTATTCCTGTCCCCCTGTTTACGCTCATAACTCAGCGGCTGTGACTCAAAACCTTTTGAGCTGCCTACCAAGACGGGCCTATGATGCCCAAAATGCTGTCTAGGTGCCCAAAAAATGCTGTCAGGGTAGGCAGCTCATTAGGTTTTGAGACTCAGCCAGTATTCCACACAAACGCTCCACACAAAGTGCAAAACAAGACACACACATCATCAACTAGACAATCAACTTTTGGTTACGATATACACGGAGTATATATATAAGTAAATTAATAATTCTTTTGGGAATGCAAAATGAAACAATAAGCTTTCTTTATTATTCTGTCCAGTCAAGCTCCAGTGGCGTCTCGAGCCATTATTCAGGTTAAGTAAACATGTTGGACGCTCCCTTGAACGTTTTATGAGCAGCAATCAGGGAGATTTTATGAGCGTCTAGGAAACCCCCGCTTAAAAAACCTATTGACTCCCTCGACACAACTCTGATTTGATCAATATCACAGGCGCAAAGAGCCACCGGGCCGCCGGGATTTTGGGAAGGCCGGTGGCGGATACTCAGTTATAGCCTCTCACGGGAAAAGAAGAAAAGACGGACACGCCGAGAAAGAGAGAGAGTGGTTCTTGCTTCAAAAAAAAAAACTTGGAGTTACAGTAGCAGTTGCACCTATTTCTAATTTTTAAAGTATTGAACGGAGAAATAGGCCCGCGTCAAGGCCAAACGTTAAAATTACGTATCCACTGAAACCCAAGAGATTATTACAAGGTACGGTCTTTCGCATAAACATTTAAAGAAGTTGTACTAGCACAAAAGTGTTGTCGAATCCCCCCTCAACAAGGGATTTTGTGAGTTGATGAGAAGCGGCGGTGGAGTATGACAGCAGTGTGTTATATCCCCGGGAGAGCGCGCGCTTGCACGGTCACTTCAGGATCGAGCTCAACGAGAGCTTCATGTCATCATACCAGAGACCAAGCCGTGATACAAGTAGCGGAGATTTGCGGATCGGACTCTTTTATGAGCAATACAAGTCAACCTATAATATCGCAAATCTGAGACCGTAGACTACATTTCAGGCTCTTTCTAGTGGATTTAAAACACGCGCTCGAGCACTTACTTGGGGTTTTGTGAATTCCACACGACAGATTCCAGTGATTTGGCTGCGGGTAACGAGTATCGGCACATGGCTGTCAGAATCCAGAGGTAATATTTCCACGAGCCGTCACTTCCAGCCATCTTACACTGTTCTCGGAGAGACACAAGCCAGCAAGAAGATAAGATCCTTTCGATCGACTGTACTCCTGGTTACCGAACCACATGCAACAGAGTAGGTTAGGCGTCCGGTCGGAGGGGCTCCATGCCTCAACTTGAAATCCAAATTTTCTAGCGTTGCCTGGAGGGAAAAAATGTGTCGCACAACGTTGCACAGGCGGCTTCTGTGCCAACGTTTCTGTTACCAAAATCGCTGCTACCTTGCACTTAGGTAGACGACAGCGCCTGACTCTTTTATTGTACTCATCTATTAGTGGAGCTAGTAGCCTCACAAAAGGTCAGATCACGCTAGATAGGGGGTGAGTGATATGCACACAGGTATAAGGACCATCAAGTAGGTCCTGATCATGTGTCAGATTTAAAATTAGACTCCTTTCGCTTATGATCCCAGATCATAGAGATGCACTTTAGATATGCAACAATTCTTGTCAAAAATGTATCGCCCTATATCCATGTTCAAAGTCTCCAATTGTCAGTCACAGGACTGCCAAAACGTCTGTCCAATTCCATTTGGATTCTCTTTTGAAAAAGAACCATGAAAAGTACACTCCCGAGTCTTGGTGCTTCTGATATTGGCGTTTTAGTGCATACTGATAGACTGGATATCAGCTACTGTCCGCTCCTGGCTCGCGTGCAGAAAGGTGCAACACAGTTTCGTCTTAAGGATATAAACAGATGGGAAACTCCAGCAGCTCGGCGCTTCCTCTGCGAGTTAATGACGCGTCTTTTAGCCTTGGATCTTGTTTGGAGTTGTTAGGCGCTCAACCGTGGACCCGGTGCGTCCGCAGTCAATCCCGCACACCGTTCACAGCACAGTGGCTCGCGATCCATCACCTCCACTCCCACCGAGCTGCTGAACCCCGCCCAATTTCGAAACGGACCAATCAGAGATCACGTTTAGGGCAACGTCGCAACATGGTGTCCCCGTCTGTGCAGCGAGTCTCAGAGAAGTTCAGCTGCGAAAGACTGATGTATTTAAAGAAACGGGGAGTGAGTTTAGTCTTTCTCCTTAAAGATAAGACGTTCAAAAGTGTTGTAGTTTAAGAAACTGACTGTCTTAGTTTTTTTTTTGCTGACAAATATGCCGTAAAATAATATTTTCCTTAGACAACGTGTAGCAAAGCTGACTGCTTGTTACTATGGTTACTCCGTACGTTAATCTATAATGTTGTATTTTCTTTTCTCAGTTAGTTTATCATTTCCTGGAGTCATTTTAATACGTGAGTCTGTTTTATATTCACAACACATCACGGCTTTCAGCTGAAAACACAGGTCTTCACCGTAAAATCGTTTAATAACAGATTTAGGATCATTATCCCAAAGACATCCAAGAGAGTGACACTAATGATATTTGATGGTCAAACAAAGATAACGCTAATCCTTTCAGTAGTCAATACCGCCCCCTATCGGCTGTAAAATATGTTTTTGATTAATTCAAACTGTAAATGGTTGATTTGAGCTTTTATTTAGCTTTTGTTTTTTTGTTGTTTTAGAGCAACTGAAGTATGCCGTATAACAAACGGTGATGCATATTAAAATATGACTTGAATCAAAATGAATGTAGTTAATATATGAATACTGTCAGTTGCCCAATGACTGTCTGTAAGGTCTGTGACTGATTTGTATGTCTTCCTCCATGAGTAAGATGCGATTCTGAGTGACATGTGGTGTCCTTTCAATCTACTAAACCAATCTGTGTGTGTGTGAGTGTCTGTGTCGTTCTTCAGAGAGCCATATGTCTCGAGAAGGGTTAGTCTTCCGGTGTGTTTAGATAACACAAGTGTGGTGTAGCTTTTACTCTTTGAGCACTTGTGAGTGTGAAATGTCAGTTTATTAATTTCCCACACTTAGATAAGGTCTGAAAGACCAGCCACACATTAAAAAATGACATATATGCAGTCATGTGATCTGTTTAAGGCTGAACGTCATCAGCTCTGGCAGAAAATGCAGTTTGTGTTCTAAAAAAGATGACTTTTAGTTAGCAGAGGCTCATTTTGGTGTTTTCTGTGTGATTCTTTCTGCAGATTTGTGTGTAATGATTACATGTCATTTTGCATATGTACAAATATCTGATCTTTTTTTACTCCAGTACTTGGAGGTAAATATAGCCCCTCCACCTTAGTCTGAGTGTTAATTCCTTTCAGCCAGTCATACACCCTCTTTTTACTATCTTTTTTTCTTTAATCTGCTCTTTTTGTATCTGAGATGATCTGATGTTTAGGACCTCAAGCCTGAACTGAAAATATTCGTTGCAACAGGCTTGACGAGAGCAAAACCACACACACACCCAAGAAGAAATTACCGGAGTCCATTTGTCAGCAGCTATTCACTAATATGTCCATACTGCGGTCTACACACAGTTACTAATAAACCAAAAGCACACACACACCCACACACACTCTAGCACTTGGAACTTAACATAAAAGTGGATAAAAAGCATGCACATACATATAAATATACTACATTACAAAAGTTTGGGCTCTGTAAGATTTTTAAATGTATTTGAAAAAATATTTTATGCTTACCGTTTATCTTTTTAAAAGCATTTTTATAGCTAAAAAAACCCCAGTAAATATCTGTTATATTCTTTAGTATTTTTATAATAATATTAAAAAATTTCTACATACATTTTCAAATGTAATTTATTCTTTTTGATGGCAAAGGTGAATGTTTAGCAGTCACTACTCAGGAATAATTTAGTATGTTTATTTGGTGGTCAAATAACTTTTTTTATTATATGTTGAAACATAGTTGTGCTACTTGATATTTTTGTTGAAGCCATGTCACATTTTTTCAGGATTGATCATTCAGAAGAATAGCATTTATTTGAAAAAGAAAGATATTGTAATATTATAAATGTCTCACTCTTGATCAGTGCATCCTTCCTGAATATAAATATAAATTTCTAAAGAAGTTTTTAATATAGTTAAATGTTGTTTACTTTTCAGTTCATTTAATATTTCATGATCATTTAGATCGCACATACATCATCTATATACACCCTGTTTTCCTGTTCACACATGCTTGAGTGTTAATGTCTGAGCATTTGTTACTTGGCAGCCCAAAGCTTATTAAAGTCGACTGGGTGGTGATGGTAGCTTAACATGTCTCTGCCCTAATGAACTCTTCCGTTTCCTTCTTATTTGTGCCTAGTATTATTAATTGACATAATTGTTGGTTAAGCTAAGTTAGCATTTATGTCTGCATGCAATTAAGGTGCATATGTTTGTGCACGTATGTGTGGGCGAAGGCCTTACTTTGTGTAATGTTGGATTTGGTTTTGGTCCAAAATACAGTAGATTAACTAAACAATGTTTTGGAATAGTTTCAACCAAGAAGGTGAGTGTGTGTGTATGTGTGTGTGTGTGTGTGTGTGTGTGATTAGGAGGTGGAAAGACTGTAATGGAGGAACTCAGGAGGGTGTTGATGGAATATTCAAGCAGTTAATAGACCAATTTCACACACACCCCCGCTCCAGCACACGCACTTCTCTCTCTCTTATTCTCTCTCTCTCCCACACTAAGTCAGTAGGGAATCATGAATGACAATCCAACACTGCCCCACCCAGAAAGCCCCCCCCCCCCCTCACACCCCCCGATAGGCCCAGCTCAGCACACTGAGAACACAGTATTACAACAAAAACATTAGCTTGGACCAAAAAGAGACACACTCCTACACATGCACATACAGCCCAGTTTAAAAAAAATCACTTGTATACAAGCAAAACTAACCACCTACATGCGCACATGGACGGTGTGCAGTGTGCCAGTCCTCTATAAGTGTATCTGGGAATGCAGCCATAGGCAGATGATCTGGTTGTCACAGTGAGCAATGGGCTCAAAAAACTTCTGTGTCACTATGCGTGAATAAGTGTGTGTGTGCGTGCGTGCGTGTGTGTGTGTCTGAACCGGTAAACTTGGCGTGAAATTGTGGTGGTGACTGTGACGGATCTTCATTTCCACTCTGATGGTGCTCACACACATTACTACCTTTGTTCCTACACAACAGGTTGGAGAAAAAGAAAAATGTGTGTGCTCGCATATATCAAGTACTAAATAAAAGTCGTGTTAAGTGCCCTTAATGATTGTTTAAGAAACCCATTATGTTCGGCAAATGGATCCAGTATAGATTTCATGTCATTGTACTAGTGTCTGTGTCTCAGGTTTGTCTTTCCTGACTCTTAAATAATGTATTTCTAATGGACTCCATGCTGCACTTACATACTCCATTTAAATGTGACAGGATTCCAATCAATCGCAGATCAATAACCTTTAACCTCGGTGTGCAGATTGCTCTTAGCCACTGATCTGCATTCGGTTCAGACACGGAGCCGGCTGGGTTGTTGTTTTACATCTCAACAGGAAGATTTTTGTTGCATTGTGTCATGGCTAAACTTACACGCAGACCTTCCAGTCATTCTTTCCTCAGTTTTAGCATAATTTGCTTTATTTGTGGTTTCTTTTGAAATGCTGTCGGCAAAGAAATCTGTCAAGATCAAGATTTGGCACATAAGGGGATGTTTTAGGCTATATTAATGGCATCAAATTATTTAGACAGAGAAAAAAATATCATAAGATAAATAAGAGAAAGGTTAAGGGATTGAATCTGATTGAATTACATTAACAGTAACATTATAGTTTCCGTATGAGTTGTACCAAAGCAGTGCCAATTTAATATGGTACAGTTTAAAAAAATATACAGCAAAAATATGGAATGGTAGCAAATAACCACAATAACCACAAATGTTTTACACAATACAAAAGTTTCTTGCGCAGGTCCCCATTGTTATGTTAAATGTACATTTTAACATTAAAACTGAAAATGAAAACTAAAAATTAAGAACGTGCTGGCAGTCTAATTTAGTCTAAGTATAATATTTATACTCAATTAAAATGTAAAAACTCAGTCAGGTCCAATACAGACTTAAAGATTATTTTAAATGTACTTTACAATGTAATTTCTTAATCAATCAAGAATGCAGTGTATATGGAGAAACAGACAGGATATTATTTTTGTACTCTGTTGGTTTACTGAACGTACGTGTGATTCATTTGTTTACTTAAGCTATTTCCACATATATCTACTTTTCTATCGAGAGAAATACAAGAATAAGAAAGATGAACATGTGTTTCACGCTTAATGAGAGTGCATGATGAAATGCTCTTCACTGATCATTATAAATCTATTAGTTTTATAGCTGCTCAAACCACAGCAGACTGGCTGCACTGTTCATGAATCAACAAATGAATACACACACACCCACACACACACACACACACACACTCACACAAAGGGCAGAAAGCGGAACACTGCTCTCAACACACAATTATCCAGCATTCCTTTGTAATTGAATATATTTCTCTGTCTCTCTCTCTCTCTCTTGCTTTTTGTAAGGAGAAAAATGTTGGAAAATCTAGTCCGTGTCAGTTTGTACTGGTTTTAGAGATGGTGACACATCAGCAGCAGATATTAGTTTAGACATCTGATGTAATTGTTCTGTAACTGTGTGTGTGAGTGAGTGGTTGTATACAGCCCAATATGTTGGCACTGAGATGTCCGTCATATCAGTCTTTTTCTCTCTCTGTTCTGTTTCTTTGGTGCTGCCTGCAGCCATAGTCTGTGATAGATAAGATATTATCATGAAAGAATCTGATGTGATTGCGAATGGCTGTTTTGAGTGGAGTCTTGTAGATTACATCACCCTCTCTTTTCACATTACAGATAACTGTGATGTTTTATGAGTGTGCTACGCAATGCTTTCACTAGAGACTATTTCACAGTGTAAAAAAATCTCTTTTGGTGTGCACGTGTGTGTTCGTGTATATGTTTTAATGAGTGTATGATTTTGAGTTAATGTCTGTACAAATGAGCATGTGTGTGTCTTCTGTAACTTGAGCTCTAACGACTGTCCTGTTTCTTTAGCACCTGTCATTCATTTTTGACCCCACCACACCGTGCCGTGAACTCTTCAAATGGTTTTTTTGTGTGTGTGGACACATAACGATACAAGATGACAGTGAACAAAACTCCCATACCCAAAAGAACGGACTAACATCAGTCACTCAACGTTTGCGTGCGCAGTCGTGTTTTGAAAGTGCACTGCTTACCGAAAGATTTGGTGAGGTTAAAAATAAACCCTATATCTCCTTTTCAGCAAAGCCGTGTTTTCAAATGTCTGAAATAATATTGAAAATTTAAACATTAAACATACAGAAATACACTAAACTCTCAGACTACATAGATGTGAATACAGACACATAAAACCGTGTCAGAAGAAATGTGTGAAACTAAATTTCCATGTAACACAACTTTCAAGAATCTGCTCTGATTTTTGTGAGTGCGCTAAAATCGTATTGTGGCTGAGATTTTTGTTCTAACGAGACTGAAATACAATACAGGCCAATTATGTTCACAAGCCTAAAGGTGCCAAGCAACCAAAGGACCCTGTCGTTCATTAACCCCACTCCGTTCATGGTGTGTGTGTGTGTGTGTGTGTGAGCCCGTATGTGTTCATTAGTGAGTTCAGTAAAGCGTGTCTAAGTGGCACAGTGTGTAAGTAAATGGACCTGAACTGCCTCTCAGCTGTGGATTTTGGTGCGTGTGTGAGCGTATGTTTTTTTGTGAGAAAGGGTGAAAAAAGTAGTTCGCCTTTTCAAAGTGAACTGCTTTGTCGGTGTAATTTTGCCAGTGAGATGTATGTGTACCCAGCGAAGAAGCTCCCAAGCCACATTTATTACACATTCTTAATTCAAGCTACTCTCCAAACAACTCTTTTAGGAAGAAACCGAATGTGTAAATTTTGGACTGCACATGTGTGTTTTTCTCTTGTTCCTCAGAAGTATGGGACAGATGTCACCGATTGAGCCGGCCCCCCTCCCACTGCCCCGCCTCTTCCCCTCCCTATCAAAGGCCTGGGACTGCCAGAGTACACATCAATCATTCTGAGTGACAGGTAGGAGTGTGTGTGACATTGTGGGAACATGTATAGTGTGTGTTCAAACACAAAAATTCCTCTGTCCAGATAAAGGCACTTTATCTGCTGCTGTCTGCCTGGTCAGACATTATTTACTACTGCCCATCCCCGCACACACTCCTTCTGTTAAAGAGGACAAAATTGCTCTTCTATCTCCTTCATTCTTTTTTAAAGTTCCATCCTTTTCTCTTTTTTCCTTTCCTATGTATCTTGTATTTTAGATCTTCATTAAAATGCACATTTTCTTGGCAAAATGCTTTCTTGTCATAGGACCGTGCTTTGTTTTGAATTCAAATTTACCTTGTGAAATGAATCGTACATGGACAACTTGTATTTGTAATTTTATGAAAATTCCTACATTTTAGGTAAAAAAAAACGTTAGTTTGTCACATGCCTGACAAAATGAAGCAATTTTAAAATTTTTCAGTTTAGTTTACAGTTTAGCAGTCTTCCACAGAATGACAGCTATTACATATGAATGTCATGTAAACATATTTTGAGCAAGAGTCGCTTTGAAGTTGTGTTAGTCTTTAAATAAAGTGCCCAGTGTCTGCTGGGTGAAGTTAAAAGACAGCCTCAGGCAACTACTGATGTTAACAATCTGCTTTAAATAATGCCAGTTAGCAAAGAGACAATATGAAAAGTCATTTCTCACAGATGTCATAAAATGTTTTGTTGTAAGTTTTTTGGGGCATTGTAGCTTTCATCTTCCCACTTAAGACATGTTAGATGGTGTGTTTGACCTGTAAAGGGCGATTCTAAGGACATATGGGTATTTATATCCATCCAATCAATGGTAGCGGAAAGTTAAAGGAAAGCAGCAATCTGACTGGTTTCCTTCCCGTGAAGGAGCCATTATCAGAGCCAGATTTCTTTCAGAGGGATTTGTTATAGTGGATTCATTATCTTTAGCTTCGTATTTAATTCAATATTTGTTGCACAGATATATTTCACTTATATAAGGTTACATATAAAGTACAATTTAGAAGTTTGTGGTCATAAGATTTATTTATATATATATATATATATATATATATATATATATATATATATATATATATATATATATATATATATATATATATATATATATATATATATATAAACCTACTGTCTTCAAATGTTTAAACCGTAGTGAAGTTTTATCTGAGACGTACTGTTGTGGATGTCTACAATGTTGCAGTTGATCATTTAATGTAGAGTCAAGTTTGTAATGTACAGTTAATAGCTAATTTAGTCATACACATGGTTAATGGTTGATGTAGACTTATGTTTGCCGTGTACAACAATCAGCTGTCTTGTTAAAACGGGACCAGCTGAGTTTCATTGACCTCATACCTTTAATGTAAGTTCCTCATCTTTTACTTTGACTTTGTAATGTAATTATTTAATCAAAGTAATGAATGTTGGGCGTTGCATGTAGGAGGATAGATTGAGGTTTGAATTATTAGAACATATTTCTGTTGAGGTCAAACACACAATGCCACGCCTCGGTGCTCACCAAGGACAGAGACAGAGAGAGGGAGGGGAGGGGGAGGATGTGGAAAGGTGGATCACTGAAATAGGAGGAGGACACCGGAGTGAAAAGGGAGTGAGAGGGCATGATACAGACCCATTCTTGACCTGTGGTATCTCACTCAACCTCACTATGACAATTACAGTTGAATTAATCACCGGCCCTCTCTCGTTCTGTCTCTGTCTATAGAGATTATTACCAATGTGGACATAACTCACCATAAAGGCTTGGTTTTTGACCTACTAAGAAGCTTTAGTTGGTAGGTTTTAGTTCCTCACAGGGCTAAGATATGGATAGATCAGACTCTCACTGATGAGTAATTTGTATGCTGTTCTATATGGTAGCTAAATTAAGATTAGAACATCCTAGATCTCGATGCAGGTTTAGGGATAATATTGCCCCCAAGAGAAGACTGAAGAAAAGAGAAGAGAAGATTGCTTTTTCCCTTTTTTTTGTCAGAAGAAAAGCAGGGAATAAAAGGCAATATGAAAATTAAATAATGAAAATATAAGTTAAGTTATAATGCATTTTAGAGTAATGAATTTAGCTACAGTACAAGCTAACATTAACATGTAAACAAGCCGTAGGCAATGGAATTTTATAACATTTGGTTTCTGCTACTTACTCAATCTGTGTACTTTCCTACATCTTTCTTAGTAAAGAATGTACCTTTAGTGTAAAGCAGAATAGTGTGAATTGGCATTCAACCTCTGACTGGCTCCTCTACACTGGTGTGTTTGTGAGAGAGAAAGAGAGAGTGAAGTGAATGGAGTTAGTAAGCTTAATGATGTTGCAGTGCTAAGCTGTTTCTCTCATTACTCTGACTGACATTTGAATGTTAATCCTGAATTAGCTGGTAAACTATCTAAGTGTTTGAGTGATGACTTCATCAAACTTCACTCCATCTGTGTGTGCCTGACATTGATAGATAAGAACTGTGCATGCATTGTTGTGTTTTTGTAATTCAGAAAACATCTGTTTTCTTTTTCTTCTTCTTCTTCTTGTAGTCATCAAAGTAGTGGTGGGATGTAGGTTGTGTGGGGGGGGAGGTGGGCTCAAAATCTTGCCAGTTTAGTTTTATTTTTTTTATTTTTTTGAGAATTTATGCTTATCTATGTTTTTTTATTTGATTTGATTCAACAATATTTCTAATAAAAATAAATTCATCAAAGAAAACAAACAAAGTTTCAGTTTCCAACAAAAATATTGATTATGTGACTCTGAAGACTAGACCCTACTGATTAACAAATACAAACCCGATTACAAAAAAGTTGGGACACTGTACAAATTGTGAGTAAAAAAGTAATGGAATACTTCAAATCTCATAAACTTATATTGTATTCACAATAGAATGTAGATAACATATCAAATGCTGAAAGTGATACATTTTGAAATGTCATGCCAAATATTGGCTCATTTTGGATTTCATGAGAGCTACACATTCCAAAAAAGTTGGGACATGTAGCAATAAGAGGCCGGAAAAGTTAAATGTACATATAAAGAACAGCTGGAGGACCAATTTGCAACTTATTAGGTCAATTGGCAACATGATTGGGAATAAAAAGAGCCTCTCAGAGTGGCATTGTCTCTCAGAAGTCAAGATGGGCTGAGGATCAACCATTCCCCCAATGCTGTGGCAAAAAAAAGTGGAGCAATATCAGAAAGTAGTTTCTCAGAAAACAATTGCAAAGAGTTTGAAGTTATCATCATCTACAGTGCATAATATCATCCAAAGATTCAGAGAATCTGGAACAATCTCTGTGCGTAAGGGTGAAGGCCAGAAAACCTTACTGGATGCCCGTGATCTTTGGGCCCTTAGATGTCACTGCAACAAATACAGGAATGCTACTGTAATGGAAATCACAACATGGGCTCAGGAATACTTCCAAGAAAACATTGTCAGTGAACACAATCCACCGAGCTATTCGCTGTTGCTGGCTAAAACTCTATAGTTAAAAAAAGAAGCCATATCTAAACATGATCCAGAAGCGCGGGCGTTTTCTCTGGGCTAAGGCTTGTTTAAAATGGACTGTGGCAAAGTGGAAAACTGTTCTGTGGAAAACTGGGACACCATGTCATCCGGACTATAGAGGACAAGGACAACCCAAGTTGTTATCAGTGCTCAGTTCAGAAGCCTGCATCTCTGATGGTATGGGGTTGCATGAGTGCGTATGGCATGGGCAGCTTACACATCTGGAAAGGCACCATCAATGCTGAAAGGTATATCCAAGTTCTAGAGCAACATATGCTCCCATCCAGACGTCGTCTCTTTCAGGGAAGACCTTGCATTTCCCAACATGACAATGCCAGACCACATACTGCATCAATTACAACATCATGGCTGCGTAGAAGAAGGATCCGGTAACTGAAATGGCCAGCCTGCAGTGGTAAACATGGCCTTGTCCCAACTGTTTTGATATGTGTTGATGCCAAGAAATTTTAAATCAACTTATTTTCCCCTTAAAATTATACATTTTCTCAGTTTAAACATTTGATGTGTCATCTATGTTGTATTCTGAATAAAATATTGAAATTTGAAACTTCCACATCATTGCATTCAGTTTTTATTCGCAGTTTATACAGTGTCCTTTTTTGGAATCGGGTTTGTACTAAAAAGAACTGGAAATATATTTATTTCAAGTATACTACAAACACATTCACATATTTTTTGTACTTAATAAGAAAAAATACCCTGCAATTGTACTTTTGGTATACTAAACTGGTATACTTAAAGTCTGCTTTAATTGTGCCAAAACAGTGCTGAAGTCTAACTAAAATGGAACTATTGCAAGTATACTTAATGTACACTATAAATATCTAGCATTTCAAAACCGATATTATTCAAAGATCATACAGTCTTCATCAATATTGACAATAAACACATTTTAGGCTTAATATTAAGATATGTACATTGTGCCCAAGTAGTCCAAATAAAGTTTAATTGTAATTTCATATGAATAAGTCTTGATTGATAAATCAGTAAATATGTTAATAAATTTGAACTACACTTAGATTATACAATTAAATAAATATTTTTTTTAATATCTTACTTTTTTACTTGGAGAGTTATGGCTGCTGAATTTTTTTTTTTTTTTTTAATGTAAACAGAAAATAGAAAACAGTAATTTTAAATTGTACTAATATTTATGTTTTACTGTATTTTTGATCAAATAAATGCAGTCTTGGTGAGACCTGATGAAAATGAAAGGGATACATGTAAGGATATAACTATGCATGAAGAAAAATATCTGTCACTGATACATTGAGCACAACAAGAACAATGAGCGGAGTATAACAAGGACAATTTATTTTTATTTATCCGGGTCTTGGAATCACGAGTTGTCCATGACCGTGGGAACCGTGAGGTTAAAAAGTTTTTTTGTGGACACATCTGCCTAACATGCTGACACAAAAGTACAGTGTAGATAATGTCAAGCAGCCAAAACAGAGAAAAATAAAACATCCTGAGATCTGTATCCTGCTTTCTTGAGTGTGTGTATATAATTGTGTCAGTGTAGGTGAGTGTGTGTGTGTTTGTAAAAGCCATTAGTCTTTCTGTTATTAAAGTCTTTTAAAGGAAGTACAATGTCCAGACATCCAAATTTAGCCTTGAAGGTCAGGGAAAAGGTTAGCATGCCTGGAAAAAAAGACCCAAAAATTCTTGTGTATATGTGTCTTTGCAGGTGCGGATATTTGTGTGTGTTTGTTTAGGTGTGAGTGTGTTTGGATGAGCACAGATGCATTTGAGTAGAGTAGTTTACAGTAGTCTAAAGTCTAAATCTCATACAATGCGGTTTAATCGCACTCACTCTTATGTGTTTACCGCTAATTGAGTGCAGCAGATTCTGGCACGGCTGATGTCATTTGGCTGTTCAGTGGAAACGTATGACCTCCATTATGTTATTATGTCATTATGAACTGATTTAAAATCAGAACACAAATGCACATTGAAAAAAAAAACATACCAAGGTCATTCCACAGCTGCAACGTGATGAACCTCAAAAATATCCCGTAACTTCAATCCATCTATTGCTCCCAGCAGGGGAGGTGTATGAACTGTATGTGTTGCAAGAGATGGGAATAATTACGTTAATGTCAAGCTTCTGAAATTATCTCTTGTAATGTCATTTATATGGTTATCTGCAAACATTCCAGATGTGAATTGTGTGTGTATGTAGATAGGCAAGTGACAGGTTTTCTCTGTTTACACCTATCTTTATCAAAACACATTCCTCTGTTTCACGCACACACACACCCTGCTGTGTCAAAGACAACAGCTCTATACAAACTGCACCTGTCTGGCTCATCTCACACAGAGTAGGGTCTCACCTGTCCATGACCTGACACCTAAATCATACATACATGCACACATGTTCACATTCTCAGCACACTAAATCAGCACAGCTTTATAAATATGCAGCCGTTACTCACACAAGATTACACACAAAGTGAAACACGAGTTTAAACACTTTTAACCTTCCTCTTGCCCTACGTTCCTCCAAAGCACTGGCATGAACTAGGGCCCTTTGGACATGGTGCTTTCTGACAGGTGACCATGAACAATGACTATTTGTGGCTTTGTAGCATAACAGACATCTCTCTTCCCTCCTCTCTGGGAGTTTTTCCTTTCCATTGTCACTGTTTTTTTAACTTGATTTTAGACTATTGGTATTGTAAAAATGGCAAACAAGGAAATCAGAATTGAGCAGAAGTTTTTTTTCATTGCGTCAATCTACTGTGACCTCCAGATTATCTGGTGTTTTAATGATGAAAATTTTACCGTCATTTATTTCTTTATATTTATGTCTCATAAATGGGTGTTACTTCAGCTATGGGCATTTTGGTCCTGGGGTAAATTGAAAATGAAAATGAAATGCCATAGTGTTATTCTTGGTGGTAAGGAGATCATCTTTACTGACTTACATCATTAATTGCTAGAGCTGGGATAACTTTCAACTTGTAGTCCATTACTGATGCCAAATTACATTACAAAAAAATTGTAGTTAGTAATGTAATCCATTACATTACACATTTTAAGTAATATAATCAGACTACTTTTAGATTACTTTATCACAATGATTAATATTGTACCATATTGATATGAACTAACCCTGAACATGCAGATGTGGTACTTAATAAATACAATGTTACATTTAAAATATCAGGGGTACGTCAAGAAATATATATATATTGGGGAAAGATGTTCATATGACAGAAAAGTTTAGGAATACCTGCATTACAAGAAATAATGTGCATTTTAATTTGTTTGAAAGACAAAAGCCTTCCAAAGATTCAGTATGGTTAAATAACCTACTGAGTGATAATTCAAATAAAAATTTATGCGTTCATTAGTAGTAAATGCAGAGTTGAAACACTTCTTAAACCATAAATGATTTTTGTAAATGCAATGGTCAAATGTAAATAATATGTAATCAATATAAAAGTACTTGTAGTCTGATTGTTTGTAACTTAATCTAATTACAAGTACTTAAAGGGATACTCCACTGCAAAATGAAAATTTTGTCATTAATCACTTTACCCCCATGTCGTTCCAAACCTGTAAAAGCTTAGTTCGTCTTTGGAATAGAGGGTTTTCACCGACGTCACGTTCTGGGCGGTAACCCGGATGCGCGGCCATTGTGGAGGTACTCGGTGTAAAAAACTGAATGGAGTACAATGGAGTATAGTGCGCTTTGGATACTTTAAGTGAATGTAGCCATGTCTGAATAACCGAAAGTTCAACAAAACGTGCCCAAGATGCAACGGCATATAGGGAAGGACTTGGACCACAAGAAAAGGCGCGATATTTCGAGAAATTACGATTTATTGGCGGTGCAGAACCTTACGAGTTAGCTCCCTCTTCTTGGATCCGTGACGACCCGGTGATTCTTCCTTCAGTTGCATATCCCGATATAGTCAACTACCTGGTTTTCTCTCCGAGCACATACACAGCGAAATACCTTAAATCCTACAAGGGTTTGGAGGCTTATAACCAGATGGTGTGTGGATGGGTGAGGGAGACGCAGTACCAAGTTATCAACGACCGTTGTATTGTAAAGGGCAAAGTAAGTAATGCAATAACGTCTTTAATCAACCTATACTTAACTGTATGATATCATTGCGATACTCAAGGTGTAGCCAAGTGACTCTCAATCATTATTTTTTTTTTTTCATTTCAAAGACTCCCAGTTTGCTATCTACACTGTACACTATCTGAATTAGTTTCATAGTATTTTATTCTATCATATAAATGCACATGTACAATCTGACACCCCAAAAAAAACACACACTATTATTCTCGAGCCGTCTTATTAGTACAACCTGAAACACGGCAATAATTAACCATTTTCCTTGACGACGTTCGGGATATACTTCAGTGCCAGTGCTTTGTTGTGATGTGGAGTGCCTCCAACATGGCCGACTTCCGGTCTGATGACGCGCCGTGAAAACCCTCTATACAGTTTAAGATATTTTGGATGAAAACCAGGAGGCTTGTGACTCTCCCATAAACTGCCAAGTAAATTACACTGTCAAGGTCCAGAAAAGTATGAAAAGTATAATCAGAATAGTCCATTTACCATCAGTGTTTCAACCATAACGTTATGAAGCAACAAGAATACTATTTGAATGCAAATAAAGCCAAAATAATGACTTTATTCAACAATTGTGTCTCTCCACATCACTGTAGCACCATTTCGGCGAATATGAGCTGAACACAAGCAGTGTACGCTCTTCTGTGTCAGCCGCGCCACTTTCTATGTGTATTTACATTTTGATTTGAAAGAAAACAGCGTATCCGTGCAGCGTGGGGACATGTGGGGACAAGGGTAAGTGATTAATTACAAACTTTTCATTTTGGAGTGAAGTAACCCTTTAATTTTTGGAATTTGATTACATAACCCAGACAGTTCAACTGTGATTACTTATTAGGGCATTACAGTTAAAAAGGCATCTATTGCAAGTATAAATATTTTATTCCATTATAAATCTCTAAATGACTTTCACTATCTAATGCTTAATAAATGTTTTAAGTTTTAAACAAACATTAAAATATTACCCCAAACATTTGAAAAGCAGTGTAAAAATCATGTACATGAAAAAGAAATCCTATATAATTAAAAATGGTTTATGATTATTTCCTTCTTTGTTCAGATCATAGCATTATTGTTTTAAATGGTAGTGACGAATATTTTTAAAATAACATTTCACAGAAAACAATAGAATCTACTTTAATTTTTAAAATGAGGTCCTTTTGTATCCCATGGACAAAGTGACCAGGTCTCGCTAGAAAAAGCTAGCGACCTAGTCTGACAAAACAAGCCCAAAATAAGCGACTGGCCTCACTAAAAGAAGCCAAAATAAGCGGCTCCTAGACCTCCTAGCAAAAATGCTTTAGCGCACACACACACACATTTGAATGCCTTCCACCTCACTAAAAGACCTTGTTCAAATAGACAGGCCAGCACCAATTACTTTTCATATATGTAACAAGAGTGATGTTTGATGCAAGATAAAAGTTTCTGGAGAGATGTTTCCTAATTAGAGTTTGTGGAATTTTACACAGTTATTTCTAGTAATAATGAGAATCAGTAATAATTTCCCAACTTTTCTGTGAATCTCCTATTTAATAAAGGCCTGAACGTGACATGGTCTGTGAAAACTGACTTCATTATCATGCACATAGCTCCTGACAAAGCGTCCATCAATTAAACAAGCCCTTCCCCCCACCCCTTCTCTAGTCCCACCCCCCCACTGAGAGCTCCCAGCATGCTCTCTGAGAAGCATTCTTCCTTTTCTTTCCTTGTGTTATCAATGTTCTCTTCTTCTATTTGTTTCTTTAGCTTTTGCAATTGCCGGGTCCCGGTGTTTTTCAGTGGGAGCCGCGAGCGCTGATGTTTCATATTTTATGAGAGGTTTCAAATTCAGTTAAATCCCAGCAGACCCTCTCTCTCGGTCTGTCTCCAGTTTATTAAGACGTTGAGGAGGGAGTGACAGTGATTAGAGCTTGTGTTCTATAGACAGAGACGCCGTAATGGGACAGTATTTCATAGCCCCCACACTGAATAGAGAGGGTTTGTTTCTCATTTCCTGCATCAGTTCAGCTCTCAAGCCCAATTTCAGCTGTCATTTAGGAGAGGTACTTTGTCATCTCCTTTGTCATCTCCATCTCTCATTGTATTCCATCACGGCGATGTCAAATTCATCTTATGATTTATATGTGTTGTATTTAGAAGTTCCTCTCTGGAATCTGTGATGATCTTATCTTAGTCGTGCTCCTCTGAAGAGTTCATCTGAAGAGTTCATTTAATGTTGCAAAGCCTCACATACACACACAACTGAACGCATACAGACTCTCGTCCAAAAAATTTGAATAGCAGGATTATTACGAAAACCTGGCAGGAGATGAGAGAACAACCTGGCTGTGTGTGTTTAGGGGTGATGATGGGGGTGGGGGAGTGATATCAGCGAGGAGGAGACCCAAAAGCACGCAGCATGACTCTCCTCTCCAGAGGGGAAGAGAAACAGAGTGATATACACCTCGTCGGTCTGGGGTCATTGTATGAGTTTAGATTAGCTTTCATCACTGGAATGATAAACCGTCTGCAATATTCCATTTGTTCTGGAGGAGAGAGAAAGAGGAGAGCTGAACTTTGATCTATCTGCAGTAGATCAGTTTGGGAAGCATTTCATTATTCTGCATTTAAACAGATACTCATCTTTCTTTCTTTCTTTTTTTCTTTCTTTCATTTTGTGTAATATTTTTTTAATAATTTATTGATTTGTTATTGGTTTGGTTTATTTATTTACTTATTTACATAATAATTTTTATACTATTTATTGTTTATATATATATATATATATATATATATATATATATATATATATATATATATATATATATATATATATAAACAATAAATAGTATAAAAAATAAGTATGTAAATAAATAATATACTGTGTATATATATATATATATATATGGTTTTATAATTGTTTTTATTCCAAATGTTGTTTTTTTCTTATTCTGTATCCTTTTATCTTAAAAATTTGTTTTTTTATTTCTTTTCCTTTCTTTCTTTCTTCCTTTACACACAGCATTTTTTAGAGCTATAAGTCATTGTGCTTGTATCCCGTGTATTTTTTTTTTTTACTGTTCCTAGATTTCATGACTTGACTCGTTTTTAATCATTACATACACAAACTCTGTCTTTACTACTTTATGTAAATGAAGAGCAGTTTGCAGGAATGACAACTAAGTGTGGCACCCAAATTCAAATGGGATCCATGTTGATGTGCATGCAAGACAGGTACAATCATTTTTGGATTTCACTCATGTGTATGATTTATTTGTAAACACATACATGGATGTAATAAAATGATGCACCAAAAGGAAACCTTTAGCTATCTTGGATTCATACAATCATTTTTCTTTTTCTTTTTCTTTTTTTTCTTCTTTTTTTTTTTTGCTACCATGCAATGAACTTCCTCAGCACAATGTTCAAGAAAATACCATTTTTGAGAGGATTTTAGTTTAAGTTGTTTATTGTTCATCAGGTTAATGATTTAATTCACTACCATTTCTGTACATTATATAGCACAAAAGCAAAATAATTTTTATTAATAATAAGAAAATCATTCCTAGCCAAATTAGAATCTCTTTATTTCCAGCATATATGTAATCTGTGATTGCATGAAATATATGTCTAGACATACAGTCTACCAATAACGTTAAAGCAACAGCACCAGAAACACTCATGAATGACTTCACAGTACAGAGACTAGAGACATGTGGTGAAGAAAGTGGCTGCTGGTGTCATTAGGACTTAACACTTAAATTCTACTAACAACACACACTTACAAAGGCCAGAGATCACTTGATATCTGCTTTATCAGTGCATAAAGAAATATCTCATAACCAACAGCATGTGTATGCCTAATCTGTATAATGTAATGTAATATAATCTTCGCTGTGAAATTTATTTCCAAGCGTTATCAGAACAAATGAGGTTAGATTTATAACTGAACATTAGAGAGATGGATATAAAGAGGGAGGGAGGCAGAGGAGAGAGAGAGATAAAAAGATCCTTTTTGCTGCCAAAATCTGCTTGTCTTTAATCATGTTTTCAAAAATCAACAATCTTTTTCCACATAGACAGTAACGTTTGCTTTCGGACAAGCTCATTATGTGCAAAAACAGTAAATACCGCAAGTTCTGTGGCTCACACACATCTGTCTGGCTCGGTGTTGTTTAAGTTGGACGTTTTCTGCATTTTAGAATCTCTGACGTAATGTGAAGACCTAAATAACCCAGTGGGATGGCGGATGTGATTGGAGGGATGTTGAGAGATAGAGAGAATGTGAGCGTACCCTGTGTGAAAGGTGCAGAAGTAGATTAAGATCCTGAGGGTGGAAGCTTATCGTCGTATGAAGCGTTACTGATTAACTAACCTCAACCATACATAAAAACACAAAAGCCAAACACAAACATGCACGCACATGTACAGACTTGCCTCGCTCAGATTCTGTAAGCCGTTATCCGTTTGATTTGGCTTGATTACGGAGTTTTATGTCTGATACACAAATAAATAAACAAGGCCGGCAGTGGAATAAATGTCTCATAAGAGTAAAACCCAACTGGTGAACTAGGATAAACAACTTGAGTCATCCGACGCCTGGGAAAAATCAGTGCTCCTCAACCTTTCAGGGAAAGTTTGAGGGTTTTGTGTGTAATTTGTTTCCCACCTGTAATGTCATTTCTTTCCATTTACATTTTATAGAGATTTAGAGCCAAGTTGCAGCACAACCAAAAGATGGCACGTTTATGGCACGTGCCATTCTTTGGGGACACGAGTTTGAGTCAGTCCTGTGTCATTTCCTGATCCCATTTCCTCCATTTTTTCCTTCTGCTGTCCTGTCTGTCTCCTGTTCTGCCCATTTAAGACATAAAAAGTATGTAAATAAGAACACAGGTTGAGTAGCAGTCCAGCAGCTGTATATCCCATCAGACATCTGTGATGAAACACTGGGCACTGCTGCTAGTCAGACTGATGCCACACTCAAGGGTTTCTGTTTATAATGTATCAAAAATGATAAATTGCATTGATGCATTTTTTGAATTTTAAAGGTTTTTTTTGTTTGCTTGTTTTTTTATTCTATAGAAAAAGTTGTGCAGAGTCCACGTTTCGCATTCATCCATTCTCTATATTAATAGTCTGCTTGCTCAGTATATTTCATATGCATTATACTCTTACTAAATTATGAGGGCAACTTTCCAAACACTACAGTTCAAAGCCAGATATCAAGACACCGACTAATTCATCTGACACTAACTACTAAGAAAATTTCCAAGCGAGCCAATAGGACGCACTGGCATGTCAAGTGGAACTCGCACACATCTGGAATCAAAATCCGTTTTTAATCAAAATAGATCATATTTAGCTGAAAAACAGACGTGTTTTTCTGTCTGAAATATGACTGGTGCTGGCACACTGATTAAATTCTCATGCAGTTCAGGTTCCTCTGCTGTTTACTTTAAAAACATATTTATATATACATAATTCAAGGAACTCCAGATCTTTTGGCTGGAGAGAGGTTTTAGTGTATACAATATATGCCTAAATGAATTTAATCAGAGATTACTTCTCATTCATTCTCCAGGATCCATATCATTTCAGTAGATGTGATGATAGCAAGCTAGAAAGACTATGAAAGTTATTGGGAAATAAAATGTAATGTAAAACTTTTCATTGTTTCTGTGAAACTGCTAAAGCTTCGTTTTCTCTTCTGAGAGATCCTTACGGGGCCTTTTTTAATAGCTCAAAAATACACTTACCATTGAAGTATCGGGACATGATGCTTTTTTTCTAAACTTATGAGAACTGATTATACACTAAATTTCAACTTGCTAACATCCTCAATGAAAAATATCTCTGGAGTCTTAAAGACCATATAAAAAGATGAAGTAACTGTGATGAATTTTCCCATGCTCAGATTTTTTGACTCCTTCCAGTGCTTGGCTATGATGTATGGCTATGTGTTTCCTTCTATTCTTCAACGAGCCTATTGTGGTATCTGCTGATTCTTCAGAATAATACATCTTGAAGTGACCATTAGAGATTATGATAGTAAATGATGTTTATCTGAAAACAATGCAAACAGGTTTTCTGAAGGGGTAGATTTGGAGTTAAGGGACTGAAAATATAATTTAGTCAGTGTAAAAGTAAAAAACGTCTATCCAAAGTCCCCACAATAAAATAAACGTGTCTGTGGGGAGGGGGGTGACTTACAAGCTGCAGCCCTGTTATACATAAATATAAATTTATTACCTGCATATTTGTGTTTGATTCAGATATTAACTTTTGACATCTGCTCCATGTGTATCTACAATGATTTGTTCGTTCAAATCAGAGTGAACATCAGGTCATGTACAAACAGGCAGAATCAGGTTTGTATCAAGAGAGGAAAGGCAGTGAAGTTCATTTCTTGTAATCGTAAATTTCCCTTGTAGTCATACCCACCTCGGATTAGTTTTGACTTAACTGTCTTGAGACATAACATACTCTTATGATCTTACTCAGATAAGTCTTTCAGTGGAATATGCTGCGTAACTAAATGTTGTCTGTCACATGTCTGCTGCGATTTCTGCACTTAGACGAGTGATGAGGCACTGATAAGACTGATGAGGTAATGGAGAGGCAGCTGCAGTATCACATTCTAGAAAAATAAGTGTTTCTGGGAGTTTCAATTTACCATTTATAATTAAATTAGGGCTGTCAAATGATTAAAATTTTTAATCAAATTAATCAGAATTTTCAGTGGATTAATCATGATTAATCACTATTTGCAATTACACCTGAATCCTAACCATTTTCTTTCTGAAATGCATACCAAAAGATAAATAACAGGACACAGATACATAATTTTCATGTATTGATTCAATAGGTGGTTCTTTTTTTCTGAATTTCAAAAGTTTAACATTTGCTTAGATCAAATTTACCTGAGCACTATATCTAACCATGCCATTTAACTACAGATAGTGTAAGGGTTTTAGGTGAACCAGTGGTTAAATATAGCCACATATATGAAATTATGCATAGAGAAACTCGAAAGAATTAACTCAGAAACACAAAAATGCGCCCTCTGCACTCTGGGCACACTTGTTTTTGGGAGGTGTTCATTTGCTCTGCCACAATACTTTAGGATCGATATTTTCACGTTCTGAAGGCTTCAAGTGCCAGTAAAACCAAGTAAAAATGCAAATGCTTTTCCAAACAGCTGTAATTTTTCGCTGCATTGCATGTAGGTGTTCTGCGCATGCGCAGTGTGAAACACAGGACGCTATAACAGGAAGAAGCTCCAGCGTATCAACTACCAAAGTCGTCTCTGTTTATCGAGCTTGGCATGAATGTATTTGAGAGTAACTGGGGTAAAACCTTAAGCTTCTTCGGTGTTTTCGTCGCAGCGCTTGCCGCTGTTTTTTATTATCTTGGGAATTCAGAGATCGACGAGACTTTCCTGACCTGAATAATTTGTCACACTGCGCATGCGTGAAATGCGTAAAAAAATTTGATGTAATTAACGACAAACAACAAATTAACGTCGTTAACGCGCTATTTTTGACAGCCCTAATTTAAATACATAGTAATGGATTATCTTACTATATCTTATACTTTATAAGTATAAATTGCTACATCAACTAACATATGAGAGCTTAAGAGACTATTCACATTCCTGTTGTTAGTTTTCAACAGGGTCATTGGTGTAAAATATATATATTCATTCCTTTAATGGAATTAACTACAAACAAACTGAAATAATTGACTATAAAATGTTAATCTGAATAATTGTTTTAGTAGTCAGCGAGCACTCATCACATGGTGGAATCTGACCTGTGTGTGGGAGAAGACATCCCACAGGCCATATGGTGTATAATGGCAGGATGGATGGACACGGATACAGATGACAAAGATGGACAGAAATGAAACTGTAGTGTCTGGAAGTCAACAGCAGAGCTTTTTTCATTCTTTTATATAAGGTGGTTCTTTATTTGATTCATTTTTAGACCATTTTGTATGACTTGCATGAGAGCACAGTCATTCTGAGACCAAGTATATTTTGTGAATTTTTTTTCCTCTTTTTCTCAAGTTTCCACTTGCTTTTGTGGCTTTTAAAGTTCTGATTTGATTCTTTGTAAATTAAATGGTGCCTCAGAGCCGTAGGCTTTTCGAATGTCATTGCCTTTAGTATGTGTCTTGTTTTCTGTTAGCTGTGCAGGATAACTAACAAGCAGCAGACACACTTTGGATAAAATTCGAATTAAGCTACCATTCAAAATTTGGGGCCAGTAAGATTTTCTTTTCACTTGTAAAAGTGACAGTAAACACATGCTCATTTCAATAAACTCTCTTTAAAATCAGCACATTTCTGAGGAATCAGACTTGGAGTAATGACTGCTGAAAATCCAGCTTTGCCATCATAGGAATGAATCATATTTTAAAATATATTTAAACAGAAAATAGATATTTGTAATAAACTGTAATAATATTTCACAATATTAGAGACTTATTTAAAAAAAAATCTTTTTTACCTAAATCCTTTAAACAGCAGTGTACCTCACAGTGTTGTGTTTGATTGTGCGTACTGTTTCATGTTGACTTCAAAAGTATTCTGTATCTGAAAACTGTACACATTGTTATGGCTATACTGTTTGACAAAATATGGGACATGTCATATTGGGAATTCTGCTCAGAAAATAAACAAGCCACTCGATTTGTTCGTCTGATTACAAGATCTGACCACTCTGTTATTGCCTTTCAGTCTCTCTGAAACCCCACAATTGGAGTGCGTGACCAAATGTCTGTTTGCATGTAGTGTATCAACATGATACGTGTTTTATTTTGACACTTTTAGTATCCCGTGTTTTCCTATGGCTTGTTTAGTGAAGGTAACCAGGCAAATAAATGCTAATTTCTCATTGCACAAAAGATTGATTTCAGGGTTGCAGAAGAAGAAAGGGGCGGATAGATTTTCTTCTCCGTTTTCAGAGCTAAGTGGCTCTTAGACAAGAGCAGCGTGCACACTGAACATCTCATATAACCACACACACACACATTGCTCTCATTTCTAAATGCTCTCTCTTTATCATGGCTGATGAAATCATATTTCAGACCTTCATTAAGAGAGCTAGGATGAAATGGATCATTTAGAAAGAAAACACATTGCTGGACATTTCCTTCATCTGGTGGTTTTTCTCAGTTCTTTCATCAAAGGAGCAACATACACATTTTCATTCTTCACATCTCTCATATTCATTAACCAGAAAGCATTTGTGTGTGTGTGTGTGTGTGTGTGTGTGTGTGCGCGCACCTTTATTCCTCTGTTCATATTGAGAGGATACAGCTGCTCCTTTAGATTTCCTAAACATCCCAAAACCAAGCTTTTTATTTATCCAAGAGTGTGAATTACAAACAGCTGCATGCAGTACAGCATGACATGGTATGTGTGTTTTGTGTGTGTTTGTGTGTGTGTGTATGTGTGCGTGTGCGTGTGTTAGTGTCGCCTGACCCCTTAATTTCCTGTGTCTGTGTAAAAGTTCCCGCTGATTGTTCCTTGGGATTGGTATCAGAGACACAACCCAGCGGCCAACCACTTCCGGGAAAGACTCACACACCCTTCTCCTGTCTCTTTAGCAGGAGCTTCGCACAAGAGCGAGAAATGGAGAAAGAAAAACAGATTGTTTGTGTGAATCTAAATAACTGCAAAAAAAAAGATTGCTTTCTGTTTATTTCAAATCATTTTACAGTTGAGCAAACGGCGAAAAGACACACAAAGAGGCCTTGAATCAGCTAACCACATTATATACCGGATCATATTGTTTTTGTGGCCGCAGACAGTTCTCTGTCTTTGTGTTTTGTGTGTGTGTGGGTGTTGCCTTGTACATGAACTTGATGACTGTTTGCTTTGGAAATTAAATGATATTTCTCAGAGCATACCCATTCTCACTTCCATACATGTGCTGCTGTCTCGCTGTCACCGAGCCTCTTTTTCCCCCGTTCAGCAGGGACTTGACAGTTCAGGGAATTGTAAGCCAGCTCTTTGAGTGTGGGTTTGTAACAGGGCCCGGCCCGGCCTCGCTTTGGCTCCCAACCCTTTTGGCTGTGGTCTCTGGCCTCATGTCTGGCTGTACTCTCTGCTGAAATGTTTGGCCGTTGCATTAGCACAGGATTAATCTAAGATATCTCATGCTAGTCTATTAGTTTACTTACTCCTGTTGAAACCTTGTTCAGAGTGACCTGAAATGTACACTACCGTTAAAAGATTTGGGGTTGGTATGATGTTTTTTCTTATGAGGCTGCACTTATTTAATCAAAATTACAGTAAAAACAGCAATGCTGTTTTGTAGTTGAATATATTTAAAAATGTAATTTTCAGCAGTCATTACTAGTCTTCAGTGTGACAAGATGCTTCCAAAAACATTGTAATAGACTGATTTGCTGTTGAAGAAACATTTCTTCTTATTATTAATGCTGTAAACAGTGCTGATAAATATTTTTATGCAAGCCATTAAAACCTTTTTAGAATTATTTTAAGTTTAAAAGAACAGCATTTATTTAAATTAGAAATCATTTGTGTCTTAAATGTCTTTACTTTCATTTTTGATCAATTTAATGCATCCTTGCAGAATAAAAGTATTAAAGGTACAATTTGTAAGATATTTGCAGTAAAATATCCAAAAACCACTTGGCTAGCATTATATATTTTGTCCAGCTGATTACTAACAATATTTCTGTTTTCAACTACTTGTAAATCATGAGAAAATTCCCATTCTAAACAGTGACACGGGGCAGTGCAGTCGCCTGTCAATGACGTTAGTTACTCTTTGTTACCGCCTTTACTGACGTTGAAAACCACATGACAACAGTGTCGTGGACAAATGTGGAAGTAGTGTCTAGCGTCGAGCAAACCACTAGCTTGCTTTACTTCTTCTTGCACGTTTTATGGTGGATTGTGTTACTTATTTATGGAACATAATTACTGTTTACCGTCTGCCGCTGGTTCTGTCAACAGGGACAGCTCCCGTAAACATACGGGCCAACCAAACGACCCAAGAAGAGTTTGGGACAAGAGGAGAGAAAGAGCGAGGATCAATATCGGTGTTGCTTTTTCTAGATGGAGAGAGCTTCGCGACAAAGTTTAACTAGACAGAGATGCTGATCTCACTTGTGTTTTACTTGACAGGTGAGTTGTTTTGATTCGTATCTTTACAGAATGTAAATGTATGCTATTATAACGATCAACAAGATTAGTATTATGGGGCATACACGGCAAAGGCAGGGCATCGCGTCTCTAGACCCACACGAGGACGTACTGATCCATAGTCGGATCGCGTCTTTGCATTGACTTTGTATGTAATCTACTTGCGCAAATCATTGAACTTGCATTTTCTATGTATGCCCAATTATTGTGTTTGAATGTACAAAAGTGAATATATTTGTTGAACAAGTGTTAATAGTTTTCATATCGTCTGATTGATGGCTGTCAGCAGTTGGGTAGAAGACAACAAATCCCATCATTCCACGCTCCTTCTTAGCGTCATCAAACCATGCAATTGTTATTGTTTTGGTAGTGCGTACCCTGTACCTTTAAAGGGATAGTTCACACAAAAATGCTATTTCTGTCATTAATTACTCACCCACATGCTGTTCCAAACCAGTAAGCCTTTTGTTCATCTTGAACACACATTAAGATATTTTTTGATGAAATCCAAAAGCTCTCTGATCCTTCAAAGACAGCAAGAATACTACCACGATCAAGGCCCAGAAAGGTAGTAAGGACATTGTTAAAATAGTCCATGTGACATCAGTAGATCAACCATGATTTTTTGAAGCTAGAAGAATTTCATTTTACATGAAGAGCTCTCAGATTAAAAAAAAAAAAAAAAAATCTTAATTTTTGTACTGAAGATTAATGTAGGTCTTCTAGGTTTGAAACAATATCAGGGTATGTAATTAATTACAGATTTGTCATTTTTGGGAGAACTATCCCTTTAATCCTTTGAACAGTAGTGTAACATATTGTCAGCAACTACATTATATGAATAATACTTTTAGGTAATTGAATTATTTTGAATTATTTCATTGTTTTTAATCAATGAAATTATTAATTAAAAATATTCAGTGCCATCATAAATATATATATGTAACGCTTTTACCTAATTTGACATTACAGTATAACAGTTTAATTCTGCTTTGTGTCATTTATAGTACTATATTCAATTGCTTCGCTTTAAAGCTTTAAAATGTGATAATGACTGAAAATTCTGGCATGATTTAAACGTCACTGAATAATAATTTAGTTTTCTATGGGGCTGTAAAAATGACATAAATGCAATCCATTTACTTTTGCATTATATTCCAACTAGTCAGAAGCCATATGATAGCTCAGCCTGGGGGAAAAAAGGCCATAATTTAACTCTATCTATAATCATCCTTATTCTCCATCATACTCTAATGTTGCATTCATTTAAACACATATAATAGCATTATACCAAAAGTCATTGTAACTCTAAGTATCTGCTAATTAAATTTTTTAGATTGTTATAAAGTGTTTGGGGCTCAAAATGATTTGTTATAAAGTGTTTGGGGCTCAAAATGATTTGCTAAAGCATCTAAAGCTGTGCACATGCTTAATACATCAGTATAGTAAGCTTGCATGTGTAAATGTTACATATGAATACTAATGATACAAAGCTGATCAGACATCTACACAGAACTATACTGATTACATGATTCCTCCAAACAAGAAAACTACTTTCAAACAAGCCTGCATTGGTTTAAACATGAATGAAGTTGCTTTTAGAGTTTAACAAAATGCTGCAATTCCTCAAAGAGGGTTGCATTACAAAAACACAGTATGGAGGCCTAGAGTAGAGCTTCCCTCTTTCCTAATATGTTTGTTATGCAAAATAAACAGTTAAGCGAAAAAGAGGGTCTTTCTGAGGTCTTTTATGTCAGTATGGGTTGCTACTGGTAATGCTCCACCCTCTAATGCTACATTATAGACTGAGCCTTTAATGGCACGGTAAGGGCTGAATCTGCACATGCTGAGAGCAAGAGACGAAACGGCATCGCTTCTACTGTCTCAGGACAAATAAATACTGACAGAGATGAAGAGAAATAGGAAGATATGAGGGACAGAGGAATGTGCATCCTCCACAGACAGGATGTTTGTTTTTGCCGTGCTCAGCGTGTACTATTATTTGCGGCCCTCCTCTCTTGTTGTTTGTGGTTGATTAAGAGAAGAGATTTCACAGCATAACGCGTTCGCCTGTGCAAGGGTGAAGCTTTGTTTCGCAAACCGCAGAGAGACCGCTGCAGTTCACTTCTATAAACATGCCTAAAACCAGCCGAGGATTAAGATCACTGTTTGTCCTGGACAGCGAATACACGCCGCCAGCTACGAAGCTATGAGAAAAAGAGAGTGCGAGTTTGCTTTTAATCTGAATTTGCTTTATATAAGTATGGGTTATGCTCTGTGGTGATTTAGTAGGAAAACACCATCTGCATGTGTCAACAAACTTCAAAATGTATGAAATATAATGAATAATATGTCAATCACTGAACATGCTTTGCATTTTATCTTTTAAGGTGTTTTTTTTTTTACATTTTAAACAATCTCATTCTTGAGGATTTACGCCCCAATTAACAGGTCATAGGGCTTATTTATTTACATAATGTATTTTCTTTATTTAGCCATGATGTGACATTGCGCTGAGCATTCTGGTTTAGTCACGTCACATAACGCCGCACGCTTGCGGTGTCAAGAGTGTGTTGCCATTATTAGAGATGTGCTGTGTTATTCCAGCCATGAAGCCTCACCCTTCACTGTTGAAGTCAAAGTACAACACTGTCATCTTCCTCTCAGCGGCGGTGGCAGCCTAAACACTTTGATGAGTAAATTGGATGTTTTGACCAGAATGGGGGGTTTTGGCTTCACTGCGTTTCTGCATCTCAAGTAAGCGGCTGCTTCCTGAAGTCTCCTCTGATTCCCTCTTTGACTTATCCACGGGTCAGCTGGAGCTATACGATTCTTCGCTTTATGCGTGTGTGAATGTGAGAGAAAAAGAGAGAGTTAACAAAGCAAGACAGACAAAGAAACACAAAAAGGGACTCTGTCTCACACATTCCTACACATAAGGGCCAAGTGAGGCAGAGAGAGACCGAGACATGCAAAGGAATGTGTGTCAGACAGAAACGAAGAAAAAGAGTGAAACAGAGAGAGGAACGGACGGAAAGGTTTCCTAAGCTTGCACTTCACGTGAATAGCTTTGATATTAGATCTGTCACAGTGTATTTATTTTACATAGCCTGTGTGTGTGTGTGTGTGTGTGTGTGTGTGTGTGTGTGTGTGTGTGTGTGTGTGTGTGTGTGTGTGTGTGTAGGTTACACTGTAAACTAGGTATATGTCCAGTTGTTAGTAGTTATTTCTACCTATTAATTACTTTTACAAATGTATTTTGATGTAATCCAATGTAACAAAATATGGTCAGGTTGATTCAGTCACATTTCAAATATTAATTTTAACAACATAATTTTACTTCAAAATGGATTTCTTACATATTTGGATGAATTTTATAAATACAAACATAAAGTTAGTTTTAATTCATTATATTTCACTTAAAGAATTTTTATTTTAATTTATAACACATTTTAACTATTATATTTGAACAATTTTTATTTATATTCTTACTTTAATGTTTATTTTAAAAGTTGACATTGAAAACTCACTCACATCTCTTTCCTAATATTTTCTTTTTTATTTTCTACTCTGATGTGTCACAAGAGAACAGAAGAAAATAACTTTTGCTGCTTCCATTTCAATGTGACTTCAATATGTTTGATATCACAAAATGAAGTACTTATTAAAATATATTATAATTAATTTTATCTACCAGACAGCTTTTTTTTTTAAATTCCAAGACAAGAACAGATGAAACGGTTTTTATGTCTTTGTAATACATTCATCTGTTTTTTTTTTTTTTTTTTTTCGTGTTGGACCAGTTCATCATCTCTCTCCTTTGTTATTTCAGTGGGGCACCATGGGATTTGAAGTCCCTCAGATTTTCACAGTGTAGAGCCTCTGAGGTTGATCCTTTCATAAAATTTCTGGGGAGCAGACAGTGATGATACAGACGTACTCACCCACTCTTGCACAAACCACTGTTATATGTCTTTTATCAACACATTTCACATAACAGTGTCTTTTTGTCCTCCCACTCTTCTCTCTTTTCACATCTTCTCTCCAGCCACATTGACTATTTGCGAAAGAATACGGTCAGAACTGCAACCCCAGATTACAAAAACAGCCCGATTTCCCATCAAAATAACACACACACTCATTCACACTTGATCGCTTTTGGATATGTAAAGCAGAGCTTAAATCTGGGTGCTGTCCAGATCATATGATTCAGTATTAAATATCTTAAATATTTAGCTATGGTCCATTTAGGTATCTAGGGTAACATACATCTCTGTGCAGTGAAAGCCAAGGCGCAACTCCAGAAGACGAATAGTACGATGATTAGCTGTGTGTGTGAGAGTGAGCATTGCATGCCTACATCTGTACAAATAGAAGGTGTTAAAAGTTTTCTTAGCAGGAAGGCAACCGCTTACGATGAATCCGTCAGCACCGAGGGGTCAAAGGGAAAGACACATGGTAAAGGATACAGCAGTGTGTGTGTTTTCTGAGACGACGGTCTGTGGCATGCCTCTAGAATAACACACACATACACACGCTCATTTATTCACTCATTCAAACCATGTTTTTTTCACGGTATTTCATGGAAGTGATGCATTGGTTTGTGTGCTAACCCTAAGAAACATCAATGAAAATAAGCCCACAGAGTCTGTTTGGTGTGTCTTTCTGTAGTTCGTGCTAAAAAACTAATTTACCCAGCCAGCGCAGCTCTCCGCTCCTCTCCTTTCATCTTGAGCAAATTGTCAGATCTGTGATATATGTGACAGTTCAGGCCTAAATAAGATGACGATAAAATCAGACACATGGTGTCATTTCATTGCCAAGTGTAAATTCGAACACCATCCTGTTCAAAACAAAACGCGCAGACAGACAGCTAATTGAAAATGTCATTGAATGTCATTTCTTCACATGAGCGCATCGTACTGTTCACCCAGTCTAAATACACCTCTTGCTTTTTTTTAAGGTTGTGTGTGTGTGTGTGTGTAAAGGATGGGAGTAAGTGTATTTATTTCACAAAGACAAGAGTTCAAGTGTTGAACAATATGAGCAGTTAACATTTGCAGATAGATAGATAGATAGATTAGAAAAGACAACTGTAATTCTATTTTTCAGTATTACTGTTCTACTTTATTTTTTTATTAAATAAATGCAGCCTAGGTGAGCATTAGATACTCCATTTTAAAACTTTGTTTTATTATTTTTTTTTATCTTACAGACCCCAAATTTTATTCGATAGATTGTGTAATTTTTTCATTTTTCTTTCTAAAAGTGTGAAATGGACTTCTGCCTGTCCGTCACAGTTGAGTTCTCGCTTGTGGTGCCATCAGCCAATCAACTCAAGAATGATTAGTCAAATGGCATTTACAGCTCAGGTGATTGAGCTGAAGAAAAGATGGCAACTTGCCGATTGCTTACTTCCACGGGGTCCTATGCCAGCCAGCAACTGCCATCGAGATAAATGGGAATGTTAACAGATTTCTCCAGATATTACAGACCTCCTTAGATGTAGAGAGACAGGATGTGATGGTAATTTTCCTGGTGCTCTGTTGTAAAGTCCTTTAACTTCATCCCACATCTACACACTCACACTGAATCTGATCGACCATGTGATTGCACATGCTTTACCTCACCTCATCTTTGCACTCACACGAATGTAATTTGGCGAAGAGGATATTTTTTCTGTCATTGGGGAAAGTGTACAGGGCCATGGACCACACATTCAGATGCAGACTCATACACACAGGCTGTAATATAATTGTGAGTCACTGTTTGTATAGCTGAGCGGATACTGGCTCTCCAAACTTCAGCTCAGAACAGCGGTCCTCAAGAGAAGCACACACACTCCATTGTCCTTCATACAAACACACACACACACGCACAAACAACATGTTGGGTCTTACAGGTCTCGGGTTTGACTTGCTAACTGCAGGTGTTGCTTCTGTTTGTGTCAGTTTGAACATTAACATGAGTTTGAAATTATGAATTTGCCCCCCTTTTTAATCAAAATGCCACACATCATACCCAGGAACATGGTTATGGATAATTCAAAACTAAAAGACTAATGAAATTAATATTGTTAGTATTGAGGGAGTCTGGGGAAAAACTGTGACAGGCCATCACTCAACTCCATCTGTGAACCACAGTGTGGGGTCTCATGGCTTGGACATGGGGGGCTTCTGCTGGCCCTACTCACTTCTCTTCATGGATAACATATATGTCAGATGGATTTAGTTTTTAAGAGTAAAACATCTTGGATACAACCAAACATCTTAAAGTTTAAAAAACTATTTTCTGTTGTATTTACAAATGTAATTTATATGCGATGCCAAAAGGTACCTTTCAGTATAATCCAGTCTTAAATGTCTCATGATCATTGAGAAATCATTTTAATATACATATTTGCTGCTCAAAAACATTTCTTAATATCATCTGTGTTTAAAACTAATTGTGCATCTGCTAAGATTAATAAATGCTGCAAAAGTATTGTTGATTGTTAGTTCATGTTAGTACATGTATTTAACTAATGTTGTTAAAGGAAACCATATTGTAATTTATTACTAAAAAAATTATATATTTCTTTCTTATAATGTTTCTTGAATTACATATAGATACATGCATTTAAATGTCAGGATCGGAAGAAGACCCACACAGCATCCTGAAAATATGAGCAGATCTGCCATTAGGAAAGCTATTTCTAGTTCAGACATCGAGTTCGACTTGTCACATGAAATTCACAACAGATATTCAAGCAGACTTTTTATCCAAAGATAAACATCACTGCAGTTTACCTAATAGTGTTTAACAAGGAGACAAACAAATTTATCTCCTGTCTGTAGAAGGACAAACCTGAAGAGAAGGTTAGTAAAGGTTACAAGAAGAAAGAGAAAGGTCATAGAGAGGTTTGCCTTTAGCAAAATTGTGGGAAACAAGTCTTAGCTCTTTAACCAAAGTTAATTAATCTCTACAAATGATTTAATATGGTTAATATCCATAAATAATCCATGGAAACATTCTTAATGTCTTCACTTTACATGCTAGACAAAAGTGATGGCAGTCCAGTTGTAGTTCTTTTAATGTGAGAAATCAAAACAATAAAACAGAACGCGCTTTAAATGTAGTTCCTGTGTGCTGTAAGTGTTAACAGAGCAGACCGAAATCAATTTTGACTGAAGGGAACCTGAATACTGTCATAAGAAACTGTTTAACTGAAGGGCTTTGACTTATGTGTGTTTTTGGTGCAGATTTGCGGTTTCTATGGCTCCTTATGAAGCAGTGGGTTGTATTTCTGAGAATTCCGAAGCACAGAATCAATCAGCACATTTCATTACGTACACACACACACACACATTCCACACAGAGGTATGTAATGCAGATTCTGCTGCCCTCTTCTGTCACTGTGACAAACTGCAGTCTTGCAACAAACTGCAGTCTTGCAACAACTCTCTTTAATACAGACTTCCACTATCACCAAATACAGGACAAAGTCCACTGCTTTACTTCCAAAATACTTCACTTCATATTTCACTGTATAGTTTCACTTTCTGAGAATGACACTCATAAAGATAAATTGTGTCTTTTTGATAAGTGTGGTGTTCTCAGCTGGCCTCAGCACATTCCCAACTTGACCTTTATCTATCAGGGGTCAGATGTCAAGGATCTTGGTGAGTAACTCAGTAATGTGGATGAGGGGGGCACTTACATACACTTCAACCCCTAATCAAAGGCACAGCAACAGTGGAAAACGAATTAATGTTCACCTCCAAAATCGGGATAATAAAATTAGATTTTTTTTATTTTCTGTACAGTATATGATTGGTTCAGTAGAGCTCTCACTTGACTAAAACTGTATGTGAATTGTTTCTGCATCCATTTTGTATGTAAATGCCAGCATGTGTGTTCTTTGTTGGTGTGTGTTTCGTTTGATCTTCATCCCATCTTTGAAGTTTGACTTATGCCCTCTCAACTGTGACCCATTGTTAGATAAAGCTACGGAGGGGTTTGGTAATTCATTCACAAAATGAACATATACGCAAAGGTTCTCTCAGTCCTCTCAACAGCACAAAGCTAAAGAGTATATCAAGAGAGAAAAAAAAGAAAAACAGAGGAAAAGATACGGTGGCAAGAAAACAAATGAGAACCAATGAGAATTGATTTAAGAGCCAAACTTTTAAAACAGGATGATCAGGGTAAATTGTACTTATTTCAAAGAAATCTCAAAATGTTGCATCTCAAAAAATACTGTGAAAAAGTGTTTTAGTTTTTTTTACAATTTAAAAAATGAAACTTTTGAATATTCTAGATTCATTGCATGTAAAGTAAAACATTATGAAGGGGTCATATGATGCGATTTAAATGGAGTGTTACAACCTTTTGATGCATAAAGAAGATCTGTAAAGTTGCAAAGACTAAAGTCTCAAATCCAAAGAGATATTCTTTAAAAAAGTTAAGACATGTGCAAGCCCAAGAAACGGCCCATTCCTCACCAAAGCAACGGGCTGTTCCTCACTAAAGCAACGGGCCAAAACTTGCTCTAATCTGAAAAGAGGGCTTTGGACCACTGGACAACAGTCCAGTTCATCTTCTCCTTAGCCCAGGTGGGACGCCTCTGATATTGTCTTTATTTGAGCAAATTCCTTGACACGTCTGTGTGTGGTAGCTCTTGATGCCTTAACCCCAGCCTCAGTCCATTCTTAATGAAGTTCACTCAAATACTTGAATCGATTTTGCTTGACAAACCTCATAAGGCTGCGGTTCTCTCGGTTAGTTGTGCATCTTTTTCTTCCACACTTTTTCTTTCCACTCAACTTTCTGTTAACATGCTTGGATACAGCACTCTGTGAACAACCAGCTTATTTGGCAATGAATGTTTGTGGCTTACGCTCCTTGTGAAGGGTGTCTATAGCTGCGTTTACATGGACACTACTAATCCGATCGTAATAGGACTAGAAGCACAATCACAATAAAAAAGGTCACATATAAACACGCAATCAGATTGAATTGGCCAGATCCGACAAAAATTTTGATCGGATTGTAGGGGGTGGATAATCCCTTTTGTAATACGAGCAAGAGTACATGTAAACACTTGATCGAATTGAAAACCGAAACAGGAAAGTATACTGCGTATGCACAGTGATGTAGAAATAGCGTAATGATGTATGACGCGCAGAACCATCTGTTCTTCCTGGTGACTAAAGTGTCATAAATAAGTGTCCTAAATAAGACTCTCATCAACAGAGGACTAGTTATGGGCGCTTTTACACTTTTTTTAAGTAACCTTAAGCAGCACAACAGTTCATGTGCTGGTTGTTTGCTAATTAGGACCCGAAGTAGATAAATATCACGTGTGCTTTTTAAAACTCTGTATATTCATGCATATTCGTGTGTGCATGTCAAAAGAGTAAATCCGATAAGAAGCTTGTGACATTTAAAAGGGCATATCAACCCAATCACTTTATTCAGTTTTCTTGTAAACACTACGTTCGGATTCGTCAATCAGAATTAATTCATTCCGATAGAAGCAAAAAGTGTCCATGTAAACGCACCTAATGACTGTTTTCTGGACAACTGTCAGATCAGCAGTCTTCCCCATGATTGTGTAGTCTAGTGAATCAAAATAAGAGACCATTTTGAAGACTCAGGAACCCTTTGCAGGTGTTTTGAGTTGATTAGCTGATTGGCATGTCACCATATTCTTATTTGTTGAGTTTTGGTGGGTTTTTGCTAAATGTGAGCCAAAATCTTAAACTTAAACTACTTCAGTCTGTGGCAATGAATTTATTTAATACACAAGTTTCACAATTTGACTTGAATTACTGAAATAAATGAACTTTTCCACGACATTCAAATTTATTGAGATGCACATGTGTATGAAATATATATAATTGAGATACCATAAGTTGACCCACATGAAATATGGGCACACTGTATTCCACCAAAGGTTCAGCAGATTTCAGTGGAATTCAATACACCCAGATCCCATGTGGGCTTGATTGTGACATTTACAAGGAAGCAGCATTTTCCTGCTGAAACTTGATTACAAGCATGCTCGAACATAGTTCAGCTTAGAACTCAGAAAACTGAACCACACTCAAGAGAGGCATCATATTTGCATATATATGTGTAGAAAAAGTCATGTACTTGCTTGTCTAGGGAAACGACAAAGTTTGAGAGCCACTACACCAAGAAGACCTGTGATCCAAAAGAACTAAAAAAGTTGCAACATGAGGATCCTCCCTGTAATTAGCATTGTGTATTTCACTCTGGATAAAGTCTTCTACTAACTAACATGACCTCAAACGTCAAGCCATAAGAGGAGTCCCAGTCATCTCTCTTACGAGAACTCTCAAAACGCATGCTGTTTGAGGAGAATACTAAGTCTTTTATAAGCCCTGCAGGGCTTGCAAATGCTCCAGAGTTTATTTAAAACCAGTAAAAGATCTGGACGGAGCTCGGCCCGGAAACACACCTAGTCCCTCAAGGCTTATTATAGCACAGGATGAAAAGTCCAAAAGATAAATCACACCCTCTCCTCTCAACACTCAACAGAGCCCCTCAGCCCACATTTTCTCAGCTAATGCCTCCAGGTTTCGCACTGCAGTTTAATTGGGTTTGTAGCGCCATCTAGTGTAAAAAGAAGAGGCTTGTCTTATATGACAGAATTCATGTCATTCACACATTCATTCATGCAAATATCTATCTATCTATCTATCTATATGTATGTCTGTCTGTTTATCCATCTATCTAGACTCCCATACAGTAAATCATGATAGAAAATAATTGAAGTAAAAATAATTGGTAGAAAAAAAAACCTTTGGGACAGAACTCCTGGTTAATTGAAATCAATATTTCATTCACACAATATGAAAAATTACTTCCATTAAATGAACTGTAGGCTACATCTTAGCTACAATTATAGTTAATGCATTTACAAATACATTATTTTCTAACTGGAGCAGTCAATAACCACTTTGCACGTCCCTTGCAAAAAAAAAAAAAAAATCCATTAATCCTCACAACTGTGACATAATTGTGGTTATTGGGAAAGTGCTGTAGTTGTTTTTTATTGCCATGTAATATTTTACAGGAAAATCACATTCAAAATTACAATGAGTCTTTTACCCAGGTGGCCTTTTATTTCCACTGAGTGTGAGGGGATATTTATGTTAAATGAAATAGATAGATAGATAGATAGATAGATAGATAGATAGATAGATAGATAGATAGATAGATAGATAGATAGATAGATAGATAGATAGATAGATAGATAGATAGATACTGTCAGGTATTTTGAGCCTTGTTCCACTGTTAAAACGACGTGGTATTTGTAGTTTTATTTTATTTATTACCGAAAAGAGATGAAAATGACCTGAGGACGTTTACAGTCTATATATTTCCTCACGCTCGTAACCATAGCCGAGTGAGAAAAGCGGGGTGATTCCTCGCAGGGTGGGGTGGGCAAGAATTGAATGGTGAGCGCATAGTGAATGAAGTTTCGATGGAGGAGGCAAGGATGCGCGCGATAGCGCACGCGCCACATCCCCTCCTTCAATTAAAACATCTCAGGGTTCGTCTGAGTGCGAGCGAAGATGGCGACAGAGTGAAGAAGACCAAGGAAAGATGACAAGCCCCCTACAGACAGACAAACACGCACGAGTTCCCGTGAATGAGTAGACGCGGCTACGTACGATGTGTTGTCAAGGAGATGCGGGGTAGGTGATGGAGTCTCGCGGCATGTGCTTTATCATGCACTGTCTCGGTAATTCAGACGCAGGTGTTTGCAGTGCAGCTTGAATTTGAGCAGCAGGTGAACGGGACGCTTCGAGCCATCATGTAAACATCGCGGTGGGGAATATTGCGGAGGAGACCCGCCCGTGTGAGCTCGCGCTGTGTCTCCCCCTCTAAAATATGATCACGGGCGCCTGGCGCTGTGGAAGGAAACTTGAAGCCGAGTTAGAAATCTGCCGCGTGACCGAATCTGTCGACAAACCGTGCGCGGAGCCAGATAAGGTGCAGAGATGGCGCATGAGCCTCGCGTCGTTGCTCTTTTTTACGGCGCTGCTGTCCGATCACCTCTGGCTCTGCGCAGGAGGCAAGCTCCGCTCGAGAGACCGGACTCACCGAAAGACGTGGAGCAACGCGAGTCACGACGCCCAGAAGGGCCTTCGCGATGAGGACTGCGGGGTCCTCTTGAGCAATCTGACGGAAAACGGGCCAAAGTGCGTGGAGGCTGACGCGCGGCGTCGCGCGCCTCTGGAGTCCGCGTGCTCTACGCTTTACCGGCAAAAGAGCGGCTTGGTGAGCACCTCCTATTCTGTGCCGGTGCCCACGGTGTCGCCACACGCGTTTTTAGAGTACTTCCGGAACCTCAGCTTGTCCTTTTGCGACGCGCTCACAATAGCGGACCTACTGGAGAGCATGACCGGACCTGACGGGCTCAACTGCAGTCTGACGCGTGTCATTCGTGACCTGTTCAGCGGCGGACCGGAGGACGGGGACCTGTGCAGCGCTTGTGTTCACGCGTACATCCGACTCGACCAACACGCTCAGGAAAAATATGAGGAGTTTCAAGTCCTCATGCGCAAATTCATGGCGGATGACTACTCAGTGCGCGCGCAAACACACCTGTGTCAGGTGAGAGGCTCTTTTTAGTCACTTTGAATGAGGTATAAACATAATACGTGTAGATGCATTTATTAGCAATGCCAGCCATCCACAAGCTTAAGTACCAATTCAGCATACATCTGAATAAGAGTCTGGTAATGTGTGTTTCAGGCAGTGTATAAAGCCTGGCTCTGTGCAGAATATTTTCCGGTTCCTCATCAGCAGTGTGTGAGGTGGCTTCCATGCAAGCACTACTGTGGTGAGGTCACAGCCAGCTGCCCCTTCATCCTACCTGACAATGACCATCTGCTGTATGCCGGTCTGCCAAGCTTTCTCTGTGCAGGTAAATCACAGAATAGATACACTATATGGCCCAGCATTATATGTGTTGTGCAGTCCCTTCTAATCGTCAGGTTTGGCTGCTGCAGGAACTTTAATGAATTGGGGTTTTTCCAACTTTGTTGCAACAGTCTGGTCTTCACAAATCCCGCTGAACAGCTTTGGGATTAATTGGAACAGAAAGTTCATACCCAAGGTGTTCAGTGGGGTTCAGGTCTGGACCTTGTGCAAGCCAATCAAGTCCTTCCGCAAGGGACTCAGTAAACCAATTTTACACAGACTTTGTTGTGTACACAAGCTCATTGCTATGCTGAAATAAAAGGGGACCTTCTTCAGACGTTGAAGTAGAAAGTACAATTCTTAAGAACATTCATCCCCAGAGAAATACCTTGAAATAAACATACTTTTGGTTGATATTATGGCATAATATTTAATATTTAATTATCATATTCATAATATGTGACCCTGGACCACAAAACCAATCATATGGGTAAACTTTTTAAAATTTAGATTTATACATCATCTGAAAGCTGAATAAATAAGCTTTCCATTGATATATGTCCGAGATACAACTATTTGAATATCTGGAATCTGAGGGTGCAAAAAAATTTAAATATTGAGAAAATCACCTTTAAAGTTGTCCAAATGAATTCTTAACAATGCTTATTACTAATCAAAAATTAAGTTATTATTAGGGCTGGTAATTAAATGCGTTAATTAGATTAATTATGGAGAAAAATAACGCATTTAAATTATTGACGCATTTAACGCACTTGACCCGCCCCAGACAGTCAATCGATGACTAATGTGTGGCAGGGCAACAACTTACTGCGTGATGGAGCATAGAGAATATCCCTAAAATACAAGTTATGGGGCAAAATGCCCCTGTTTGAAATTTTGTCTCATCTTTACATCACTTAGTTAAGAAATATCACATGAGAAGTAGAAGTGCAATATCACACAAGTGCAAATGTGATACTCATACAAAAGTTCATTAAGAAGTTAATATTGTGTTATTTTAGACACAATGTTGTCCACATTTTGAACGAATTTGGTGAACCATTTGGCACGTTGAACCATTGGCCATAGTCGCATTGGCTTTGAAATGTAGCTGCACAGACCGAACAGTGTATGACATCAAAGTACCGCGAGAGTGATCTAAAAGTACAAGCAATCGCCAGCTCTCTAAGATTTTGCGGTTCTTTGATGCCACACACCGATCGGTCTGATGGTGATGATCCGCTTCAAGTCGAACAAGCCTAATGATTCAATGAACCATTCATAAAGAACCATTTACTACACTCCTGAGTGATTCAGCCATTTGAACGAATCAAATGAATGAATAAGTAACTCAATGACTTAATCATTAAGACATTTACCATCACCTACTGGCAGTTTATTATTTAGAGTATATTTTCATTAAATAAATAATTTAATATTTTCATAGTAATGATAATAAAATTAAGAAAATAAATTAATAAAGTTATAGTTCACCCAACCAAAAATGACAATTCTGCCATCATTTACTCACATTGTCCAAAAGAGTGAGCTATATGTAATACATTTTATCAAACAAAATATTTCTTGCTGAACCTACTTTTTGTAGTGCCAGTTTGATGCTTGGCACAACAATTACTTAAAATTATCTTTTCAGAGTAATTTCTCCAAATTTGATAGGCGATTCATTAGATTAATCATGTAATTAATTAGATAAAAACAATTAATCGTTTACTAGATGAAAAGCTTAAATGAAAATCAGAAATGTGGGCTTAGCAACTAACAAACTTTTAAGCAACTTTAGCAACTTTTAAGCTGAAGTACTAAATTTCCTAAATAGAAATCGTGAACCGATATAAAACAAATAATCACTTTAAATCAGTAAATCTCTAACTTAAAGTAAAACCTGAAAATATAAAAGCTTGTTCAAATACGGTGCCCTGTATAAGTATTGGGACAGTAAAGACAAAATTGCTCTCTCTGCTGTGGATTCAAGAATTCTTTAAATATGACTGAAAGATGAATATGAGTCAAAACTACACAATGTCACATTTTATTATTGGGTGATTCAACACAAAGATGTTTTGCCAGCTAAGAAGATCATCACTTTTAGAGCTCATCCCACTACCTGATGTGAGCATAAGTATTGGAACAGTTGCCTCACAGGTCTTTCTAAGTGATCAGTTGTGTCCTGTTAAATTAATTGTTCATATATTGAAAGCAGGGAATGTGTCTTATCAGTCATATCCATTGCTTCTGCATTCTAAGTCTTGCATTCGATGATGACACACACAAACCAGGATGAAGATGAGGAAGCCTACTCTGAAAGAAAAGCAAGCGATTTTGGATGCTAAAAGAAAAGAGGAAGTCAATTAGACCTATAGCAATAACAAAGGGCATGGAAAAAACAAGAGTTTGGAAACTACCGGCGACATCAGCAACCAACCATGACCAGATTGGCTGAGAAAAGCAACTGCAGTTGATGAAAGCTGTGAAAATGAACCCTACAATATGTGTCTGTAAAATCACCAACAACCTCCAGAACCACCAGAAAGCTGTGCTTATGCTCTGACAATCTACTGTGCACTGGAGACTTTGACAGAATTACAGAGGCTACACAGCAAGATGCAAATCTCTGACCAGCACCAAAAATAGAAAGGCAAGATTAGAGTTTGCACAAAGGTTAGCCAGCAGAGTTTTGGAACTGAGTTTTATGGACAGATGAGACAAAGATTGACCTTCATCTAAGTGATGGGAAAGCAAATGTGTGGAGAGAAAAGGGAACTGCAAATGATCCTAAGCATACAGCCTCATATGTAAAGCATGGGCATGCATGGCTGTCTCTGGAACAGGGCGTCTCAATTTTAGTGATGACTTAGTTAATGTATGATGACAGTAGCAGAATGAATTTAAAAGGGTTACAAAACCTATATTCAAGAAGAGTCATCAGAAAGCATTTTGCATATTGCATCAGAACAATGACCCAAAACACAGAAAAGCATAGTCTTCATTGCACAAATCAATCTCCAGATTTAAATCTAATTAAACATGAATTTCACCAGCTGAAGAGGAGACTAAAGGCAGACATTCCCCAGAATAAGGAACAGTTGGAACTGGCTGCTTTAAAGGCTGGGGAAAGCATTTCAAAGGAGTCTGGTGATGTCTGTGGGTCGCAGACTCACTGCTGTCATCGCACGCAAGGGATCTGCAACTAAATAATAGTTTTTAATCTCTTACATCTGCCTTAAATTCAGCTGTCCCAATACGTCTGCTCACATCAAATAACGGGATGAAATAAATGCTGGGATTCTGTCCTTTTTATTTGATAAAACATGTATGTGTTGAAACAGCTAATAATAAAATTGTGATGTTCCTGTAGTTTTGTCTCATTCATCTTTTAATCCTATTTGCAGATGTCTGAACTACACAGCAAACAAAGCAATTTTGTCATTACTGTCCCAATACATATGAAGGGCACTGTATGTATAAATAATACTATAAAAGCATATAAATAATGCTAAAATAGAGTTGGACATTATGAAATGAATGACCTGCTGTTCAGTGAGTAAATCGGATTAATCAAACTGATTCATAAATGTCCAGTCAGAAATGTTTGTTTTTGATTCACCATAATGTCTCGGTACAGTTTTGTTCCTGTTCCAGCCTAGTGTTTCTCTCTTTCTCATCAGGGTTTCACGAGGAGTATTTGAGCAGTCAGGGTCCAGACTGCTGTGATGTCAGATGGAGGGGGTGTGACTCTGCTGTAGGCGCTGCATGTGCTTTGACACACCTCCCGGGCTCCTTCTCTTTTCATAGGAGGTTATCATCAGCAGCGGTGTCGTGTACAAATCGTCTTCATGGCAGTAAATTGAAACTGTGTGTGCTTGTTCTCTTCTTACTACACACTGTTATCCACATAACAACATTGCAGCATTGCAGCACTGGCTCTTTGGAGGCAATAGTACCTCTAGAAGACGTTCCCATGAGGGAGGAGTAAGAGACTAGAACATCTCCCTCTTCATTGGAAGACACACATGCTGTGAAAACGTTTTTGTCTGCTGTGCATGAGACGAATCTTACCAAATGCCTGGAAAACACAGGAAGTCTCGCCACCGCTGAAGCGCCTGTGTCTGTCTTTTTAAGGGTTGGAACATCTGGCTTGATATGAGCATGCATGTTTGTGTGAAGTGAGTGAGCGAATGAATGTTTTTAACTGTTTTTCAGTGTTTGTTTAGTTTGTTTTATCAGGACTAACACTGTTCATGAATGAAAATCTTGTTTTGTTTTAGACAACATTCTTGGAAACAAAACCAAATGTATGAAGAATAAATGGATGACATTGTTACGTTTCTCCTAATAAAACCAACCCTATTGGAGACATTTTTCATATTTAATATTCTTATATATATATAAACATGTATAGGGTTGATGTTTCTGGACACTCTCTTTCTAAAGGCTTTCACACACTGCTGTAGCCAAAACCTATTAACACCTCTCACATTTACTCATGGGTTTTATGTTGGTTTTGATGTTTGGGGGCTGTTAAGGGGGCTTTTGATAGTTACCATTTAGCAGATGCTTTTCTTCCAAAACAACTTGCAGTGCACTAATTGGAAAAATACTGTGGGAAAAACTTTGGAAACGATACGAATTTACTCCATGTGGTCTGTCACAGTTCTACGGACTCCCTGATAACAACATGAAAACAAGTTTAAATTATTACATAATTCAGACTGGGTGGTTTCAGGCACACATCATTTACATAATGGCCAGTGATATCCACTTTCATAGTAAGTGGATATATATTTCATTCTGCTCTAGCTGTCAGACTCCGAAGCAGTTGTGGGAGAAAAATAAGCTGCTTTAAGTGTTCCAGGCAGACTGACAGTGTGCATTATTTAAACGATTCATTCAAAACACTGATGCATTCAGGAACCAATCAAGTGACTGGCTTTATGGGTGAGCAATTGAAACATTCGTTCAAACAATTTAACCGTCTTTATGCCATTGAATAATTTGCACACTCAAACAATTCATTCAAAAACACTGCTTCTTTCAACAAAGAAAAGAAAGGTTGTGTCTGAAATCACATCTAGTTGTAAGTTGCCTACTGTTTTATGGATTCAATTAATTTCTATTAATTAAGTATGCATAATGAATAATCAGCCCTACTTAATTAATTAATTCAACCGGTTCGTACAAAGTGACTGTTTTTAGGAATGAATCACTGAATCATTTACTAAACCAATTCATACAGAAACACTGATTTATCCAGAAATGCTTCTCCTGGATTTATAATATTCAGTACCACTGTGATTTCCTAAACAACATGACGGCCATGAATGAACAACAACAAATAACAAAGAGACCATGATAGATTAGTTCATTTATTTTTGGTTGCTTAAAAAGGCAACCAACATATCAAAACTACTTCCTTTGCTCATGTGAGTGCTTCTTCTTAAATGTCAAATAGAATTTACTCAGCAGCTGGGCTTTTTTATCCATAGATGAAGACGTTTAGCCGCTCATCTCAGTGGTTTCATCCATTTTCTGTGAGCGTGTTGGAGTCTGAAAGATAAAGTCTTTGAGCTGAGTCAAAGGATTGGTTCTCATGCTGCTTCTTCTGTGCTCATTTTGGCCTTTTTTGCCTGAGATTATCTCCGCCACGATCTAAACTCCTACCAGGATGTTCTGCATGAGCACAGACTTCAATCTGTCAATCTATGTATGGACTTTGAGGCTGTACTGTAGCAACCCAGCAAGCCATGTATATCATTTTCCTGTTATTTCATGTGCCCTTCAACTATGTCAGTGCATATCCTTGATATGCCTGTATGATACGATTCTAGCCAGTAGGAGGCAGTGTTTTCTCATAGTGAGTGTGTTGGGTTTGAATGCAGGTATCTTATATCTTGCACATGTACCAATATAATTTACCCACTTCACTACCTTCTGACAAGTATCTTTTCTTCTACTGTAAATACCACTTCCTGGCTGTAGTAAAAGGAATAGCTATTCGCAAAAAGCTTAATTTAATCAATTTTACTTTAGGACGTTTTCATGGCTGTGTTGTTATTGTTTGCTGAATTTTGTATAAGTTAGCTTACTGAATTTACACATAATAATTGTCCCAGAAAAACCTAGAACGTTTAGATTACAGTTCAGTCTAAATCTCTCTCCGTCACTCTCTATGAGCGCGCGCGTCTGTCTGTGTGTGTGTGTGTGTGTGTACATTTAGGCTATGTGGTGTATGAGGATTCAAATTTGAATAATAGCATGGGTATGACATATATTATAACGAGAAAATTATTGATGAGGACATTTTCAGTGTCCCCGTAATTCAAAAGGATTATAAATCAATCAGTTTATTTATTTATTTACATCTAAAAATGCACAGTTTCTTGTGAGGGGTTTAGTTGTAGGGTTGGTAGGGCGATAGATACGATATGTTAAGTATAAAAACCATAACGCCTATGGAGAGTCCTCATAAACCATAAGAAACAATGGTGTGTGTGTGTGTGTGTGTGTTATGTGTGTGTGTATGATTACTGTTTTCTTAAACTCTTAGCACTCTGATTCCAGCCTCCCTGGTCTCATGGGCTGGATTCTCTGTTAAGTTAATTTGTATAATTTAATTTCATCTGCCCAAGGGTTCTCAGACCCATACCTATATATTCGACACAGCTTTGCTTTTTTGGTTTAGCGATGTGTGTGTTTGTTTGCGACTTCAAATGTTTTTGGCAAATGTTTCTGCAGCGCGTTCGCGTGCAGTTGTTTGTTTAATCGTGTGCGTAAATGCGTTTGCGTGCGTGTTTTTAGAACCCATCCCAGAATTTCTGGGTGGGTTAAGCTATTGTAATTATGCTTTTATTACATTATTAAGTAATGTCTGCGTTTAGAGATCCATCATGAATTGTCATCGCCATAGAGTGAGACAGTTAGAACGTGTAGGCAATGTGTCTGTGGCGCTGATTCGATTCAGCAGCAGCGTAGATGTAAATATTTAAGTGATTTAAGATTAAAGAGTCTGGAGCCGAATAAAAGCGGCACAGATTTAATATAAAACCATATTAAAGAGGCTCAGCTTTATGAGGTCACAGAAGATCTGCAGTACACAGAGCGCAGCTGTCAGTGGAGCGAGAACAGAGGAAGAGAGGGAGAGCGGGGTCAGATAGCATCCACCAAAACTTCTTAGGATAGATCTCTTTTTCTGAATTAAATACTGAGCCCTATTATAGTATGCAGTAATGCGGACTAGAGTTATGGTGAAAAAAAATGAATGAGAGCTAGAGAGCTTCAGTCCTGCCTTTAATTGTTTTTTTTAATCGGTTTCTATCAATTTCCCCCATTTTCACCATTTTTTATTTCACAATATTGGATGAGAGTGACGGTCTGCAAAAACTGCCAGAGAAAGAGTGTTGACTACCCAAATTATTGTTTTCCATAGAAACCTCACGTCACACAACATGCAGTAAAAGAGTTTTGTCATGGTAATAACTGTATATTTGAGTTCAATTAATATGGTGTGTGCTTTGGCGCTTGACTGGTATAATAAATGCGTGTAAGCAGGAGAGCATATCATTTTGTTGTTTGAATAACGCATGTGCTCATGTGTGTTTTTGTGCACGTGTGTCATTTGATGTTTTTATTTTGATTGGCAGTCCTGTCCCGCTTTTAACACTCAGTCTGTTCTGATTCTCAACACATGCCACAATTACACTACCAGTCTTCTGTTCTAACACTTTAAAGATGTGGAACTTCACACACTTGGACGCTCACACATACACACACACTAATGCAAGTCTACAAACATGTGGCTAGGGAAAGTTTGGTTGTTTTTTTTGGGTGGGGGGGGGGGTGGTCGACAGGAGTTTCAAGATCTTTTTATATTCACAAATGATATTTTAAAAAAATAGACTGTATAATGTAACCTAATAATACCAGTTATTTAAAATGTAAGTATGCAGTGTAGGTGTGTGAAGTTAGAAAAAACTCTTATGTGAAGACACAACAAAACGAATTAGGAAACTCTCTTGACTTCACCAGCTAACTTTTATATATATATATATATATATATATATATATATATATATATATATATATAGGCGGTTCCTTTCAGAGGTTACGAAATGGGAAACATTGTGTAATCGGCAACGAACGTCTGACGCTATTGTTAGCGCTACAGTGATTTATATTTGTTTGCAGCTTGTTGAATGTCATAGTGGCAGCGCGCTTTTCCGCGTGAGGATTTTCAATAAGGTGACGTCACGCCGGCAGCCAATCAGCTGCTAGGGGTCGGTCTCTGGAGCTGGCCGTAGTAGGTTATCAGCCTGAATCCTCGCACTCCGAGGTCAGGAAGCCAGATGAGCCCGCAGAGAAGCGCTTGCTCACCGTGACCAGCCCAAGCCAAAAGTCGCTGAGAGGACGAGGAAGACTGTTATGCAGAAGCAATGCTGACTGACCTGCACGCAGCCATGGTACCGAAGCGCGAGCCGGCGAAGTCGGAGGAGCGCAAGCGCACACAGGCGGCGTGTGAGTGCCAAAGCCAATGCAACAACTGCAAAATCTTCCTGAGTTTATTCATTCTCTCGCTCTCTCTGCACCTCGTCACGCTCTTCTGCTACCTGGAACTGCGCTCGGAGCTCAAACGAGAAATATCCCAAAAGAACAAAGATGAGGTGTCATCAATGGAGCCAGTGCAGCACTATGAAGCCACAGAACCAGTGCTCCGGTTACCGGACACCGACCACCCAACAATAGACGACCAGGTAAACTGAGTTATCTCATCTTTTGTTCTATACAAAGAGCAGAAACCGCCTTCCTGTCCACTTGGCTTCAGCTTCTGTAATTGAGAAGAGAATTTCTTATTGTCTTGTCTCCCATACGATTGATTGTGTGTGTGTGTGTGTGTGTTGGAGAACAATTGTTAATAGCCCACTTCCTTTAGGTCATTGCTTCTCATTCCTTTACCTGAAGTACCCAAATACTGCTTTTTTTTTTTTTTTTTGAAGGTGTCCCATCTTTGAAACACCCAGCTCAGGTCTTGGAGCATGTACTAAAAGAGCTGATGCTTTAAATCAGGTGTAAACATCCAAAAAGTCTGTAGGACCAGGCTAGAGAACCAAGTAATAATTGTGTGAGACAGAACAATCGAAGCGGGAGCGATGCAAATTGATACAACACAAAAAAATTACTCCACTACAATAGAACTTTAAAGCAGCAATTAAACTTTTTTTTTCTAAATAATATCAAGTGGTGCAGAAAATCAGGCTGAAATTCATATAATTAAGTAGAAATTAAATAAATTATTTGTTAAATTATTGTGAATTATTATTCTGATGTAATCAGTAGTTGTATACACCTGTTACTAATATTATATTAATATAATTATTATTAATATGCACATTTAGGTACCAAAAGCAATCAGTATTCACAGCAAATGTGTCATTTATATATATATTTTTCCGTCTTTTATAATAGGATTGAATTCTCTTTTTCACATATAGCAAGGACAGATCCCAATTTTGCTAAAGGGCAAATTAATTGCCCTTTGCAGGGGTTTGATCCTGCAGCCATTTAAGTGCCCGTATAATGTGTAATTATATCTCCATATTTTGGTTTTGGGAGTCCCGAACAACAGGTTGACATGAATGCAAAGCCAAAAAACACTTTCATTGTCTTATGACAGCATTTATTTTTTCCTTTTTTGCTCCACGACTCCCTAACGATTCGCTCAACTATTAATTTTTCCAAACTCCTCGCTTGCATGACACTAAAATGCGGTGATTGATCTGATGACCCAGTCTGTTTTTGTGATTGGTCTGCTGCATGCAGCACATGTCAATAACGGAACGCACATCACCTTTACTTGGTAAACACCCAGCCATGGTATATGTGGTTTTTAAAAGAATTACTCCACTTTCAGAATAAAAAGTTCCTCCTTTACTCACCACCATGTCATCAAAGATGTCCATGTCTCTCTCTTTTTTGTTCAGTAGCAAAGAATTTAAGGTTTTTGAGGAAAACATTCCAGTATTTTTCTCCATATAGTGGACTTCAGTGATGCTCACAGGATTAAAGGTTAAAAATGCAGTTTCAATGCAGCTATTCCGGCCAAGGAATAAGGGTCTTATCTAGCAAAACGATCAGTTATTTTCTTTAAAAAAATATATATACACTTTTTAATCACAAATGCTCATCTTTTCTAGCTTTGCAAGGTGCATGCATACTCTGTCTGTGTACAACAGTTCTAGACAGGATCTAAAAACTTTATATATTTATTTATCACAACATTTTTGTAAAGGGTATTTGATCCTCCTTGCACGTGTTTAAAAACTGGGTTAGTGCTTCTGCAGTGATGTAGGATGATTTTGATGTTGGAGGAGAAAATGAGTTTTTCGACATACCCTAACTGTACCCTAACAGATTTACCCTCACAGTGCAGATCACATCGCCTTCTCGGCGGGAACCCGTTTGAGGGAGGGTTTTCCCAGGTCTGGACAAACAACAAGTGGACGGGCATAAATATGCTAATATTTGTATATAACTTGAAACAGCTTAAAGCCCCCTTCCTCAAATACCCTGCACTGCAGAGTTTAGCTCCAACCTTGATTAAAGTCACCTGTCTGCCATTTTCGAATGATCCCAAAGACATTGATTGGCACTGATTAGCATAGTCAGGTGTGTTTGATTAGGGTTAGCGCTAAAGTCTGCAGGAAAGTGGATCTCGAGGTCCAGATTTGAGGATCCCTGGCTTAAAGGGATAAGCCCACCCTAAAATGAAAATTTGACATTAATCACTTACCCCCATGTCGTTCCAAACACGTAAAAGCTTTGTTCATCTTTGGAACACAATTTAAGATATTCTGGATGAAAACCGAGAGGCTTGTGACTGTCCCATAGACTGCCAAGTAAATTATACTGTCAAGGTCCAGAAAAGTAGGAGAAGCATCGTCAGAATAGTCCATCTGCCATCAGTGGTTCAAAACATACAAAAAGTATTCTCGTTGCTTCCTAATGTTATGTTTGAACCACTGATGGCAGATGGACTATTCTGACGATGCTTCTCCTACTTTTCTTTAGTGATTAATGTCAAAATTTTCATTTTGGGATGGAGTATCCCTTTATGAATCACTTTAAAAATGACTCATTTTTATGACTCGGATTCGACTTTACTTTTTTTTTATTTAAAACTTTGCAGGATGTTTTCATTCACTTACAGCACTATAACAGACTGTGTGAAATGTAATTTAAAAAAATCCGTAATAGGGGCACTTTAAGTTCCCTGTGAGAATCCTTAACCCTTTAACCCCTGGGCATGACAGAAACCTACCTGGTTTGTAGGCTTCAGTCATTGATTTAGGTGAGCATTGTCTCTCACCCCACTCACATTGTGCGTCAAATACCCAGGAGTGACGTGCTTCTCGTAACTGTGAATCGTTCACCTGCAGGGTACAATTGTTCTGTTTAAACAACATCTGTCCTTTTTACGAGCTCTCTTCATCAGACATGCTTTTTACTGTCAGGAGGCACAGGTCGCTGTTTATTTAGCCTTTGCTGTGGTTTGGCCCGGACTCGTGGTTAATTCCTTTGGCAAAAGGCCAGACTCGTCGCAGTGTTTCCTGGTGTTCACCCCGCAGGCTGTGCGTTAGTGCTGGATCCAGAACGCTTGGCGTATGGATGCGTTTTATTAGACATAACTAGGGGTGAATTCTGGAGGTAGAATTACACACACAGAAAAATTCCTACAATGAATGAATCTAACACAAGGCTGTGGCCTTTCTGAAGTGAATATGAAGGTGCGGAGACATCTCATCCCTGGTGCACACAAATGGTACACTAAACTTTAGTGGAATGGGCTATAGTAGGCTAATTGTTCTGTTTGCTTACTGTGGTATTACCAAGTAGTAGATGTTCTTACCGTACTGGTCCATCACTGGTCATCTTATTTATTTGTAGTAGCGTATATGCTTGCATTCACAGTTTTCATATTTATAATTCCTTAATGTGATTTTTAGGCACTCAGAGTTGCCTCAACTCATGAAGAATTTATCATAAACAGATATCCTAAAATGCTAAAGTAGCCATCCGTTTCTCCAGAAACATCTTCAAGGACATGTGAAAAATACACTTGCATCTTGAACTATTTTTTGAGTATTGATGCTTTCACCAAGTGACCAAAGTGATATTGCTGCTAGGCATGATTTATTGGAATAATCCAAACACACACTTAAGTGTGCGTACGTGTGTGTGTGCGCTTGGAGGTGTTGCTGTGTGCATGTGCGTGCATATACAGTATGTGTGTTTGTCAGTATTGCACTGATGCATGTCAAAAGAAGGCGTGTAACCATGACGACTGTGATTGATGGAGGGAGGCGTGAGCGTGGTTAGACTGTGAAAGTAAAAATGACATGCAATGAAGCCACAGAGCAACAGAAAGTGTGTGGGCAACATGACCACAGTGCTGTCATGTAAAAACTGCTATATATATTATAGTTTTTCTAAGAAAAAAAAAAAAGATACGATTTTATTCCCCCGTTGATGAGAAATTTAATGTATCAATCCAGTATCTAAGATATTCTATTAATAGAAGTCACGGAGCAGGACTGACAACAAGTTTTTTTGATCCTGAATATTTGTGTGTGCGTGTGTGCTCTTGTTTTTGTGACATATCAGGACACAACTCTGTATATTGACATGGGTATGACACAGGTATTACAAGGAGAGGGTGACTTATGAGGACATAACCCACGTCCCCATTTTTCAAAATGCATATAAATCATACAGAATGAGTTTTTTTTTTTTTTTTGAGAAAGTAAAAATGCATCCAATAGGGTTAGGAGTAGGGTTGGTGAAGGGCGATAGAATATACAGTTTCTACAGTATAAAAACCATTACGCCTATGGGATGTCCCCACTTTTCACAAAAATCAATGCATCTATGTATCAATGCATTCTATGGCACCTTTAAAGTAAAATTTATGAACTACTAACAATATTCTTATTAGCAATAGTTCAGCAATAGTCTGTGGTGTAGTTATATAAGTGTTACATTTATGGATACTATTCCCTGCCTCCAGTTCACTCACACATTTAAGGATGAAACGTCACATGTCAAGTCAAAAAGTTCATAAAGAAACATTTACTTCACTCCTGAATGATTCAGCCATTTGAACGAATCAAATGAATGAATAAATAACTCAATGCCTTAATGATTAAGACATTTACCATCACCTACTGGCAGTTTTAGTTTATTATTTAGTGTATCATTTCATTGAATAAATAATTTCATATTTTTATAGTAATACTAATAAAATTAAGAAAATAAATTATTAAAGTTATAGTTCTATAGTTCATCCAACCAAAACTGACAATTCTGTCATCATTTAGTCACATAGTCCAAAACAGTAAGCTATATGTAATAAATTTTATCAAACAAAATATTTCTTGCTGAACCTACTTTTTGTAATGCCTGTTTGATGTTTTACACAAAAATGTAAAATTTCTCCAAATCTGATGTGCGATTAATTCAGTTAATTAATCACCACATCATGTAATTAATTACTTTATATAAATACCGCTTTTAACAATACAGATCGTGTAAAAGCAGCTTTACAGTATTAAATAGGAAAAATAGTGTGTAATAATACAAAAGGACAACATTAAACACTTTTTCAGTTAAAATCAGTTAATCATTGATTTAGTGATGTCATCGTCCAACTCAGTTCAGTTCAAATAGTATCTGTGCAATCTAGTTGACGATATGACTGAAAATTAAGTGTCTTAGCAAGTCAGAGGCGACATCGGCAAGGAACCAAAACTCCATCATTGGCAGAAATGGAGAAATAAACTTTGGGAGACACCAGGCTCAGTTGGGGGGGTCAGTTTTCCTCTGGCCAGACAAAACCAGCAGTTTAATTCCTGGCTGCAGCAAAGTCAGATTGTGCAGAGGACTCAACTGGTTCCCTCAGACTTGTGTCGATGGACATCTATATCACGGGTTTTCAAACTGTGGGTAGGTCGCACAAAGTCACTTGGCTGCAGCTAAGTTTGCATTTCAATGACCCACACTCACACACACAGTTCAGTCAAGGGCTGCACAATATACCAACATTAATTTCGAATTGCGATATTCTTATTAGTGCAATTTTTAAATTGCAATTAAGTCTGAAATTTAAATCATGCATTGCTTGTTTTGAAGCATGGGTGCGCATGAGTTGAAAAACTGGTCTCAGAGCAACGTCATTATTAAAAAGCTTGATCAGTCCATATTATTAATTATAAGAAGCTCGCTCCCTTCAATTAGATGTATTCTGCATGAGACCGCCTACACAATTCAAATGTTATGAAAACTGTTGCAGGTATGTTCATTCATTTCTATCGTCTGTTTGAACTCAGCGCAATTTCCGTCTGTAAAAAGGGGGTTAATTGTAATTACAAGATTTAAACATTTCCACATGCTAGCATAGCAAAATATTCAAAATGTCCTGTTATTTCCTTTCCATATCATCTTTATATTTATAGAAAACATTTTCCAAAGTTCAAAAATCTTTTAAAGATGTTGATCATTTATTTGACCATTGCAAAAGTAAATTTCCGACTGAAGTAAATTTGTTATTTACTTCTATTAATGTTTATTGAAAATGAGACACATTTGTTTATTATTTTTACAATTGTTTCACAATTATTTTTATCTCCAAACGGTTTTAGATGATCTTAGCTTCTTATGCTTTGCCAAAAAAAAAAGAAGTGTGCACCGCTGTCCTCTACACACACAGACGGATCATGCATTTTCTGTGCTGAACACTTGCAGTGGATAACAGTTCATACAGAGTGTGTTTCAAGTTTTTATGGACATGTTTCATAGAATCATGTCTGTAGATGAAGAAATTAAAACATAAATATTAGTATTGAAATTTTATAGTTTTACTATATAATATTTTTTTTTATTTTTATTAAATACTCTCTGACATATTTCTGACATATTAAACTTATTAAACAATATTAAACTAAAGATTAAGCATAAAGTAATGTCAATTGTTTTTTGTTTTTTATCTCAAATATTTTGGAGGGTCATGAAATAGATTATACTTGTCTAGGTGGGTCATGGAATGGAAAAGTTTGGGGACCCCTGATCTAGATGACGAGGTGTGACGAGGGCACATCTAGTTGTCCTGGACTCCGCTGTTTGTCCTTAAAATGCTTGTGAGTTGGATACATTTTTACATATCTCATCCAAGACCTCCATTGCTAATTCCTAAACATCATTTTAGATTTAGTAACGGAGGCTTGAGCTGTTGATAGTAATGCATAATGCAGTTATGTGAGAGACAGAGATTAAGCGTGTGAATTACCCAAGTCTGTGCTTCTCTCTTTTTTAGTGTTTTATATTTAAACTCTTCATACAATGTAGTATAAAATGTACTTTCAGCCATTTATTGGTCATAACTTTAATAGTGCTATATGTATGTCCATATATCAAATCCTCAGCTGTGAAAATACTACTGATGTCTCATTATAACACATCCAGCTTGTGTTTCAGTGAAGGTCATACCTGTTACAGAGGATCAGACCAGCTTTTCTTTTACAGTGTAGATCAAACCTTTCCTTTGTTTAGAGTTTGTGTGTGAGAGAGAGAGTATGGGAAAACGAAGGGAATACTTTCCCCATCGACCTCTCTCTTTCTCTCTCAGGCATTATGGCATGTGGCCAGATCGCAGTGTGAGCTCTCTAATGCACACACATACTATTCCTTATTAAGCTTTGTAGGTATGGGATTCCTCCTCGACAGGATATTACATTAATAGATGGAGTCCAGCCACACTCTAATTACTCTCCATTCAACTATTTACCGCTGTAACTAATACACACACAAGTTTCTCACATGCACTTAGTGCCTGAGTCCTTTGTCCTTTGAGTTAGCAGTGAGGAGTTAGCAGTAAGGAATGTGCTTGTTGATCAGCATCTTAGATCTGATATAGCTTTAGCCATATATCCCAGAGCACTGCTCTGTTTGACTGATTACAAAAGTGTGTGTGTGTGTGTGCTAATGAGGGATCTAAGAGTGGGTTCACCTCAGCCAAACAGGTGTTAGAGAGCTGTGCTCTGAAGAAACTGAATGTTTGCATGACTTTAATGGCTTTACTTTAAACAGCTGGATGTATTTAAGGAGTCTCAGACAACATCCAACACACAGATGTGTAAGTTTGGGAACAAAAGCTTAAAAAATTACACTATACGCTTCTAAAATTAGAGCGGCATGATGATTGGATGGATGGATGGATAGATAGATAGATGACTGAATCTATCGGTTCATTTAGATTATAACATTTTTATAAACCAGATAAAAAACGGATTCATCGAAGCATGGCCCTCATTTAGATGCCCACATAGCATTACACATCGTATTTTGTAATTATACACTGTCTAAATTAATTATACAAAATAGAGTTTAGAAGGTTTTGACTTGGTTGTAATTTAAGTTTTTGTTTTTATTATTATTATTGTAGGGATGTCAACGATTTATTGATGGTCTATTAATTGTCGATAAGAGATGCAATCGATTAAAGCAATCATGGTCGATTAACCTATTTAATGTTAGTCTGCATGCAGCTCATGAGCAAAACACAAGTGTCTGTGAGTGACGGTATATAAACATATCCTCATTCATAATGTACAAATTAACCTTTTAATGTGATTTAAACTTTAAAAGTACATTAAAATAGAAACAACATAAAATCTGACATTGAGCAACAGTGTGTTTTGCTGCAGCAGCGCCAATGGAAGCGGTTCTCTGACTGGGCAGCAAGCCACACGTGCCACAGTTACGTTTGAGATCATTTTATTTTCAATGAAAACATTGCAATTGTGTTTTTAAATATAACAACGAGCACCACAAAACCATTTAAAGAGGCGCGTTCAGTGGCAGTCAACAAAAATAAAATGATCTCAAACATACGGCACACTCTGATCATAATCACATCTATTCATTTTATAATCCTGCTACTAGCATTATATTCAAATGAAACCCCCTTTAATTTGGGTGAGAAAGCAGTTGCCATACACGTGACTGTTTGCAATAGACACATTTTGCATCATTAAAGGGGTCATACTGCTAAAAAAGAACATTATTTGGTGTATTTAGTGTAATGAAATGTGTTTGTGCGGTTTAAGGTAAAAAAAAAACACATTATTTCACATACTATACATTATTGTTTCTCCTCTATGCCCGCCGGTCTGAAAAGCGAGGTGTGCTCTGATTGGTCAGCTATCCAGTGCATTGTGATTGTGTGTGTGTGTGTGTGTGTGTGTGTGTGTGTGTGAATCTGTTCAAATGTGTTTATTGATATCACCCTAAATGATCTTCTCAGTTGACTGATTTTGGGCAGATCCTAAATGACCCATGACCTCTGACCCTTCACACCAGCCCTGCCACCTCAAAAACAACTAGAAACAGCTCAATGGCCTCTCTGTCAATAAATAAAGCTTGAAATTTTTCTTTTTCTTCCTTTGAGATTAATGTGAGCTTATATTGGTTGTGACTGGAGTCTAAACACACTGCCCCATTTTTAGCATGGCTGTCCCCAAGTAACCCAGAATATGTGTGTGTGTGTGTGTGTGTGTGTGTGTGTGTGTGTGTGTGTGTGTGTGTGTGTGTGTGTGTGTGTGTGTGTGTGTGTGTGTTTGACGTTGTACATATAACAACCCCTATTATTCTGGTCCTGCTCGGCATTTGTGAGGAATGCTCTGTCTTTCTGTTGTGGTGTGTGTGTATGTGTGTATATGTGTATGCATCTGTATCTGTTAATATTGTATTTGGTCTCTGTTGTGGTGATTTAAACTTTTCGCAGCAGTTTGTGCTTCCTGATGGTTTCCGTCCTTGTTGATGTCTGTGTGGGTGTGGGTGTTTCTTTACACGGGAATGTAATTCCCTCTGTTTCTAAAAGAGTTTGGTTCACCCTGGGGTTTGCCGACTGAGAGCGTTCCAGACAAACATCATTGTCTGTGAACAGACAATGATCTGTCATTAAGCATGGAGGTTGAAAGGTCATGAGTGAGTGTGTGTATATTTTGACAAGGTCTCCTGTTATCACTCCACTGAAAGCGCTCCTCTGAATAAAAGCAGTTTGGATGTTGTATGTTAAAATAATTTAAGCACAGCTGTGTGGATGTATTTGATCATTTGTTTCCTTTGACGAAACCTTCGTCCATTTGGTGAGGCAGGGAAAAAAGAAGGAAAGATGAGTGAAAGCTTGACTAAACAGGACAATCTATCTCGGTGCCTGTGATATGTGAACCTCCCTGTGGTTTGAGATGAGAGCAGAGGCTTGTGTTGTTTTTGGAGTCATTACCAGCATATTCTTGATGGTCCTTTGAGAATCGTATGAAACGTTGTTCTCAATAATGTAATCCATATGTGATAACATGCTCATAATCTAAACCTGCTCTAATCTGAATGTGTGGACGTGCACATCTGTATAGGGTGTGTTTGAAAAGAGACTGATCCAGATGAGGCTGGAGTAAGAGTGATGAAGGTGACATTCACAATCATAGATAGATTCTTTTATTTCTGTGCTCTTGTACCCTCCTAATTTCTTGCTTAAGAGTTTTGTTCTCTTCTTTACGGTTTTTAAATGTGAGACTATGAAGTCAGTATTCCCGTCAGAATCGAACAGAACTTTCATGATTCTCTTTATATTACAGATTAATATTCCATATTGTGCACATTTTTAATTAAACCGGTTTCCTCGTGTTAATATCTCATTAATAATCAGCGAACTGTGTAAATTAATAGTGGATTGATTCAGAGATGCAGGTTCTAGTTACAATTCTGACTTCTTTGAAGTGAAATTATATATTTTGGTTCATATCTGTATTGGTTGACTGATTCAAGCATTCTTTTAAAATTATTTAAGAAACGTAAATTAATTAAGTTTGGTAAGTGGGACTTTTATTTTGACAGTGCAGAGAACGCAGCCCCTGAGAGCCGATGCACCAGAGCTCTATTTACTATTATAGTATAGTAAATACTATAATAGTATGTTTAACAATATACTCTCTGAATTTCAAAAATACACATATCATCTAAACAAATCATTGAAACAAACAGTTAATTCCACAAATATCTCTAACATCAGTGAATCCAACTGTTAGATCTTCTAAAATGTCCATTGTATCCTATATAAAAAATGTGTGTATTCGCTATTCCTGAATGTTAGTCCATGTGAAATTGTGTATGATTCAAGCCTTGATGTGAATGAGCAACTTAAAACTATTCTACACTATGTCCAGTTTACCACTATGCTATATTTATGTTGTTCATTGTGTACTGCTGAATGTAAAATTTAGGTCTTTATTTGAGGATGTTTGATTCCCAGAGCATACAGATTTAAAAGAGTATTGAATGCACTGTTGGTTACTGCCATAATAAGATTACAGAATCAAGAAGTTGCTGTATACATTGTTTATTTTAAAGAGTTTTTTTTCAAAATAATTATCTTAAGTTAAAAAAAACTGATTTAAATTTGATTTCAATTTATTTATATCCAAACATTTTAATAACTATTAAGTAACTATTAGAAGTAATAATAGTAGTAGAGCTCCCACCCTGCTCTCTAAAACACTGGCATCTGCAAAAAAAAAAAAACATATGTGGGTCAACCAATATACTTTACTTAAGGTACCTCAGTAAACTTTCCATTCATACTGTATATTTAGACCACCTTCTGAGATGGTCACTTTGACAGGAAATTAAATGTAAATGCAATGGTTGACCTCTTGCTATAAAAACAGTGCGTACATCGCTAGGGGCCTCACTTACATGTTCATTAATCTGTTCTGTTGAACAATATGCTGTTTTACATATGGTGACATTTGGGTGAGGCTGACAGTAATGATATGAATCTTAAATCGGATGGCGTGCCCTTTGAGATTATATCATTGATTTATGACGGCTTAGATGATTGTTCATGTTTTTCTAGTTAGACCGATGCCCTGAAGAAATCTGGAAATGAACATGAATTTGGATAAAAAAGGGCGTTTCTCTGGTGTATAAATATGTAGGGCCTAGGGCTGTTCGATATATATCATCTACGTTATTATCGTAATTGTTGTTTAAGCGATATGCGATTTGACATTATCGAGTATATCGCAAAAACACACACGAGAGTGCACGCAAACACTATGAGACAAATCTAGTGTTCATGCTTTCCAAATAGTTTCAAACAAAGCCTCAACAGTCTCTGACCAACACACGATGGTTGCCTTGTCCAAATACCCACACTTGCAGTCTTTGCACTTGACCACTTGACTGCTTATATGATGGATTTTCTTGTATTTTGCCCAAGTGTTCAAATGTGAGGATGAAGACCACAAAAGTGTCGAACGTTTGTTTACATAGCTTTATTTTTATTTTAAATAATTTTCATTTTAATATCAAATTCTTAAATGTCTGTTCAGTAGTCAATATAACATGACACATTTTAATTTGTAGTGCTTCTAATTAAGTGATTAACAACAGTTGCAAATGATAAATATCACCACTACTCATCTTTGCACCAATAAAGCATGCAAAAGGTTTCTGTGACTTCTTGCGAGATCTTGGCAAAAAGTTTCACGATTTATAGCAACGAATAACGGTATTGGAGTGTGGATTTAGTGTGCTTTAAGAGCACTGTGCTTTGGCATTTTTAAGACCTGGGACAGTCTTGCGTATTTACTTCCTGTCGCATGCACTCTCACTTTCTCAAGTGGCCAAGACCACAAGTGTGGGTATTTGGCAGGTGTTTCGTTACTGAATTTGTTGAATGAATGAATGACTCAATGACTCACTCATTAAGTAAATTGTCGCCACCTACTGGTGATTTTAGGTTTATATTTAAAGTGTGTTTTCCCTTTTTTCCACAATTCATTTCAGATTTCACTATTGAATAATTTGTTATCAAAACATTATTTTTACAATTGTAACTGCAGGTTAACCGCATTCATGTCCTGCATTAAACAGTCTGCAAATGCATTTAAACAGATGCTTCAGATGCAGATTCTGTGCCACCTCGGCATAGCAACACATTTTGTTGATACTGATTTCATTTGATTTATAACTGCCCTTAAGAGTCTTACGATAAAAATTTAGGTTTTTGATTTAATGTAAGACTTTGACACAAAATAAATTAATTAGGTCAGAAAAATTGTTAAAATGGCCATAAAAGGTAAAAAAATATATATTTTTATACTTACTGGAAAATTAAATTTCTGTTACTCATTCAAAATAATGAAAAGACAGAATATGAAGAATATCAAAAGCTTTCAGAGTCAGCAGTCCACAGTAGTCCTAAACCTGTCAAAAAACCAGCACAAAAGTGACACAAAACACGCTCAGCAAAATATCCTCTAATAATCGTTATCAACAAAATTCCAGAAAAAATTGATATCACTTTTTCATTATTGCATGCCTTGGCCCTATGAAATGATTGCTATTGAAAGAGAGGCTTTGTTAGAGTAAAAGTGTTGTCATCCATTTGATAAAGGTATCATGACGTCATGAGTTAGCAATGGTTAAAAAAAAAAAACTATCAGTGATTTTTATAAATGCATTCATGCATGCTCACAAAACACTGTCTATCTCTCCTCATATTGTTCTTTCTTTCTCTCCTTCCCTTCTGTCCAAAAGCTGTATGTTCATTTGATTGCTCGTCAAGCTGTTGAGCAGATGACTCTCTCTCTCTTTCTCTCTCTCTTTCTCTCTCTCACTAGCCTCTCTATCTCTTGCTCTCTCCGTTTCATGTGGTTTGTGGTTTGTCCCAAATTGGAATTGTTTAAAAGCCACAACACAGAGCCCTTTACACCAGGCAAAGCAAAGGAGGGGGGAACAAAGTCAGCGATAGAGCGAATAAATCAAGAGAGCAGGTGGAGAAGAGTATGTGCCAAATTGCAGACAGGTGCGGCCCAGCCCCGACACCAAGCCCTCGACAGATTCACCATACACTCACTGTGCTCGCATGTAAAATACTTACCACTTGATCAGCACGGCTCTTTCTGAGCACCTGACAAGCCTGCAATGGCATCATCTACCCATTCAGGTCAGGGGTCAGGACAGCAGCTCTCTAACTGGAGGAAGAACAATGAAGTGCCTGGTATTGATTTTCGGGTATTTCTTCTCTCTGCGATTGGTTGCTTAAGTGATTCCTTTTGGCACTTTTCTTTTTAAGTTGGATGTCTTGAAAACATATATACTATGAAACTTTAAAGCATTTTCCCAAGGTTTCCTGTGACCCATAATGCCTTAAGAGGAAAGAATGTTTCTTTTTTTAAGGTGTTTTAATGAAGCCATTAAAGTCTGGCATTAACAACACAAAATGTATTGAAAAGGTGGAGCAACGGCTCCAGCATTGAACACGTTCCAGGCACATGTGTGCGCTTGTATATGCGTGATCATATGCACACATTTCTCCTGAAAGGCATGTTAAATTATTGTTTGTTCTAAAAAGCCAGACTGATGATGGTGTGAATGTACGGGTGATCCTGATAGCCAGAGTTGGTGGGTGGGTGTTTGGAGCTGAAATCATCTGGCATGTTTAAAAAGAGTGTCAGAGAACTAAGTGACATCTCCAAAATTATAAATTCATAAACATTATTTATCAGTCTTTGTCTCTCTTTAAAGGAACAATTCACCCAAAAATTTACATTCTGTCATTACTCATCCCGTTGGCATTCCAAAACCATACGAAACTGTTTTTCTTTAGTGGAACACAAAGGAAGAAATTCTGGGGACTGTCCTGGTTGCTCTAATGATCGTATCCCATGCAATAATTTCGTTTGAGAAACATCCTGAAATGTGAGTCATTATGTACTATATGGGTTATATAATAGCTCATAAGCTTTTATTGTAACTGAAACACTGAGCTACAGAATTGTGTCGAACCGATTCTAGAATCTGAATCATTCAGACCTGTTTTGTGACGTAGAGCAACTGTTTCATTGAAAAGATATGACTAAAAAGAATGATTTATTCACATCTACTTTTGTCCATCCATCCATCTTTCTTTCTACCATCTTTCCTTCTACCTTTCTTTCTTTTATTCTTTTTTTTCCTTCTGGTGTGACCTATTTTTTTACCAACATTAGATACTTAGCAAAGCATTTGTGTCCTTACTTTTTTGATTTGGGCTGGTGCTCTCCATTCAGTCATACACTGTAAGCCTGCTGTCAAATCTCTGAAGAAAACCAAATGTGTTTAAAATGAGACCTGTATGGAACTTCAGAGTCTAAATGGCCATGCATTGGATTGTAATAAAACAACATTGTATAGAAAGTTGGATTGTTCTATACTCACTGGAGTATAATCAAAGCTATTTGCTCAGTATTGTTGCCACGTCTGTTGGTGCTATTGTATTACATCCATTACTCATGATTTCATGTATTACTCATGAATTCATTACCAGACCTCATCTGTGTGTATGTATACTGAGATTCCAGTGTTACACAAAGGTTAATTTTCTCTAGTTTAAAGCCAGCTCTTGTGACTCACGCCACAAACATGAGAATGAGAAGGATAAATATGGAGGGAAAAGTATCAGAGAAAAGAAGTAATGAGAAAAGGATTGAGGGAAAACAAAAATAGGAGCGAGAAAGACATTCATTCTTCTGTGCGCTTGATGAGCCAAGCCTTTTGTTTGAAGCTGTCATAGTTTGCATACAACACAGCACAACACACGCTGAGACGTGTAATCCTTCAGAAATATGTGGAGGCCTCTGTGATCTCTTGCTTACTTGTTTTCCGTCTTAATTTTGGGATAAATATTTGTGATGTATGCGTACATGTCTGTGTGTGTGGTGTCCAAGCCGCAAGAGTTTGTTACCGATGACCAGGTCCACATGGGATCTGTGCGCACAGAGCTCCACAGAAAGCGCCGCAGATTTCCACAAAAGCTTGACACATTCCCCACCCCGTGCATGTTTGTGAATTAAATGTTTTGGATAATGGGATTATGCTTTCAGCTACCAGTATGAGTTTCGTCATTTTTGTTGTCGTCTGTGCAGAGTTCCAAAAAATCCACAAAGAAAATGCAAAAGCAGCCTTTAGGTTCTGGTAGTCTGGTCATACTGACGACTCGCTCTCATGTCGTTATTTATGGTGAAAGCGAGTATGCCTGTGGTTAAGTGGTTAGTTAAGAACAAATATGTTATAGTAGTTAGTGTACATTGGTGTGCATGTGTGTGTATGTGACGTGTCTGTATTAGAATGTGTGTTTGTGTACTGTGGTGTGTGTGATTTTGTGGTATGTTATTGATTTAGCTTGTAAAGAAACAGACTGTGCACTCAGAGAGGTTTAGATGAGGCTCGGAGGTGAAGACTAACAGATGACAGAACAGACTTCTTTGATTTTTCCTTGATTTTCTCTCTCTCCTTCTGCAGCTGTTCGTTTTTTTTCTGCTGTATTCTGTTCATCAGCTGGTATTAATCCCTCCAAACACTCAGGACCCTTTCAGACAAACGGGAACGCCTCACTTTACAAACCACTTGTGGCACCAGACACACGACCCTTGGAGTGTGTGTTTGTGAGAGAGAGATAGAGAGGAAATAGAGCCCAGAATCTGGTTTTGGTTAAGAGGGCACAAACTTGCATGCACACACTTACGCTGGCTCTGGTGCAGTTGTGTCGCTTAGCTCCAGTGATGACAGGCAGAAATAGTTTTGACGGCGCACGTGTGAGACAAAGTTTAATAGGGCGAATAGGTTTGTCACTACACACACACACACTGTCTCTCTTTGGCAGTTTTGATCTGTTTTTGATCACTTGCAATCTTCTAGATATCAAAGTAATGTGCCAAGGACAAATTTGAGCCAATTTGTGGCATTTATTGAGACAAGCTGCGATGGACATCAGAACAAACTAACCCAATTTGAGAATGTGCGTAAGGCTGCCAGTTGACCCTGTCACATTTCTAGATTCATATTTAGATTCTGTCTTCATTCTGGGAAGCCTTGTGGTCTGATGTTTTATGGTGTTCACACATAAACATCACTGGGTCGCTCTTTTAAGAATCCAAAAACTCAGTCTAATGTCATGGCCTGATCTGATTGCAACCTCTGGAGCACATTCTGTACTCATTTGGCAGTTTTCGTAGGAGGGTGGAACTGTTTTTAGATGTTGCTCAAGTTTAGCAAAGGTCTCTGAGGATTCCATCATGAGCTCTGTATATAGCAACAGGAGCGGGGTTGACTGCTTCTTCAGAGCGTTTTTCAAAAAGATTTGAGCTCTCATGATGAACTCAATTTTATATATACAATTTTACCTGATATGTACTACTCTACATGTTGGAATTTCAAGATCCTCCCTCAGAAGGGACAGCAGCTCCACCAGCTCATGTTTACACTGTTCTACAAATCATCTAAACAGAAATGTAGCGTAATGTCTAAAGAATTGAATACGAACTGAGTTTGTCATGCTCCAGAAAGAAACAATAGTACCGTGAATGTAGTCTGTATGATTCATACGCTAAGTCTTCTGAAGCTCTGTGATAGCTGTCAAACCTAAAATCTGGCGTTTTTATGATTTAGGTAAATTGATTAAATATACTGCAAGTGTTTCTTACTGCACACCACTGGATAAACAGAAACTGTATAATAATTCATTTGTTATTGTGTATATTATCAACACGAAAATGCATGAAGAATTATTATTTTAATATACATTTACTGTTATTAGTACTATTATTTATTTGAAAGCAGTTGTCTTGCTTTAAAGGATTTTATACATACCATCCTAGTCATATGGACTGCTTTCACTGGAAGGTTCTTTCTTTCTTTTTGGGGCTTGACAGTGCCACTTTCACTCAGCATAATAACATGCATGTGTGGGAGAGTAAACAACAGAATTTTTTGTTGTTGTTGTTGTTGTTTTTTTGTACGGGGCTGCATGATGTGATCCAACAATCAAACTGCAAGCAATATGCAATATGATATGATGGAGAGACTGAAGAGTGTGCGTCTGATACACTGGAACCAATAGGTTATTGACACACATCTGTAGTTTGTTTTCCATTAATATGGAATGAATTAATCACATTTGTTCACTGCTGTCGCCACGCTTTTCCTGTATTGCTTTGAAACTGTGCTGGTTGATTGGATTGGGAGCAAAAGTTGTACTTTTTGTACAAGTCAACTCATAAATGACAATTACGATTATGATTTAGACTTTGTTGCAGTTTTGCTGCTTTGCTAGGTTCAGAGTTTCTTCTCTACTTGAAGCTGCAAGTTTTCTTTCTGCTAACATACTTTCTGCTATCCCAGGATAATATGCAGAGACAGCTCCAAGGATGACTTCCCGAAATGTGTAAACACTGTGGATCTTTGGCGCTTGTTCTGATATTTCAACTTCTGGCTCAGCCAATGGAGTGAGCTGAAATGTAAAATGGTGGCGGGGCTATTTTTCCCATTCGTTCTGGTGACACTAATTGTTCTGAATTATAAATTCTGGATTTGGTTTGTTAAATGAGGAAAATGAATTGTTTTCAATCAGCTTTATTTTACTTTCTAACAGTATTTGTAGAACCACACATTTCTGCTTAGTGGTATTTTTTAGAAGAACAGACTTCTTCAAATTGGATATTGGTCTGTTTACTGTAATAGAGGGCATAATGGCTGCTCCTCTCATTCCTCTGTTACTGTCTTATGAACTCTGATGTTTGGTTGGCCACAAATATGCAGCCCAGTAATAAATCTTTAGTGTGGTGTGTTTCACTGCTGTACTGTCCAAGAATGCACTGTGAGATTGTGTTATGTGAGTAAATGTATATTCATATCCAACAATATCAGTGGAATCCAAGGAATCTGTATTATCGTGTTTGTGTGCATGTGAATTTGAGTAAGATGGGTGTTTTTCAGAAATGGCAGCTCAGTCAGTTTGTTGACTGCATCTTTCATTCTCTTTTTGCCTTGTTATCTCTCCCTTTTCTTGCATCTGACCCCTTAATCATAACAGTTGCTGCTGCTAAACAAAGCTCTAATTGTGGTTGTGTGTTTTCAGAACCTTTATTTAATTCATTTGCTGTTTTGTCTTGTCAGAAGTGAAACAGACTGATCTTCTGCCCAAGCTTTTAGGTCACAGAGAGAAGCTCTTTTTTAATATTTCCCTGTCTAGCTTGTACTTACTTGAACAATGCTTGAAACTTGGTATTATAAGCACTTCCTGTGTCTATTTGACTTTAAGATGAATCGCTTGATTTATTCCCCAATTGTAAGTCACTTAGGATAAAAGCATCTGCTAAATAAGTAAATGTAAATTTAAGAATATACTGTCTATTTTAAAACTCAAGCATTGTTTTGGTCTCATGTATGCAGGTTGTTAAATGTTTAGAATAGTAAAGGTTGCTTTTTAAGTTCATTTGTGAATGTTCACTGAACTGTGTGTAGGAATGTGAAGCTTCAGGATCCTGGAGATCCACTCTAATAAGCATTTATTTAGTTATATGCCAGTATTTCCCTCACTGCTTTTCCCCACTCTGGCCAAATAAATGTGTTTCATAGAGACTGATATTGCATTCCAGACTGACTGTAATGAGACAAATAGGGCAAGTGCCTTTCCTTGCCAGCTGCATATGCAGTAATTAGCAACATAAAAATTGGTGTAATAAATTCACAAACAAACGACTCTTAGGAACTGATTTTTTTTTAGTGAACAATAAACATACAGCACAACCATTGAAGTCTACTGTAACGAAAATCTACTGAAGGCAAGTTGTGGATGAACCCAAGTGCAGTTTTATTAAGCAGAGTGTAATCCAAAACTGACAAGCTACGCAATATCGCGTTCATCATCGAAGGCAATTCATCTTGGATAATGAACGCGATATTGTGTAACTTGTCAGTGATCTACGGCTCCGTCTATTAAGTGCCGTTTGAAAGCAGGTGATGGTGATTAACACTAATCACTGGACCAGATTTACTGACTAGATGTGCATGATAATATCGTTAGATATATCGCCCAGCCCTAATACAAACAAACAAAGTCTTGACTTGACTTGATAAAGACTTGACTTGGCATGGCATGGCATGAACAGATTTGACTAGAAACAGACTTCAACTCACCTACAGCAGGTTACATAGTTTAAAATTAGGAATTAAGGAACAAAGGCAACATGAGGGCTACTTATCATAACAGTAAGGGTCACATGACATCAACCAACCAATGAGGAAAAACAGAACTGAGAACCACATGACAGGATAATTACCAATGGAAACACAACAAAAGGACCACATGGCAAAATCACATGACTAGACAGGAACCATGACTAAGACGAAATAAAAGACACGAAAACAATGAGCCTGAAACAAAACCAGAAACCCCACATTACATCTTCATGAACAAGTGACTCTTTTGAGCTGATCTTCTTAATGAATCATTCAGAATGACTCACTAAATTAGGATCCACTTTGTCAATTAGTCTGACAGATCCTTTTCTGCGATGGAATTGAAATCGAGTGGAATTGAACCAAAGGTTATGAATCTAAATTGAATAGGACATTTGTATGGATACCCAGCCTGTAAATATATATCAAAGTAAAAAATATTTATTGTACTGTAAATTATTTGCATAAAAATGAAGCACATTTCCCCTCTATAGAGAACTGCCACTCTCAGTCAGCATTCTGATGTTATCTGATAACATCTTGGCAACTTCTGATTCATGTCAAGTTATCACTGACATATCCATCACTCATTTATAGTGATCAGCTTGCATTGGAGATAATTAATTATTATTTTTTTTCATTTTATTATTTGCATGTTGGAATGGTGATATAATGCTTTTTTTATCCCATGGGACGTAACATGAAATAGAGCAATAATAGATGAAAAGACAGAGGGAAATGAATCCAACACTAACAGCAGTATCAAAGCAGGAACACATGCTTTGATCAACTTCAACACTGAAATCTGCAGACCGAAGAGCGAGTAGGTCATCAGAAGTTTGTCTTGTGTTTCCATTTTTGTTCTTTTGTCCAGATTTCTCCAAAGGTTAGCTCATAGTTTGGATTTGTAACCTATGAATAAAATCATATTAATAGTCTGTCTGGTTATTTTACCTTCATAATAATAAGAGCATTCCTTCTGGAGGAAGACAAGGTGACATGAGGATATGTAGATATAACAGGAGAGAAGAAAGGGGTCCATTGATAAAGAGGCCAGTTTATCAAAGTTTGCATCTCGTGTCTGTGAGTGTGTATGCACATCTCATCCAGTGTTGGTCCCAGATGGGCTGCAGCTGTATAAGTAAAACCACACAACCAGCTGTCCGAGCTGTGTGTGTCATACTGCCCTCTAACTGGAGAAACTCACCACTTATGGGGTGAGAACATGTTGAGACCACTGTCACATAAGGTCAGCCCCTCTTCTTTATGTGTGTGTGTTTAACAGTACCAGCCCTTTTAACTACCATCAAAGCATTATTGTATTGTGTTATATAGTGGATATGTGTGCTTTACTTCGTAAATCGTCCTGTACCAGCAAATTTAAGTCTGCATTCCTATAAGGTCAAATACCGCTCTGACCCTCCAGTCAGTATTGTGTGCTCAGAAACACACTTTTTGTGTGTGTTTGAGAAAATATAACTCTTGCCAGAGAACATTTGATTTCTGATGTGCTCTTTAGCCAAAGCAAGCAGAGCTGTAATCAGATTGCCACGGTAAAAAGATCCCTCCACTGAGGGAGTGACATCATTAACTGTTGTGAAGGTCTCTCGCTCTTATTCGCAACCTGACACAAACCGTTCAACAACCTTGACAAACGTTACCAGAGCCTTTTCTTTTAAACCCTAGAAAGTCATCCAAGCCCGCTGCACCATGTAAATGCTCCGAATATAACATAATCACAAAAAAGTATGCATGTCGTTATTGTATTAATGAGAGGATGGAGTCTATGATAAGGATTTTTAAAAAATCTAGCGTTCTCACTGTATCCGATTTGGTTTAAAATGACTTTGACAACACTTATACCATTTTTAACAAAACTTTGAATTTAATAAGTCCTTATGACATATTATTAAAAATTGATAGCCTGAATGCACTGTAAGTCGCTTTGGATAAATGCATAAATTTAATTTAATTTTTTTATTTAATTTCAGGGCAATTGCATCTCCTTCATTATTGACAATGTGGCCAAAAGAATAGGCTGGCTATTAAAAATAAATAAATAAATAAAAATGCATCATAGAATAGTTTCATAATAATCCTCAATTTCTAATTTTTAATAAACTGATAGGTCTGTACAAATGTAATCACTTCACTGACTCTCTTACCCTAGAATACTTTACAGTCCTCTTAAACTTTTGAGAATATAGTGTTCCTGTGTAATTTCGTGTAAATTTGGCCAATTATTGAGAAACGTGGCTTGGTTTGACCACATTTTCCCCTTTCTTACATGCTCTGTGGTGGTTACGGTGCTTGCTCTTATTTAGGGCAAAACTGTCTTGTGCTCTGTTCTTGTACATTTAAATGTTCTAGAAGTGCTGGAAGATTTTGTGCTCATCTGCATTTGAACGGGACAGAAAACAACTTAATTAATCTGCATTTCTTGAGGTTCTAGCTATGTCACTTTTATTATTAAACTCTTGGCTTAAATAGCAGCAAATGATTGTCTAATGATGGTGATGACGTGAGATTTATGATTGACCGGTCATAGAGATGGTCCCACTGGAGCGGCGTAGGATTAACTGCCTCTCACAACACTGTGATGGTGATAAGAGCTGGCTGTGATCTCAGAAACTCTCCGTTTCCTGGAATACATCTTCCAGTCTTTAAGCTAGAGGCCCAGATCCTTAACCACTAACCTACCACTGCAGTCTATCAGATTCTCCACTTCACTCTCTTCTGCCCACGTCAACAAAACCTTTTCATATGCAATGTTTTACGATTACATTCAGATTCAGCATCACACTTTCAAACACACGCTTGTGTGTGTGTCTCTAGAGGATTGTTTCGCTCAGTAGGAGTTTAATTGTATGATGTCAAGTGAGCTTCATTGGTCCAGGAGGATTGCGCTCATTCTCAACAATGAGAACATCTGCTCAAAGCCAGTGTTGTCTTGCTCTGTGATTGGGTCATATTGTCAAACTATCAAACATTTTAATCCATCCTGACATTATTTCCCTTTTTCTTCTAGATCGTTCTGGGTTTATCACGCCATTCTGTCAGCAGATCTCTACCCATCAGTGTTTAATTTATGTTAAAGGACAATCAACAATATGTGGATGGTTTATTGAAATATTTTAAAGTCGTTTATTGTACATCTGGTATCTCGTGGCGGTTGACCATTTGATCTTTGAGGGTTTCATCCCTGAAGTGATAATTGACATGATTTGCAAAAAACAAATGTACTGCTAAAAACACAATAATTGAGCGATTTCATAATAGATCTTTTGTGCGCATTTGAGTCACCAGAGTTAAGTTTGTTTGTAATTTTCTAAACGTAAATGCACATCACTGAACCACACATCATCTTTATGTTATAACATGTAATAGACAGATTTTGCCATTCTGTGAAAGTGGAAAAAAGAACAGAGTGATTTTCTTTCACGAAATTAGTTCACACACAGTACAAGCCAAAATTCTTGCACACCACCCTGAAATGAAGCCCAAAGCCTGACAGAAGCTACATGATTCAGACTTGACAATAGAGATATGTACTCTTTCATACAACCCAGACACAAAATACACAATAAAAAACATTACGTTGTAAGAAATGTTTTTTCTTGTGTCAGAACAGGTCAACAACAGGTTAAAACTGTTTGTGGAGAGGGAAAATTTTGAAAACAAATTGCCCCTAATGTTTCAGAAAAACAAGACTAATGTAAATGAAGTGTAGTGTATTAATGTGAAACACACACGCTTTCTTGTGTTGTGCTGTGTTTGTGTTGTGATTATGTGTGTGTGGTCAGTCTGATTAAAAAGGTCGTTTTTCTCCAGCTGTCAGCGGAAAGAATGGAGAATGTCAAAATAAGTATGAGTGGAATATATGCTACCGTTAGCTCAGACCACACACATACACAACCTCTTCAACAAGCAATGTCATACAATTCAAACAGAAATCAATTGGGCCTCATACAGCGCGTTCCCCTTACTGTAAATATTGTTTCAGAGCAACACATGTGTATGTGTGAGTCTACACACACGTGTATGTGTAAGGGTGTGAGTGTATCTGTCCTCGGTGACAACTGACAAACTAATCACACACACGTTTTCATCATGCAGCAGCGTTTATCTGTTCACAATCTCTTGTTTTACAAGCATGAAGAAATGTACACACATGCGGACACACGTTTGAGGGAAGCAATTTTAGCTTGATGGAGCATTTGACCAATCAGATTGTGGGTGGTCTAAAGAAAGACAACTCTCTCTCCCTCTCTCTCTCTATATAACTTGTATCCTCTAGTGTGTTTTGGTGACACTTTTACAGTAAGGTCAGTTTGATCGTATACACGCATTTGGTACATTATCGTCCAAAAGTTAAAGGTTTTTGAATGTGTTTGACAGAAGTACGATATAAACAGTGCTGTAAAAAGAAACTTGTGAAATATAATATTGTGAAATATTACTTTTGTGAAATATAAAAATATTGTGAAATATTACAGTTTGTTCTATTTTAATATACTTTCAGATGTAATTTGTTTTAGTGATGACAAAGTTGAATTTTCATAACTCCAGTCTTGAGTATCACATGATCCTTCAGTAATCATTCTTATATACTGATTTGGTGCTCAAGAAACATTTCTTATCATCAATGATGAAAATGCATTAAACCATGTATTATATAATGAACAGAAAGTTCAAAAGACCAAATAATCCAACTGTGGATCTCTTGTGATATCGCAGTAAGACAAAGTTTCTAATGACCTAAAAAAGAGACAAATGAGATGTCTCACACTAGAGTCGAGTTACAAGGTCTAGACTGCACAGAGCTGTTTCTCACACACACACACACACACACACACACGCGTGCGTCTTGCTAAATGAGGACATCGTAGACCTCTATTTGTATATATTTAAAGCTAATTATAATTACTGCAAACTAACCCAAACCATACGTCTAAAAGAAAACGTTTTGCATGTTTAATATTGGAAACACATTTTTTGCTTTATTTATAAATCCCTTTTAAATTTGATGGCGACTCAGATGTCCCCAAAGGAAGGTTTGGTCAGATTTGGCTAACTTCTAGGGTCCGTTTTGTCCCTAAAGTAGATGTAATTAAACCTCCATACTCGCTTTCTTTTGTTGCTTATCATAATTGCAAATAAGAAGATCATTGTAAGCTTGAAGAAATGTTTTCAATACTCTCTTTCTCTCTCTCTCACACACACACACACACACACACACACACACACACAGAGTCTGAGCCAGAACATCGTGTCCAAAGGCTGGAACATCCTCTGGCAGGAAGACAGGCCTAGAGTGTCTGATTTCAAACACACAGTGGATTAAAAAAACAAAGTGTGACACAGCAAGGTGTTTACAGATCTAAAAGTGTCATCTTACCAGTTAAAACACACACATTCTTGTTTTCACATTCGCGCTTTTATGTTTTACATGGATACATGAATACACCCAATGCACTCTGGGGCTGAACTTTCTGATTTAGTGACTTCTCTAATCACATAAATAACATGAGTATTACCCAGACACAGCTGGATGACCCCGTTAACCCTGCTCTACAAGTGTGTGTGTGTGTGTGTGAATTCAGACTCCTTTCCCTTCAACAGTTCTGCAATCAAAAAAGAAAAGAAAAAAGACAAGCTATGAAGATGACAATGGCAGTCTAGGTCTTGTAACGTGATTCTACTGTGAAGAACAGCAGGGTCATGTTCATGTCTTACTGACACAGACACAGATATGTGCTACTGCAACTGACCCAGAGTTACTCTTCTCTCAACATTTTCATTCACTGTGTATAAGCATAGACAGGAACTCCAAACTGTCTTGAAGTATCCTGACCTGATAGTTATCCCTGATTATAAGAAAAATAGGAAGCAAAGAATAAAGAATGAGAAGGAAATGAAGAAACTAAGAACGAGAAAGTTCTCTCCCAACCTCATCAATTTCTGTGAAAATGTCTTTGCTTCCTCTGTCTGTGTGTGTGTGTGTGTGTGTGTGTGTGTGTAAGGCTTGCAGCGCTATTACTCTGTTCCTATGTGAGATAATGATAAGAAAGGTATTTCCTTTCTAAATAATTAATTAAGTGTAAGTGATTTTGTGTGTGTTTGTGTGCTGGATCATCTCATTGGAATGTCTTACAGTTGTAAATCCACAGGGTTTCTCAACATGTACACACACACTATGTTCATTATCCTGTCTTTCAATGGAGGTGTATGTGTGCCTGTATGGTGACATTTATTTTATGAAGAAGTGGATTCATTTCATTGATCATGTTTTGGCTCAAACTCAAGTTAAAATGTAAAATGCTTTGAAACAGCACCATGAATTAATTTTATTCTTCTGCGCTCTATTTAAAAAAACCTTATTCCTTCATCTTCACAGAGCAGATGGACAGATGAACACACAAGAAGGCTGGAGAGAGTCATTCATCGTACCAAACGTTCAGGTAAAAAAAAAAACTCCTTTGTGTGTGTGTTGGTATGCATGAAATTTAGAGCTTATATTAAGACGTGCGTGTGTGTGTACGTGTGTATACGTGAGTATAAAGCCTGTGAGATTGCCAGCAATTTCTCTTTGATGTGGTTTAGAGTTCAGAACGAGATGCATTTCCTTCATTTGATCATGCTACCTCTCGCTCTCTCTCTCCCCCTCGCTCATTCCTTCCATCTTACTCATTACTGGGCTATGCTGTGCACACCAGTAGTTTATACGTGAAATCCCTCTCCTTTTTCCATTCTGGTAGCTTCTAACAAACTGATATTGCTCCTCTCTTGCTCTTTCTCATTGGCTGTGTCTAGCTTTGGTTACCTACTCCTCTTTCCACCGCCGTGATTGGCTCCAGTTGGCAGCGGTTTGATTGGCAGGTGGTTTGGCTTTGATTATGGCTGTGCAGTCACTGGCTCTGATCGCGAGTTCTACTGTTTCAGCTTTTGCACCTGTGTGCGTCATTGTGCCAAAACAAATACCGATACAACACAGATAATGTGCACACATGCCATCTCAAAGGATGCTGAAGCAGATGTCTGGAAAGCAAGGTCACTGATGATGATACCTATAGGGTGGATTCATGTCAACAAATGAGATGTACAGTAAGGAATTATATGATATATCTTTAAGGCTTTATAATAGCACTTTGGTAGAAAGACATTAAACTTTGTATTTTAAATACTAAGACATTGTTTCCTTTGGTCCACTATAATCGTATTCTACTTTATTTAAATTTTCAGCCAACCTGAATATATATTAGAAGTATTTTATTGTTAAAGTACTAGTAAATTAATATTGTTATTACTACTACTATTATTAGCAGACTTAAAAGAAATGGATTTTGAAGGATGACACAACTATTGACCGTTTTTCTCTGAAATCTCGCCTTTTTCTGAGATCAAACGAGGATATCAGGTTTACAGAAAATTTTATTTTCCTACAGAAGCTAGTAGACATCTCCTGAGAGCAGTTTGTATAGTTTTACCCCCAAAATTGTCATCAACTGTCCCATTTCAGCACTAGACAGTGCCATGTTAACTTGTGGTAATGTGACTGGGTGCACAACAAAGTTATCAATTTAAACACAAAAGGCAATTAATGTGGTTCAACTGGTATTGAGACTACCAAACTTTACCCTTGCTGTAAGTGTGTCTTTTTAAGCTAAGTAAAATTGTTTATTAATAAGTGAATGAGTTTGTTGTGTTTGTGTGTGGGAGCCTTGTGCACTAAATTGTACATTAAATTCTCTTAAACACACTAGAGTGTCCCATTCAGGTGTGTTGCAGATGGAAATAATGCCTGTATATGCTGAGCTGTAAATCTCTGTATATTTGACAGCAGTGTATGGATGTTCATAAATCCCGAACATACTGTTATGTAGACATATATGATATTGCATGTGTGTGTTTGAAACTATAGACCTCACTCATCGCCGTGAGCTCATTTTGAACAGCGTCCACGCACATAACTCATATCATTGTTGATTGGCTTAGTTGTAATTCTGTTCAACTAAATTTCCGTGAAATGTTGACCACAGATTTGAACTGATTAGATTTGAGTATGAAATCCAAGCATCAGACTGTGTTAGGTGAGTGTGAAACTGTGTGTGAGCATCTGTGTGTACATGCATGGTTTAATAAGGAAGCAATTTAAATCCATTCTTGTGATCAACAGTCATACTGTCTTCTTCCCGCTTCTCAGATTCATGGGTCAAAGCACTCGCACACATACACAAACTCACTCACTTTGTGGCCTCATAAACGTTAACTTTGCGAATGTACAGCTGGTGTTCGGTGTGTTTGTGTGTGCAGCTGCGTGTTCGGTGTGAAATATGGTTCCAATATTGTCCGTCTTTGATGCTAATTTGTTCCATTCATTAAAGACTTTTAACACTCTTTCTTTCTTCTCCCATAAAACAAACACAGACATGCCCAATGTCAAGTAAGCCTAAAGTAAATATGCATGTACACAGACTTTTTCTATTTGTATTTTATCTATAGTTTAACATTTAAAAGCACTTTTTCTTATATAATAATTTGAGTTGCTTTTAAAAATATCTTAGTTGCACGTATATTCGTTTGCGTTTCAACTACAATATAAATGTTACCGTTCCCTGATGCTGCTCTTGACGTTAGGCTCTCTGAGGCTCACCGGCTCCACCAGAGGGATAAATCTGCGCCACGGGTGTTGACAATTTCACAAAACCTGAGATTAATAAAACTTGGATTTTTTCATTATGTTTAGCAAACGTTTTGTAAATCAGGTAAAATCGGCTAAAGCTGCAGGGACAGTTTGTGTGTTAGGGTTTATAAACAAATATTAAATGTGGTAATCTGGTAAATATTTTCTGATTGAGAGGTTTTTTGGAGTAGAAGTCAAGACTACGCATAGGTTTTACAAAACAAACCAAGGCTATGTGAACTGGGTTGAATGATTTGTTCATTCTGAGAACAGAATTCACTGAAAATGTCATATTTGCATGTTTATTTATTTTCATCTTTAGTTCTGAAAACCCGCAACTTTAGTAAACTTCAGTAATAAAATAATATTATTGAAATATTAAACATTTGATGTGTGAAGGCCCTGCAGTTCCAAAGAGAAAAGCATTTTTTTATGGGCCATTGTGTCAGTACTGTGTTGTTAGAGCAGGGACGCAAACTCAATCTGGCTATAGTTTCCACTTCAAAGATCACTTGAAAATTACCACAAAGTCCATTTTCAAATAAAATGCATGGTTTAACTGAATTAATTCTTTAACCATATTGTCCATTTGCTTTCTATGGCCAGTAAAATCACTATGTTAAATGCACCCTGCAATTGCGGCGGTTTAAAGAGGATTGCAGTGGTATGTGAATAAGACGCAGCGTTTGCGCTGAAATAAACAACTGTGATGAAGGCAGGTCAAGTTCTTTGCATGATTATTATTAAGTGTCATGTTTTCTTTCTGGTATGTGCATGTTGTCCCACCCCCACCAGCCCCCAACCCCTCCACTGTTTTTCATATAATGAGAAAAAAGAAGATTAAAGGCAGCAGCAGGTTGTTTCTCTTCACTTTTGATATTCTGTGTTTTGAGAAAAAGAGATATCGCGTGCGAAGCTCACCAGACAACACACTGAACGCAGCAGTCATTTACGAATGATTTGAAGTGGTTTTATTGCGAAAAAAGACCCCCGAATACTATCCAACACAAACACAAGAGTGACCTCAGGCCTTAGGAACACAGATCTGTCTCCTGAGAGTCAGTGTGTGTGTGTTTAGACTAGACTTTAAACTATAAAACAGTGGATTTTGTCCGACTTGTTTAGTGCAGATGTGCTGCATTTGTTACACATTCACACAAACACACTCTTACTAGATATCGTTTGACTCTTGTGTCTACTTTTGTTGCTTCAGTATTATAGATTGTTGTACAGTGAGACGAGTGTGTGTTTGTGTGCGTGTGTTATTTTTAGACACCAGCAGAAGCAATTGTCCTTCAAATTACATTTGGGGTTTGTTTTTCTGTGGTCATGCGAGTGTCATTATCGGTTTAGCAACTTGGAAACAAATAAACACTCTGATTGAATAAATCAGTCTCTTTTCTGGAAGAAAAAAGCAGGAGGCCAGGAAGAACATTGTTTGCACTTGTGATCGTGAATGTGAAAAGATACATTTCTAACTGATTATCTTTTCCTGCTGCTTATCCCTGTTCCAGAAACTAATGGAAAAAAGAAAGGAGAGCGGAAAAAAGGTAATTTCATCATTTTCACGTTTATTTTATTTTATTTTTTTATGTGGCATTCTTTAGGGCTTTTATGTTTTAGTTTATGACAGATTCCTGCATTCATGCATTTTTTTTTTTTTTTTTTTTTTTAGGCAAGAAAGGACCCCCTGGCGCTCCTGGACCCCCAGGCCCACCTGGTCCACAAGGTCCACCTGGAATACCAGGGATCCCGGGAATCCCGGGCAGTAACGCAATGGGTCCCTCTGGCCCACCCGGACCTCCTGGACCCGCAGGGCCACCTGGACCACAAGGTCCACCTGGACCACAGGGACCTTCAGGTTAATACAGACACTTGCCTCTGCACGCAGTCACAGCAAGTTTAAAGTCAACATTAAATCAAAATGGACAATTCTTGTTCAAATTTATGTGCACTCGGACTCTTTCTTCAAATTTGAATCAAATCTTCCCCTTTGCAACAACATCTCTTCTCTGACAACTGTCACTCGCATGAGATTTTATGCTTATTCAATAAGCTGCTTTACTCCGATATATGTCTTTGGGAGGAAAAAATGGGATTTCCGTATTATGCCTGCTCACATCAAGAACAATGCAACAGAGCCACACAACACACCATACAAGTACAAAATCGACTGAAATTTTGCTTCATTGTTGTGCAAGTTTTTGCAATCCATTGGAATTATTATTATTTTTTATTGAAAGGCTTGTTGCTGCAAGGATGTGTAGCAAACATTCCCTGCATGGTATGAATAGATCATAAGCAATTAATAAAAGACCGAAAGCAACTAATTCCTTTCCCCACTGTTTGTCAACAGGTGGCGCTGATAAAGGCAAACACAGAGAGACACAGGTATCTCCACCGCCACACTGCTCATCTCTCCATATTATATTCTCTCAGTAATAAGTAATACGAAGATTTTTGATGTGTAGATCAGACACATTTGGAACATGCTTATAAGTGTGTGCATTCTTTCTTTTTGTTTTTTGAATTTGTGAATTTAAACATGATGTTTTTGTAGCCAGCTGTGGTGCATCTTCAAGGTCAGGAAACTACTATCCAGGTGAAAGAAGGTAAGAGT